>NW_026623100.1:39907226-40532226 GCF_023065955.2 Ursus arctos | reverse complement strand
AGAACAGACTAGCGAAATGTTCCAACAATGAAGAAGCCTGTGACTTCTGAGGATAAAATTATGAAAAGACAAAATGTCAATGAGCAATTGGGAAGATTCCTTCAGCAAGGTATCAGAGTGCAGCCTCAGATAATTCTTGGCACTATTAGCATGTCCTAAATTTTTATCAAGTATAATTTTTACATAAGTACTGACTCATCTGAATAAAAGAAGAAAATGGCCATAGCTATCCATACATTTCTCTTTTTTTTAAATAAGTTTTTATTATGTTAGCCATACATTTCTGACAGGTTCTGCTTTTCCCTTCAGCAGGTAAGATAGCTTGTCCTCATAGCAAGACTATTCCCTTAGTGGCAAGTATCGAGTAATGTATCAACATTTTGCTCAAAAACTGAAAACTGATCTTCCACCGGAAATTTCAAATTATAGGGAAATTGTGCCTGTCAGAAGATGTGGATGTCTGTCACCTGCAAGATTCTTTTCATTGTTGCTGCTTTATAAATATTTCTTGAGTTGTTTAGGCCTTGGTTTCTTGCTGATTTAATTTATATGAGCCAATAATTTAAGCCTCCAAATCCCTGGGATATATAATAGTTAGTTTTCAGAACTTCAAAACTCTGGTTTTCTTCGTATGGGTGTCTTAGAAGCCAGTTTGAAGCTCTTCTCTAGCAAAAGACCATATTGTAAGGTTCTTCAAACCCAGCACATAAAAGACAAACTGCTATTGAACTTATATTTAAAACATAGCTATATATATAATTTTCAAAGCAATTTTTTATATTATCATCTTAATTGTACTTCATAAAAGAAAACATAAAGCAGGAAGGGCTGAAAAGCATTATCTTTAACTTAGTGAGGACGTGAAGGGTACGGGTTGAGTGCAAGGACATTGGAGTCGGAAGGACGGAGCCTGGGAGCGCCTGGGTGGCTCAGTTTGTTAAGCATCTGCCTTTGACTCAGGTCATGTTCTTAGGGTCCTCAATTAAGCCCCAAGTCCCTGATCAGTGGGGAGCCTGCTTCGCCCTCTCCCTCTGCCCACCCCCCACTCATGCTCTCTGTCTCTCAAATAAGTAAAATCTTAAAAAAAAAAAAAAAAAGACTGAGCCTGAATCCCAGCTTTGTCACTTTTTAAGTGTTTCTTTAAGTGATTTACTCTCTCTTTCCTCAGTTCTCCAATTATTAAACAGAAAGAATGGTAGCACCAACTCATAAGGTTGTTTTGAGCAATACCTATAAACACATTGAACACAGCCCAGTATAATAGACACTCAATAAATACCATTATTTATATTAAAGTATTGCCAGGGAAAAAATGAATCACAGAGACATTCAAATGATGTGCAAAAAGCCAAGAGATGTGGTTACTGACAAACTCAAACTTAGAACTCACTCTCTTCCAACTCCAATGCCAATACCCAGTAAGGGTATATGCTATACCCTTAGCATTTCCCTAATATATGACAGTGTATGATTAAGTGCAAAATATATAGACAATAAAAAGTTACATGAGACGGATGATATGGACCATCATATATGCCATGTTTTCTGCCTTTGTAAACTGATAATTCTAAACTTTTGCTTAGAGTTTTCAAACTCCCAGAAGCTGCTCACTGGGTACAAATATTTTTTATAAATATATTAATATGATATATATTTTAATACAAAAGTATATAAATGTATATTGATAATGTTTGTAAATAAATATATATGAAACAAAAGGGGTGGCAAAAATACTTATATACTAGGACAATAAGAATTTTTTTTAACAAGATGAAAAATTTTTGCTGTTTCTTTCAGTTTAATATTTTTTATAACAGAAAGAATGCATGTTTATTTTTGAAAACTTGAAAGGGGAAAGAGAAAAGCAAGAAAGCAAATAAGCAAAAATCATGCAATGACCAACTCTAACCTATTTATTAGAGCATACATTTTATTTCAGCCCTATATATGCATATATATACTCAATATTTTTATTTTATATATTTTGTTTATATTTTATAAAAACACTAAACTGATTTATAACACATTTAGCTTAATGACATATAGGGATATTTCCAAATACTTTTATATATATTGTTTTTAATGATAATAAATATTTTATTGACAAGTAAGTAGTAATATACTTTAAGTATTAATTTATATTAATTATCAATCTCCCATGGCCCCACACAGCACCCAAATGTGCGACAGAAGGATGATTTCTCATCCTCCAAAGTAGTGTTCTCAGAACTACTTTCTAGACTCATCTGTATTATGTTTTCAGAAAATGCTTTTTACATTTTAGCATACTGATGTCATTATTTGCCAGTTTTTATTGTAATGTTGATTAAAAATTATCTGACTTTTTTGTGTGCTTTTGGTGGGTTCAATAAACACAGTGCTGAGGGCAAAAGAAGAGGCCGGTGTCAGTGAAGGGCATTTTCTCCAGCAATAACCTGTTCCCAGAAGGGTTTGTAGTTCTGTTTGGTGTTAAAGGAAACTAAAAAGTATTTGATATGATCCTCCTATTTGTCAAATAAGAGAAAATTTTAGAGTAAATCGTTTCTTTTATAATAAGGTAGAAAATCTATAAAATTTTAATAGCTTTGGCTCTGTCGTTTAAGGGGAAGAAATGTTCTCTTGTGGAATAGTTTAAGTCCTGAGGGGAAATTGATCTCATGGAGCAGGAGTTAGCGTTAACGGACTGTCAAAGAGCATGAGGCCGAGCATTCATAAATATCAATCTTTGTCCTAAACATGGATCAGTAACTTTCTTCAGTTATTTCAGCAGTGGTGTTTAACTGCTTTAACAGCAGATGACCTACACAGGCTCCCTGATCTTGCGCCCGTTGCCTCTGGTCCTCCTCTCCCTTTGTACACTTTGTACCTGATGAGGACTCCTCAATCAGGCCTCTCAGGCTTCTGATTGCTTTGCTCTAATAATTCTCTGCCCAAAATGCTCTACTTCCAGATATCTACTTGGCTAAATCTCTCCTCTCTTTCAAATCTTGGTCAAATGTCACCATCTCAATGCATCCTACCTGGACCATCTTATTTATTACTGCAATTTGCCTCCTCTGACCACTAGACTCTTTCTATCTTTCTTACTCTGTTGTTTCTTTCTCTCTTTTTTTCCTATAGTACTCACCAACTTTTAAAATAGTACATAACTAATTTATTATGTTTATTGTTGATTGACTTTCACTTTCTTCTAGCATCTCACCCCCACGAGGGAAGGGATCTTTTTCTCTGTTTTGCACACTGGTGTGTCTCATATGCCTTGACTAGCTCCTGGCATATAGTAGGTGCTCAGTAAATATTTTTTAAAATAGAGACATCTTAAGGTAGGTAGTCTAGAGCACGCTCAGTAGCTCAATTCTTGTCATCAGGTACCCAGGCAGTGGTGTGCTGGGTATTTAGTGATTGATAGCTTCAACTCAACCATGGTGGGAATATTTACACCACTAAAAATTGGCCAAGAATTCAAATGAAGACCTTTTCTTCCCCCCCTCAGGGAGTGGGTTACCAGCACACATCTGGACTCAGGTTTTCCATTCCTGTGGTTCTGCCATGCTCATTTTTCGGGATTCTGGTCATTGTGCTTGCTACCTCATGATTGAAAGGTGACTGCCACTTTGGCAGTATCATGACTCATTTTAAAGATTTGTTTGTTGAGGGAAAGTAAAAACAAAACAAAAACAAAAACAAAAAAACAACTCTCAGCATGACTAGCTCTTTTATCAGGCAGCCAAAGCTCTCTCAGAAGCCTCCTAAAAAATTAGTGCTAACCTTTCATTGGCCCGTATTTGTCACAGGATCATCTGTTACTTGCACAAGAGCCTGAGAAAGCAAATGTCCAGCAATGGGGAATATTCTACCACCATTGCCTTGGTGTGATCATAACTCACCTCCTGAGAATGTAATTGCATCCCTGAACATAATCAAGAATTAGTTGCTAGGAAAGAAGTGGAGTATTGAGTCCTGAAATGTTGCCAACTCAGAGTGGTTACTACTATAGGCGGACCGTGATGAAACATTTTCTTAAGTACTGAACTCTTTAAGAGAAAGACAAATGAGCATCTGAAAGTTTGAGGAGAGGCAGATGGATAAAACTTTTCAACAGTATTCACAACCGGGGAAAAAAAGGCAACTGGATTTTGTGGCATAGAGAAAACACATTCCGTTAGGTGCCATGTATGGTAGGTTACAGCGTGTAGGATCAGCTGTAATACTGCAATTGCATTTTTCCTTGCAGAATATCAACATAACTGTGTGTTTGTTGTTTTCTTTGCCCTGTGGAAAATGACTTCATCTGGGATTTATCTTAACACTTTTTTTGATGTATCATATGCCTAAATTTTAAAAGGGTTTAAAGTATTTCTTTCAAGATCTTTCCTTTTTAGAATTAACACATTTTTTCTATGCTTAAGTATTTGCCATTTACTCTACGTTAAGTATTACTGTGGAGAGGTCACTTTTAAGTACATGTTCTGGGTAGCATTTCTTAGACAAATCATCCATAACTGAACAGTGTTCCCATTCAAAGACAGCTTTAACATCCAAAGGGCAAGGACCAGTGTTTGGTTTGTCCCAGAAAAAAAATCAGCAAGAAAGCAATTGAGTTCTATTTAGATGGTGACAGGTGCTCTCAACAATTTGGATGTTGAAATAAAGGCAGACTTGTGTGTGTATATATATATATATATATACACACACACACACACAATCTAGGGGACTGAGAGCCTATCTCAATTCAATCAGTTCTGTTGATTATATTTCTTGAACATCTCTTGAATCAATTTTTATCTCTCCTTCTTCACCACAACTATATTAGTGACAACAACTTCTCCCCAACGAATCCTCCACACTGTATCTAACCTTCTCTCTCCAACACCAAATTTTATCACACCAAAGTTCTGCTACAGACAAAACAAAACTGAAAAATCTTTAGTGTTTCCCAAGATAAAGCTTAGAATTTTCAGCATAGCATAAAGCTTTCAACAGACAAGTACCAAGTTATGAAGCCTGCATCACCTCTGACTATTCGACTTGCTCAGGACACAGAATTCCATCCTTTTCTGCTTGATTTTGCATATATTGTTTCTTCTAATATCAAAAACTTCCTGTCTGAAAAAAAGATTAATTAATTAATTTCCAGCCTCCTCATCAATATGTTCTCAAACCTACCATCCTTTCCACAATGCTACCCTCCACCTCTACTTTTATAACATTTAAAGCAAGTTTAGTTATGAATTGTATAGTATTTTAGTTTATTTGTTTGGGTGTCTGTATCTCCCATCTCACTCTGAATTCTTTGCACCAGAGAGTTAAGAGTGTCTTATCATATTTCCATGTTTCAGGGCAAAGAAAGTTGAAAATCATAAGAATTTCATGGATGAATGGATTAAAGAATATTTATTACAAATCTCCTATTTGACCAGAAAAATACCTTTTTTCCCCCAAAAGGGAGCTTGTAAGCAAACACTAACTTCATAAATAATGCGAGCATAAAATTTCATCTTAAAATGATGCAGACAAAATTCACTTAAAATAGTCAGAAAAGGAAGTAAATAAACTCTGAGGCGATCATTCTTAAGAGTTCTTGATGAGGATTGGGACATCATTTGGATCTTAACATAAGTGTAATGCTTGTGCAGTCTAGGACAAAAGGACAACAAAAAATGCCAGAAAGGGGGAGACGACTTTGAGGATGGAATGAACCAGTGATGTAGTAGGAGCTTATGTTGAATGGTGCCTCCAGTTGATGCTGGGTGGTAGTTAAGAGGCATGATTGAATAGAAAAGGTATAATGGAAGGCTGCTAAGTTTGGAATTAGAAGATTGGAGTTGGAATCCAATCATTAATTACTCACATGTGACTTCTAGTAAGTTGTGATGATAGCATTCAAAATTGGGTGACATTCTCTAGTGTAATGGGTAGTAGATAGTGAATGTTCAAAATTATTAGTTTAATGTGAATAAGAGAAGAAATGAAGCTTCCTTAGAACTCTCGTGCACATGCAATATGATTCAACCTTAGGTAAAAGTGAGTTATGTTAAAACTCCACAGTCATACAAGTAGTGCTTTTTCTTCTTCCAGTTGCTTGCAATCATAGAGATTGTTTCCTAAGTGATTAGCAAAAAGGGTCAAACTATAGTGTAACTCAAGATCAAATTTACCACATTCCAGGGAGATAGCATCACTTTGGGGAAATGCTCTTAGGAAAACACACAGCGTCAAACAAACGAAGCATGCAAATTTCCTTAGAAGAGTACACTTCTGGACTTTGAAGGAGCCTGAAGGTCATCAACTCCAACTCTGCCAAATTGTTGATCAGAAAACGGAGCCTTGGGGACACTAAGCAATGACCTAAAGCTGCAGTTAGTTAGTTTGGCGGGATGGCTTCTAGAACACGGCTTCTCCATCTCCATAATCTCTAAACCAGTACTTCCTTCTCACTGGCTCTAGGTAGGCAACTGTCAGCAATAGTAAGATCAAACCCTGTATCTTTGTCTTTAGATCTTTTAGGCAACCCACTTGTGCTCAATGCAAACCCATTTTTAAGGCATGAAGAGATGCCCCGACAAAAACTCAAATTACATTTGCAGCAAAACCCCTGCTATTTCAGTACATTAGCTACAGATTCAATAAAGGTAAAGTGGTTGTTAAGCTTTTCAGCTTGAATGGCATCATTTTTTTTATTGCACTTGGAAGAAAAATGTGGTGGCACCCACCCAAAATCATAAAACCAGAGCATCTAACAAAAGATGCTGTGAGCCTTGAGCTCCATTATAATTTCAGATTTGGTGTGCTTCCCACTCTGTAAATCACCTGAAATTTACAGCTGCACCTGCAAACCCAAGCATGAGGCTGAACTCTTAGATAAATAGAATTGCTCACAGTGTTTCCTGAATGTGCACTGTTAGCAAAACTGGGCCCTCAGCCCAAGTGGGGCTCCAGACTTACGCAAACTGGCTGCTTTATTTAGTCAAAATCAATTGGAGCTTTGGGGATTAAATATATTTATAAATAATGTCAATCTTTCAGATGTCCAAAGAGAGTCCCTCGTAAGAAGTGGGAAAATAAATTGATATGCCGTAAATCTTAGTTCTGATATTTGATCCATTTCTAGATTTCTCTGTTTTTTCCATTTCTCCTATCACTTTTAGGGATTGACAGATTTAATTTTTAGAAGCAATTAAACATTAACAGAATATTTTTTTAGAAAACTACGTATATAATACTGGAGCAGGTGCCATGAAGCATGTATGCATACTCATCTGATAACATGTAACATGGGTCCAACTCTTCAGATGAACAGAGGTGGGGAGAGGAAAGTGACACTTGTTAAGTGCCTGCTATGCTCAGAGTATTGGGCATATAGTGGATAAGTATGTATAACTTCCATTTCCTACTCTCTGGTGAGCATAACATAATGTATATAAATGTTGAATCACTGTTCTACACCAAAAACACATAATGTACACCATAAACACATAATGTAACGTTATGTGTCAATACATGCAAATTTAAAAATTGCAAATTAAAATAAATGAGATAAAAATAAAGTCATGATCCAAATGATAAACAGACCAACACACAAATATGGCATTTAATCCTTGTAGTAACTGTGGATCCTAGTTATCGTCATCCTCAACTATCGAATGGCAAAATTTAAGATTAGAGCTATTCACTAGTTTGCTTAATCTTACTGAATTATTAATGCAGCCAATAGTTGAATCTACTTTTCTTAGATCCTAATCTGTGGTCTTTCTCTGTTGTCATATTCTAATCTGTCCAGTGCACAGCTCCTTGCTTTTCACTGAATTTCTAATAAATTCATCTCTTTCTAGAGCATATGGAACATTAAGTAGGTCTTGGGAAGGTAGATATAATGTGAATGACTGTAAAGGAGGAAGAGGATATGGTTTGAAAGTACAGATGGGCAAAAAGGCTTTGGGTAGCACCAAAAAACCCCTCATTTGACTAGAATAGTGTGTTTAACTTAAAGACCCCTAAGACAGAAAGTTGGAATGTTGAAATTAGATTGAGAAGGATCTAAAATGGTGGAGAATTCAAAATTCAAGGACAATAATTATCCATTACTACCAAGCGATTTTCCCCATGGGCGTAAGGGCATAGTTCTCACCATCATCCATAGCTGGGCTCCAGGAGTCAACTCCTGGCACTGCCCTCCACCAATCACTTTCCTTCTCATGTGGATAAGAAGGGAAAACAGATTTATAAATCAGTTCTTTGTATGAAAGGAATATGTCATAAGCATTTCTTTTTTTTTCCCTTTTGGAATATTATTTTGAACTTCTAAGGCATTGCTGAACGTTATTTTAAATACTGTGAAACAACCAAAATTCTAAGATACAGTCTCAAATATTAGGAGATTATAATCGAGTTGCTAGCATTTGTTAATAAGGTATTCTATTCTGATAAAAAATTAAGAAAGTTTTGTTAACTTATTTGCTAAGGAGGAATTTGATAGGGATTACTGATCATGATGATTCTTTTTCTTTGAACAAATGATTACTTTTTTAAAGTCACCCGCTATAGAAGGATAATTAGCAATGTATTTATTTTATGAAATCTTTTCTACCATCATTATGCTTAGACATGCATAGCATTTATTTTGGACAATTTGTTCTGTGGGACTATATATATATATATATATATATATATATATATATATGCGCCCCCCCGACAAAACAGCTGGGAAACATTTCAGCTCCGTGTTTTCAGCCTTCATTTGCACAAGGATATTCCTCATAGCAGAGAAATTTCCATTTTTCCAGGAAATGAGATCATGCTGTCCCAAAGAAGGGTGGGGGAGGATCACACTGATCACGGATGTCTTGAACACAAAGACAAGAAGCCTGTTAGAAGAGAAACGATCCTCCACCTGATTGCCTTTCATTGATTCAACCTATTCTCCCTCTTTGGTACTGCCATCCCTACACCATTCCCAAAGCAGGGAAAACTGTCAGCCCTCATTAAGACCCCATTAACATTTAACCAGAAAAACAAACAAATGAACAAACAAAAAAAGAGAAAAAGCCTTTATTTCCATTCTGTTTCAAGGGATGCTCTAAGAATAGTACCTGGGGAGAGTATAATGAGGTCTGGTATGTGATCTGTTTGTGTGATCAGGTATGTGAGGTTTGTGTGATCTGTTACTGGCGGATAGTTGGTAACTAGGATTCCTCAAGATGTTTGACATAAAGCACACCTACCAAGGAGGGTGTTGTCATGAAATACATGTCCAAGATCCTGCATACTTTTTCTTTCTCTGAAATAAAAATAATGTTTATTAATATGTAAATTCTCTATTGCTCCAAATATTCTACCAGAAATAAACATTTACACTTGGTATAAGCACTTGTTTCTCAAACATCTGTTGACGAGGTAAATTCCCCCCCCCTTTTTTCTGAAATTGCTTATTAATATTCACGTTAGAACACAGCTTAGAAATCCTCAGCATAAATTATACATAGATAATTCATGTGTTTCAAAGAGAATAACATGGCAATGGAAATTGACTTTAATGATGAACTGAAGATTTTACTAAGAAAATGCATAACTAAAATTGACTTAAGGTGAAATTTAAAATCTGAACATACCACCAACCAAGTGAGATTATAAATATTAATTATCAAAATAGTCTGTTAACAGGCAATTGGTTTAGAAAGGTTTGTGGATAAATGACTTAAGATTTGTGAGGAATGTATAATTCTGGGCTCTTTAGCTAATGCTGGAAGGAAGGAAGGAAGGAAGGAAGGAGAAAAAAAGTGGGGGAGGAAGGAAGGAAAGAAGAAAGAGAGGAAGGGAGGGGTAGGAAGGGAGGGAGGAAGGAAGACAAGAATGGTGACATTGTAAATGGTAGATAAAGCTGTTGTTTCTAGACATTATTCTTGTCTTTATATAATTCAAGGGAATCAACTGGGAAAAATGATTAGAATTAATAGCAGAATTCAGTATGGTAGCAAATTCGAAGATAAAAAGATATAAATAAGTATTGTTCTCATACAACATCAGTATACATTAATATGAAGTCAAAATATAGTAGGATAAAGTCACACATATACCTCCTTGAAAAAAGAAAAAATATCAAAAAGGAAAAATCTTGGGAAACAGTATGAAAGAGCTCTTTGGAAAACTGCCAAAATTGAATTTTTTCCAAGATACACTAAGATTCAGCCCTGCCTTAATCTTTGCTACCTCCTTTCACTGGTCAGTAGCTCTTCCATGTCTGACTAGAGCAATTGCTATATTCCTCAAACATCCCATAAAATATCCTTTATAAATAGGTTCTTATTTCCCTTCTAACCTCCTCATCTAGAATAGCATATGTGTATCATAACCTCTAACCAAATCCCTGAATGTTACATCCTATTTCATGTCTTTTTCATGTAGCAACAGAGGTCCTTTACCCAGCTCATCACACACTGGGTTCACTTCTGACCCCAACCCCCAAGAATCAGCCTAGCTCACAAGCTCAATTATATTCTACTACATAGACTCTCTCACAACCCAATCAAATAGCATCTGTTCTTCAGATAGAGGACCATAGACCTGCTGCGTATCCATAATGTACCAGTCAGACATTATTTATTATTATTACTTGTTTACATGTCTGTTTCTCCTTATGCTGTCTGAGGATGGTGACCAACTCTAATTAATTACTGGACCCCATGGCCTTGCTTTGAGTGCTCCACAGGGAGCATGTTTATTTAATAGAGGGGCAACTGGATGAGTGAACGTCTTAGAGTCTTAAGGGCTTTAATACAAGTTTCATTTGTACTGAAATATATAAAATGAAGATGTCATCTTTAAAATAAATGGACTCAAGCTCTTTATGAAATGCCACTAAAAATCTAAAGAGCATCTATTCTGAAACTTGACAAAAGGTGAATATACATTATAATATTTTATAAAGTGCTAGTAAAGGTAAAAAAAATTAGGCAAATGTTGAATATTTACAAATTAATAACAGAACATCAAAACACTTGAGAGTGTTTACTCTCCTTTGTAATCAAGCAAATGACATTTTTCTTTCCTTTTTTTCAAATAGAATTTTTCTTTTAGGAAAGTAACTTAGAAACTAAGTACAATTAAAATAAGTGTTTAAAGGAATCCAGAATATCCTGCTGGCTGAATGCCTTCATAAACACAAAAACTTACTTTGGTAACCTCTTGGGAGAAAATCTGTATCAAAAATGAGGGAGAGGCATGGTGAAGAGAAGATGAAGAACAGGAAGTTTACTCGCCCATGGGAAAATTAAAAAATGCAAATGGGATTTATTTTAGAATTTTAAAAACGGTTTTTCAAAATATTCCTAATATTAGTGGCTATTGTTACAAAAATCATCTTTTTCTTGGACAGCTGATTCCAAGTGAAGCGTATTAAGTTCGGTAGGATGTTCACTATAACCTGTTTCTGAGGGCAAGGGGTTGCAAGAAGGGCGAGTGAAGAGATAAAGGGATGGAGAACCAAAACACATTATTTCACAAAACTTACAGTCTTGCCCTGACACACCTGCCATAAAAATAAATATTCATTTCTTTATACTTTTTGAAAGACTCCACTTAAAATGGAATGTTCCTAGTTGGTTTTGATATCTGGTCTATCTGCAGAGCACCAATCTAATATGTAGTTGCCTGTTCATCTTTCAAAATCTAGCTCAAATTTCACTTTCTTCGCAAAATAGTCTCTGAATGCCTTAGTTGTAAGAATTTTTAAAAATTTTGTCTCAACTCTAATGACTCGTTATTTGTATTTATCATGTGAAACTTTTTAGTTTTTTATGTCGCTTATGGTTAATTACGCACATTTTTATCTCTCATCTATCAGAGAGTGGGTTATATTCAGCAAAATTTCCAGATAGATCCGCTCTTGTATTTCCAAAATACAAAGAAGCTCTTCAGACATAATTAGGGGAAAAGTGTGAATGTTTATTAACTTTTGCTATCTAATGATATAAAAACGGTAAACCTAATAAATATTTTAATTATCAGAAATATTTGTAAGTAAAAGAGTGTTTATCTTTTTTCTATGCTGAATTAGTATAGCATTACCGAATGTTTTTTCTGATGATAGATAGATACATACATATATACATATACAGAGAGACAAAATGTCAACCTGATAAAAATCTGTCCATGTGTAATTATCCAGAATACATATTATCAGTTTAAAGCAAAATGTTACTCTAGTTGAGGCATTTTTTGCTTTGGGTTGGTTGTTTTGTTTTTCATGGTACCTGGACCAGGACAAACTAAAGGGAGTAAGGCACCTAAAGCTCAAATTTTAAGGAAATCCTCATCGGGTTGCTCCAAGTGTGGGGTCAGCCCCTACGAGTTAGTGCCTCCTTGGATTTTGTCCCCTAGTGCCTCACTCACAACACCCTGATCTCTGCAATAGCCCTTTCTGGAATTATCTCCCTGTTTTATCAGCTTTCTTCCAGACTTCCAGTGCCTTCCCATGATGCCTAGCTTCTGAAATGTCCTTTCTCACTGAAGCACTGAACCACAACCGTGTTTAGGAGACTCTCTCTCTCTCTCCTATTTCCGTATCAAAATTCCAGTTGTTTCCGCCCCATTCATGGGGAGAACACTGTCACGTAGACAATGCTATAAATAGCCATTTCATTTTTGAGATAAAAAAGACTAAAAAAAAATTGATGTTAGTACTTGCATTTTATAGAAAAATGTCTGAATAATAAGGAATGTATTTTTAGTGTCTTCAGTGTTCCCTCCAACTCCGTGCATCTGCTCACACGACCCGATCCCACTGTCCATCTACAGCCTGTAGTTAAGGCCTGCCTCCCGGGAGGAATCTTCCTCAGATGTCTGCAGGGAGCTGCCACATTGCTATCTGCGTGAGACTCTGCCCCTATTCTAGTTTGTTCCATACACTTTTACTTTCTTATTTATTGTTGCTTTTCAATTGCGTTATATGTGTTGGTTTTACTACTATGACTGTAGCTTCGTTTCTTTCCAGTCAAGTTTCTCCACATTCAGACTTCTTTTATAAATCACAAAACATTAATTCTCTGACATCAAGGGAGACTGAAATAGGGTGAAGAAAGCAATAGACTTAGGGGGCATGATTCTCACTTGCATCACCAAAATGAATTCAGATTCGCAGCGCCACCATATACCTCTGCCTAAAGCAAACCCTGCTAGCACGCCTTCCCCTCCTTCTGACTGCTGCCTCTGATGGGCAACAAAAGAATCCCATGGTCATTTCTCAAAATGAAGTGAGCATATTCTGTTTAAAAAAAAAAAAATGACTCACTAACCTCTAAGCTGAAAGCCAACTACATGAATTGTATACACAAAGTGTATAAGAACTGGGCTTTAGACTCCACTTTTCCTGCTACTTCTGTCTGGCCTTGCTCTCCATTTCTGTAAAATGAAGTTAAAAGCCTCCCCCGAAAGGTGTGTCCCGAGGATTAAATAAGGTGAGTTATATAAACATAGATACAGATATAGATACAGATACATATTCCTGAGAGTGAGTGTAGGACTTACAACCCACTCAATTAAATATATATATATATTAAATACATATTTCTTCATTCAATTAAATATATATATATTTTTTATAATGCATTTTAAATATTTGGAATACACATTAAAACTAAGCCATCCAATGGGGCGTCTGGATGGCTCATTCAGTTAAGCGGCTGTCTTCAGCTCAGGTTATGATACTGGTGTCCTGGGATCGAGCCCCGTGTCAGGCTCCCGGCTCAGCAGTGAGTGTGCTTCTCCCTCTGCCTCTGTGTTCCCTCTCCCGCTGTGCTCTCTTGTGCATGTGCTCTCTCTCTCAAGTAAATAAATAAAATCTTAAAAAACAAAACAAAACAAAACTAAAAATAACAAAGTCATCCAAAAGCTTTCAAGGACAAATATAAGAAACTTGAGTCAGAAAACTGCAAATCACACTCTGACCATCTCCCAATTCCCCCTTTGTTCGTCTCTTCTCCTTTCTCTGGCTTCTATAATGTGGTTTCTAGATTGTGTTTTTACTTACGTGGAGTCCCAGGAAGGCAGCTGTACCCAGACCCATTGACCTCACTTCGCTTCTTCCTCACTTAAATGTATCTGTGTCCCAAAGAAAATGGCTAGCACCTGTTTATCACTTAGAAATGATAGCAAACAAAACCACACTATGATGCTGATGTTATTGATGAAGAAAAACAGAGTGGCAATGCATAAACTAATTTATTTATTTCAAAGCATAACTTTGAGACTATGGGGCAATTTTTAAGAAATGTCTCTGTGCATCTGAATCCACAGAAGGAAAAGCCAATTCCAACTATGTATTTATAAATGTAAGTAGTCTCCCTAATGTAGATAGAAGGTCAATCCCTGTTACAGAATTTTCCTTATTTTGGTATCATTTCAAATGAAGTACAGCAAGGAGAGGTATCACATGTATTAGCATAAATTGCCACATCGAAGCTAAAGTCAAAATAAGTTTTTAGTGATAAATAATGCTTAGTCGCTAATAAGGACTGTCTCAATTTTGCCTTCTATGAACAGTGCATGTGTGAGCCATTTTCCCACAATCTCACCTCCATTTTTCTTTTTAATTTGTGCTCACTTGATGTGTGAAAATACTATCTCTTTAAGTTGCACTTCTTTGGTTTAAAGTATGGTTGGATATTTGTTTTCTTTTTTAAGATTTCATGTATTTATTTGTCAGAGAAAGCGAGACAGAGAGACAGAGAGAGAGAGAAAACACAAGCAGGGGGAAGTGGCAGGCAGAGAGAGAAGCAGGCTCCCTGCTGAGCAAGAAGCCTGATGTGGGACCTGATCCCAGGACCCTGGCATCATGACCTGAGCCGAAGGCAGACTTCTAACCAACTGAGCCACCCAGATGTCCCTAACTGATATTTTATTGCCTATCTTTTGTATGTCTTTTATGCATGTTTACATCTTCTTACATGTTTTTTGAATGTTACCTTTTTATATTGTATGTCTTTATCATGTGTACATAGTACAGTTTTCAGCTCCCTTTTGTCTAGGTTGCCAAACTGACTCTGAACCTCCTGTATTTTTGACTGGCATTTGTGTGTCTTGAATACTAATAACCACACGACATCTAAAAGTTGAGGATTTTAAAGTATTTTGTAGTCAATGAATTCCCATCCCACCACAGTATTACAAAGGCCTTTGAAAGACCATAAGCTGAAAGTGACGTTTTCCTGGATATATGGTCAGAGAGATGGCAAATTTACAATCAGAAACAAGAATGTACATATCAGTACTAACTTCATCCTCTCTTTTTGTTTTGTTTTGTTTTTTTTACTTGTTTTCATAAGAAATAGAAAACTGTATCTAGTCAGGGCATCTGTGAAAGTTAAATCGGTTGTGGGTTGTTTTTGGTTTGGTTTGGTTTTGGGGTTTTGGTTATCATCTTGTCTTCTGTGTGTGAGGTCCAACAGATAGAAATTTGTTATTTACTAATCTCCCTATACAACCTTGCCAGGTGATGATAAATAGTCCATCAAATGCAATTAAGCATTTTCTGGGTGCCCAGACTGTGTTCTGGGAGACACAAGAAAAGGGAAGGAATGGCTCTGTTAATACTCTCGAAAGGCCGGATTTGGGGAGGACAGCTTCTGAAAGGATGCCTTTGCCTAAACAATTTTGAAGTTACTTTTGCAATTTCCTTCAGAACCTATTTACATTACTGTTTTATCTTAAACTATAATTTTTGGAAAAAAATTAATGCCAACTTGATCATTATGTATTTTACTAGCCTAAATTTAAAATTACAAATGTCTGTTAATCCACCTCATCTTTACCCCGTACTCCCTTACTGGCAAATATTCAAAGGGGAAACAATGCTTTGTCTTTATTGAAGATATTCTAAAGAATACCATCATCAACCCCCCCCCCCCAAAAAAAAAACCCAAGTTAAAGGAAGGTCCTTCTGGAGTAGAAATAATTGGACAGCTAGTGTGGGTCTACTTTATTTATCAGTGTTTCCTTAGGGCCTGGCTCAGTGCCTGGCATATAGTAGACACTTGATGATTTTTATTAAATAAATGCATTAAAGGAATTCCGAATTCTAGAATCATTTGATAAAGCAAGACTTTACTAATGTATCACTGACATTGATGATTTTCTTCATATCCAAGGAACAAATACCTCCTTTGTGCAGGTTTACAAGATTCAGCATTTAAAAAAATAAAACGGTATTTAGAAATTACCCAAATTATTCACAGATGTTTGTAAATGAGCTATTATTTGATAAAGAAATAGTTATGTGATATATAAAAATACGTGCTTCCAAATAAGATAATCTATCCCACTATGTGGAAAATGTGTTAGAATAATATTTCATGACAGTTTTCTAGGATAACCAACTTTAACAAAGAGGCATAATTAATTGGAAATGACAGGATCAAAATTATCTAGTAGGATGATTTGATATGCAATTGAGGCTTAATAGATTAGAAAATATAATTAATTATTTAATTATAAGGAAAATGTCCATTGTTTGTAAATTGTCAAGTGATTGCATAGTAAAAATAGTCCACTAATTACTTATTATTTTAAAATAACCATTTGAGGGTTTAGGGGCAGTAAACTGTTTTCAGTTATAAAAAAGTTAATTGAGCATTTTTTCCTTTTTTTTGTGGATCTTGGCTTCTCTGACACCTGACTAGAACTGTTAATGCAATCTTGTGTTCGTGCTTTGAGAACTTTCCTTTCAGAAATTATTGTCATTTGAGGATAAAATGTCTCTGTCTCTCTACCTCATTGACTCCCCATCTGTTGTCAACAATCATTTGAGAACATTTCTTATTTTCCTCACGCTGTCTCTTAATTTCTTTTTCTCTTTTTAACAGTTTCATAATTAACACTATATTGTGGTAAATATCCTTGGGAAAAATGCTATAAAAATATTTCACTGCAGAATATTTACATTACAGAGGACTTGAGGTAATCTGACTCCCATAATGATACCCAAAGTCCCTTTCTTTTTATTGAGGAATGAATGTTACGTATTTCATTTCTGGTATTCTTGTTAGTAAATACAAAATAATTATGTAAACTAAAACAAATTGGATGGGTGGGTTTGGTTTCTGAACAAAAACTTGGTATCCTGAGATAATTGATTATTAAATTCAGGATAAATTGCTGAAATTTCCCCCAGATTAACTTCAAAGGTGACATTTGGTTTATCTAGCCCTCTAGGTCCATCAGTGAGCTTTTATTAATACCTCCCATTTCATCGTCAAATCCAAGGACATCATTTCATTCAAATAACATCAATTACTTAAAAATACATTTCCGTATATTTCTGGATGTTATTCCAGGTGTGATGCAGAGTAGAAAATGACTGTAACATTTCAGAAATCAATAAGTGTTCATAGCAGCTTCAAGTAGAGAATGGCATTTTGCTTCTCAAGGAAGAGAATAGAGATGGGGGGGGGGAATGTATTCTAAAACTAATTTGCAAACATACTTCGGGTAACAAAATTAGAATTAGTTTCTACAAGCTGAAATTTTTTATGCTGTCATGAAGAATAATAAGATAGGACCTGGAATTGTTTACATTATTTGTTCCTACTCAATAAGTTATCCTTCTTGATTTAGGGATATACATTAAATATTGTGGAAAGCCTTCTTATATAAACTAATTACAGGCTTAGAAGTAGGGAAACAACTACTATAAATATTGTACAGAATAAACAAGTTGAAAATAAGTATTTATTTTGGATAATTCAGCCAAAATCATTTCTTACAGTGACATAAATTGAACAGTAAATGTAATTAGGCATCTCTTGTATATTAATTAGTAACTTTTATGACACTTAAAGACTTTAAATTGTTCCAAAATGGCTTGAACATATCCAAATTTTGCTTCTGCCTCAATTCTTATAGATGTTTAACCTCTGAAGGTTACACAATGATCCCATCTTAACATTTTTGCATACAGCATGAGGGAAATCCTCTGATTTCATGATATTGAAAATTGATTTACTGTAGTAGTAGAACTTGTATTAAAATTGTTTTGGAACGGAAAGGAAAAAACAAAACAATTTTTATCAGACCAACCTTAATAACCCATGACCAAACATAAACCTTAGCCCTGTTACATTCTTCTCTCTTCTTCAACTTTGGGAAACACATCCCGTACTGAATTGGGCAAGATCTTGGATTGTGAACTCATAAATTTAAATCCCAGCTGTGCTACTTAGTAGCTGTGTGACCTCGGAGAATGTACTTAACATCTCTGAATCTTTATTCCCTCATATATAAGCTGGATATAACAGATCTTGCCATATGGCTTGTTATCAGAATTAAATGATATATATGTAAGGCATTTAACATAGTCTTTAGTGTATATTAATATTTCATTAATTATTAATCATCAACAATTGTTGTCTTTAGAGCTAAAGATGAAACAAAAGGGCAAGACAAGAGAGAGCTGTTGGAAGGCTGTGTGGAATAAAATAAAGATGAGAAAGAAGATGGGAAGGCATGGAGAATGTCCTGGAGTAGTAGGCACTTGCAAATGTTGTCATGGGCATGCTCAAAGATATTGACAAACAACAAAGAAAGAAGTTAATATTTATTGAGCAATTACAATATGCCAGAGCCTTTGAAACAAACTTGTTACCCATTTCAAACTTACATAATAAGTATTATAATGTCTTTCAGTTTATACTGAAACAGGCTCAGCAAAGTTACACAATTGTACCAAAGTCACATGTTGAATATACTGCTGACCAGGAGGAATTAATACTCAAATATTTTACTTCATTTTTCGTGGTTTTCTTTTCATTTTTTTCATATATCATTCATTATATCTCAAGGCTAGAAAAACTACCTCCAAATGTACCAACTAATAACTTTATTCTTATAATAATTTTCTTCTTTTCCCATTTAAAACTAATTCTTAGAATACTTCGGGCAGGGGAGAGGGTCCTTTGATGAATCTTTCAGCTTCTCCTCAACTTTCTGTCATCTATCCTTCTCTTCAGGATTGAGAGGGAACAATGAATATCTTATGGGATTTAAGAGGTTCTCTGATACTCTGGAAAATCAAAAACATTGCTAACTACAATATTCACTTAAATTGGTCTTGCAGATTTCGGATTACATGATTAATCATCCAGGATGTTTTCAACTGTTTTCTTACCCATAGTCATTATCTATTTCCTGATGGCTCCTACTGAAACTTAGGTTTTAGTCATGGCTTAGCTTAGAGTTACACATAGGATACTAGTTCCCAGGGGTACCCTCTTCAAGAAATCATAGGGACACCGGGGTGGCTCAGTCAGTTAAGCGTCTGACTCTTAAGTGTTTTGGCTCAGGTCATGATCTCAGGGTCGTCGTGAGGTCAAGCCCACGGGGAGTCTGCTTGAGAGTCTCTTCCTCTCCCTCTGCCCCTGCTCCACTCATGCTCTCTCTCTCAAATAAATAAATAAATCTTCTTTAAGAAATGAAATCTTATCATAGATGGTTAGATGTATAAACAAACACATACCTAAATAAGTGTGAAAATTGTCAAGTGACTGCACAAGTTTGCTATTGCTTTTCTCATTGTGTTTTTTTCCAGAAAATAGTCCCATAATTTGAGCACAGTCCTGATGCTTTCATTTAATATATTTGGAGCATTTATTGCCTCAAATGATTAATGCTTAATAATATTATTATGAATCTAAACCAAAATAAATGGCACTTTTCATTCAGAAAGTTCTCTTCAGGAGTTCAAAGAGGTATTAGAGATCCTCACAATTTCAGTCATATTCTTTGTGTGTGATTCTGACAATTTACCATTGACTTTACAATTTAAGATAATCTGGGCAGCCTGGGTGGCTCAGTTCGCTAAGCATCTGCCTTCAGCTCAGGTCATGATCTGGGGTCCTGGGATCAAGCCCCGTGACGTCCTATCAGGCTCCCTGCTTAGAGAGGAGTCTGCTTCTCCCTCTGCCCTTGCCCCTCCCCTCACTTGTGCTCTCCCTTTGTCTTGTCTTTCTCTCAGAAAAATAAATAAAATCTTTAAAAAAAGGGTAAGATAATCCATGGTACTATTTATTTTTCTTTTTTTTAAACAGAAATATGGTGTTTCTCACCTCATAAATCTATGCACGTTAGGAGACATTTAGCCACCCACACTTGTTTTCATTCAGTGTTTTCTTCTTAGGGCTATTTTTTCCAACTTTATTGAAGTATAATTGACATGCACATATTTAAAATGTGCAATTTGATCAGTTGTTTCATTTTTTAAGAGGTAAAATTAGTCTAGGCGTCTAGGTGACTTGCCAATACACATAAAGTTCTGGATTTTGAGGATCTAACATGGATGAAGGATAAATGAGAAACCAAAGAATGATTCCTTTAAGTTAAGTTTGAGGATTATTGGTTTCTTACATCCTGCTTATGATGTTACTATGGAGATAATTTCTCTTGAAGAACGTGTACTTGAGGCCAGAGTTAGGCTATAAGGATCCTGATGTTATTAGCTACCCAAAACCACCTAGTTCACTAAACATTGAAATAGCTTAGTAAAAATTCTGATACCCATTTCCAAGTGGTAGGGAGGGTTTTCTCCCACACCAACAAGCAATGCTTTGACACAGTTGGGTGTCCTACAATTCAACTCAATCAGACACTGTCTACCTGGAGACAGCATTAGATTCTACAAGTAAAGGGTTCAGTCCCACAAGAGTGTCCCCCTCCCCCACTTCAGATATCAGTCACAAGTCCAGATTGTTTCCTGTGCTTCTGACTGACCAGCTGTAGATTGGAGGTTCCAATGACCTCCACCTTGGATTCGATTAATTTGCTAGAACAGCTCGCAGAACTCAGAGAAACATTTTACTTACCAGATTGTCAGTTTATTATAAAAAGATATAACTCAGGTACAGCCAGATGGAAGAGATGCATGGGGCAAAGTATAGGGAAAGGGCGCAGAGCCCTCTATGCCCTTTGAGTGATCCACCCTCCTGGCATCCCCACATGTTCACCAACCTGGCAGCTCTCAAACCCTGCTTTTTGGAATTTTTATTGAGGCTTCATCACAAAAGCATGATTGATTAAATCAATGGCCATTTGCCATTGAAGTCATTCTCCCCACCCCTCCTTTCCCAGGAGATCAGGGGGTGGGACCACAAAGTTCCACCCTTCTATTCAGGGTTGGTTCCCCTGGCAATAAACCCCAGTCCTTAGGTGCTTTCCAAAAGTCACCTTATTACCATAAACCCAGTTGTGGTGGAAAGGGACTTGTTATGAGTAACAAGACCCCCATTTTACCTTCATGGCTCTGAAGCAATTTCAAGAACTAAGAACAAGAGACTAAATATTATGACAAAAATGTTCCCATTGCTCTTATTGCTCAGAAAATTCTAAGGGTTTTGGGAGCTGTGACCCAGGAACCATGGACAATGAGCAAATATGTATGAAAAATATGTATTGGTCATTCAGATGACCAAATATTATAAATCACAATATCGCATTTGTCATTTAACTGATGTGTCTTCTTCCTATTATTAACTTTTCTACCTATGAAGGGATGATCAGACCTTTATGGTCTTCCAAAAAGGGGTTTTATTGGTCATGGTCTACCGGCACAATGATACCAGCCTTCTTTGGAATCACTCATTTGGCATTTACTCAACTACTGCTGTGTAACATTGTATGTAGTTTCTTCTTTTCCTATATAGTGAATTTTATATATGGACCATCTTTCCAAAGAGATCTATACATTTTATGTATGTATCATCTATAAAAGTAGCATTTAAGATAATGAAGTAAATATTTTGATATTCCCACAAATCCGAGCTCAGAGTTAAAAAAACAATCTTCAGGAGTTTAAGCCACTAAAGATAGAGAAAGTGTACTTACCTCAAATGACATATAATCTAAAAGACACGATATGATGGAATATGATCATGATGGGATCATATATTTGTATTGCTCAAAAAACTTAAAAATAGGCAAGCAGAAAATGGAAGTGGGATGAAATGCTCTTAACTGTACTCTCATTTTAAATCTACTTTTTACAACCATCAAAGAAGTCTGATCTGTGAGAGCATAGGCAATAAATAAATAAATAAATCACTGTAGCAACTATACAAACATTCCTAGACCCTGGAATGATCATATATGATTGCAATAGTGTGGACCAGGAGTCTCAAGGACACTTGCAAGGCATGATTCACCATTCTAATTCTAGGAACATATGCAAAGAGAAAACTGACCAAATTTTATGTGCTAAGATTCTCATTGAAGAATTATTTAAAGTAACGGATATTTGAAATTGCCTTTAAGTCCAAAAACAAGGGCTTGTTTAACTAAATCATCCTATTTATTCAATGGAGTATTACGCATCCTTTAAAAATTTCTGATAGAGAGGATATTTAATGGCAGTGGAGTAAAGAGAAAAAGGAAAGAGGAAAAATGCCAAAAATATTTTTGTTATTTAATTAAAAGGAGCAGTATATATTTAAGGCAAAGACATATCAAAATATTATTTGTCTATTTTCTCTAAAAAAAAAGTCTTTTATATTTTATAATTTAAAATTGCCTCTGTTTTCAAAATGCTTTATGATGAACATGTTAAGCAATTTGTAGTCACAAGGTTTATTATAGGAAATCGTTATGAGGAGTTAAATAGCTTTAAATACCAACACAATTAAAACTTTATTATGTATTTATTAATGGCATCATAATGATCATAATGATATACGTTATATTTATTAGATAATATGTATTTGCTAATATGAATTTTTAAGTGGATATTCCAATACATAGTTAAACTGAAAAAATCAATCATCAGCCTTCCTCTACTAGTTTTTGTGAGGATCAGACTATCATATATTTGAAAGGTGCATTGAATGTAAGGACAGCTGGGTATTTTTAAGGTGCTTTTTTTTTTTTTTTTTACTCTCGCCAGTGCTGAGATAAAATATGTTGGGTATAGATAAATTTATGGATTCAACTACTCTGACCCACTTAGAACATCCATACAAAGTTGAGGAACAAATGGCATATTTACAATCAGAGTTTGCTGCATGGATGTGGATGGGTAAGTCACAGAGGATTCTTTTAAAGGAAAGTAAGGGCTTTAAAATAAAACTCCTCACCCTTTATGATCACTCCCTTGCAGAGTTCATTTACTTTTATGATTTCAACCATTATTTCTGTGTCAAACAACTCCCAAATCTATATTTCCAACTGTAATCACTCACCCAAGTTCCAGATTCATATTTCATACCCAGTTCCACTTAGATATCTAACAATCACTGCAAACTCAAAACAACCCACCATAACTCTCCCCATCCAATAAACATGTTCTATTTTATAACTTTCCAATTTTGCTAATAGTATCAAAATGTGTCTAGTGTTCCATACCCTCCCCCTTCTCTCAACATTAACAACTTGGTAGTGGCTGAGTTCCTCCAGGCCCTTTAGCCACTAGGTTAGATCAATCAGCGTGTTCTGTTGACTTTCTCTTCCTGATCTTTTGCAACTTTCTACTGCAGCCACATGCACTCGAAGCTAGCCTTCAACACATCCTTGCTAGAGACCTGCAGTTGTCTTTGTCTCGGACATCTTTAAGTACAAAGAGATGTTATCGCTGGCTTTTAATCAAGCCACTGCCTCATCCACGAGCTATAGTTAATTTAAAATGGCAACTTGGGAACTAGAATATTGTTATTTAAATTCAGTCCGTATGGGTCGAAAAGCACCCACTCGAACACATTGTTGTTATCATAAACTGGATACATGTTGAGAAAATGCAAACCTAAAGAAAAAAGGTAAAAATATTCAATTATGTTCCGACAAATTTTTATCCAAGCCCTAAGAGATTCTTAGCTTTCTCTACCCTATGAAGCAGGATAGAGAAGAGAATCACTTAGGGATGCACTAAAACAATGTATTAGAAAATGGACTACAGGAAATCGGAAGTGCAATCCAGGTGGTGGTCGTAGAGACCACACGTGTGTGTGTGTGTGTGTGTGTGTGTGTGTGTGTAAAGCTTTAATCAACCTGAATATGTGTGTAAAGTACCTGCTTCATATTCTACATATTCTAGGCTCAATAAGGATGCAAAGAAGCCTAAGACAGACTTCTGAATGGTTTACAATCAAATTGGTGATAGGAAATTCAGACATGCTAAACAAAAACAAAAAAGATAAAATAGAACACAGACATCTCTAAATATCAAAACCTAATTTGTGTCTGCCAATGTGTTCTAGAACAAATTTTCAGAAAGTGGGATCCTCCATTACATTATTTTTATAAAGGGGAAAATATTGGGATCCCAGTGTATCCAAATCCCCAAACATCTTCTTACAAATCACTAAAATATTTTAACCACTAAAAGAACAATCCATTGAGGATTTCTGCAGAATAGAATGTTTTAAAGATATCAATTATCAAATTATTTAACATCTATTGAACCCAAAGGATATGTTGGTATGTAGAGGACAAAGATGCGATACTGTGTCAGGTATAGATTACATTTCCTTTCTGCACTGCAACAAACATGAATGACCATTTAAATTCTAAAAAGAGGAAGGAGGAGGGGAAGGGGAAGAGGAGGCGACGAACGAGGAAGAGAAGAAGAAAAAGGAGAAGGGGGAGAAAAGAAGAAGAGGAGGAGGAAGAAGGTGGGGGAGAAGAAGAGGAGGGAGAATGGAAAGAGAAGATGAAGAGGAAGAGAAGTATAGTAAAGATACCAAAGATGATATCTGAATTGCACCCAGATTGATAGTACCCACAGGTGCTTGGTGAATACAACGTTGGAGCCCTGGAAGGGCTAATTCTTAGGAAGGAAGGGGTGGTGGTTAGTGACACCAATGGGATCTCATGAGAGGGATTGAACTGAGATGCAGCATTCTAACGTCCCTCTCTCAGACATCAACATTTTCATGATATATGAATACATTTGTTAAAGCAGTGTTACAAATCATGGATTTGAGGTAGATCATTTTGCAAGTATAGCAAAGTTTGGAATATTCCATAACCAAATATCAAGGGATACACCTTCTTATTAGCTACTGAATTGTGTGTTTGGGATTATGTATGCTATACAAGGAATTAAATAGATGAAGGTCAATAGCAAAGCTATTGTAACAGGAAACACATTAGGGAGACTCACTTAAGTGGGTGCCACAGAATAGTTAAAGTATTCCTAGATGTGTGTAGAATAGAGAAGCAGAGATGCAGAGACCATGCAAAGGTTCTTGTAAAGCATTTACATACACACAAGCATACACACACGCACGCACACACACACACACAACAATGAAAGAACATAGGCAGAAATGCCAACTTTGCAAATAATATTCACCTGAAATTTTTTATATGTTCATTATATGTGTGTGTATATGGGGTCATTATGTATTCACTGTATATTTTATATATGTATATAGAGAGAGGCACACAGAATTTATTTTTTTTATTAAAAATAATTTAGTGTTTTGCAATTACAAGATAGAATTAAAGAAAAAGTATTTCCATCACTAACATCACCTTTTAACAAGATGGGATGTAGAACATTGCTAATTTTATAAAAGCAAATGAAAATCTTCCTAAAAGTAAGTAACTGTCTAGTAACGCAAATCCAATTGTAGTAAATTGTAACCACATAAAACTCTATTTTTAAAGATGGTATAATTAGAACTATGACATCATCATTCATATATTTATATTTTTTATTGGATCAGAGATAAATAGTAACAGCTATATTTGTAATCTAAAAATCAAACTAGAATTAACACTGGGTACATTTACCAAATGTGTCCCATTTGCTTTACCTTAAATATAAATTATTTAACATAAAACTTTTTACCTACTTTTAAATAAGCACAATCTATTTCTTATTGTGGCAATGCTAGTTCATAACAACATTTTTAAGACATTTTGGTAATGTAAAGATTAATTTTAAATTAAAAAACTTTATTTATTTGAGAGAGAGACAGAGAGACAGTGAAAGAGAGAGCATACAAGCAGGGGGAGGGGCAGAGGGAGAAGGTGAAGTAGGCTCCGGAGCCTGGATGGGGGGCTTGGGCCCAGGACCCTGGGATCATGAGCTGAGCTGAAGGCAGACACTTAACTGACTGAACCACGGAGGTGCCCCTAATTTTAAATTTTGAGACAAGGTGTCTAATGTTAATATAAGCACAGAATCTTAAAACACATGATTTAAGAATTCAAAAGATATAAATGTTCTCCTTTTCATTTCATTGTTATGTTTCCTGGAGCACTTGTACATGGGCACCCACAAGTCTCTCTCTCACTCTCTGTTTTTTAAAGACACATACAGCAACATGCAGGCAACTTATTTTAAAATACAAACAACAAGAGGCAAGCAGGGCTAAAATCTCTTTATAGTCTTACTTATGCCTTTTCCATTACCTTGCAAGAATAAAAAATAAAATTCCAGAAGGTGGAAGCGAAAAGTCTAAAAAGTGGTTGACATTAATAACTGAAATGAAAAGGTTCAGATTTTTTAAAAAGGCATGCAGCTATTAAGATTAAAAATAGAGTAGATATAGCTGGCTTAAATATAAGATAACATAGATTTATAGAAATGTGAATGCTTTGCTGATGTTAAGGACACTATACCGTCTTGCACACTGGCTATGGAAGAATTTGGAGTCTCTAAGATTCCCCCATGGAAGAATACTAGCCCTGGTAATCAAATTACTATTACCTCTGACATGTAAAATGTTAAAGATTTATTTCTCTTCTGGGAGGTTTTTATTATACATTGATCAAGTTCAAACTGATCAGAGTCCTCCAATACATGCTTTGGTTGTCTAAGGCTAACTGGATGGACGATTAGTCTTTAGGCATCTGTCAAGGATGCTGTGGATTCCCACCAAAGAAGGTGGATTAAACTAAATGACCATTCATATTTATTCATTCTCCATAATTCTACTGTTTTAAAAATAAATTTGTTTAAGATACATAAATGAAAGCTATGAGGTCTACGGTCTTGAATTAAAATGTAAGGCAAAGGTCCAATACTCTAAGAGTGTCAAGAGCAAGAAACTGCTAAAATACTAGAATACATTGCTTTTACCTTTTTAGGGCACATTAATAAAATCAACAACTCCCCCCGAAAAATGAAAGAGAAAATCAGAATATTTAAAATATAAGCCTTATTCTCCACATGCATTTATATAGCAAAGATGAACTGAGTAATTAGTTTATGCACAGCAGTATGTTAAGCAATAAAAAACGTCCAGTTTACATGTTATGACAATGCGTGAGTGAACGCTTTAAGCAGTCAAAAAGTGATTACATGACAGTCTATGATTAAAGACCAGGTGGTGGTACAGATCCTATGTGCTACGTGGTCATAGGTGAACAGTCTCTCTATGAAATGAAATGAACAATAAAGGTAGGTGATGATAGGATTAAACTGAATCCTTTAGGCAGAAAAGACCCTAGTATTTATGGGATTGGAGAAAAGTACAAATGGACATATCTAGCTTTTATTCTGATCCTCTTCTTTTCCTGCCTCTAGTTCTTGTCCTCAAGAAGCCTCATACACATGCATATGGACATCCTCAACCTCAGATTAAAGTTATGCCTGTAACTCTCTTAATACCTGGCCACCAGGTTGCTCCTTGGCTTGGCTGTCTGTGTGTCCAATCTGCAGTGGAAGTTTGAGGTTATTTGAGCAGGGAATTCAGGATCTGGGTTTTAAGACTGTGAACTTGATGAACAGCATAAGCTTTGAATGGGCTTGTTCTGTTGGCCCCACAGAGCTAGGCTCTTCAAAGCAGATGGTCTAGGGCAGAATATGATAAGTATATTGTGTGGTAAGAGATTATAGAAAAAGAACCCCAAAGCCTAATGATGGAATGAAGATTAAAGATGAGGGACCAAAGAGAAACTTACAGCCAATCTGAGGTTATGAAGCAAGATTTAGGATTGCAGCTTGGCATGACTAAGGAAGACCGCAAAGGTGGATTGGGGTAATTGATTGGTTTAGTGCTGGACATGTTAAATATGTCCCATTCTTCTACAGCTCCAAAGTGAAAAGAAGCTGGGAGCTAGAAGATGAACTTGCTTTCAGTTTCTATGAGGAGGCAATAGGCAACATGCTCATATGAGCTTAAATTAAAGGGTCTTTGCAAGTAGAGAAGCAAAGGTCTGTTTTTGAAAACACAAAGGGAAATTCAGTGGTACCTAGCATTCATGTCACCCTCAATGCAATAGCTGTAGTAAGAAATTGTTAACTCACTAATGGATCTGCACACTCTCTCTCCAAGGGCAGCATTACACTAACACTTGAGAAGGAATTTTTCATATTCTTTGTAAGTGTCATCGTTTCATTCTCTGAACACTTCAAAGCATATGAAGTCAAGAGAACTGGCACTAAGTCTCTTTGAAATGTGCATTACAATGATATCACTTCCACTTCATATTACGGCTCCATTTTTAGACACTACACACATAGCATTTGGGCCCAAATAAGATGCAATTATGAAGGAAATGAAATGAAGGCAGCCTCTGCCTCTTGAGGTTTTAAGAGCTTTCCTCTTTTACTGAAGTTTGGGAAGGAGTAGCAACTCTTTAGAGAATTCAGTAGTGTCCTAAATGACATGCTCAGGCAATCAGGCAATCACTTGCCATCACATCATTCAATGTTAAAGAGAAACTCATAGCAGGTTATTCTATTCCAAAAATTGGTAGTAATAAGGAAATGATGAAAGAAATTCTTCTTCTTTTTATTAAATCCAAAATCAGTGTGTTAACACTTAAGCAAGACTTTTCTAACATAGGCAACAAATCTTTTATTCTCTATTTCCCAAGAGTAAAAGCAAATGACATTTTCCTGTGTATTCTGAAAATAACATTTCATTTGTTCTATTGTGTTCCCACACTAGTCTGTTATATTTAGAATCAGTAACTGTGGAAAATGGAAATTCTGATTCCTGAGAAAAAGCAAGAATACAGTAACATTATTATAACTATCTAATTCCCATGGAGAGATGGCTTTAATGTCAGACATGAGAGGAGAGAAAAACAACTGTAAGCACCTGGTATCCTAGTAGATATTGGGAATTGCCTCAAACTAGAGCAATATATTTGTAATCTTATCAGGACTCAATATATTGATCTTAACTATGCAATCTATGAAAAAAAGAAGTTGGCTGATTTCGTTATCCTCATATACAACTTTTTGTACATGAATATGAAAGTTGGTCAATTTAAACAACTCATTTTTAGAATCCAATGAGACGTTTCTCAATGTTGTGAAATACATCCATCCACCAAGATACAGTCATCACAGCGTGTAGTTCCTAGCGTCACCATGGTCCTGAGCTGAAATGTGAACATCATGCAGGGGGATCAGTGGAGCAGGACATGATTTTGTTTTAATAGGAACTCACAATTGGTACGCATTAGGGCAGGGGAGTCATAAGGGCAGACGTCTGGAATTTGGTGCTTCTCTTTTAAGACCCAAAACTTTTTCTTCAGCTACTCAGGAATGATTAGGTCCTGAGACTAATAACCCTTGCTATCTAAAATACCTATAGAGTTGAAACATACACCAATTTTCTGGTGTATTATTTTAAAATGGAAAATAATATCGTGGAGTCTTGAAATACTTGAAGTCGGTGTGATCAGCCCATTTTCTCCTCTACCATCCAACACTATGGGAAGCCAAAGCAAAATCAGAAACCACTTTATTGATTTACCACAAGAACAAATGGTACAGAAAAGAAAAGTTCTCACAAACCCATCACATCAGTGCCTTCTCTTCACGGAATGGATGTGCACAGAGTCTGAAGGTGGCTTGGTGGGCATCAAAACAAAACAAGGCAACTGGGTGAATCAAAGCTTAATGTCCCTGTCTGAGAAAGCTGGAAGGCTCTCTCATGATTGTGATGAGTTTCCCTTCAAGAATGGAAATACACATCCCCTTGGCTACAGAATTTTACAGTTATTTCTGCTGCACAGATGGACTTTTCATAGGAGGCAGAGGTGTTTTGAGACGAGAGTTAATGCACGCTTGTTGCCGGGCAGTACTTGAATCAGTGTGATGAGTATCTTCCCTGGGGACTTTCCTTTTATCTCTGCTTTAGGACTGACCAAATCTTTCTTCTGAATGACACAAGATTTTTTAAGTAGTTTAATGCAGTTTATTTAAAGGACTGCTAAATCCTTCTAGCTCTGTAACTATTTTATCTCCTACAGATGAATTTCAAAATCCATTATATATATGTATTCCATTATTTATATGATATATAAATTATATATATAATACATAAGTACTTTTATTTGCTAGTTCTATGTAGCAGTTTATGTTTCAAAGGCAATCCATTTTCCTACTTTCCAAATTCCTAGCAATTACATCAGTGTAGTCCTTAACATTGTCAACCTTATTATTTTCCCTTTTATGAATAATTAGATTATGCTAAAAGGGTTTATGTAACTTGTTTAAGATTACACATCTGGTGTGCAATGATACTTAGATTCAAAACCAGCTGTTCGTCACTCCTAATCCTAAATTCTTCACGTCTATATTAAAATATTTGAAGGTTGTCCTATAATCTGTTTCCATTAGTTTTGCTAAGTTCTTGGCGTCCTTAACAATTGTATTTGATAATGACCTGGCATCTTCAATATTAAGAAAAAATGTTTCTGTGCAGATACTATGGCATTTCTTTGGTCCTCCTCACAGCAAAACCTATGGATAACATTTGTTCATATATAACCACCTCTTCCTTCTTTCTCATTGTCTCCTCAGTTGTCTACGTGGACTTGCATCCGTTCAACTCCAATAAGACTTACTTTGATCAAGGTCATTAATTACTTTATGTTAACAAATTCACTATCCACTTCTATGATTTGTTTCCATGTATTTAATATTATATATTTTTAAATTTTAATTTATTGATAATATATTTGGTTTTAATATATTTAATATAGAATATAAATACTTCTTTCATAAAATAATTTCTGCTTAGACACTGCAACTCCATAGGCTCTTGGTTTCCCTCCTATCCCATTCTCCTTTTCTAGCATTTTCCCTTTGACTTAACCTCTTAATGTTTTAATGCTCCAGGCTCAATTCTAGGCCTTCATCTCAACCTCCACGCTCCACCCTTAGGTAACCTCATTCTGCCTCATAAATTTATATACCACTTATATGTGCACATTTGTATTTCTAGCTCTACCTTCTCCCAGAACCCCAGACAGTGTATTCAATAGCCAGAGGTTTGTCCATCATCTTTTATTTAATACACACAAAATGGACTTTTTAACTTGCTTCCATAGCCATCACCCCAGACCCTCGCTCCTGGGTCTCCCTTGGTCATTTCCATTTCACCGAGTGGCATCACCATCCACACAATTGCTCAAGTCAAATAGCTAGAAGTCATCAGTAGTACCTTTCTCTCTCCATTACTTCTAATCCATCAGGATTCAGAATCTATCCTGAATCAGATCATTTCCACTACTACCTGCTCACTTCTCTACATCTCTACTACTGTCAGGATATTTTAGCCAGCCCTTATTTCTAGCTTAGGCTGTTGGAGTAGCCTCTTATCTATTCTCTCTGCTTCAACACTTAGCCCCGTTCAGTCTACTTCTCCAGCCAATATCTGGAATGACTACTTAAAATGTAAAACTGATCATGTTTTTTCCTTCTTCAATTCTTATTGCCTTCCATTATCCCTTTTGTTCCATTTAGTATTAAATACAAATGTTTTGCCCTTGTCTAAAAGATTCTAAATTGTGGAATCCTGTCTGATCTCTTACCTGCCTCTTATAAGAACACTTGTGATTATATTGGGCCCATGCATATAATCCTGGATAATCTCCACATCTCACAACTGTAGTTTAATCACACTGGCCATATAAGGTAACATTCACAGGTTCCCGTAATCAGGACACGGATATTTCGGGGGGCGTTATTCAGCCTGCCACAAATCCCTACCTTCCTCTTACACTCAAATTTGCACCCCTTTATGTTGCTTAGCGTGTACTAGCACACTCCTTTGTTTATACCCTGGTCACACTCATCCCCTGTCGTGTCTCTGTGCTTTTCAGTTGCCAGTCACTCTTGGTTACTCCTCATCATGGGTCTCAGGTGAAATGCTTCCTCTTTAAGGAAATTTCCTCAACTGTCTGAAACTTCCTGGATATCTAAAATAGCCATTACCCCTAGTCATTCTCTTCTCTCTTACTTTATTTTTCATTACTATATAGCTCATACCATTCTAAAAGTATCTAAGATGTTTATTTTTTATTTTTTTAAAGATTTTATTTATTTATTTGACAGAGACAGCAAGAGAGGGAACACAAGCAAGGGGAGTGTGAGAGGGAGAAGCAGGCTTCCCGCTGAGCAGGGAGACTGGTGCGGGGCTTGATCCCAGAACCCTGGGATCATGACCTGAGCCAAAGGCAGATGCTTAACAACTGAGCCACCCAGGCACCTCTAAAATGTTTAGTTTTTTAAATTTACTCTTTGTGCCACTAAAACCTACACTATGAAATCTGGGAACTGCTTGTCTAGTTCACATCATTACATCCTCAATTCCTGGAAAAGGGGCCTAGAACACTGTAAATGCTTAGCAAGTATATCTACAAAGAAATAAATGAACCAGCAGTACCCCAAATGGAGGATTGGGAGTGTTTTAAGTGTCACTTGATGTTCCCTAACTATATTCTGTGAAATCTGCCCTGATTTCTTTGTTAACATTGTTTCCCTGTTTGGAAAGCACTCCCTCATCCTCTCCATTCATTTAAACCGTATCCATTCTCGATGTCCAACAAATCCAACTCCAAAAGCCTACCCTGCCATTAGAAATTCCTGTGACCAATCACCCTTCTTTGCCTCTGAAATTCCAGGAAACAATGTTAACATTCCTTTTGTTCTTTTTGAATCATTATTAACTGGTCATTTAGTCAGCAAATATGGATATTTTATCTAATATGTACAGATAATAATTAATTGCTGGGTCTCTCATTAGTTTCTGAATTCCCCTAGGGCAAGGATTATGTCTTATTTTTGTCTATCTACTTTTGCATTAGTGTTACAAACTTAAGAAATACTCAAAATAAGGCAGCCTTATGATTAATTTAATAAATTGAGGGTATTGTTACCACTCAGAATAAGAATTTATCAAATGGCTTATAATTTGTTGGTTGAACATGAAGACACCCCGAGGAGAACCTGAAAACATTATACTGATATATAATCTATAAGTATCAGCTGACGGTAAACAGATTGTTTTTCTAAAACAAACATGTTGTTGTTAAAAAATCTTTTCTCAAAAAAAATAAAATTAAGACAATAATGCAGATATGAAAGAAATATATCCTAACATTTTTTTTCTACTCATTAATTTGTGAGGGAAGAAGGGAGATGCTATAACTGGTCAAAAGAGAATGCAAAGAACAGACACATTTATAGATCAAGGATATTGAAGGGTTGTGCAAATGGAGGGAAAACTGATTTTCCATTGGAAGGGGTGGTTGAGAAGTCAATTGAATCTCTACCAAATAAGACAGAATTTGCATGACTATCCACAGATGAAACAACTCATAGTTACAATATAGCTCAAAGACAAAAAAGATGAGAGTTAGATAACCCAGACTGTTGTCCTATAGACAATGCATAGTCGGCCTTTCTGTAGAGGTTAAGTGGACTGAAAGTGAATGGTTTATAACATATTTATTAAAGCAACAAGAAATGCATCATGTATTACATTATAATTAGGAAGTAAAACATGCATGTTCATATAACTTTATTTTTCTAAGAAACTGTTTTATACAAATTTAACATGTTTCTGAACATATATTGCAAATGTTCTCCAGTATTCTCTTTGCTCCTTAATTTTGGGTTTTGTGTTTTTTTTTTTTTTTGATGTGTAGAAGTTTTAATTTTTTTAAAGATTTTATTTATTTATTTGTCAAAGAGAGAGAGACAGAGCGAGCACGAGCAGGGGGAGCGGCAGGCAGAGGGAGAATCAGGCTCTCTGCTGAGCAGGGAGCCCAATGTGGGACTCGATCCCAGGACCCTGGGATCATGATCTGAGCCAAAGGCAGACACTTAACTGACTGAGCCACCCAGATGTCTCTAGAAGTTTTAATTTTTATAGAATTAAATCAATTAATCTACCTCCTTATGCTTGTATTTTGTTTTCTTATGTTTTTGAGGCACTTGACTCCCATTCCAATGAAGAAAAGAACATTTAACAAATATTTTCTTTTAGTTTGTTAAACTTTTTATTTTTTACATACAATGCTGTGATTCACTAATTATATATTTTCTTGATAGTTAACCACATACTCTCCACCATATTACTTACTTCATCTTTGCCACATTAATAAAAATGCAACATTGTTTACATACTTGCAGAAATAGCTCACTATTTTAGAGTGTGTGGGCGTATTTATATTTGTGTATTTGTGTGAGCTCTGTATGAATAATGAACAGCAAAATTTTGTCTCGTTGCATTTTTCATGATTTCTATGAGATTATGTATTCATAAGAATTATTTAAAATAATACAAGGATAGGAGGTAAACCTTCATTGTTTCTTTTATTCTTTGTATAGTAAAAAGGTAGTCTTCATTTTTGTGCAAAATGTAAGTTGAAATATAGTTCATACTCAATTGATATGAATATATCCCTGTGCTTGCATTTGCCTAAGTTTTTATATTAAATCTCAATCTATTCCTTTGTATAAGGATTGATTATTGAAAATAGAATATAGTTATTTGAGAACATAGGTGTGTATGTTTTACTTCCTTCGTTACATATTGCTGCATAACTAATGACTCCAAGATTTAGTGCCTTAAAACCACAAACATTCATTCGTAGTTTCTCTGGGTCTGAAATCTGGTAGCAGCTCAGCTGGATAGTTCTGGCCCATGGGTTCTTCTCTGGTTGCAGTCAGAGAGTCATCAGGGGGCAGCTGACAGAAGCTGGAGCTGGAGGCTTCACTCCTAGGATGGCTCATCCACATGGCTGTTGACAGGAGACCTGAGTTCTTTGCTTTGTGAGCCCCTCCAAGACCGCTTTAGTATTCTCCTATCAGAGCAGTCAGCTTCCTCCAGAGCAAGCAATCCAGGAGGATGGACTAAGAAGCAGCAGTACCTTTTACGATCCAGTCTTTGAGGTGACACACTATCGCTGCTGCTTGATCCTCTTAGTTAAAAGTGAGTCATTAAGTTCAGGCAACTTAGAAGGAGAGGGATTAGGCTTCACCTCTTGAAGAGAGAAGTATCAGAAAATCTGTGAATAGACTTTAAAACCACCACATTTACTGAAGTTAGAGTCTTTTAAGTGAAGGCAAATTTAATTAAAGATGTTTTATTTGGTCTTACTTTTCAACTTAATTCTTTCTGGTTTATTCGTTTCGCTGTTCTCTTCTACCTGGATGTATTTTTCTGCTGTCTTTTGCTGTAAGGACAAAGTATGCCTCTTAAATTTCCGTTTGTGATCTGGACATTGTATACCCGAGTTTTAATTCTACCATGGTAACTTCTACTTTTTTACCTGGTTGATTCATTTTGTAATCATTGAATTATGATTGATATGTGAACTTTTCTTTCTGTTCAATGTAAAATAATGAAGTTAATTTTTTTGTATATTGTCCCATTTATTCTTTTCTTACTTCCCCTGTACTATTAATTTTACCTGTAGCTTTTTGATACAATTTATTATTTCTAAACATTATTTTTTTAAGTATGCTGTCTTGGGATGCCTGCGTGGTTCAGTCAGTTAAGCATCCGACTCTTGATTTCGGCTCAGGTCATGATCTCAGGATTGTGAGATCAAGCCCCGTGTCAGGTTTTGCACTGGACCTGGAGCCTGCTTGAGATTCTCTCTCTCCTTTTCCCTCTGCCCCCCACTCTCATAAACAAGCAAACAAACAAACAAATGAATGAATAAATAAAGTATGCTATCTTTTCAATACTTCAGAATAGTTTTTATGGTGTTGATTTTCACTGCTTCATAGATAACTGAAAATTTTATTTTCGTATGAGTGAAATCTTGGCTGGAGAAAGAGTCATTGGTACTAAACAATTTATTTCAAACTTCCTTAGGCCAAGAGGCAGATGTGCATTGGTTAAAACTTCTGAGGTTAGTCAGGCTTAGGGGCACTTTATCACTTAATAGCTATTATTTGTTTCTCGCTTCAGAGTGACTTGTTTGTGTCTTCTGCAAAGTATGGACTAATTCTCTCTCTTATCCTTCATTTGCTGTGTTTACAAAGCCAGTTACGGTTAGTGCTATTTTATTTTTTATTCACTGGGGTGATAGTTATTTCTTTACATGTGGGTTTTAAATCACTTGGAATATAATGAACTCTTTGCCTCTAAAGGTTCAGAGTTTTCTTCATCTAGATAAAGTTTATCTCTTGTTTGTTTCCTATTCTTTTATTATAATCTATTATAATGTTACTAGTTTCTTCTCTAGGAAACGTAATTTTATTTTTAATCCCTTCTCTTTTTAGTAACTAATAAATTATTCATTAGGTTTTCTGTCGTCTTAATTTCTATTTTCACTATCCTAATGTCACTTTTAATTCTACAGTAATATTATAGTTTACTTATGTTCCTTTATTAGAATATCCAACTCTCTTTATTTCCACCTTTATCTCAGTCAACTCATTCTCCCTATCATTTTCAGGTCTTAGCAACTCTTGTTTTCATAAAGCCCATGTTTTATTGCAATTGTTTTTGAGAACACAAGGCACATGCTGTTTAAAAAATGAATATATTCTCCAGAGAAAACTTTTTTCTGGAAATGTTATCTTTAACTCTGGCATTCATATTTTCTTACTATTAAAATTTTAGTGAATATTTTCATGGGCAAAATTTGGTTTTCTATTTTCATTGATTCAATTGCAAGGATTTATTGAGATCTACTATTTTCCAAAACCAAGATAGATTAATTTGCTTTGGATTCCCTAAAAAAAATTATTAGACTCTGTTCTAATGCACACTGGGCAGTATACTATGAGGAGAACCAAAGAATAAATACTGGTACATATCCTTTGGCCCTCACGTTTGGTAAAATTTTTGTATTTTCTTTATAGCCCACATTAATAAGGTGGGGATGTTGCCATTCTGGGGAAGAGCCCACCTCTCCACTCCTTATGCTGGTTGGGCACTGGCTCCATGTAGCAGCAAATTATCTCCTACTTTCCCCTGTTCAAAGCAGTTAATATCCAAGGCCTGGGAAGTCAATGGCAATGATCCATGCCAAATGGTGTCAATATCATTATTTGTTTTTATTTCACTTGAGTCCTGATTTACACTGAAGTAGATTTGGTCTCAGGATCTTCTTTCCTGGCTCTGTAAGTTTTGTAGCTGGAAGAATACCTTTAAATTTTCTGAGATGTTTCAGGAATTATGAAGGCTTTTCTTTAAAAAAAATATAGATAGCAATTATATTAGAACTCAGGGAAGAGTGGAGATAGACATCTATCTTCAATTGTACATAAAACAGGGAGGCACCCAATCTTTCTTCTATTTTAATTAAATCTACCTGGAGCAGTGGAGGCCAGATATTTGAATTATCTTGCTCGCTTTTTATGATGTGCTTATTGTTGAACCTCGGTTTGGGGATATATTTAAACAAAGCACAATCATCCCTTCCTAAATGTGTGCTTCTAAAAGTTTGGCCTTGTTTTATAGTACGATTATATGACTCACTGTGCTGAAGGAGCAACTCACTTTTCCTTAGCCTGCTCACAGACTGCTCAAAATCAGTCTCCCATTTATTTTTTATATTCATCAACATCTCTCATTGTTTTTTTATATTCATAGTGTCCGTGGGATATAATGCCCTGCTCAGTATGCTGACATAGCCTATGATTTTACATCAAAACATGTATCTAATCACCTTATTTTTAGTTCAAAAAATAGATGTCAGGTCAGATGATGTCCTACCAGTTTGCCCTAATTTTCACAGTTTATGGAGAAAGGATATAATGGGTAATTCAGATGTTGCAACTGCTTCCAGCTCCTTTTTTTTTTTTTTTTTGCCTCAATGATTTTCAATTTTATTAGTGCAATAACAGCATTCAGTTTTATATAGTATTAAATTATAAATACACATTATCAGTATTATCATCCTGATGCTTAAGATTACTTTTTCTATTATTTTTAATAGAGCGTTTCAGTCTCAATTAATTTTTATGATAATTGATAATGTATTATTAGTAATTCTGTATAAGCAAAATCTACTAAAAAATAACCATATATAGTTGAGTAGTGATATCTCTCTAATTTCTTTGATTAACATATCTAAAACAAAGTCTATTATTTTTTATGACAGATTTCTTCTAGTGATTCTACCTCCCAGGGATTAAGGCTAAAACAAAGCTATGGGGGTGCCTGGGTGGCTCAGTCGTTAAGCGTCTGCCTTCGGCTCAGGGCGTGATCCCGGAGTCCTGGGATCGAGCCCCACATCAGGCTCCTCTGCTGGGAGCCTGCTTCTTCCTCTCCCACTCCCCCTGCCTGTGTTCCCTCTCTCACTGGCTGTCTCTCTCTCTGTCAAATAAATAAATAAAATCTTAAAAAAAAAATAAAACAAAGCCATGATTTATCCTAGATTCCTGTTTTGCCCTCACTCCCACTCCCATAGGGTCCTGGAGAAATTTTTAAACTCTCCATTCTTCTGCAGTCCCGCTGACATTGCTAGAGCCCTGACTTGAATCTGGCCTTCAGTCTTGTCTTTTCTAATTTGAGGTAGCTGAAGTTAGAGAGCTCAAGGACAGAATGTTAAAGGAGAAGAAAGGAAGTTCCAAGGCAGAGACATAAGGAATGCCAGTATGAATGAAGAGGCCAGGTAGGAATGTGGACTATCCAACAGAAACTGAGAGACAGGCCATGCAAGATGAAAGCCTAAAAAGCATCAGTTAAATTTAGTAACAACTAAATAGCTTTCCTTGTAGCATGAGCAAAAGCCTGTGTTAAATAGAATGAGACCTAAAGACGTAGGGTATGTTTAGTTCCCTCTTTCTAATTTTTTCCTTCAGAAATTTTACTAAAGAGTAAGAGAACTCTGAGATGGGTATCTGGGATCCAAAAGTTCTTTTGTTGTAGTCGCCTCTGTTGCTCCAATGGACACAATTCGGACATGGCAGCAAGCCCAGGAGATACTGAGGTTGAAGAGTTAGATCACAGGGCAGGTGTACTGAAGCATTGGAATTCCTGGAAAAGCATAAAGTAGATGGGTTGGCCTTTCTCAGAAAGGGTGTTTAAACTGGAGGAAGGAAGGATGGTTACATGTGGAAGTCAAATTTTAGGTTTGGTAGCTAGAATTTGAGTAAATTCCACCTGATATTACCTGTTTACTCAACTGAAGGATCAATCACGGTGGTAGGCTGCAAGTAACAATCTAGAGGATGAATTCACACAGTTTTAAGAGTGAAAAAGTACGAAAGTATCAGTCTTGGGTGTGGCAAAATCTTTGATTTCCAAGTTTATTCATGATTTTCTCGAAATAATTTTTTTAATGTTAGAAGTGAAGTCTATCCAGTTTCAGTACCTCGCCTACCAACAGAATGTTAACATCCAGTTTATTTGTTGGTGTGTTTTCCAGGCTCAACTGGTCAGTCTTTGCATTAAATATAGAATGCTTCTTTGTCCTTTCCTATTTTATATTGCTATGTTTTTCTACATTGATAACATTTGATTTGCTCTTTATATCTTTTGATTCGGGAAGTATACATACCGTTCTTATGACACTGAGCAAATAAGGTAATTTTTTGTGGCTCTGTTTCTTCATTTGTGTAATAAAGGAAATACCAATATCTACCTCCTGTAGGTTTTTTTGAAAGAAGATTAAGTGATGTAATGCATATACGTATACGATAGCAATAAATACTGACTGTTATGATGATTGTTTACCTTATTCCCAAGTTATAGAGTGATATGTTTAGCTTGTTTTAGTCTATTATTTTATTTTATCAATTTTTGGTAAAATGATATGGGGTCTTAGGCAAAAACATTGCTCATTTGTATTTCGGGAATTGTTCTAGTATTTGCTTTGTTTCATAGTCATGTCAACAATTATTTAGGGCAACGTTATTTGTACTTGTTTTACTAATATTTAATATACAATGACTTTTCACTTTTTAAGTAGCATATTTGATTTTTTTACTTTTCTCTCTCTTTTGGATTAGCCAGTTTTTTTAAAAAATGATATTCTCAGGAAACATATGTGGACAATCCTATGTCTGTGTAAGTGGGTGTCTGCATGTGTGGGTGTGGTGATGTAGGGGTAAGCTTTCATGTTTGAGGCTCTCTCCCTCATGACCTCAAATACTAACTGGATTGGATGCATGGAATGGGAATCTGGAAAACATCAGTATTTCATTCGTGAGGAATTGAGAAAGGAAAGACTAGTTACTTTTCACTTTATAATTCTTTTTCATTTTAGCATTTGCTCACTGTAGCTGAATGGTTTAAGACACCACTTGAGTTCAGACTTTGTGTTCAGTAATGTGATGAGATGTGGCTGTGAGGAAAGCAAGTTTGTCACAGATTTTATGATTTTTTTCCTGAGTTCTTTAAAGTAGACATTTGATATTATAAGAGACTATGTCTTAGTAATTAAATTCTACTGTATTATTCATCCACTAAAGGGATACAACAAGTCAATAAAACACCATTTTATTTTTTATTTTTATTTTTTAAGATTTTATTTATTCATTTGACAGAGAGAGAGAGAGACAGCCAGTGAGAGAGGGAAAACAAGCAGGGGGAGTGGGAGAGGAAGAAGCAGGCTTCCAGCAGAGGAGCCTGACGTGGGGCTCGATCCCATAATGCCAGGTTCACGCCCTGAGCCGAAGGCAGATGCCCAACGACTGAGCCACCCAGGCGCCCCTAAAACACCATTTTAAAAATAAGTTTCAAGAAAATATTTAAGTCAAAAATATCTAATTTACTCTTCATCTTATTATTTTTATAATGAGAAACTATCCTCAGGGGAGAAGAAATGTATCGCCAGCTTAAATGTATATTACAAAGAATAATGCAGTGTAGCTTTTTTCCCTTTCCTTGACCAAAGGCTGCAAACCACAACTTCCATGCTTCTATTGCTCTCTGTATTCTCATTAGCTTTTTAAAGAACTTACTCCAGATTTTCCTTTATTCAGAGTTTAGGAGAGCATGAAACCCCTTAGTATTATGTCCAACATGATTACGTTCTATGAATGATGATATATTCTATGCTAAATACCACAACTCTTCTTGCCTGGAGAAGAAAACCAATCCTTTCATATGAAAGGAATAAGCCTGGCATATCTGAAGCAAGATGATGGTACTCTGCAGCTCAGATTCATTAATACAAACTTGATAGGACCATTAAAAATCTCTCTTGTTCAAAGAGCATTTAAGCATATTGTAAAGTACTTTTCATCTCAAAATAATACTAAAGGAGGTTTTCCATAGCAGTTGCAGAGAACTTGAGTAGATATGTTATGGGCGTAGCCTTACTCTCTGGCTGCAATTCTGACTGTGCCCCAGAACTTCTAGGGCCAAGAATGGAATAACAGAATGTGATATTATCAACTCCTCAGCTATGTAAACTTGGATAAATTATTCAACCTTTCCAAGGCCATTATTTGTCATTTAATTTAACTAGTATCATTGTGAGGATTAAAGAAGGCACTGCTTATTCTGTTCCCAGATCATCATTTGATAAATGTTAATTCATTGCCCTGTCTTCTCCATCCTGACCCCAGCTTCACTCTGCACAGCCTCAATCCTTATGTCTTTTACTTCTTCAAGAGTCCTGTCATCTAGTACACTGGGAAACCTCCAACTTAAAGCAACAACGGAAATTGAATTTCCAGCCTGATCCTATATTACCTATGACATATCGTTGGCCACTATACAATGGAATGAGCCATCAAGCTATTGAGACCACTTGCTCATTGATACTAGAAACAACTATGCCCTCTCTTGGCACTCCCCATTGCTTTCAGGCTGTTCCCTCCCTCTGGAATTCTTTTCCTTTCTCCTGTCTGTCGGTTTGAATCCATGCATTCATCAGAGAGCAAGGCCCACTTCATTCTTAAGATTTCCTCTGACCTCTACAAATGCATCTATTGTTAACATCACAAATTCAGGATTTAGGAGAACAATCTAGCTTAAACTGAGCACACAAGGAAATTATCCAACTGTGTCTTTGCTTCTCTGGACTGCAATTCACTGTGGGTATACTTTCCCCAAAGGTGCAAAGCCACGTCTATTTCTTATTTGGCTTCTGTAAGAAAAAGCATTAATGTCTTCAAGCACCAGCCAACTGCACCTCACATAAAAGCAAGTGGTACTCAGATAATCCACTGGCAGATCTGAGGCAGGTCACAAGAAAGGCATAGGAAAGGGAAATTAAGCAGGGGGACTTTGGGGTCTTTCTGACCAGTGTCACCAGCTAAAATTTAGGAGACTCAGCAGTGTCGGTCTAGGTTATGAAACATGAAGCTAGCCAGAGCTAATTAAGAAAGTATACAACTATGGCTGATCATTAAAATTACATTGGAGTATTTTTTAAAATACAGATTATTGGGTCCCACTCCTGCAGAATAGGGTTCATCATAACAGATCTATGTATTTGTTTTCTTTGCCAATCCTTGGATGCTTCTGATGAGCAGCCAGCTTGAGAACACTGTGTTCTGGAAAGCAGTCAGTCATGGCACTGCTAATCCCTGTGGGGTCCACAGTCAAAGCAGCCAGTAGAAACTTGGTGACTGTAGTTCTGAAAGCAGCCTGCACCCAGTGGGAGAAGTCCTGCCAACAATCCACACTGCAGCAGCTCGGGTCACCAAGTCTCTTCCATTAACTTCTTTGCATACAAAACAATCTTTTTTGTATCAGGTTCTATCTGATACCAGCAGAGTTACCTTCTCCAGATAGACAGAAGAAAGCAAGGAGGAAACAGTGCAGACTCGTGACCTTGAGCTTTATGTTGTATCTGTTATTCTGGGAGGATTAAACAGAGACAGGTCTAAGAAATTCTAAGCCCCTCATCTCAAAATTCCTAAAAAATAATGATTATAATAAACAAGAAACCAAATAACCCTGAAGAATAAATTAGTTGACAAAGTAGAGTAGAAAAATAGTGGAAGGAATATAATAGCTTGCAGACCAGCTCTACCAGTTGTTAGTGAGAGTTATAAGATGATCTGAAACATGGGAGTTCATTCCTCTCCATTAGTATTCTATTCTGTTCCATTATACATCACTCTATTTCATTCCATTCATCTCCGATACAGTCACTTTATGGCTATCTGCAAAATCAGTTTTCCCTGTGACTCCTAATGCTTGCATCAACAAGAAGTCTATGATTTTGCCTAATTTCACCATGGATTCCCAACTTTTTGTGATCCTCAAAAGAATCTCCTCATACAAATCCATCAATAATAATAACTATTGCCATTGTTGTTGTTATTTCTACAGCCACCATCGCTCCTTTTATTACTAAAAGTAATTTTGCATGCTACTATTTGTCAGAACCTGCTTTACATCGTCTTTACAGATACTACATCATTTAAAGTGATAGGTATACATTTAATCATTGGTTTGAACTGGCATCAGCCATATTTCCAGCCATGTGGCTTACAAAGAGCACGGCAGAGGCAGGGCATCTTAATTCAGCCTGAATCCCTTGCTTCTGGCAGCCTAGGGCCAGGTCCCTCTCCTGTGAGCCACACAGTCACCTTTTTACCTAAGATCCTTGAGTTAGTTCGTTTTGTAAGCAAGACGTGTCAACCTAGTTCACAGAATTAGTCTGACTTTAAGTTTCAGTTGGGCACATCAGCTGTAATCTTTCTGTATAGAGAGTCATTGACTCATACAAAAAAGTATTTTTAAGCTAGTTTTATCCATCACTTCATTTATTTTAAATAGATAATATTGTTGTGTGTTTCAAAAAGTAAAAAAGAAAGGCTCATAGTAAGGTTCTTTTTCACTTATGTCCCTTTCTCCCTGTTCCTCATGCCTGTGCCCTTCCCCCTGACTAGGAAACCACTGTCATAAGTTACTTATTTAAATGTATATATTCATATTTTTCCAATTTTCTTATACACATGGCAGCATAGTAAACCCACACTTTTGCATATTGTTTTTTTTTACTTAACATTATATCTTGAATATTTTTCTGTATTAGCTCAAAGAGAGCTTGCTCATTTTAAAAATTTCTGTAACATACTTTATAGATGTACCATAACTTCTTTAGCAGAACTCCTCTTATGGAGATTTAGGCTACTGTGAATAATCCTATACATTTGTTGTTTTACACATATGATAATATTTCAATGGGATTAATTTATAGAAGGAAAATTAGTGGGTCAAAAGGTATATGAATTTTGATACTCAGGGAGGTTACACATATGGGAGATCTCTGCACTTTCTGATCAATTTTGCTGTGAACCTAAAACTGCTCTAAAAAATAAAATTTACTATTTTAAAGGTCAAAATGAAATACAACAAAAATATTTATTGAGCACCTACTATATAATATATTATCAGGTTCTAGAGAGTACTAGGGATACAGTGGCAAATACGCATGTAGGTGTGAGGATGTGAAGAGGTGTTTATTTATTTATTAAGGACTTTATTTATTTGATAGAGAGAGTGTGTGCATGAGCAGGGGAAGGGACAGAAAGAGAGAGAGAATCCCAGGCAGATTCCCTGCCGAGCGCAGAGCCTGAGGCAGGGCTGGACCTCAGGACCCTGAGCCAAAACCAAGAGTCGGACACTTAACCAACTGAGCCACCCAGGTGCCCGCATGAAGAGGTATTTAAAAGATTAATCCCATGAAACCAAAATAAAACCCACGATCAATTTTCTAGGTTTCATTTGTGAGATGAAGGGAAAGCCTGTCTTAAATTCCGTATCATCACACCCTCTTACTAATGCCTAAAATTATACAGCGAGTGATTTATTTGAAAGAAGCATTTTCTTTTCTGTAGCATTACAACAAGACAAAACCAAAACCAAAGAAACTGAAATCCCCTGGTAAAAATGAAACCCTAAGGAGCATACCTCCAACACTTCTCCGATCACACCAAGTTATAATTGCATATGGATCTGCCTCTGCTTCTAGTTTCCACGATGCCCATGTTTAGCATAGAATGGCTACTCCATTAATGTCTGTGAAATGGAATTGTGTTAAGTAACATGTCAAAGCATTAGGTGATTTACTGTGGGCTCTGTTATTCAGTTTATGAGATGTTTTTCTCTGTGACAGGTAGGGTCAAATTGACAGCCAGAAATCACTGCGTGCCCTGGGATGAGAAGAGTTCTGCTGAAATGGGAGGGAAAAAGAAGCAGGAAAGAAGAAAAGGGAAAAGGTGCTTTCATAGAAACACTTGACCCACTTTACAATTCTGCCACTAACTCACACCGTAAAAACCAATGTGGATGTCAAGGCCAGAGGAGTCCGACATCTGACTCAGAAACAGCATACATGATAGGGATTGCTTATTCCTCATCCATGCCTTCTTTTATTTCCATGGTAAATATACTTCCCCCCCCACCTAGGACCCACAGACAGGCACTGGAATTTGTTCATATTCTCATATTTGGTGAGAGAGTAACCTCTCACAGTTAGTATTGTTGTTATTTGTGGAAGAATGTATGAAATTAGTGGGTACTGGGTGGAGGTGTTACTTCCTTTAGTTACGCAGATATTCCACCTCAAGGAGGAGGATCGTAACTCCCTCTTCCTCTAAATTCTGGCTGTACCTAGTGGTTTCCTTCCCGAGAGTATGCTATGCAAAGGGAGCGGAAGCAGTTTGATGGTGGGTAAATCTGACAAAGATTACCTCAAACGGGTGATCGAGGTAAACATCATCAGTGATAAGTTATGTTGCTAGTGTGTACCCTTGATAAACTTGATGACGATGGCATTTTCCCTCTGTAATCTTCCTCCCTCAAACCTGTAATCCCATCCTGATCACTAGAAAAACATCAGCCAAAGCCCAGTTCAAGGCGCTACAGATGACCTGACCAGTACTCTTCAACACTATCAAGGTCATCAAAATAAGGAAAGTCTGAGACATTGTTTCAGCCCAGAGGAAGCCAAGGAGACAAAGACTAAATGTAATTAGGACCTTGGCACGGGGAAAGAGCATTAGGTAAGGACTAAGACAATCCGAACACACTTTGATGATAATAACAGTATGCCAATTTGTTGCATTAATGGAGACAATGTAACACTCATGCTTTACTTATGTAAGATGTTGAGAAGAGGGGAAACTGAGGGTGCAGTAAATGGGAACACCCTGTACTGTCTTTTTGGTAAAGACTCTTGTAAAAACTTATTTGTAAATCTAAAACTATTTTTCAAAAAAGTTAAAAAAAAACCAGCATACCCCTCTATTCTCCACATCTGCCCCATCCCACTGCTGCAGAGGTAATAAAACCGAGAGCCTGTCCCACACCCCTAATCTGAAATTCAAAAGGGAAGAAATGTACCAAAAGCTGACCTGGACTACTTAATCATTTTTTGCTGCCTGGGATTATTTCTTTTACTGCTCACATCAATGAGTAGCTTCCATCTAAAATGCATGAATTATATATAGTTTAAAAATGGAAAAAATATGAGAAATTATAAAGAACAAAGTACCAGTAGATATTTCATACTCTGTGTCTTGGGGATTTCATGTCTGGAGACCGTGCAGAGCCAGAGCTTTCATATTTCTCTGACACAAGGAGAAGTCAAGCAAAGCCCAGGGTTGATGAAAGACATCTGATTAAACATCTGATGAGAGATGGTCCTTGTCTGACAGAAGCAAGATTATACCACTCATGATGATTTAAGTAAAGAAAAATAGTTCCTATAAACAATTCCCCAGTGGGGATATTTCCTGTGCACACCTTTCCAGATGAAATATGGAAATATATTCCTCCTTTAGTGGGTCTCAGGATTTTTTTTTTTTAGCAGAAACATGCAAACTTTCTCTAAACCTGAACTTGTAAAAAGCCTATTTTAATGCAGAAATTCAGTGAAGGCACTAGTTCAGATTAAATACTTATCCCATCTTCAGCCTAGGCACAAAAAGGCTGCCTTCCTGCAGAACAGCCTCTTCCTAACAGCCTCCTTGGCAAGAATGCATTGGTGCTGAGGCCACCCATCTATCACTGAAAGGCAATAATTACACTGAATTAAGTGTCTCTTGGTGATACAGGCTCTTATCAAGCTCGTGCTGCGCCTATTAAATCCCATTTCAATGCTAACAGCTATCCCCAGTCAATTCAAACCACAGTTTAGCAAGCTGCCACTCTCAGGCCTGTCCACCAGTCTCCTAAGACTGGAGAATTTACTGCCTGGCCAGGCATTTGTTAACTACTGTCCCTTCTCACAGAGCAGTTCATTGGTTAGCAGCCAGGAAAACACTCAATGAAGTTTTCATTCCGTTGGTCCTTCTATAGTACCCAGCATATACATAATATAATTAAACGTCAAGGAAGTTTATGTGGTGTTGAAGTGACTAGAATGGATCCGAGATCTGGAAATTGGATCAGATATATGAGATGGGAGGAAGCATACATTGTTTCATTCCTCCTTCCAGACCTCAAAGACTTCCACTAGCTGTGTTTATTATTCAGTTACACTATAAATTTCTTCTCAGTGCTTTATGAAGTTCAAATAACTCCATTGATCAAAAGGAGTATAAGTTATTTTAATGTTTTATCGCTACAGGGAGAAAAAAAAAGCTTGGTGTTTGAAATATAATTCTTATGAAACATATTTAGTATAATGGGAGTAAGGAAATGGGGGATTAACATAAGAAAAGTAAATGAGTAAACTTATTGTATAATAAAAACAATGAGACCAAGAAAGAAAGACATGTAATTTTATCCATTCTTCCCATTCTGTATCTCTGCAACTTCCTACCTCCCAAATCAAATGAAGGCTTACTTTCAACCATTGGGAAATTGGAGTCTGATTGACTACTTCCTTGGAGTTCAGAACTATTACACTGAAAACGTGAGGGCTTTGTTCAGAAATTATGCAGAAGAGCAAGCATGGAGCCCTTCTAACGGTGGAGAGCCCAGGTCGGAGACGAATGAAGTCAGCCCTGTCAGAACTGTTTTCTTATGTTCTCTCTTGCATAAACACACACAGTAAACATATTCATCTACTAGAGAGAAACACTGCAGAAATAAAAGCAGATGACTAATTAAAATGATGGCCAAAAAAGAGTAGGTTTTCCCTGCAGGTGGAAGGCCTGAGGTAAACTCACAATGTAGGGGAGAGGTGATGGTGTGGCTGCTCCCTCAGCTCTCAGGGGGCCTGCTGCACCCACCCCTTCAACCAGCCAGTGTCCGTTCGCTGCCTTGCAGGTGCGCAAGAGCCCCCAGCCTTGTTGTTTTGTCCGTGCCTGCCTTTCATGCTTCAAAATGTTTATTCCTCTGTCATTAGGCTTTCAAGCTTCTGTAAGCTGCTTTGTAACAACTACAAAATCTGATAAATATGTAGGCTATGGGGCAGTAAGGTGCTGATGTTTATATTTCTTTGGTAATTTTAACATGAATATTCCCCCCAAAATGGGGAGGTGAGTGCAAAGTGTTAGGAACTCTGTGGTTTAGCATATCGAGCCTTAACAAAAAGAAATACTTCTAATGGTGAAACTCCAAGGTCTATGGCTGGTACATTAAGGTGAGGTTGGGGCTAAGGTGGGGATGGGGTGGTTGGAGGACTTCGTCCAAATAAGGAGGACTTTCCATATTTACTTCTAATGAGATACCTCCAAATATGTCCTGATTCATTTCAGTGGAGCCATATTTTTGACCAATGATTACAATATTACCACACTCTTATTTAAATATTAAATTATTAAAATAACCCAAAGTACATGTAAATGGTAAGAGGGAGTTTATAACATTAATAATAACTAGAACTAAACCTCCTGAATTTTCCTTGAGAAAACATTCACATCAACATGCTTTTATAATGTGGTTAATCCATTGATCCCAAAGCACTATTTTCATTAAGGGGTCAATAATCCTACTGAAGTAGGGACTTTAATATTTTAATGGAAAAAAAAAGAGAAACCTGGTAATCAAGTTGTTACAACAGGCTGAAAACTACTCTTTTATATTTGGAATACAATTTCTATAGATTTTAAGGCTTCTTAGAAAAACAACACATTTACAATTTTTTGAAAATCACTAACCTGTATTGACAGCTCACTCTGTAGCAGGCTGCTTACATAAGTGATCTCAAAACAATTTTATTACTAACATCTAAACTGTGAAAAGGAGCATCTTACCTCATAAGTAAATGGAAAATTTAAAGAAAAAAATGGTAAAAATCAATGTTCGTAAGAGTATACAAAAATAGGTATTTGGATACCCTATTAGTGGAAGCATAAATTAAGAAAACCTGTTACTGAGAATCATTTTGCAGAATATTCACATCTTTTAAATTATATCATTCATTTTTAGAATTTACTCTTATGTTATAATCAAGGATGACAATTATTGTTTATAAGAGAAAATAAAAGCTGTGTAGAGAAAAACTGGTCAAATTCATTAATGAGTGACTGTTGTGTGTCACTCACTTTGAAGGTGTTGGGAATATAAGGATTAACAAGAACTGACCATGTCCTGATCTTTATTCAGCTCATATTCTAGTGGGGGAGCTAGAAAATAAGTAAAATGAATGCATACATATATAACATAATATGAGCTGGGGATAATTGCGGTGAAGAACTACAAGGCAAAATGTAGAACAGCAAGTCATTGGTGATGATATTTTTGATAGGCTGGTCAGAGCAGAAGTCTCTGAGGTGGTGACATTTGAATAGGAAGTATATGAAGTGAGAGGAGGAGCCATGACAGTGTCTGGGGAGAGCCAGAACACACAAAAAGTGCAAAGACAGAAGCAAGCTTGGCCTGTTCAAGGATCATGAGAGAAGCAACTGTGGCTGGAGCCGAGGGAGAAAGAGAAGAAACAGGTCAAAGAAGCAGCCACAGGCCAGGAGTCCAGGTTCTTCTAGGCCAAGGCACATATTTGGGTTTTTATTTTCAGTGTGATGGGAAGGCATGGGTGGATTTTAAGCAGAGGAGTACATGGTCTGACTTATGTTTAATTAATCGTAGGGGTAGCAGAGTGGACGGAGGGAGGCGAGAAAAGAAATAACGATTGTTTGGCTGAGGGGTTAGCAGTGGAAGGGTGGGAAGTTTGCAGATAATGGATTTTTTTTCCTTTTTTTTTTTTTTTTTTTTTTTTTTTTAGTTAAGGTTAGTAGAATTAGGGGATGACAGGATGTGGGTTGGGAAAGAAAAGAGTCATGGAAGAATCCATGGTTTAGGTCTGAGTAATTGAGTAATGGAGTTGGTATAGTTGATACAGAGACAGCGAGAGGCAGGAGGTGGTGAGAGAGTAGCAATGAATTGCAAACATAAATGTTCATACTTTAGAAGAATAATTAATAGCATAGTAAGTATTAAAGCTATGAGTTAGGGGCACCTGGGTGGCTCAGTCATTAAGCGTCTGCCTTCAGCTCAGGTCATGATCCCAGTGTTCTGGGATCAAGCCCCACATCGGGCTCCCTGCTCAGCAGGAGGCCTGCTTCTCCCTCTCCCACTCCCCCTGCTTGTGTTCCCTCTCTCACTGCCTCTCTCTGTCAAATAAATAAATAAAATCTTAAAAAATAATAATAAAGCTATGAGTTATAAAGGGTACAAAAGTGTAAGTACAATTGGATTGTCTACGGGTACATATAGAAAAATGACTAGTGATAAACAAAAAAAAGTTACCATTATTTATCGCTGGTTAGCATGGTTATAGCTGACTCTGATTTTCTCCATCATTTTATTCTCTATTTTCCAATTTTTTTTTTACTATAAACATGTGTATTGAATCGGGGGGGAGTATCATTGGAAATAGCTTTGAAGATCATGGAGAAAGATAATTGGGGTAAAATATGGTTGAGAAAGCCCAGCTGCTGGAAAATCACTGGAAGCATCTGACAAACACAAAACACAGCTGGCATGGAGGACAGAGATATTATATAATTTGAATTCTTTACTGTCTTTGCTAAAATGGGAAAGAAATGGAGGAAAACATTCTTTTAAAATAAGAAGATTGCCATCTATTTTCTAAGTTGAACTAAAAAAAAAAAAAAAAAAAAATCCCAGCAGAAAATTCTCAGCAATCCATAGTGTTTTTGAGTTTTCTGACTAAATGTGTTGCAGGAACTTGCACTGGCCATGCAACTTTCTACACCACTGGGGCCCATAAAGGCATATTCCCAGATCATTCTTCACCAATTCTAGGAACTTGGAGGTGGCCTTCAGAATACTGATTTTTACTTTCCAGGAAAGTGAAAAATAATGCTATCTAATTTTGCAAATTGAAAAATAGCATAAAGTACAAGTATGCATCAAGAGGTAAAGGAAAAGGCCACCCCCAGTATGGTGATGGTGTTTGTTTTAGGGTGATTGGATTCTAGGTGATTCTTTTCTCCAAGAGTTTATGTATTCATAAACAATGTATAATTTTTCAACATTTCAGTAATGTACATATACTATTTATGAAGTCATAAAATATTTTATTGTGAAAAAGCAATAAATGAGCATCATAGAAAATCCAGAAAAGTAAACATAGAAGAAAATACAGGAATAAGTAAGAAACTATGAAAATAAAAATGGAAAATGCAGATTATGACACACAGAAGAAATCCACCATGATCAAGATTTTATTGTATAGTTTTCCATATATATAGGCCTATATGAAAGTTCATAACTCATATTCAGGGAACATATTTACCCATTATAACCTATTCTTTAACTCTAAAATGTTCAGTGTTTGCACATTGTTAACCAAGGAGGGTCTGCAGCAGTTCATTTAACTTGTCCTTATAGTTGAACATTTGTTGATCGTTGTAATAAAGAACATTTTGGTGAGCATTTCCATAGCCAAGTAGTGCTGATTCTTTCCTTTGGATCAATTCTTTGAAGTAGAGCTACTAAATGACCTAAGTAGAAAGAGTCTTTGGTTTCTTATTGCAAGGTTTTTAGTTTACACACTGCAAGTATGGAAGCAATCTATTTGCTCAGACTTCACCTACAGTGCATTTTCTTAGCATGCTCTAAATTTTTCTCCATTGATAGTTTTTGAAGTCTCATTATATTTTTAAATTTACATTTTTGTATTTACTAGTGAATTTTTATGGTCTCATGTATATAAGCCATTTGTATTTCTTAATTTATGACATCCATTATTAGTTTCTTTGCCCATTTTTCTATTGAAATGTTTATCTTTCCTAAAGACCATTATATATTAAAGATACCAATATGTTATATATCATAATAATACAAGTGTGTTGACAGGTTGATAAGTAATTCCCTTCCTTTGAACTGTTATAGTATTTTATCATCATCCAGAAGTTTAGATATTAAATTTTATTCACACGTTCTATTTTCTTTCTAATTCTGTCAGTCATTTCAGGAAATTCTTCTTAATACTAAGTTTATGTGAATATTCAATCATGTTGTCTAATATGGTTTTATTTTTCACATAAGCATCTAGCTTAAGAAACTTAAAGTGAGATCTTTATCTTTTATGGTTTAAGGTAGTTCTACTTTCCTTTGTCCCTACATGCCCAACCAGTTGTTGAATGATGACTTTTCCCACTCATTCAAAATCTCAACATCATAGAATAGATCCTTAAATTTGCTTAAACTTGTTTCTAGACTTTGTATCCTGCTTCTAGTAGTCTCCCTTGTCCAGCGTCTTGGCTTTGTTTCTTTTTTGCCATAGTAGACGGAAAAATGATTCGCAAAGATATCAGGTTCCAGTCCCTGGAACCTGTAAATGTTATCTTACATGGAAAAAATAGCCTTTGCGTATGTGATTAAGGGTATTGAAGAGATTATCCTGGATTTTCAGGGTGGAACTTACATGCAGTCACAAGTGTCCCTATGAGAGAAGCAAAGGAAGATTCAACACAGAGAAAGAGCAGGCCATGGGAAGGCAGAACACAGAGAGATTTGAAGATACTGAGCCCTTAGACAATTGGGAGTTACCTGGTTATAAAGCAAGAAATGTTGGCAGCCACCAAAAGCTGAAGGAAACGAAGGGCACACTGTCCCTTAGAGTGTCCAGAAGAGCATAGTCCTGTGGGCACCTTGCTTTGGGCCCGTTGATGCTGATTTTGAACTTCTAGCCTCCAGAACTGTGAAAGGATACATTTCTGTTGCGTTAAGCCAAATCTTTGGTAACTTGTAACAGCAGCCACAGGAAACTAATGCTGAAGCATTTTTATATAATTTATTTTCCAACAATCCAAGACTCATTTGGGACATGTATTACTAAATTTTCATAACCATTCTTACTCATTCTGTAACTGTTGAAGGTCTATTCTATGGCCAACACTGACTGATATATTTTTCTAGAAAAGGTTGGTAATAATTTATCATATTCTAACAAAAGGTACTTCTAGTATTTTTCATAAGTTGTATGAAATATTTGGACTATTCTATTCATTATTGGGGATCATGGGAATATTAAAATATGTTTTCCTATTCAGGAATTTCCATTTTATACATGTGTTATTTTATGTACTTGATTGAAATTGCACTTTTCTCATTGGTTTGGGTGATAGTTACTTGCTGAATTTATTCGAATATTTTTAAATAGTTTCTATTGATGTTACACATAGAAACAGGTCAAAGAGCCACTTTTGGTTTAGACAAGTTTTTGTTGTTCTTGTTCTTATTTTGTTTTCTTGTTTTTACTCTAGAAACTAGCAGAAAGAAAGAACACTGTAACCACAGAAGTAGTTAGTTTGAATTTTGAGGTTTTTGCTGACCAAGTTTCTATTTCCCTACAATTAATGTATTTGGAGGCAATAAAAAATTGACACTATAGAAATAAACTCAGTGTTGTAGATGGTGAACTGTGAATACATGAAAACAGTGATAGAGAACTGGGAATATCCATATGGGTCATCAACACAACTGAATAAGAACAGGAATAAAGAAATAGGACAGGTATTCAAAATATAATAATAGTAAACATCCCTGAACTGGAAAAGACCTGCATGCTAATATTGAAAGAGCTCATTATACTTTACGTAAAATTGATAGATTGTAACCTTCCCTTGTATAGATCCTGAAATCAGTTTTTTTGAGCAGCAAATATAGTGAAAAATGCCTGCAAGCATCCAGATGGAGAGGAATAGGATAAAGAAAAATTTAATTTTGATGGGCCAAAATTGTGGTGGCTTTAATTTCTCTGCTACAATCAGGAAGAACAAAAGATAATGGGACAAAATCATTGGCTTTTAAATAAGAAAATAATTTTACCCAAATAAGCTGTTTCTTATAAAAAATAAAAGTGACAAAAGATGTTCTAAGCTATGCAAAGGCTCCGATAATATGTATTTAAACATATTGAAGATAGGCTATGTGGCAAAAAGATTTATCAAAATGAGAAGTTTAAGACATGGATTATGTAAATCACACTTACCGAAAATATGTTGTTTCTCCTCTACCAGTGGGAACAAGGAGGACGATGCCTAATTGTGTGGTCACTTTAATTAGTCTTTTTTTAGGGGTCTTTCCCACCAGTGGAACTTGGTCAAGATAATCTCTATCTATGGAGACTCTAGAACATTGAACCTTAGAAGGAAGGGATTGGGCTTTAATTTCTTATCTTCTTTGAAAGTTTACCTAGCTCTTTAGAGAGGTTTTAAGAAGGATAGCCTTCGTCAGGCCAAAAAAAAAAAAAAAAAAAAAAAAAAAAAGATCATGGTAAGCCCTTTCCCTATGACAATAGGTGCCTGTTCACTTGTGTTTGCCTGAATGACAGGTCATTCCAATATTTAGGAAGCTGTTAAAGTTCTGCTCCTTAATGATGTGATTTTCTGTGTTTGCTTAGATTATTTGATGACAGCTTAAAAATCTGTTCTAACTCACCAAATTACAAGCGATTTTGGAAGTGTTTATCTAAAAATTTTTCATTGCATTATGGCATAGTATATATAGTGTTGTGTATAAATATATCCAGTGGAAACAGTGAAATATTTTAACAAAGCATCAAAAAGGGTATCGACCAATCAGATTAGATTCCTTACAAATTAGAACAGAGTTTTGTCATAACTTATTTAGCTAGTTCTACATTTATAAATACTCTCTCCAGGTTTTCAAATTTATGAATAATATTGAAAAGTTATAAGGTGATGTGTGTGTGTGTGTGTTCTCCTATTCTTTTTCTTTTTTTTTCCTTAAGTAAAATTTCAAGTAATACAAACACTAAATCAAAGGTTATATACATAATAAATTTTGATACATATTTCCAAATGATTCTCCAGGAATAATGAACCAATTAAAACTTTCAAATTAGGGTGCCTAGCTCTTCATAATACCATCAACAAAAGGTAGTATCCCCCTGTGTCAGGAATGCTCAAGACTGCCTCCAGGTTCACTGGGGGCCTCAGCATAAAGTTTTACTCCTAACTATAATCTATTACAACAAACGATACAAAGTAAAATCGGGGAAGGGAAAAGACACAGGAAGCAATGTCCAAGGAAACAAAGCGCAAACTTCCAGGAGTCTTCTCCCAGCGGAGTCAGGCAGGGCTTGCTAATTCCTCAAGGATGAATTGGGACAAAATGTGTGAAATGTTGTCTAGGAGGAAAGCTATTGAGACTCAATGCCTAGGCTTTTTACTGGAGACTGGTCATGTAGGTGCTTCTACCTAGCACATACCTAAACTCCAGAATCCAGAAAAAAAGCAGGTGGTCAAGAGAAAACATACTGTTGGGAAGGGTCAAGGCAAGATAAACAACTATGAAGGGTACCAAGAGGAAAGTGATGTCCCTGAAACCTAGAATAAATGGCATAAGCCATTCACCTCATTCCAGGAGTCACTAGACCCTACTTGCCTAAAAGCTTGGGTATGAATACTAACTCATACTTCCATGCTCTATGTGAAATTCAGGAATACCGCTAAATCCTCAGTTTCTTCACTGGTGAATGGGTAATTTCTTCTAAGAGTAGTAAAGAATCAATGAACACTTTTACTTTCTATCAAGATGGGAATTTACAGAGATAGGTCTCACATTCCGACACATAACAAGCAAAATCCCAAGCAAAATATGTAAGATGATGTTTTTAAGACACTGGACATCAAGCAATGCAGGACAGTGATCCCTAAGGGACAGGAAACAAATAAGGTGAACCGTATGCTTCCTCCAGATTACTGACTTGAATGCGTTTTCAGAAGGGGGCTGGGAGGGGGAACCCAGGCAGACCCCAGCTGAGTCCATGAGTCGAGGAGCCAAGCTGAGAGTCCTTAGCTACTGGCATTTTAAAGGAAAAGGGAGCCGGGAGAGTTGCACAGAGAGAGAATCCTGAAGATCTGTAGACGGTCCATATGAAGAATTCAGCAAAGGCGTAATCATTAGCAGTAGCAAGATTACTACTCCTAAGGTAGTTTCTCTTGCCTGAAATGCTGTGTTTGTTCTCTGATAGCTACAAGGAGACAGCGTAGCTTATCTTGTGCCATAGGTATGTGATTGAATATCACACACACGTCTTTCCTAGTATAATATAAGCTCTTAATGAATGTATGGCATTATACCCTTGGATCACCCATGGATCCTAGCAGAATGTTTTGCAGAGTATGTGCCAAATAAATGTTTCCTGGAGTTGAACATTATCACTTTATAACCATTTGTCCCAATTTCTATATACTCCTGATTTGGGGGTTAGGATTTGTGTGGAAAGTGTGAAGTGTGTAAAGTGACTGTTCCTGACTTCCTTCTTGTACAATGAGAGGGTGTTGTTATTATGATTATTTGTTTCTAAGCTGAATTCATACACATTTTTTAAATGTGGAACATAGTGATACTCTGGGTGGAGTATTTACCAAAAGCCATGGATATGATCTTCTTTCCTTACTCTGTAGGCTCCTTTCTTTTTTTTTTTTTTATGACTAGAAAAATTCCATTTCTCTAAATATGGGCATTTGTATTTTAAGTATTCTGCCTGCCTCCAGGTTTGTGTGCTTAGATAAACAAAAGCTGACTCTCTTTCCGAAATAGAACAATATAATGGAGAAAACTGAAATGTAATGAAATTTATGACCCAGATCTGATACAGAAACATGAGTGGGTGATAGGCTAAGCCAGTTAAGAATTTTTTCTTTGGTTTTGTTTTTTTGCTTTTCCCCAAGAAGTCTCTGGGGTTTGAAAGTCTATTTCGTATTGGAAACTGGCTTATGACAATGTTTTGACTTGATTTCCTATGACAAATATTGTTGGCAAAATAAATACGTACAGCTCTGAAACCTGGTGCTGTATATCTGTGGAATATGTAGCTCCACACAGCTGATTCTTTCACCAATTTGCCTTATGACATTCCTCCATATGAGAACATAATAGGTACTGAAATTGTGTCTTTAGTAGATTCTCACAGCTTAAGAAAGTTTTGTATACAATCCAGAAGCATCCGCTGTGTTGTTCTCTTGTCCTATTGTGTTTTCCTATGTATCTGGCAGGATAGGATTCACTGCTCTATGAATATTCATGCTGAAGTAGGGACCCTAAATTCCTGATTGCCCTCTAAATGGCCCTCTGTCTTCCTTATGCTATCTCGGTGTCCATAGGATATTCTCATTTACTTTTTTCTACATTGTCTGATCAATTATGTGATAACTAGCTATGAGACTTACATTCCGATTTTGTAGTCAAATGGCTTCTGTTGAGTTTCAAACCTATTAATGAACGTAAGTAGGTAGACTTGGGCAGAGGACTTTGTTTCTTCAAATAGATGATGTCTCCCAGCACTGACTCCAGAATTGTGGAAATGATCACAGTAGAGGTTACAGAGGATTCTGTGAAGCCCTCTCCACATCTCTTAGTGGTGTCAGATTTTGGCAAGATATTCCCTAGATCATTTGCAGCTCCCGTGGACTGTGTTTCTATCATTCTCTAATTCCAATTTTGACTTGAGAAGAAGTAGCCCTGCATCACATCGGGGAACCCGGAGGATGCAAGAGAATATCGATTCGGGATCCTCTGAGGCCATCAGAGTAACAGCCAATAGGTTATGTCCTCAGTAAATTATCTCTTTGTCATTGTAACATCAAAATGGCTTATCAAGCAGCTGAGAAAAGACTCGTGGAGTGTGTTATTCCATATTTAGAGTAAAATACAGAAACATGAACTGCCATTGTAGCAGCTCAGTATTTATTGATTAATACAACCCTCCCAGGGTCCGGTCAGACAGCACGATTGCCCAAAACAGGTTTCCAAGTAGTAAAACACATGAAGTCTCACATTAGACTGCATCTACAGCCGCAACAGTAGAATTATATCCAATTGTATCAGGGTATATTTATATCAACAAGAAAATACTGACATCTTGCCTATTAGATTTCCCTGGGGAGGGGGAGTCTATTCAATTAATCAACAGTTGAATATATTTTTCCCTAAATTCAGAAGGTCTAATTCTGTTCATGAGAAGTGAGAAATAATGAGAAATAATTCTCATTACCAATAAGCTAACACTTACTGGGTGTTACTGTTTGTCAGGCACTATGTTAGGACTTACATGTATTTTCTTATTTAAACTCCATAGTATATATGAAATAGTGTTCATTTTCCTCATTGTAAAGAGGAAGAAATGGAGGCTGGCTCTCAAGATTATACAACTAATAAGGTGTAAAGATGAGATTTGAACCCAGACAATAGGAGTCCAGAGAAGTATCTCTTAATCAGGATCTATTCTACTGAAGGGATAACGCCTAATATGTTTCTTTGCTCAGAATCAAAAAATATGCCTCATAGAAGATCTTGCATCACTGTCTCCCTGCAGAGGAGGAATGCAAACACCCACACAATGACGGCCAAAGCAGGGCCAATGACTGCCTTATTATTAGTTTGCAAATAAAAAATTATTTATTTTTTTTCCCAGTCTTCTTGAGATATAATCGGCATATAACATTGTGTAAGTTTACGGTGTACAGCTTCATGATTTGATGCCTGTATACATTGTGAAATGATCACCACAGTAAGTTTGTTAACATCTATCACCTCACATAGTTACAGTTTTTTTTCCTTGTGACATGACCTCTTAAGATCTGCTTTCTTAGCAACTGTCAAATATATAATACAGTATTGTTAACTACAGTCACCATGCTGTACCTTACATCCCCAGAATATGTTTATTCTGTAGCTGGAAGTTGTACCATCTGATCACCTCACCCAACTCCTCCCCCACCCACTCCCTGTCTCTGGCAACCACCAATCTGATCTCTGTTTCTGTAAGTTTGCTTATTTTTAGCTTCTCTATGTAAGTGAGATCATACAGTATTTGTGTTTCTCTGTCTGACCTCCTTCAGTTAGCATAATGTCCATCCTATTGTCACAAATGACAGGAAGGATTTCCTTCTTTTAAATGGCTGAATAGTATTCCATTGTGAGAGAGAAAGAGAGTGTGTGTGTATCATATATATACCATATTTTCTTTATCCACTCATCCATTGGTGGACACTGAGATTGTTTCCATGGCTTGTCTATTGTAAATAATGCTGCTGCAATGAATATAGGTGTGCAGGTTATCTCTTTAGAATAGTGATGACTTTTTGAATATGGCACCCAAAGCACAAGCAACAAAATAAAAAATAAACAAATTGGCCTATATCAAACTAAAAAACTTCTGCACAGAAAACAAATGATCAAGAAAGTGAAAAGGCAAACTCAGAATGGGAGAAAATATTTGCAAAACACACATATGATAAGGGCTTAATACCCAAAATATGTAAAGAATTCATACAACTCAATAGTGAAACAACACATAATCCAATTTAAAAATGGGCAACAAGTACATGAAGAGGTGTTCAGCATCACTGATAATTGGGGAAATGCAAATTAAAACCACAGTGAGATATTATTCACATCTGTTAGAATGGCTATCATCAAAAAAACAAAAACAAACAATTGCATGGAGGATATGGAGAAAAGAGCACCCTTCTGCACGGTTGGTGGGAAAGGTAAATTGGTACAGCTACTATGGAAAACAGTATGAAGATTTCTCAAAAAATTAAAAGTAGAACCACCATATGATCCAGCAATTCCACTTCTGGGTCTATATCTGAAGGAGACAAAATCACTGTTATTTTGGGATAACTGCCTTGGTGCTTCTAAGAGTAAACCAAGGTCTCTGGTGCAGGGACAGATCTCATGCGGGGTGATCAGATGAAGTCAGGCTACGAGAATGAACAAGCAAGAGAGAGCATTTACACAGCTCTTCCCAGCCAAGCTGTCGTAGGTCACATACCTCAGGCTACTCATCCAAGGAGGCAGCCCTGGGTCCTGGTGGCCTCAAGGAAGAGCCAAGCCATTGTAAGTGAAATAGATGAAAAGCTAGAGATAAAAAGAAGACCGTTTGGGCTTACTCGAAAGCAAAAGAGTCCCAGTTAACTGCCACCAGGAAACTCTTTTTTCCATATTCTTTCCATATTCTGTTTTGCAAGGTAGAAGGCCTCCCAAAGAAGGCCCATTATATGACTCATGCTGTTTGAGTTATCCCTTGAAGATGGGTATTCTTGGAAGAGGGAGAGAGCACTGGAATGGAGGTGAGTGATGAGGACAAGAAGCTGCTGAGACAATAGAAGGGGTATAGAAATCAGAAATGGTGGGGGGGTTAAAGTAACCTCACCTGCTTGACCACTTTCTTCCAGTGTCCTCCCTGCCGTTTGTATTCCCTTTCCTCACTGCCTCTGTTAGCACATACAGCGTCTTGGTGTGAATTAAAAAAAAAAAAAAGAGTGTTCACCCCCTCCAGGTAATTGCAGCCCAACCTCAATCCTCCCCATGAGGAAGAGAGTCTGGTGGACCATGGGCTCATTGGTTTGCCTGGGCAACTTCTAAAGGGCACAACTTGAAATCCCCTACATAGTTGTTCTCTATGTTATTGATAAACTAGTCAGTCCCCTGGGTATGCAGCATTTAACAATGGCCCAAACCGAATTCAAGAACAAATTGGAATTTTACGTCCTATGCAATGAAGATAAACAAGGAAGATCTATGCTTATACTACATGGTTTTCTTCATTTAATATTATTGAAACTAATATAGTTATATAGGGGTTGTTAGAACTTTCCTTGATCTGTACATGTTTTCTGTAAACTAAATACAAATCCATGTTTTTTTTTAAAGTAAAATGTATTTCTTTCAGATGGCACTAAGTATAATGGATAAACTAGGATAGCACGTAATTCTTCTTTATTCCCTCCACGCATCACAGTATGAGGGTAGGACAGGAAGGAAGGATGGCCTGTTTGGTTCCTTTGCCACCTCCCTCCCCAAACCCCTCCCATTCTTTTGACATTTAAAGAAACTGGGCATGAGAGACAAAGCTCTAGCACCTGATTCTAATCTCAGATTCTATCCCTAGCCCTAATGGGTGCTCATCCTCAAACTCTGTGGCCCCTAGTGTCTTCAAAGCATCAAGTTCCATTTTTGTTGAGAGGCAGCTTGTAGTAGAAAAAGCACAGAACACTGGACCAGAAAAGCAGGGGGCCACATATTAGCTGTTTAACTTGGCATAAGAAAATTTATTTCTCTAAGACTCAGCTTTCTCATTTGTAAAATGTGAAAAATAAAACCTCCTTTCCCCTAGTGGTTAGAGAATTAAAGGAAATACCGTAGATAGAAGTTATTTTTGAAACTATAAACTCCATAGACATAAGAGCATTTATCATTATTATCACAGATCTTAATATAAAAACCTCTCTATGTTTAAGAGTCCTTAACTATAAAATAGTGTTAGAATTTCCTTCCTCAGTTGAATTCACAGGGACTCTTTCCTGAGGTTACAATGATAGAATAGGTATAAAAGGACATTGAACAGAGAGACACAATGCTTCCAGTTTGTATTATTACTTTTCCTTCTTATGTGATTTGCCTGTGATGTGATTACCTTAAAAAAAAGTTTGGCATTAAATTTTTATTTAAACTTAACCTTGCTTTATAAGCTTTCCTGCACTTATTTTCAAATTATATCTTTTCTTTTTCCTTGGCTATCATTAATCTCAGCCCCTGCCATGTCTACACAGGTTAAATAGAGAACATTACACTTTGTATCTTTGCTGACTTCCTAGTATTAGTAAATGTGACCTTGTGTTCAAGCTCATTTTGGTTCTGATTGAGTAAAAGAGAGCTTATTCACTCATTGCCTTTGTCCCGGTTCTGTGTTTAATATTACAATGCCTGATTATAGTTATTCATCAGAGATAGCTAGGGACAATAGTGTTATTGGCTAACTCCTTTTTCTAATCTAACTCTTAAATGTTGCCCCCCCACACACCCCATTTTTCTCTTGACCCCGAAGCAGAGTCAATTGTTGTTCTATCCACATTACTATAGGACCTTGTACTTACCTGAATTACATTTCTTAACACATTATATTGGAACTATTTATTTACTTGATTTTCTACTACACTCTGACCTTCTTCAGTTTCAGTCATGACTGTGTCCCAGCACGTAGAAGCATGAATGCAGGCTTGTAACAAAAATAGCAACTACAACATTTATTCATCTCTCCTTATATGAGGTTCTAATAGTTTTTACACATATGAACTTTGTTAAAGACTATTTTAATGGTAAAATAATGAATCCCATGCATACATAAATGAACATATTAAAGATTTTACTTAACTCACAATGAAGACACCAGATAGATGTTGTCAGTCGTTCAAAGAAGAAGTCAAAGAAGCACAAAATGGTGAAATAAAGTTACAGATAGAAACTTTTTTTCCCATGGCCAGGAAGGGAAATCCATTGAACCTCCATCTGACAAAATGTATTTGTTGTCTATGGATAAGAAATATTTTACACAGCTGTAAAATAACTCCCACGGATCAGAATCAGTTAATCTGGAAAAATACACTGTAAGAAATGTATAGTTTTTCAGTTTTCTGAAGCACAGAGTTTTCCCTCTAACCCTTAATCCTCACAAAACAGGCAATATTCATTATTAAACCAAAGCACTAAATTTCACTGTTAACTACATAGAAGATGCCTTTTTCCTGATCTACCCCTCCGACTCCCCATTTTAATTCAACATCTAACCATTAAATATTTTGTATTGACCTCAGTAGACAATGGGCTTCCTACCTGTGAATCTTGAACTCTGGAAATGTATAAAAGGATGGAACATAATATGTGAGATTATGCAGAGCAGGCAGGAAAAAAGAAAAGAAGAGCTCACTATGGACTGAAAGTTGCTGAAAATGGTAAGCTATCTATTTTCAGTGCAGATTCGAATCTCCTTATGCCAATTGTAGACTCTTTATCTCTTGAGTCATCTTTCGCCACCCAAGCAATGTCTCCCAAATCATTTTTTTTTTTTATTTTCCACATCCCTTCTCTCTTTTCTATTAGAGATCCCTTTTGCTGACAGATAACTTGCTTCCTTGATAGCATGGATCCACCTTCCCATGTCCCTTGCCATCTACTGTCTTTCTCCAGCTGTGTCTAATAAGGTGGGAATTTTCCCCAGCGTGCTCCTTTGTACTTGCCTTAGGTACCTTTGGGTTCCCCCCCAACCCAGTTACCTGGTTATGGATGGAAACAGAAAAATTGTGACAGTTAAAATTGCTCCCCAGCAAGTTTGCACTGTGTTCAGCCAGTCAGGGTGTCAGGAACTTGCTGACTGGAATGGCTTTGGCTTTGATGCTATCGGCATGAAGAAAAGAAACAGCAAGGGAAGCGATAGGAAAATCTTGTTCCTTCTGCATTTTTAAGTCAACTATTTTTAGTTTGTCAACCAAGAAAATGATGTATTCCTTGGCAAAAAATCTTATAGCCTGTTGACACAAGATAAAGAAATTGAAAGGGGGGGCCGCTTAGCAGGAATCAAAGAAGGGGGAGGAACTGTCTGAATACATCCGCACCTCCCTCAGATATTTTTAAATCCAAATTACCGCCCTGCATTTAGCTCTCTTGTTATTTTGCTCCTCTGAAGGTTAAAGTGGAGAAAGGTAAAGGAAAATTGAAGCAGACAACTCCCTCGAGGATTAAAAGAGTGGCATGGCAAATATTCAAAGTTTTCATAAAACCTGATAATTACTTTTAGAATATTATGACAGTGAAACCCATGACAGAATTAAAAATATTATACAAATACCACTAAACAAGACTTAGAAATGTTGGTGAACCAGACAATCTATTTATGTATTTATCAATTGTATTTTCTTGACTTTTTTTCATATATTGTCAATATTCTGGTTCAGTATGATATCTGCCATTTTCAAACTCATAATCTAAGAAAAATCGATCATTTGGAAAAGATCGTTTTAAATGTGGCTTATTTTTAATGGTTCATGGTTCATTTGGGAAGAGAGGCTAGAAACTTTCTTTATTGCTTTATGAATAGGAAAGAATTTGTGCTTCTTTTCCAATCAATTATGGCAGGTTTCCCAGACAAAGTTGAATTTGAGGTGAGGGTTGAAGATATAGCTTGCCAAGATACTCATATAGCTTATGTTTTCTGACCTCACAAACTATTAAAAAGATAGGAGCAGCGAGGTATCATTCAGCTAAAATGCATATTGTTCAGAAATCAGTCAAGTGCACTATCACTGATTAACTTTTGCTGCAAACATTTCTACGCATGGTTCATTTTGTTTCTAGTTGACCCACTGGCAAGGTTTTTCTTCCTTAGGCAACTCTGTAGATTCTATCTGGCTGGTCTTTGTCTTTTAATACTAATCATCATAAATTAATTCAAGAACATGAAGGATTCAAGCCATGCTCTCAGTTTAAATATGGATTTGTTAAGCTTCTTGTACATCAAAATCAATTTTATTTCCACCAGGTATTTGCAACATTTCACTTCTATAAATACAAGAAGGGTAAAATAATATTTTTACTTTAATATCTCAACATATACCACATAACCATTTACCCTACTTATGGTCTTTTACGAAGAAGGCTATGACTAATATATGTTCAAATTAAGTTATTGGTAGAAAATATAAACACTAGAAACACTGTATTCTAAATTCAATAGAAAAAGATCCTTCCCAGATTCCTACAAAAGGTGATTAGTGATGATCTGTCTCTAAAATATGATATGAACTAAACTATTGGTTTCCCAACCAAAATTCACTCTCAGGAAATATGCCTTTATTGCAAGTTCTCCTGAGCCCCTTCCATAAATATACTATTGATATAATAAAGTACGTCATTATAAATTGATGTTCTATTTTGCTTTCTCCTTCTAATTATTAATTTTATCAGACTACTTGTTCTACATGCTTAACTTCAGACAGAAAATTGTAGCCTCATATTTGAGAAAAGATTCCTCTCATTACAAATACTGCAAATCAATTATTAAAGAAGTTCTCATTTTCAATTTTATGCAGACTATTCAAAATGCAGATGCCAATGTAAACACAAGATCAGAATTTTCAATTAGTTGTTTATACTTCCTTCTTTGAGAATGCATGTAGCTGGATATCTCTGGAGGACTGGCATCTAAATAGTTTATTTCCTACTGCAGAATAAATTGAGTGTTGATAAAACCATATTATAGGAATAACGACTAGGGAACGTTGCCTATAGGGAATCAGAATAGTATAGAATAAAGTGAAGAGTCCCGAATTGCTGCAGTGTACCCTAGAGTGCACTCTGCCACTCAGTTATTGTGAGTCTCTATTGGAATTGAATTAGTTTTGTGCAAAATAATTGATTTCACAATGAAAGCATTTCACTACATGCTGGGCTGAACAGGCAGTTGTCTTTAAGGCACATTTACTTATCTGTCTTAGCATTTCATTTTCATAAAAATAAGTAAATAAAAAAAATCACACAGAAAGAAATCCAGTCTTGACAAAATTACTGGCCATCACAGCTACTGGTTTTTAAAAAGCTGTTCAGATGTGGAATAACAATATTAATAAGATCATAGGAAGCTATTCATGCATGAAATAAAGAGAACGTTACATTCGTCATTTCAAAATCAGTGATGCCCAATAATGAATACATCTCGAATGAATGAAATTACATAGAATACCTAATTTTGAAAATATGGCATTTATTCATATTATGTGACTATAAAAGAACACAAAAATCAGCTTAATTTTATCACCCAGTGAAAAACACAGCACTCATCTATCTATGCATATGCATATGTTAGATTTATTTTAACGGAAACACAATATTTCTGATCTACATTTCTCATTTGACCGTATATATGGAAGTTTTTCAATGACATTAAAAATATTTTCCATAATAATTTTCAAATTCTGCATAGGATTATAAGGCATGAATTAATGTAGTATATTTTTTATCTGAATAATGTATTTAACTGAAGAAACTGGGATTCTTTTTCAAAAACATTAGTCTAGTGTACAAATGCGTTTTTTTCTTTATTTTTTCAATACATCCATAGCCAGGACTGACTGAACATTAATCAGATAAATGCGAATGCATCATGAACTTTGGGGCTATTTTAACTCCAAATATAAAAGTTTATTTGGGAACTAATTCCAAAAGTAATTATTTACATTTTCTTACTTTCACAATAAAATAAAGGAAATACAAGAAAAAATTCTGTTTAAAATTCATTTTGTTAGCCCTCCAGTTCTGCATTTTTTCCCTAATGTATAATTTAGAAATTACTAAGCTTTTTTGTTATGAGTCCTTCATAGTGTAAGCTCACACACATCCTTTTCTTATCTCATTCTCAAATGCTCATAATTGAACGTTGCAGTTAAAATACACACCCACACACACCCACACCCACACACACTCACTCTGTCACCTTGGATTTCTTTTTAAAATGCTGTTGTATGTTCTTGCCTCATACCTTTGCACCTGTTTTTTGCTCTGCCAGAGATGTCATCTTCCCAACTGAACCTTATCCTGTAGGCATGTAACCTCACAGATCTAGATTAAGGAATATTCTGTCTACCTTCCACACCTCGATGACTCCCTAGCTTAATATTGTTTTGTTTCTTTTCTCTAACAGACCATGAGCTACCTAAGACAGAGATCCTGTCCATTTCGTCTACTGTATATTTATCCTGCAGGGTCTGACTTAGTGGCAGGTGCAATTAAATATTTGTTAAATAATATGTGGTCCCTGAAGGAAAAAAAAATACGAGTTAACAGAAGGAATGCCTGTTTATCATATTTAATAGCCATTTTGAGAGAAAAGTTTAAATGATTTGTTTTAAAATATGGCTAATTTTTTTCCTTTTGTTTTATTCAATGATCTGTTAAATCCCTTCTTGAGGCATCCTTCTCCCTGCAGCTTTATTTCATTGTCTTTTTAGATTTGTTTTAGTTTCTTGAAGCATATGTTTGCTTCACTTACTTGCATTCTTTTTATATATATTAAAAAAAAAGTTCTGCATTTTCATCCAAATGAAAATAATGCAGTGTATTTATTATTTCTGTGTTGCTGGCATTTGACTTGTTCCCAACAGTAATTAACACTGGCCATTTTGTAAATAATGCTTCTCAGACCATTCTTGTACATGTAACTTCCTGCACGTAAGTATGCACATCTCTAAGGTATATATCTATCTATAAATATAAGGTGTGTATATATATATTTCTGATATGTACCTGTATATATATAAGGTGTGTGTGTATATATATACACATATATATGTATATATGGTATATATATTCTGATCTATATACTCTATATTTAGTCTATATATGGTCAAATGAGAACTGTAGATCAGAAATTATATATATTTCTATATATAGATCTATATACTCTAAGTTATATATATATATTTAATTTATACCATATATATATAAGTATATGTGTATATTTTTATATATATATTTAAAGAATAAAGGTTAAAGGGCATTTTAAAGCAATCTATAATCTTTGACTATGCCTTAAGCAATTGCCATATGTTTGGTATATCTTTAATTCTAAGACACACTCCCCTCACAATTTAAATTGTTTCCCCACCAACAGTTTTAAGTTTCTGAAAACAGTAAGTAATAAATCAATGTAATGTAGTTATATTTATTATATTGTTAATTTTTTTCTTCCAAACAGTTATAATTAACTCAAATTTAAGATAGATTTGGCATTGGTGGAATTTAAGAATTCCGAAAATATGTTATACCTAATTTAAAAAAAATTGATTCCAAGATTAAACTTCCTATATCCTTATTTATTAATTCTGTCCACATTGTCAACAACTGAAAGAAAATTGCTAATTCATCTGTGGATTTTTGAGGGTTTTTCCCCTAAAATAGTTTTGGTTTTATATATTACTTTGATGTGTTATTCTGTATAAAAATCACATCTTTGGGAATTTAAATTTAATTTAAAGTTTTATATTTTCATTTTTATTTTTAGTTGTTTCTTTACTTTGACTATTTTGTCAAGAATTAACATTTTTTCTTTCAATTGATGCTCCAGAATGTATTTACGTACCTGTATGAAATGATTTGAAATTTATCATTTTACCTAGCCCACATATATTTTATACTATATACCAGTTTTTATTGCTGTGATATGGATTTTGTCAAAGAAAAGTTGCACTGAACACAGTTAAATAGGCAAAAAAACGTCCTCCCAGGCTGTTGCAGTAAAAGAGAGAGATGGAACTGAACTGGCTGAAACAAAGGGCTGGGCAGTTTTTAAAACTTCAGGTTAGCTAGTGGAGAGCGACCAGAGGATGCCGGTGGGGGGAGCTGATCAATATGATCAGGTGATATGTGTATGCTAATGTCCTACTTCCTGAAGTTAGGCTCCTACCATCCCACAGATACTGACAGAAAGGGCTGCTCTCTGTTTTGATGATTACCTTCCAAAGGGATGGCCCCATGTCTTTGAGTACGCATTCCTGGATTGTAGACTGCCCAGAGGCTGGGGGACGACTTCCAACTCAGAGGTCAGAGAAGGATTTACAATTCCAAGTTTTCTAAATTCTTTACATGAAGGGAAGTCAGAGGCTTATGGTCACAAAGAAACTTTTCTAAAGTTCAGTCCAACTGAGGGGAAGGCAAAGGCTATCTTGGTCAGTTTTATAGCTAGTTTATTATTTCTTTTATGTATTTGTCTCTTGATAACTCTCTCCCATGATTTTTGTATTTACCTTCAACATTTCTTTAGACATTGCTAAGTTTCCTGTTGTCTTTGCCCACAACTACTTCTTTCCTATTCTTAAGTCATTTCCCACAAAATTTTGCATTTCTCTCACACCTGGTCCCTAAGTGTTGATGTTTATTTTGTTCTTTCTTCTCCTTCTTTGAGGAGATGAGGGAAATCCTGGCCTGTAACTTCCCTCACAATCACTTGAGTGGGTTTTTCTTAGATCCCTTATTGCTCAAATGGGAGAGCATGGAGTCCTCCTGAATGTTAGGTCAAAGGGGCTGTTAATGAAAACAAACTCAGAATTCAAGATTCTACAGCATTGGAGCAAAGGTAGAAATCAGTCCCTGGGGTCTGTTAAGAGAAAAATCCACTCTGTGCTGGTTTGGGCTCACCTCTGCCTTGGTCATGAAGTGCATGGAAGGCCAGCCTTAAACCCAACTGTTTTTCAGTTCACCTGGCAATGATTTGAGGGGCAGCACAGAACCTTCCTGATGCTTCAGGGAATTGGTGCTAGCCAAAGCCACTTCAAGTAACAGTGCTGGACCTCAGATCTCCCATGAGTTAATCCTGTGAAAGCACAGCAGTTAAAGGGATTCCACAATGGAGCCGTTGCTGTGGCCCCACCTCACCTCCATTCTTCATTCCTACAAATAAGGTCACTTTAGTGGGATTTTGCCTGAATCTCATCTAAATCAGATTGAGTAGTTCTGAGTCAGCCATTGTTTTCTTTCCTCTGTCTGGTTCCTGTTGCATTAAATCCCACACAGATCCTCTAAGGTCATGGCAAATGGATGCTACTTTATACTGTTTCCAAATAGCTGATACTGCAGTTCCAAGCCCTGTGTGCACCCGCCGCATGCGCGCAACACACACACACACACACACACACACACACACACACACACCATTTTTGTCTTTTACTCATTTCTTGAGTCAAACAAGATGAGATGAGGGTTAGGAATCTGTGATCACATCACCGTGTTTTCAACAATTCATTGTCACTTTTTTTAATGTTTTGTTGTTGTTGTTGTTGTTTTTGGTGGTGGTGGTTTTGTTTTGTTTTTCAGGATTCAGCCTGGTTCAAAGCTAACCTGAAAGAAGCAGGGGATAGTGAGGAGCTAGGAATAACATTGTTAACCAGAAATCTAAAAGCTGCAAAAGCTTGCATTTGACAGAGTCAATTTTTTCTTTTGATCTCTTAACTATTGTATAAACGAGGAGCATTTGCTAGCATTCTATTTTTGAGGCTAAGAGATGAGACTAACTTGGACTCTTGGAATGTGTAGCTCAGTGTGAGTACTTCGTTGACCTAGAAAAGCTCTCCAAGGGAACTGAGAAACAATTAGAAATTTAAATGCATGAAAATGGAGACATATTTTATGTTACGTCAAATGTTTCAATTGTACTACTGGGGGGTAAAGACCTTCTATGACTTTGTTGGTAGATTTTTTTTTAATGCTTAATGTATAAAAGGAGATGTTCTTAACATAGCTTACTTTTAATCAGAGGAACTCAACCTGTATTTTACAGGTTGTTGTTCATCCTTTAAAAAAAAAATGACCTTTAAAATAGGAAAATAAATAGGCTTTTCATCCCCCAAACCAAAGAACTAACAAATAGAAAACATATTAGACCTCAACTGTATCCCAGATACAGCCCTAAATGCCTGCGGGCTCCACAGATACAAGACAGAAACTCTGCCCTCTGGAAACTTTATACATAAAGTAGTTCCCTAGTGGTCTCCTGGTGACAATTACTGGAGAGTGACAACCACTACATGGTCAATACAGATAATGGGGATGGGAGTTTAGAACAGCAAGAAGTTACTTTTTTGAAGGGACTAGGTTCCCTGAAGGAGCTGGTATTCTGTATGAATTGTGAAGGGTGATTTACGGAGTTGGAGAAAAAATAACAAGCATGATTCATTCCACATATATTATCAATCCTTTAAAACACAGCACCGTTTATGGAAATATGTCCATTTTCTCTGTAAGCCCCTTTTGGGGACTTTCATTTTCTAACCTAATCAATTGCCTTTCACCCTGATTATCTAAATCTGGAGACTCTTCATTTCCCACTCTACAAGTCCCAGTTAACATCAGAATCACCTGCTGGGCTGTCCAAACATAGGTGCCCGGGCCTCAAACCTAGAGTTTTGATTGGGTAGGTCCTCTGTGGGGTGTGATAATTTACCTTTCTAACAGGTAACCAGGTCATGCCACTGCCACTGGTCTGGAAGACCACTTCTCTGAGTTCTACAAGTATTATTATTTTTTCTTTTAATGCATTTTTGATCAGGGCACTTTGGAAATATATTCCGCACCATTGCCATTCTGGTAGATGATACCTCTGAAACAACTCATGTGTTAGAGAGCAGGGCATCACACACTTTAATATGCATATGAATCATCCAGAGGCCTCGTTAAAATGCTGATTCAGATTCAGTAGGTCTGAGGTGAGACCTGAGATTCTGCCTTCTAACCGGCCCTCAGGTGGCCTGGACTACTGTGGGAGGAGCCAGGCATTAAAGGACTTTGGACACAGCACCATTAACAACCACATTAGTGTTTTTCACTTGCAAATGAACTTCTTCTCCGGGACCTCTCACATCCCAAATTCAGCTAATTAATTTTACAGCTTCAGTTACATTATCACTGTCAACTATTCCCAATAGAAAAGACTGTTTTGTATTCACAGAAAACACAGAATAAGGCAAAGTGGACCTTAAATATCTTCCAAATTAATCCCTTCGTTTTACTTATTAGGACTTTTTTTTCTGGCCCCACATCTGATTGGAAACAAGAAGAACATGGTGTAATCATCTGAGACCTCTTCTTTTGTGTTTTTTTAGGGAGGATTTAGTCTAAATTAAGAGGAGTTCCTGGGGTGCCTGGGTGGCTCAGTGGGTTAAGCATCTGCCTTCAGCTCAAGTCATGATCCCAGGGTCCTGGGATCCAGCCCTGCATTGGGCTCCTTGCTCAGCGGGGAGTCTGCTGCTCCCCCAGCTCGTGCTTTCTCTCTCTCTCTCTTTCAAATAGATAAATAAAATCTTTAAAAAAATATTAAAAGAGGACTTCCTTAAGTAGCAGCAGCAGTTTTATGAAACCAAGGTAGCAGAATGATACTTCTAGTCCTATGGAGATGTTAATGATCTTCACCTGCCTCTTTTTATGGCCATGAAATGAAATTCATACTTTATAGCCCCAATATTCCTAAAACTAGTTGGTGATTATGAGCAGGCCCTCAAAGAAACATGAGTCATTTCTTAGGCAGTGCCACAAGATGCTTCATTTGATATCTTTGTTCAGACCTCTTCATAACACTAATTAGAGTGATGCACACTTCAAAAGAAGACATTTCTGTGTGTCGGTTTCATGTGAATTTCAATATGGTATGTCGCCAACACACTGTACTCCTTATAAAGAATGAACAAGGCAATTTAATCTTTCCTCGTCCTTCAGTTATCCTGAATGGTTTTAGGCAAGAGGAATCGTCCAGATTTCAGTAAAATTTCTGAAATGCCAAGAGAATGCCTTTGTTCTTGCCCTGTGAGAGCGGATATTTACAGAGAAAATTGTCCTCAGAAATGTTTGTTTTTTTGAAGATTTATTTTGCCCATAAGAGGACAAAGCAGAACGTTTTGAATTGGCCAGCATAAACTTTCAGTCGTCACTGTTACCATCTACGAGTTTAGGACAAATATGTTGTACATTGTTCTCAATTAGTCATAGAAATTGGAAATAATACTTCCCTAGAAAAAGATAACTTGTATATCTTTAGAAAGAGTATTTAAACCTCTTTAAAGAAACCATAAATCCCTAGTTCTTTTGTATGCTATAAATTCTCAGCTGGCCTAATGAAAAGCCAATATTTCCTCTAAGACAAAATCTTATTTCACTCATCCACCAGTGCATCCATTTATCAAAGTGGCAGGATAACTCAGCTTTTGATATTAAGTGCTGTACATATTTGTAGTGAAAAATGGATGGAATAGGTTACTATCCTTAGTATTGTTGCATGCAAAGCAGCAACTATACTTTTATGCTTACTGTCATAATTCCTTAGAGAATGAATCAATTTGCCCACTTTTGAAAAGTATTTTCAGAGAAGCTATTACTTTCAAATATCACCATTTCATATTTCCATACCCAAGTGCTTACATAAATAAACTTTGTCTTTTTAAACAATTTCATATCTCTATATAGTATGAATATAAATTAAAACCTGCTTTTTCTGTGTTCCTTGAATATAGGCTTTAAGATTCAACTGAATATACATCACAATTTTTTATGAAATTGACTATATTGTTTCAAGACACTGGCACTTAGAAAACTAACATTTAAGTGATTTTATGCTTAACATTTCATTAAATCCCAGGAATAGGCTTATTTAATATTTTATACATTATTTCTGTTCCTGATGGTTTGAATGCCATTATGACTAAAAACTGAACCTAGTTCATTTTAACATTTAGGTGCCAAAGGCAGACCCAAGTTTTGCAAAAATAGACAAGGCAAAGAGAGGGAAGAATGGAAGTGAAGAGGCATGCAAGAATAAAGGGGGAAGAGAAACAAAAAGAAAAGAGAGGAAATACAGGAGGCAAGAAGAAGGTAAAGACAGAGAAGAAAAAGAGAAAAAAAGAACAGGGTGGGAGTGTAGAATGCCATCAAGAGTTGCCTTGGAGGCCACTCTGAAAATTTCCTTGTGATTCACATTTAAATGATTCACTAGAGCCAACTATGGCTTTCTGTATTGCAGATAGTATAGAGCGGTTTATTTCGGAGGACAAAATGCTTCCTTGAGGTAGTACTAAGCACCCAGGCTCAAGAGCCATTTTCAGTACATGACTTTGGGCAAGTCATTTCACCCGCGTTCTACAGTTTTACCAGGCATCCTATTATCACCCAAATGATAGATCTTTTGTGAAGAATAAAGGAGTTAACTGACATCAAGCACTTACAAAGATGGGTAACACAGAGACATCATTCAATAAATATTTGCAATTAGTACTGGTGAAAGTTTGCCATTCCACCTCTAATTTAAGAAAAATAAACAACAACAACAAAAATGCTCATTCAGGTAAGCCTAAGACTCCACGCCAGGTAGAGTCCTACAAAGAAACACTGCACACTCAAGTTTTAACCAAAGAGAGTTTAAGGGCACCTGCTTGGCTCAGTCAGAAGAGCATGTGACTCTTGATCTCAGGGTCCTGAGTTCTAGCCCCATAGTGGGTGTAGAGATTCGTGAAAAAATAAATAAATAAACTTTGAAAAAAGAGAGTTTAATGAAGAGAATTTTATAAAAAAAAAAAAATGGAGCTGTGTTAAGGGGAGATCTACAGAGGATGGTGAAAAATCCTAATAGAAACAGCAGGAAGCTGCTACCCGTTCCCACTCATTGGCCAAAGAGGGCAAAGGGAAGATACTCTGTTATCAGATCCAAGTGGAAGCTGTGTCTGTGAAAGGGGCTCATCTTGAGGGTCTAAGAGGATCTGTGACCATAGTAAAAAGGTAGCTTGACAGTGGCACTTTGACATTTAGATCAGATAGTTGCTTGTTATTGTTGTTGGTGGGCGTGGGGGGTATATCTTGTGCATTGCAGAATGTTTAGCAGCACCCTGGCTTCTACTCACTAGATGCCAGTAATACCTCAGTTTTGACAACTTCTTGTCTTGACAGCCATAACCTCGACAATAGAAATACCTCCAGATTTTGCCAGATGTTCCCTGGGAAGCAAAATTGCTCTAGATTATGAACCACTGCTGTAAAAGAAAGCAGCTACTCCAGAACAGTAGCATGGCCAGAATGGGTGTCAAGGAATAAATACTCGGACTTCCCTTTTCTTACTACCACTGGATGCCTCTCCTGACAGAAGCTAATCGAAACCCGATAATAAGGCACTTTGGGTCATAGAATGTGCCTCCTTACGCACAAGGCAAGGCTGGAAGGGGGAAAGTGTCTGAGGAGATAAAAGGAGAATAACCAAAATGCCGGCCTAAGATAGGCAGTAATTTAAGAGTTACCTTGATCCCTTTGCAGTAGTCATGAGCCTTTGGGGTAACGTAAGAAGACAAGGAGCACCACAGCTTGTAGGATCTTAGCAAAATGTGTTGGTGTACTGGTCCCCAGCTGGACACTATGAGAATGACAGCCTAGATGAATATAAATGCCTCCAGCTTGAATTCCAAGTGCACATTAAAAATAAGGCACAAGGAAGGAAGGAAAGAATCCCCTCATGCATCACCCCCTCCCAGATCCAGCCTAATTTAAATAGGATAAAGATAAACATTATATAATGGAGGATGGGGAAGATGTTCAAAAAGAAGAATGTAAATCATCATGCTCCTGTTAACTCTGCCCTAAACTAAGAGATGTTTTCCTAGGGGGAAGTCTCAGCATCTTGTGACAGCCTATATACTCATCTTCGAAGTTTAACATCAATAAGTCAGATAAATTCCACTGAAGCCCATAGACTCTGGTATTAAATAGTAGAATTTCACTCATCTCTCACAAAAAAATTGTTTCCGGAGGTTTGCAGAAGAAGTAACAATACTTTATCACTAAATGGTTCATCAGCTTCAGCCATATTGCTTCCATCACTGTGATAACATCCACCCATCTTTATGCAAAGCCTCACCACTTTATGGTGATGGTCTCTGTATTAGTCAGCTCAGGTTGCCATAACAAAATGTCATAGGCTGGATGATTTGTTTAAAGCAGTTCTAGAAGCTGGGAAGTCTAAGATCAAAGTGCTGGTGAGGTGGGTTTCATTCTGAGATCCCTTTTCTTGGCCAATAGGCATCATATGGTGCACTCACATGACCTTTATATGCACGCGGAAACAACAAACTCTCTGGTCTCTTCTTATAAAGACACTAATCCTGTAGAGTCATAATCTCACCTTTATAACCCCATTTAATCTAGATTACAGCCTGAGAGGCCCCATCTCCAAATACAGCCACTCTGGGGGTCAGGGCTTCAACGTATGGAGTAGTTGGAGGACACATACATTGAGTCTGTTACGGTGCCCCACTGTGAGAACACTGATGAGGCAAGAGTCACAAGAGTGCTGCTCTTCCACAGAGAAAGGGAGAAAAGGCTCCTTTACAAGCGTATGCCACCTTTAGGACTCAGTGTGTCACAAAATCCTTCACGAACCTTTTCATCAACCCGCTGATTGGAAGTGATGGACAGGAAAGGGATGTTGTTCCATTTATCTCTTTTATTCTCCCCTGTCTTCCCGGTGCCCACTTGTACAAGTTCTCTCTCTACCGCCAGTACATATGACATAAACGCCCTACCCATCAAGGAGCTAGAAGTAGAAAAGTGTATTGTCTACACACAGTAGTAGCTTGTTGACCTTAGGTTAAACCCAATGAAGTAAACTACAACTTTTTAAAATGCTATATAATTTATAATTCTCCCTGAGTGATCACCTCTTAGTCTGAATCAATGAAGTATTACTACATGTTTAGCTAAAAAGATAATGGGGCCTTTCCATGTTTTCCCATAGATAAATAGAAATTATTTGCCATTCTGGAAAATGGCACTTTGGGTTGCCACATAGAATCCCCATAAAGTTGAATCTATCCAAGAATATTGTGAGCTCCTTTTCTATCAAACTCTCAATGCTAGACTCCAGTTCCAGGAATGTAGGACTTCCCTGAGGGTCTAAGTTCATGATGAAATAATCATTTATTTTTAATAACTTATAATAGTAATGTATAAATAAACTTATTTATAATAAATGTGTGGTATTATTTAATAATAAACCAGAAAAACCACAGTTCAGTGACACTATAAAAATGAGTTATTCCTTGAGCATTTTTAGTAAGATTCAATGAGTGTGAGCCTTCTTGATAAAAGGCTATGGTTTATCTGCATTCATTGAAATGGGTTGGTAGGAAAAAGAGAAAAGAAATTTGGGCAGGGGGGCGCCTGGATGGCTCAGTCGTTGGCGTCTGCCTTCGGCTCAGGGCGTGATCCCGGCGTTCTGGGTTCGAGCCCCACATCAGGCTCCTATGCTGGGAGCCTGCTTCTTCCTTTCCCGCTCCCCCTGCTTGTGTTCCCTCTCTCGCTGGCTGTCTCTCTCTGTGTCAAATAAATAAATAAAATCTTTAAAAAAAAAAAAAGAAATTTGGGCAGGAAGCAAAGTGTGTTATAGGAATGGTGTAGAGGGGAAATAGATACCATTTTGGGGTTGGCCAAGGAAAACAATGAAGTGCAACATGATGGATTTACCCAACTCCTCTGGAGTATGTCGAAAAATTCAGCTACAACTTCATTCTGAAAAAGGGACCTATGGAGGTAGTGTGCCAAATTAATACTCTGTAATGCTGGGGAACTATAGGCATATGACCATGGTGGTCCATGGGGGAGCATGATACTACCATGCAAATAAATAAGTCCTGTGATCTTTGGGTGGACAGCAGCTGGAGCTGGGGGTGGTGGGTGGAGACTGGGAGAACAGGTCCTTCAAGCTGTTGTCTGTGGTCTCACACATCATTTCCTTCTATGATTTACTACCACAGATGGTGAATTGCATCAATTATATGTCAACTCTTATTATTTCCAGTGGCAGAAGATACCCTCTTATAGGCCCCTCTGCATATGAGTATCAGGTTGCTTTAAAGCAAAGATGAATTTAATGATCCTTTCCCAAGTTTTTCCTAGTCATTATTGCTTACTTGCTACCACTTTTGGGTTTTAATTCTTTTTCTTTTCCTTTAAATTTATCGCTTGATGGAAATAATTGGGAGGTTTGAATATTTTTCAACAGTGGGAGTCTTTATTAGCTTTTAAGTAGATAAAAATATCCTTTCTTCCCCATAGTGCAAAGTGGAATGGGCTATTACTACCATCCCAGTAAATTAAATTACTTAAAAAAAAATAAAAGAAATAGATTGTGAAAATGTTTAGCCAAAGGAGTTCTCCAGCTGACTGAACATTTATGGGCACTTTGCCATCAAGGCAAGGTAAATTCACCTACAAGTAGCTATTTAAAAAACATGTGTATAATAGTAGTTGTTAAACTTACCCAACTGAATTACACCTAACTTTAGACAAAAGAGTAGAATATATACATAACCAAATTGCTAATAACTAAAAGCCTGGCAGAATAATCACCTGCAAGAATATGAATAGGGCCGAGAGAAGAAATGCAACGGGAGAGGCAGAATAATTAGCAGTAATGAATTGAACTTAAGAAAAGGAAAATTTAATTGGAGAGTAAAAAGCACACATATGTGCACCATGTTTGGTGACTTCAGATTGGGAACTAATCTGCTTTGTTTCGAGTGAGGCAGTCTCCAGGCAGGTGTGGGGAATTCGGTAAACCACACTGTGTACTCCCTGGTGGGCCTACATCCTTAAAGAAAAGCAATCTAAATTTAACAAGAAGTAGTGTTTTCAACCTTGGCTGCACATTTGAGTGGGTGCTTTTTAAAAATAGGGTGGCCTGGGCCATACCCCAGAAATTCTGATTTCATTGACCTGGGATAAGGACCAAACTTAAGCATTTTTACAATCAGCACAGAGGTGTCGAAGCTGCAGCCAGGCCTGGGAAGCACTGTTTTAAGGGCAGTCTGTATGGTTGATGAAATCCCAAATGGCACGTGGAAAGGATTCCATTTCTCGGCTTTCGTTAAGGGTGGCAAGGGTTGACTGCTATCTCAGCAGCAGCTGAGAAAGCAGCTGTCTCCGTGTCCTGCCCCAGAGCGATGGTCAGTCTCAGCTGTTCGTCACAACTTAGGGACGCTTCAGCTGTAAGAGACTAAGGCAGTGTTGGGCTGAGGGGTGGAAAGAGTGGCCGAAGAGGATGAGGATGTGGAATCCATTCCGTACAAGGGCAAGTTGTGGGTAAGTCGGGTAGACTGTTAAAATTTAAAACAGGCTACCCTGGGCCGTGGGCTCCCCGTGGCACACAGGAAGCCATGTGTCATAGCAACAGTAGCAGACGTGCTGACCATATATAGAAGCCACACGTGGCACTGGGCTTTCTACTGGTGACTTCATAAGCATCCAGTCTTTGGATCAGAAACCACCTGATAAGCATCTCACTCCCTCTTCTTTCCTCTCTTGTCATTTTTCATACACCCCTACTATGCATTGGACCATAAATGATGTCACATTGTAAAAATCTCACTTTTGTCTTCCACATTAGGTCATGGGTTTCTTAAGGTCATGGACACCTTTAGTCATTCTGATATCTTTAGCTCTCAACACAAGGCCCGGTATGCAGAGATTTGTAGACAGAAAGTGTTTGTGTGCCATCCTAGGTCCCTGTTTTAATTCAAAGCAGGGAATGGGTAAGGGACAGTGGAAAAAGACAAAGGAAAGGAAGTTCACAGTTCTGGAGGCAAATTTCTTCCAAATAAAACCCAATTCCCTAACAAATATCTCTCATAAATTCATAACTCTTTGAGTACACATTTATTGAAATATTCTAGCCAGGCCTCAACAAACCAGTCAGAAACATTCTTTGACAGCATGGCGCTTACACGGGGAGGAAACAGTCAGTAAAGAAGCAAAGATATACATGACCAGAGATATTTAACATTTTGATAAATGCTGTGAAGAAAGTAAACAGGGAATTGAGTCAGGGGATGGCTTATATGTGTGAGTAGGGATGGAGTAGCATTTTAGACAAGGTGGTGAGGGAAGGCCCCTCTAGAAACAGGACATTTAGGCAGGCACTCAAAAGACCCACATAATGCTACGGACAAGAATTGAAGGAATGGAGACAAAGGACAAAAGGAATGGAGAGTACAAACGCCCAGAGATGGGAAAAGGCTTGTTGAGATTGAGAAATAGAAAGAAGGCTTTTTAACCTTCTCCACAAAACAAAACCTGTTTATGGTTACATGACCCGTGAACTTACCCTCTTTTACAAAAGCACGCAAGTTCCCTCGGGCCTTGCGTTATAAGCTGTCCTATACCCAGGGGCAGGTTCACGGGCTTGAGTGTTGCTTAAGATCTTCTCTGAAAGGTCATTGGGCGTTTATTCTGCCAGAGCACGTTTGATCTAAATGACCTGAATGGTGACTTCAGAACTCCCACCTGGAGGTTCAAGTCGGACTTCTAAGTACCAAGGTTGTGTGGGTCCAGCTCTTTGTCTGGGATCCGCTGAGAGCTTTACTCCAGAGTGGAGGACCTGGATCTTCACAAGAAAACCTGCGGTGCCCACCGGCGGGGAGTGCTTTTCTCCCTCTCTTCGCTGATTTGGATGATGCAGTTTCAAACAGGGAATTAGAGTCAGGTGGATCTTCTTCTATCGGTTCTGAAGAGGTTCTTTCGGTATGCACCTTTACTTTCTTCTTCTTCATATCCCCGGCACCTGCCGCAATGCCTAGCTTAGTAAGTCAGCCCCCAGCTGAAGAGCTTTCATTTTTTTAATGGTTGAAAAAAAAATCAAAAGAAGATGTTTTTTGACACTTGAAAATTACATGAAATTCAAATTGCAGTGTTCATCAATTGTTATTGAAACAGGGTCACACTCACTTGTTTCCGTTTTGTCTAAGCCTCCTCTCCTGCTACAAAGGTCGGGTGGTTTGCTAGTTGTGACGAAGACTGCAAGCCGAAAATATTTACTGCTGGCCCTTCCCAGAAAAAGTTAGCCAAACTCAGTGATAAATATGTGCTTTGTGAATGAATGGATACATAAATAAGTATACTATTATGGCAAATTCACTTTATATAATTACTCCTTAATAGTATATACTCCGTGGCAGAGATCCAGGCAGTAACCTAGAGCTTAGCACATTTTATTAAAAATATGAGACCAATATTATTTATGCATTACTCTGCCATGCAGTTCTAAAATATATTCAATCAGAATAACAACTTTAATTGCATTTTCTAAATGGGCTTCTCCTATTTTTGTAATTAAATATACATTGCCGTGCCTCTTTTCATTAGGATCAGTCAGTCCCCCAAGAAGTTCTATTTAAACTCTATTAGAATCAGGTTACTCATCCTATCAAGGTGTATGTCCTTCTGGGGTTTTCTTCCTTCTGTAATTGTCATTTGGTTCTAAATTTTTACCTTGCGATGAAAAGGTGCACGAATGCAAGAAATTCAATCACCTTCCTTATACAAGATTTTCATTTCATTTTATTTTTACATTTTTAAAACATTTCAAGCTTTTACTGACTACTCACTGCACTATCGAGTTGCATGTCTGGGGAGGATCACAAAGGTAGTATATCTTCAAAAGCTGCACAAATCAGCTGCATTCGGATTAGACAAGATACACGCTCTTGCCTAAAACAAGTTAAGGACACTATTAAGAATTTAACACAAAACTGTACAGAATACTACAAAAACTCACATGGAGACTAGAGATAAACTACTCTGAACATCGTGGAGAAGCTAAAAATGAACCTAGAAGGAAACGTCTCTCATGCCTGCTTGCTCGCATCTTCCCTGGTGTTGGCATTCTGCTGCTTTTGGTTTATTTCCTCTCCAAATTTCTGAGAAGGGATTGCAAAGTAAATCTTACACTGAATCTGTGACGTGTGATGATAAGTTTTGTTTTTGTTTTCTTTTGTTTGGTTTTGTTTTGAAGTTTCCAGCAGATTTGGGCTCCAGTAGTGATCACTGTCTTCTGTTTTAGGCAAGACTTGTCTTCCGTACATCATTGTCTGTCATTGACACTTCCTCAGATTTTTTTCTTTTTTGTTTTTTCCCCAGAGGGGAAAGATGTGGGTTTTGAAATTTTGTCGTCTCTATTTTTTATTGAAGTATTGATGTAGATTTCACTTCAATAGGATGTTTGCTTGTCCTGCACTATTAGGGAGTCCTTACTCTTTCAAATTTAGAGGCTGGAGCAACAGAAGGAAAGCCTTTAGAAGTTAATACTAGCTAATTAATCCAGCTCATTAGCCCAAAACCTCACTGAACACTGAGAGTGCTGGTAATGTAATAAGCTTTCCAGTTAATGGAGTCAAAGCTAACTTCAAAGAACAGCTAGTACCTCATTCATTAACTTAATCAACTCTCTGGACACCTCACAGACAAGGCGGCCTGGTAGGAGAGCAATAAAGATGTAAGTGGGTGTTCTGTTCTGTTATCCCATGACTGACTTAAAAGTTAAAATTCGGACAACCATGAGTGCACAAATAGCACACATTCCAGTCTTTAAATAAGAACAGAATAATAAAAGCAAATGCTCGCGTGCAACTTCCATCAGAACATAAGTTTAAAATGGTCTGAAGAGTCCCGTCAAGATAAAAAGCCAAATGCCGTGTGTTTAGTGTCGTGTCTTCTGCACCAGAGCAACGTGGTACACACTTCAGCCCATAAACAAAACGAAGTCGGACAGTTAGCAATTTGCACCATTATCTTCTTGTTTTTCTTTTGAGATTTTCTCATAAACGAAGATCAATAAATGTAATGAGTGCTTGTGACAAACACCAGATTATTTTAGATTTTGTCACATTTATTACTTATTTAATCTTCAAGGTGTGAGAAAGATAAGATTGTTAATATGCTTTCATTCCATGAATAACGTGAATATCTATTAAGCAGCCAAGCAATGTCGAAATGACGAGGTTCAATGAGAAGGCATTTTAAGTTGTTTCTAGTTTCATTCATTTTTAGTAAATCTTGGCTTCGATTTATCATCTTCTCTTGAATTCTTGAATCTTATTTCTGGAGATTCTTCTCTATTATAGTTACTACTTAAGGAGAAAAGTCTGTGTGTGTATACAGGGTTAGGATGTCAAGAGATTGCATGGGCCTCTTTCTTAAGGAGATAGGCTTTGTTTAATCAGTGAACCAGTTGGTGGTGGGGATACTGGGAGAGAGTGGCTGCTGGTGAAGGCAGCTGAACAACCAGAAATAAAACGGCAGATAGAGAAGTTCTGCTTTACTTTTGTCACTTAAGAACTCACCATTTCCTTAAGTAGAAAATGAGCTTTCTGGTATAGGCATACCCTTGTTTACTCAGTGCTTCACAATAGGATTCCTGAAAGTAAGGCTCATTATCCTCCTTCTCAACCTCTGCTGTTCTCCTGCTTCTGCTTATGGTCAGGGGTTGCCCAGAACCCTGCCTTTTCTTCCCACCTCACCAATCCTGGGCATTCAAAGCTGGTGAGTGTATCATAGTCCCGCAAAGGACCTTTCCCCAGTCTAAACCAGCTTTTCCTCCAGTTGCATTATGCTAGTAAATTTTTCTTTTAATTCATTCTCCTCTCTCTTCTATGTTATAGGAATTTCTAAGAGTTTTTGATTTAGTGATGGAAAAACAAATGAACAAGCATCTATTAAATAAAAAACTTTGTCCATTTGAGTGCTAACTTGGAAAGATAGCAATCAAGGGCTCAAATTTCCATCTTAACTTTGAGTTCAAGGTATTTTTCAAAATTGTGTTTAAAAATAAGCTTTTTAGGGGTGCCTGGGTGGCACAGCGGTTAAGCGTCTGCCTTCGGCTCAGGGCGTGATCCCGGCGTTCTGGGATCGAGCCCCACATCAGGCTCTTCCGCTAGGAGCCTGCTTCTTCTTCTCCCACTCCCCCTGCTTGTGTTCCCTCTCTCGCTGGCTGTCTCTCTCTCTGTCAAATAAATAAATAAATAAAATCTTTAAAAAAAAAATAAGCTTTTTAGCAAATGTTTTATAAATAATGTCAGGTGATGTTGACAATATTACTTTTTGATTAATAGAAACTAATACTTAGATAATTGGTGTTTTCTAATTAAGAAGCAAGCCTGCATTTAAAAACAAGAGGGGTTCCTGGGTGGCTTAGTCAGTTCAGCTTCTGACTTTTGGCTTTGGCTCAGGTCAGGATTGCAGGGTTGTGGGATACAGCCTGGGGTCAGCCCAGTCACCTTGGGATTCTCTTCCTTTCCCTATCCCTCCCCCTCTGCCTCTCTCTCTGCTCATGGGCTCCTGAACACTCTCTCTCTCTCTCTCTTAAGTGAATAAATAGGGTGCCAGGGTGGCTCAGTCGGTTAAGGGCCTGCCTTCTGCTAAGGTCATGATCCCTGTGTCCTAGGACTGACCCCCACATGAGGCTCCCTGCTCAGTGGGGAGTCTGCTTCTCCCTCTGCCCCAAGCCCCATTAATGCTCTCTCTCTCTCTCTCTCTCTCAAATAAATAAAATCTTTAAAAAAAGCAAATAAATAAAATATTTTAAGAAAAGAAATAAAATAAAAACAATGAGTAAGAATGTTTCATTGCAGAACAGGATTAAACAATGTAATTTGATGAATTGATTTAGATTCATTACTTTTCTTGTGTCTCCTTTTTATAAGTGCCTTCAGATATTTAAAACCTAAAGAGGCAAAATTTATGAAAGGGAGATTGTTATTTTAATTTTCTCAGTTGAGAAGTGAGGGATGAAATCAGGTTTGTAGGAACTGTCGATGTCACAGTTCAGTACAATTTCTCATATGCTTTTCTGGAATGAGGTGAAGTGACTGAGCTATTCTTTTCCTCTGGGGCCAGCCGGGGGTTTTTGCTCCTGGGCTCATGTTCCTGTGATGAACTTCTGTGGACCTTAAGGGGTGCTGGCTAGTCTAAGGTGACTCTGTGGCTCCATAGGGCCTTTCATTCTCCAGTGGTCTAGGCTGGGCTTGTTCACCTGGTGGTGGCTAACCTGGCCAGGATCCTAGGAACCTTGGGACACAAGCAGCATTGCTATTGCTGTGTTCTATTGGGTAAAGAAAATCACAAGATCAGCCAGCATTTAAGGCAAGGAGAAACAGATACTACATTTTGATGAGAAGGAGCTAGAAGAACTATGGTCATTTGTGCCATCTACTATGGCTGGTTATATGCAAAATTCTGGAGCTGTCGCTGCCATGTGTTCAGTCAGATGAAGGAAGCTGTTTGGCAATCAGGATGTGACGATCACGTGTAGAGATTATCAGGCATGATTGACTGAGAGGGCCCTGGTGACATCTGTGTTCTTGGTGCCAGTTGTTCTTGAGACCCAGTGGTACCCTTGCTCTTCTACTCAGCTGCTAAATCCTTTCTTGTGTCTATGAGTCAATTAAGTCTCCCTTTTACCCAACTAACTTAAATGGGCTGAGGTTCTGTCAGCTTTGATCAAAATTCCTGAAAAAACCTCTAGCCAAATTTGTTTACATTTTCTCGGTCCCTGTCAATTCTTGTCACAGACTCATATAGAAAGTAGAGTAAGGGCTAAGTTATATACTCATTTAGCTATTGCCCTTCATTTTTAATCTATTTTATTTCCAATAAACCAAGTGTCCATCTCCATTAAGCAATTCAACTATACTGAATCCCTCATCTGGATTTGTAGGATGGTACTTTTTAAATGGTCTGAGTAGTCAGGCACTACCCTTTAATTCCGAAAATTAGAGACCAAATGTCATTTAGGAAATTGAAAATCAACTTTTTATGACTTCAATTGAAAGAACTCATACTGAAATGTGAACAATGTTCATGAAAAGTTAATAAATAAGACTAATGATAGTGCATAGTAATTTTAAAATGATCAGGCTATTAAACTACTTATAACTAATGCTAATACCTTTGAGAAAAGAGGGTAACGATATTGGAATTTCATGCTTATAACAAAACTGAACTTCAAAAGCCTTTCATGATCACATATATCAAGAGTCCGTTTCACATTACTCTCACATTAACTACACAGACACATTCATTTCTCATTTTAAATATAATTATTATGGATGTAAAATTATGGGATCTGAATCAATTTGTAGACTTTTGAAGCTCTGCATATCCCACTATACTTTTGCCCTTCCTCCCAAGATTTAAACACATTCTCTTTCCTTCACTTTCCTCTTTGAATCATTCACTCTGTGAGCCACTGTAATTGAGAGGAGTGTGTCCTTTTATACTCCCCCCAGCATGTTGGAAGAAAACCATATTCTAGGCAAAGGGCAAAAAACATTGTCAGAAATCCAGAACATCCACTAAGGTGTCTCAACTTCTGAGTGCACGAAGTAGGACTGAGAGACTTGGTTAATGAGCCACTCTGTGACCCTCTGTGTCCTTGCATCTCTCAAATGGAAACTGTAAGACAAAAGACAGGAAACATTTCCAGGAAAGACACTGTCAGTGTTAAGTAAAACTAGAGTGGGATATGTCTTTTCAGGGTATTCCGTCTTTCTTGAGAAACAGGGAGTACTTTCAGAGTTATCTGAGATTTATAGAGGTAAATGAGATGTCATTATTACCCCCATTTTCAGAGGACTCACAGAAAACTCAGTAGGATTGAAGTGACTTATAATTAGTGATAATAATGATTTTCTCTTTTGTAACCTACCTCAGATTTAGTTATGAAATATGCCTCTATAGAAGTTTATGTGCCCCTATAAAGGTTTACATTCAATTTGAGTTCAAGTGTTCATATTCTTGAGAGAAGCAAATGACAGAATTTCAGTATAGTATATTTCCCCAATGAGATTCCTTCATGCCATGTACCACACCTATTAGCTGTAAATAAAGTGCAGCTTCCGAAGCAATCAATGAGCAGTCAAGCATACGAATGAGGCCATCGTTACGGAGTGTTGTTGTGCTGTGGCACAGAATGAGGTCCGTCAGAGAGCTGACGGAACACAGGGACCCTTTGGAAAAGCTCTAAGAACACATTTACAAAAATATCAAATACACGGTAAGGGGAACTTAAGGATACTTTGTTTTGACTGCTGGAAAGGAAACAATGATACACACAGGGGCCCAGGTGGTTAATGTACTGTACATTATTACTGTGAAGTACAAGACCTCGGTCTCTTAGCCCCTCAGAAACCACAACATCAGTTGATTACATAGTGCCCGGCAGAATAGACTTTAAGAGTAAATGAGCAAACATCTCAGATATCCTTTTAGAGCTTGCCAATTCACATGGCTTTTAAATTCTTGCTATTGGACTGTCGTGCAGGAGGGCGCTTTACAATGTTTTTTTATCCTGCTGGAGATTCTAAGCCTGTCTCAAATACAATAGAGAAAATGGCAGGAGCCCTTATTCACTGAAGTAAAAAATAAACTGGTCCAGCTGTCATAGCAAAACAAATTTTCTGAGTTCAGAGATGATGGAATATATAAACCTGACGTGCTGCAGTTAATACAGGTCCCTTGACATTTGAATCAACTTTATTTGAAGATAAATGCCATGGTTTCTTCGATATGAAATTCTTCTTTCCCATTTCAGTTCAACTTTTGGGACTTCACACTGAAAATTCAACAGTGTTCATGTAAGAGCTAATGGTTTTCATCTGTAGATGAATCTGGTTTTAGTAAGGTCTGTGGGACCCTGTCTCATTTTGCATTTATGGTTTATCCATGTTTGTAGTTCGAGCATCTGCTTACTGTAGTGACCGGAGGAGGACTATCCATGGTGCTACAAGACAGTGGACAAAACCAGAATCCATGCTCAATATTTATTTTGATGTCTGTTAGTAATTTGGCTAATTTGGACATGAGTCATTCCTTTAAACGAAAGTGTGCAACAAAGATTCTATGCCAAGTGAATGTTGCTGCCATTGGAAATAATTTGATTTTTTTTTTATGGTTTAGAGTTATACTATTCCACCTATTAACAGTAAAAAAGCAAGAATGGACTATGTAACTCCTAAGAAGGTCTTCATAAAATTCTTTCTACTGAAATGTCACAACAAAGTGGTTTCATTTCTATGCCTTTTCAGAGTTTTGGTGACCCATGACACTAATCACAGATATCTCTACCTATCTGACACACAGCAAAATCTGATGAGGTGACCTAAAATAGAACTTGCTGACAAACATTTCATGTCTGGAGCTGAACTGATTTATAGGGAGAAGTCTATATGAGTGAGAAAAAAAGAAAAAGAAAAACCCACCATACATTCAGTGAAGGTCTAACTCTATTATCTAGTCATTCAACCATATTGTTCTAGAATTTGTTCCTTGTTCTCACTGCCAGCACAGAAACTAATGTCCAATATCTAAAACATCTCTGTATCAATCACAAATTTGATCTGGTATGTATTTTTGTTCAGATTTTTTGAGAACAGAATTGCATATTCCAGATTATATCAACATCTTGTTTATGAGAAATTATCTTTCCTTTACTGTTTCTTAATACTTGCTGAAAATAGTGTTTGCCTTCCATTAGAAATCAAGGTGTCTCAACCAAAAAATAAAGAAACATGTATTGGCTTCATTTTCTCACTCACTGAGAAAAATTGCATTATGTGAGTTAGAAAATAAAAGAATGGTAAATGAAGGATGGGGATTTATCCAGCTGTTCTGATCACATTGAAATAAACTGCAGTCTGACTGTGTGCTTTGAGTACTTTTAGAAGCATTTTTTATTTTGATTCCCAGTTTAAAAAAAGAATCACAGGGTGACTCAACAGACACACACTCATGGACACACACAAATGTGAAACAAAACTTTTATGAAGCAACTTATCCTTACTCGTGATACACTCTAACACTTTTTATTCTAGTTAATTCAATTTTTAAAGTGTTTATCTGTACTCGTTAAATTGATTTTATGACCTACTAATGAGTTGTGATCTTCCACAGAAAACATTGCTTTAATCTATATTTTTAACAATGTGAGGAGGTGACTTTTATCTTAATAAATATAGAGGTGTTTATTTTATTTTTTTATTTTTTTTAAAGATTTTATTTATTTATTTGACAGAGATAGAGACAGCCAGCGAGAGAGGGAACACAAGCAGGGGGAGTGGGAGAGGAAGAAGCAGGCTCATAGCGGAGGAGCCTGATGTGGGGCTCGATCCCATAACGCTGGGATCACGCCCTGAGCCGAAGGCAGACGCTTAACCGCTGTGCCACCCAGGCGCCCCAATATAGAGGTGTTTAAAACACAATTCTTCTGTAAACAGATAATGAATTTTTGTCATAATTTTGCTTAACATGTTAATGGGGGTACCAGGAAGAAAACCCAAGACCTAGCTTAAAGAACATGTGAGGGATTTATACAGTAATAGGAGGAATGAATTCTTAAAATAAGGTGGCCAAATTAGACATAAGACTGGTTAACTTCCTCCAGAACAGTTAACCCATAAGACCTTTGGGGGTTAACTTCACTACCAAATTATAAAATTATAACAACAATTTCTGCAGTTTAACCTAGAGGAAGAGTCTTATATAGTCTAGTCAGGAGACAGGCAACCTATCAGTTATTTTTACAAAGCATTTTACATGAATTGCTAATTAAATACAGAGTTAGTGAGACGCCTGGGTGGCTCAGTCAGTTGAGCATCCGACTCTTAATTTCCGCTCAGGTCATGATCTCAGGGTCATGGAATCGAGCCCCCAGGCAGGCTCCCTGCTCCTCGGGGAGTCTGCTTGAGATTCCATCTCCCTCTGTCTCTGCCCCTTTCCCCCTCTTGCACATACGCACACACACTCTCTCTTACTCTCTCTCAGTAAATAAATAAAATCTTTTAAAAAATGCAGAGTTATTAGCTACGTTCATGCAAAGGCTAAAGGTGCCGCAGTGTAACAGAAGACGGTAACTTCAGAAGACGGTAACTTCAGACGGTAACTTTATATACGTAATATAATAATAACTGCCACACCTACCACCTGTGGGACTGAAGGACTTCACAGAAAGGTTGGAATTGTACAATTACAAGCTTGGAGGAGGAGTTTTGTGGAGATACACCTCACATTTCATTGGTGCTGGAGACTCTGAGGGGACATGATGGGATCAAATGTTAGGAAGGCTACAAACTGGAATGGCCGGCTACTGAGAGAAGGCACTGCTACAGCCAGTATGATGGCACGTTGCTGGGGTAGCTCCCTGGAGCGGGAAGAAACAGAGCGGAAGCCCACCATGGAGAAGTTCCCTCCAGTTCCTCTAGTCTTGCCATCGCCCTCCAGTGGTCCCACTGTTAAAGTCTAATGGGGATGAGCGGGTCAAGAGGCAATGTGGTTTGCAGAGCCCCAGCCTGGCATCATAAAGCCAAGCACAGCAGTGGGGTGGAGCTGAGAGACAATAGTTTAAACTGCCACAACTCTTGCCTGGCAGGACAGTAGGACAGTGAAGTGTTTGCAATCTTATCATCTGTGGACTGTTGACCAGGAGTGTCAGATCGGATCTAGTGGGTTATGAAAAATGCTCTAGTGTGATATCAAGAATTAAGCAATCCTCATTTTCCTTTCTCTAAGTTTATGACACATTTTTCCTTATCGGAAATTTGCGGTTTAATAAAAAGCTGCACAGCATCGGAAGTACTATAATTTGGGGTGCCCAGGTGACTCAGTTGGTTAAGCATTCAACTCTTGCTTTTGGCTCAGGTCATGATCGAGGCCGTGTTGGGCTCCATGCTGGGCGTGGAGCCTGCTTAAGATTCTCTCCCTCCTTCTGCTCCTCCTCCCTCGCTCTCTCTCTCACTCTCTCTAAAAAAAATACTATAATTTTAATATTTTTAGCTTTTCCTATTAAAGGGATTTCTATAGACGATTATTTGGGCATATCATTCTAACATTAGACACATATTTGGCTTGCTAGCTTGAAATCAATAGCATTACATATTACGAACACAAGGATGTGACCGCTTTCATGATTCTAGAGTTCTTTTGTTCAGAATTTACAGAAATTGTTAGGAATAATCTATAGGAAATTATGATTACTTTTTAAAAATCTTAGGTAAAACATATATGCCCACAATAAAGATTTCAAATATATATAAAGATATTTTAAAAGTAAAAACTCTACATACGTTTACATTTGTATTTACATAAAATGGATCACACTGTACATTCTTTGCACATTAACTGTTTTCTCTTAATAGCCTATCTTGCTGTATTATAACATAGGAACATTCCCCAATCTTTGTATTATCTGTCTATAAGAGTATGAATTTACGTAATATATTTTATAATTCCCTGTTGATGGGAATTTAGGTTGCTTTTAACTTTCTCTATGGAATAGATAGAAAGATAGATGACAGGACTGAGCATGGAAAAATCTTTATGATTGTATATACAAAGTGCATATGAATGAATATATGCGTATATGAATATATGCGTATATACACACTTTATATGAAAGTATATGTAAAAAGTGTATATACACTTTCTCATAAAGTGTGTATATATATACACACGACTATATAAAAGGTGCATATACAAGGTATATAAACATACACACTTTGTAGATAAAATCGTAGATAAGGCTTATCTATCTGGACAAAACGATACTAACAATCCTTATTTTGGTGAATGTTTACTAATAGCAGAATCAGCAGTTGATGCCTTAAAACAGCAAGAAAGAGTTCAAGCACAATCCTAGGAGTGTCGTCTTCTCTTTCCAACGCATTTTCGTGATCAGTCTTTCTCTTTCGCACACGCAGATCGCGCACCACGTGAAGCCCTTGCCGTATTACAGCTACGACCCGCCTGTGATCGGCTACTGCCAGGCTCACCAGCCGCTCCGCGTCAACAAGGGCTACGAAACAGTGTCTCCGGAGCAGGACGAAACCCCCAGCCTGGAGCTCGGGCGCGACCACAGCTTCATCGCCACCATCGCCAGGTCGGCAGCGCCGGCCATTTACCTGGAGAGAATAACAAACTAACGCGAAAGCCAACAGCTCGGTGGGGGACCTCGGCGGGGGGGGGAGGGGGGGCTGCATCTTAAAGGAGAATGGGTGTCCACAATCGCGCCAGCAAGCTGGCTCACCGTTGCTGTTAAAACACAGGACATAGAGGAAAGAAAACTAAAACTGCTGAGAGAGGCCGGCGGATGCACCTACTGCATAACCAGGAGAACTACAGGACTTTCCTTGCTTCAGAACGTAAAACAAACAAACATGCTCCTGGATGTAAATAGTCAAAGTGTCGAGTTCTTATAAAAATAGATTTCACCCTAGCTACATATAGGTTTGTTTGTATATTTGCTTTTTCTACACTGCATGGTTCCTGGGCTGGAGAACCACAGGGGGGGTGGGGGGAACCTGGGGTGGGAGGGAAGTTGGGGAAACAAGACAGTTTTCCTTGTTAGGTGTGTGTAACTCTCACAGACTTGATTTCAATTGCTTTATTTCATTTTTCTCTCTAAAATGCTGTTTGTTCCTATTTGGTTTGTTTCATTTTCACTTTTTTTTTTTCCTGGTCAAGTGATTCTGTTTCCAATTCTAAACATGGGCATTAAAGCTTATGTTGTACCAAAAGAAAATTTGCTCACAGACCACAAAGAAACAAAGTTGACCACAGAGTTTGGCAAAACTACTGGAATGAAAATCCAGTAAAATTAGGGTGAATGATCCTTCAAGACACACTATGTACACAGTATGAAGAGTTTTGATTTTTTTTTTTTCCTACTGACAGTCCTCACTGTGAGTTTTCACTGTGTAAGAATTCTGAACGGGATCTGTATTCCAGTTGGAAAGACCAGCAGAAATCTCATCTGGACATGGGCATACGAAGAACAATGGTCATGTGGTCAATGAATGAAACTGCCAAGTTGACAAATTTCTAAATACAAGATAATGTGTAACATTGCTTTTTAAATTAATTATAAATTAGCTTTTGTGTAGTTTTTATCAATAAAAGAAAATGATGGAAAAATAAATATATTATTTTGTGGTTGGTATACCACAGCCCACTTGATGTTGAGTGCTTTATCTCTTTACTGTGAATTCCTTCTAGCCTGTGTCAATTGGTATCTACCATATGCCTTCTGTGTGTTCTGTGATTAGGTGGGGAGACCCTACAAGGTGTAGAAAAGAAGTATGAGATGTGACATATGCACTGACTTGTTACACAGATTTTTTTTTGAAACATACCATGTAACTCAAAATTATATAACAATATGAGGAAAAAGATAAGTATCCATGGAAGGGTTAGAGGTTATATGATCTTTTAGGAGAAAAAGAACTGTACGGAAATTTTTACAATCTGAAAGAAGCATAATGATCACCGATTTTTTAAACAAAGGTGAAAACTATGCAAATATCAGTTGAATAATTTTCACTTGACCTCCTTAGTACAGTGATGTTCTATGTCAGCGGTCCTTTCTGATTCACAATGGGCATTACCCTGATCTAGCTAGTGGTCTGATTTGCTTGGTTCTATATTTAAAACAAAATGAAATTAGAAAATTTTTGTCATCCTTTGTTAGGTCAGGTTTTGCATTCTGAAAAGTGCTAATATACAGTGGCACTAGTGGGATTTCTGAAGACTAAGTTGATAGCTGCCATTCATTTAATTATAAATCCTACTAAAGTTATAATTAAAGAGCCTTGTGAACACTTCCATATCAAAGAAAAACTAGTGTGGAGTATTGAGCATGTTTTTTTTTCTTCTCAAAGTAATTCTGTTTTACTACCATTTTAAATTATACTTGAAGTTAAATTCTATCTTAATTGATACAAATATTTGTCATATTAAAGAAAATTCAACCAAAGATAGTTTTTCCACATTGGAACTTAGGCCTCTTGCTGTCAGATCTGGTAACTTCCCTATTAACATTTATAATCTGGATTATATCTAGATGTGTTTCCGAACCACTTAAGTAGAATGAATTGACTATGAGTTTCAAAGTTAAAGATAATTCTTTGGCATTGTGATTTTTCTCTTCAGAATTATTTAATAGGTTGTAGCAGAACATTCTGGAGTGTCTGCCTGAATTATAAGGACTCTCTAACCCATCCCACCTTCTCCGTGTATCTAACATCACTCGTGTATTCCATCCACCACCCCACCCCATCTTAGATGATTTACTGGAGGTGATACCTGAAAAATTTTCATCAAAGTTGGCTTAAGTCAACTGTTTTCTGTTCGTTTCTGTTTCTTATAGGCTAAAAAAAAAAAAAAAAAAAAAAAGTCCTATATAGATAACAGCCTTCATGCTATTTAAAACTGTCATATTTGGCCAACAGTTGCATCAAGTCTAACATGAATTAGGTAAGTGAACTGCTAGTGAAACTGGTAGCATTAAGCATGAAATCTGAGTGTGAAATCTTTCACTTACATATGTTAGAAAAAGTTTACACTGAGCTTTGGAAATCTTTTGATTAGACAAACACAAAACAAATAAAAAGCAAAAAAAACAATTTGCTTGAGTAGGCTTAGAAAAGTCACTAGTTGAAAAATTCAGGCTTTATATTATGTGAGGGGTCACATCAGTTTTCAGAGAAAACAACATTGAAAAAGGACAGTAATATTTCCAGAGAGGACTTAGAACTAAATATTAGATTATTAAGCCCTAAAGTGCAAAAGTCAATCATGTCTGTGCTGAAAACCTGTTATAACCAAGGAGGGTACAAAGCTTAAACTAGTCACCATTCAGGTTATTGTCTGGGTCCCTTAACCAGAGGCTGCAAACTTGTCTATGCAGGTCATTTTCATCACCATTTCTGGTTTATTCAAGTGCTTTGCTATGCAAACTGCCCCAGAATCCCCCTTCTCCCTCAACATTGAAGAGTTAAATTTTGACCCTATTAGAAGGTGCCGTCTGGTGAGTCCACTAGCACACATGGTATCCTCCTAATGTGCAGGGGAAGAAATATATCACACATCTACAGGCCTTTTGAAATTCTGGTTACTCTGCGTCTAGCTAATATTAAGATTTTTCACTGTCTTCTAAAAGTCAGGAATTATTTTGACTCTACTCATGTTTCATGTTGAAATATTAAAGACACCTCTCAAAGGAAGTTATGCTTTATTTCAAGACTGGCTTAATTAGTAATTTGATTTTATACTATGATTTTTATTGGACCTCCAAAAGATTTGCAGGTTGAGGAGTACCATGGAATATTTATAGAGGAAGGGCATTAAAACAGTGTCTAAAAAGAATGGGGAATGTGACACATGCAGATTAGAAGATTTAATTATTCAAAAATTCTGATTAACTTCTTTCATAAATATTTTTAGTTATGCTGAGTTTGCTTTTACTTACTGTAGCATGCAATCGGGAAATACCTAGACTCTGAAGCTTGTCTGATATACGGATAAGTGTGTCTGTGGCTTAAATGTTCACTGGCCTGCCTGTTATACTTTTATCAGTAGCTTGATTGCAGATAGGGTCATCTACACTCCAAAGTGATCCAGGCCATGGATCTGAGAAAGGGGAGAAAGTATAGTATCCCAACTGTAAACCTTTACATTTTATGAGTGATCAGTGCACATGGGTTAAATTTAGGAATTTTGGGCGGCAGATAGTTTAACAGTGTAATGAGACTGCCAAAGAAAAACACATCATAGAAATGTCCCAAACAAGGAATGTTATTGCTTGAAATCTAAGTTTAACTGGTCAAACCACACCTGGAATTTAGTATCAATGTCACATCTTCAAGGGGACACCTACAAGCGTAGCAACCAGGATATTTCAAGTTATGCAATCCATAGCCTATGTTCTTGCCTAATGAAGAATCGAAGGTAGGACCATTCATTTAGTAAAGGTAATAAAGGCTTACAGATCATCAAGCAGTGAGGAGAAGCAAAGAGAAGCAGGTCCATCCTGCTCTACAGGCCCAATGATGGCCACACAGTATTGCTGGTCATCGGTTTTTCAACTGAGGAATCCAAGACTCTTCTGGCACTAACTTGTCTGGGTCCTTGTCTCCACCTCTGCAACTTCCTAATCTCTGAAGCCACATGGACTGTCATGCAGGCATATTTGCCATACCCCATGTTATGTAACCTTTAATTGCTTTTACTTTAGAAGTTCATAACCAGTCAAAGTTCAGAAACTCCGTTATTTACCAGTAGATCTAAGTTTTCACTCAGTCCAAGTACAGACCTGTAATGACATGGCCGCAGCATTGTTATGCAACACAATTCTGTTACTGCCTCCTATTTTGCTTTCTGGAATTCAGAGTTCCTCCTGCCTTGATCTCTAGGATCCTGGTCCTTTGAGGCTGAGCACTGTGTTTCTCTTGCCTGTATTACCAGGCACCTGATTTCTGCCTCTGAATCCCAGTCATTTGTCCCCAAGCCTCTTCTAAATGACCTCTGTCACTCAAACACCCAGCGTACCTGCTAGGCCAGCCTTGGCTTCTACTTGTGGTCCCTCGTGGGAGGGTCTCTATCCCCTTGATATGTTACTCTGCCAGCTAACTACTCAACTTCCCCTCCTCTGTTGCAGAGCTTGCACTATTCCTGTGGTACAATCCAGTTTCCAAAAAAGTGCCCATTCTACTTGATTGAGATCTGAGTCTCCATTCTGATTCTAACATGCAAGATCAATGGTTCCCAGGTTCTCAAATGTCAGCATGTATAACAATTACCTGAAAGGCTTTTAAAAACAGATTGCTGGGCCCCAATGCAGTAGGTCTGGGGTGGGGTCTGAGAATGTTCCTCTCTTGTAAGTCCCCAGGTCATGCTGATGCTGCTGGTATGTGGACCACATCTTGAGAACCATTGCCATAAAGCCAAGAGATTGATATCTCTGTAGGTTGATTACCCAGAATGTAGAATTGATTAAAAACAAGTTGAGGCATTATACAAGCATGCAGTATGAGAGGCCCATGCCTTTGTGTGAAGAGCATTTTCTAAAATGGGGTGTGTAACACTAACAGAAGAGCTGTGAAAGCAAAGAAGCAAAAAGTGAACAGCAGCTACAACCGTAACAGTAAAAGAAGTTTCCATGATCAGATTAAATTCAGAAAATGTTACATATGACAAAGCCTTCCTTTGGAAATTCACAAGACATTCTAACATTTAAAGGATATCAGAAATACTGCAGTCAAGAAACCCACTTTGTTTAACTCTGGGGTTTATAAATGTATTCAAACACAACACCTTTCCTCAATTTTCTAACTAACAAGATTCTGCAGAATTAATATTCTCTAGAACTGAATTGGGCAATGCTGATTTCCTTTGTCCATCAACAAAAGCACGTACCTGAGGAAATAGCCATCTCCATGTTTAAAATGACATAATGTACTCTTGCTTCTGAGATGCACAGTGGCTTTTTTTTTTTAATCAAGAACCTAATATATTTAAATCTCTCCAAGAGAGCAAATGTCAGATCAACTGAATTAAAAGAGAGTGAGTAATTACAATGATAAGAACCTGGCATCATGAATGGAAAATAGAGCTCTTCATATATGGCAATGCCCTTGGAGATTAGGCCCATTGTTTCTACTGTATGTGACATTGTAAAATCATAATAAATCACCAAAAAGCACACAGAAATGTGGGCATTCTTTATTATCTGAGTTGACAAGTTCCTGATCAATCACGGGCCTCAGGTGATGTTATTCATTCATCTATGCTTTGGCCAGAGGCTCCCCTCAGACAGGGAGTGAGAATGCAGGTGGGAAGGGGAGAAGAGAGAACCAAACATGGACTTTGGCTCATCCTATCCAAGTCATTTCCTTACAAGAGCCAGGCTATTGATTAAAATGTGTTAAAATGGATTTTAGACTTCTAATACTCATTATTGTTTATTTTTCAAAATGATATAAGAATAAAAATGCATAAAAATAAGGTCAGACATGAGCTCAGATTTTATATGCATTAAGAGACCTACCCTAATAGAAATAATGGACAAACTATATGCTGACTTCCTTGGAATCAAAAGTATTCATATTATTCAAATTCTTGAGCTTGATTGTACCACTTTCTGTTGATTTTTAGATAATGGAGGGAATCTGATGGACCATGACTGAAGTGTTACTTAATTTGGAGACCATTATTCTGCTCAGGCTGCCATAACAAAATGAGAAACTTATTTTCTCACAGTTCTGGAGGCTGAAAAGTCCAAGTTCAAGATTCCAACAGTTTGGTTTCTGGTGAGACCTCTCTTCCTGGTTTGTAGATGGCCACCTTCTCACTGTATCTTCACATAGTAGAAAGAGGAAGCAGACTCTAGTGTCTCCACTTGTAAAGACACTAATCCTATTAAATCAGGGCCCCACATTTATGACCTCGTTTAGCCTTAATTACCTGCTTCTAGCCCCTATCTCAAATACCATTGCATTAGGGATTATGGGTTCAGCATGCGAATTTGGGGGAGCACAATTCAGTTTATGGCAGACAGGAAACTAACCAACCAACCAACCAAACAAACAAAACCAAACCAGCTGCAGGATACTTACTAGAATAATCCAAATGATTTTATATAGAAAAAAATACATAAGGAAAAGAGCCAGTTTATTTCAGCAGAAGAATGCTTGAGAGAAAGGCAGGTTAGTTGGGATTTTGAATGGGCCTGAACTGTAAATATATTTATAAGGAGAGATTATAGGGTTTACTTTGTTTGAGTCACATGGAGTATTAAAATCTCTTAATAAGGTCATCGAGGAAGTTAATTAACTAAGTTTTATACAGCATTTTAGTGTTTTTAAGGAGATCTATTACTCAGAAGAAAACATTTCCCAAACTGGTTTTACGCTAGTCCCATGATGTGCTTTGCGTAAAAGGGTTCCAAGGTCAAGTAACCCTAAAGGAAAGCTGCATTTTTTATCCAACCTCTCAGATAGTCTCAGTGCTCATTAATATATTAAAAGCTTTCGGAATTCCTGTACCAAAGAAGCTATTTGAATTCAGCATTTCCCAATATTATTGGATTGTGAAATATTCTCCACTGAAATACCAGCTATTGAGAACCTATAGGGCTAGTTTTCTGCAGAAAACATTTAGGAACACATTATATGTTTAACGAAGGGCTATCTGATGTAGAGTTCACCTAGGGAGGAGAAATAGGAACATTTGTGAGGGTATAGACTTCTAATACTTACAAATGTAACTTTCTGGAATATCTTCCACTCTAAGAAAGAAGTATTTAATTTTTCATCAAAAGCAAATATTTAGAGCTTTTGATCAGAGTATATTATGCAAAACAATTCATAGAGCACCAGTTTCTACATAAGCAGAGTATCTTAGTTCTCAATATTTTATCATAGTTTGAACAAAACCGAGATACTGTGTTTACTTACATTTTGAAATTCACCTAGAGTATGATGAGTCTATAGAGTATTGAGATCTTGGAAATCATAACAGAAATGTGGAATAAAGCAGAGAACTTTAGAAAAGAGATTCAGGTAGGACAAAACTTTCCTGTCTTCACTGACTGAGATGATTCGTAGCATAATTGGGAGTGTGCTTGCTCTTTTTTCCAGATGCTAAAAAATCACGGAAGGATAGTGTAGGATGGCAGTTTTTATTTAAATGCACTCATTCATTCAATAAGTATTTATTATATGCCAGCATTTTTATTTTTATTTTTAAATAATGTTTATTTTGTTGTATTAGTCACCATACAGTACAGCCCCAGTTTTTGATGCAATGTTCCATGATTCATTACTTGCATATAACACCCAGTGCACCATGCAATATGTGCCCTCCTTACTACCCATCACCAGCCTATCCCGATCCTCCACCCCTCTCCTCTCTGAAGCCCTCAGTTTGTTTCCCAGAGTCCATAGTCTCTCATGGTTCATTCCCCCTCTGTTTACCCCCCCTTCATTCTTCCCTTCCTTCTCCTACCAATCTTCCTATTTCTTATGTTGCATACATGAGTGAAACCATATGATAATTGTCTTTGTCTGCTTGACTTATTTCACTTAGCATAATCTCCTCCAGTCCTGTCCATGTTGCTGCAAATGTTGGGTAATCATTCTTTCTGATGGCTGAGTAATACTCCGTTGTATATATGGACCACATCTTCTTAATCCAGTCATCTGTTGAAGGGCATCTCGGCTCCATCCATGATTTAGCTATTGTGGACAATGCTGCTATGAACATTGGGGTGCATATGGCCCTTCTCTTCACTACGTCTGTATCTTTGGGGTAAATACCCAGTAGTGCAATAGCTGGATCATAGGGTAGCTCAATTTTTAACTTTTTAAGGGACCTCCACACTGTTTTCCAAAGTTATGCCAGCATTTTTATATGCCAGCCCCTCCTCTTGTGCTATTAGAGATTATAGTATCTTCAAGGGTATTTTACAGAAAAGAAGATAGCTATTATATTCCATGACAAAAATGCTGTAATTAGGAAGAATTATGTGTAATTGAAACACATACTAGAGTCACATAATACCACATCAAAGGTTGGTAAGATGGGAAGAGAATTCCAAGGAGTTCAACAGTCAACCCAGCATAAGAAGGAATGAATAGTTCAAGAAACCAAATTACGGTGAGCAAGGGAAGAAGTAGCACACAGTGAGTTGGAGAAGTAATCAGAGACCAGATCTGGCAATGTCGAGGTAGCTATGGTAAGGAATTTGGGCTCTAATTTAAAGAGTTTAGAATTCATACTACCAGCAACGAGGGAGTCACAGATGAATGTTAGTTAAGAGTAGTAAACGTCATTTGGCTTTGATTTAAGACCAGTTAGAAGTGTACTATAATATAGCACTTAAGAGACAAGGTAGGACTTACCTAAGAAGTGGCAATGAGAATTAATAGCAGAAATAATTAAAAGGATAGTTTAAGATTTATAGAGTGCTTATTATGTACTATGTGCTGTTTTAATAATTTTATATTTAATAACCCACAAGAATCCTTGAACTAAGTATATTTACTGTTGTGATTTAGGAAAAGAAGCAGTAGGATTAAGCAACTGGAGGCAGGTAAGGACTGAGGAAATAGAAGGAGCTGAGGATAGTGTCCATATTTCTGATTTCAGCGCAGAGAACATATTGATATTATCTGAGATAGCGCTGCAGGAGGGATGACCTGGTTAGTGGCAGAAAATGATGAATTCTGTTATGGACATGTCAGCTTTTAAGAACTGGAGAATCATATGGTGCCATTCGGGGGCCAGTAAGATGGGCAGAGCTGAAATTAAGAATAATGATGGAGCTGTACATACTAGAACTTGGTGTTAAATCCATGGGAATCATGAATAATATGTATAGAATAAGAACTGAAGAGGGACCTGACTGGAGATCTGATAACAGCAAAAGTGCCTTCGAAGGAGAATCAAAAAGATGATCCAGAGAAATATCAGGGTAACAGGAATTATAGATTTTATTGAAGCCAGAAAAAGAGAGAATTTTCCAATTTTGACAAATAACCAAAGAGCCTGTTTTGGCACGTAGTGAAAACTTGTTACTGGAACTATCAATGTGGATGCCTGATGTCCAACTGCAGAATTAGTGCACAAAATGGCTTATATCAGTTAGGAGTGTGGACTGGATGATTCCTTCTACCTCTAAGATCTTATGATTCTCTACATTTTCCATTAGAGGTAAAATGATAAAAATTCCCTGAACCCCAAACTGTGTGATGACTTTCAAAACTTGAGATGAAAAACACATCTTGCAGTTCATCTTTTCAGTTTCATTTTCTCCCATTTTCTAATTCGTCATGCAGTTACAGCAGGTGGGTTAGATATAATAAAAATAATAAAATATCCAGTCTCTAAATTAAATATTGAATGACTAGGGTATATCCATTGTGCTTATTTTTAATTGCCTATGAACTACTCAAGTGTTTTCAAACTTGCCAAGATTCTGGATCCAGACTTACAGTAGGGAACCAACGAATATTTCTTAGAAAATGAATGAATAAGGGGTGCCTGGGTGGCTCAGTTGGTTAAGCATCTGATTCTTGGTTTTGGCTCAGGTCACGATCTCAGGGTCCTGGGAGGAAGGAAGCAAGATCATGGCTCTGCACTCAGCGGAAAGTCTGCTGGAGATTCTCTCTCCTTCATCTCCTCCCATCACACGCACACAGGCACTCACTCTCCCTCTCTCTCAAATAAATAAATAAATAAATAAATAAATAAATAAATAAATAAAATCCATGGTATAATTTTCATGTTTGAAATTAGTGTGAAGATACTATTTCTGAATATACATCTTATTAATTTTCTAGCCAGAGAATACATTCCAATATTTATTCCATGGAAGGTTTTTACTCCAAGGACAATCCAAGAATAATCCAAGACCTTGGCTAACAGAAAGAGAATGATTGTTTGAGTACCCTCGTGATTTTTACCTTTTAAGAGATATCTATGTGTGTAACAAGTTCTAAAGAAATCTAAGAAATCTTCTCAGGTCATAAAAATTAAAGTGTACTATTTCTCATTAATATTTACAACCCCCCCCACCCACTTTAAAATGTTGGCAAATAGTAGGATGAGCTGTGTTGCTTATATAATAAGGGTGAGACAAACTAGATTAGGTTCAGAAAAACAGAAAGATGAACTCCATTTTGATATTGGCTGCTAATAGCTTTGAAGTTCCACCCACCTCTTTTCCCTTCTGCCTCACACCTGGGCAAGCTGGTAAGAAAGCCTGAGTGCTTCCTTCCTTGGAGCCAATGAGAAGTTCAAACTATGCAAGCCCCCGCCTATACACAGAAACTCACACCCCAGCCCCACCCTGTAACTACCATAAATCCCATGCTAGTCTCCTTTCGGGGCTCTCTCAAGATCATTTTTTTTAAAAGATTTTTATTTATTTGAGAGAGAGAGAGCAGAAGCAGGGGGAGGGGCAGAGGGAGAGGGAGAAGCAGACTCCCCATTGAGCAGGGAGCCCGCCCACCGGGCACCATCCCAGGACCCTAGGATCATGACCTGAGAGAAAGGTAGACACTTAACCAACTGAGCCACCAGGTGTCCCTCTCAAGACCTGCTCAGGAGCCTGCCCTTTGAACCCTCATATACATGAGTAATGAACCTTTTCTCCTCTCTTGGTGCCTGTGAGGTACCATCAGTTTTAACATCCAAACCAAAGCAAAAAGTCAAACAGAATGAGCATTGTCTGTAGGTTATGAAGACTTCTGGACACTTCCTAGGCCCCAGAATTATCTAATATTTAATACAAATTCCTATAACAACAGAACTTAGTAATGGTCATGGTTTTTTATACAGTATATTACATAATCAGTATTTTTCTCCTTCCATAAGGATGATTCTCATCTGATTCCTTCCTTTATTCCTCATTGGTAAACTTATGTCTGAATATATTTAACTCTTCTTTTTCTTGGCAGGTAAACAAATTAATGGACATATACATGGACCAGGGAAGCCTGCCTTTGCAAATTTGCAACACCCTATCAACTAACCAGACAAAATATTCTACTTTCTGTGTAGAAATGTATCAAATGTGGACTAGCTGCTTGAAGGATAATTTTCCTTTTCAAGTATATATTTTTTAAAGCCCTCGATGACTCACCTAGCTCTCATATGTTCCCCAGAGTACTGTGGTAGAGATGATGCTATGTGTTCACCATATCGTTTTCCTCTCTTGTGGAGCACTGAAAAGACTACTGCGGTTAGCTTTGATACAAAGATTGGGTTCTTGTCAGTATAAAAGTGTGTGGAAGTGATCTGTTACTTGGAGCCTGAGGCAGTTAAGAAAAGGTGGGAACTCTTCATTTTCTTTCTTTCCTGTCCATATAGTTGGTGGAAAGATCCTGACTTCCTGAGTTACCATTATGGCAAAGGTTCCAAATAGAGCTGGCAGAACACACCCAACAATGCTGGTAACTCAAATCTTGCGCAAAGCCACTGAAATTTCAGATTCTGTGACTACTACAAAGCTTAGCTTACTATGGCTAATACCAAACCAATACCTGAAAGTCCATAAAAAATCATTGCTTTATCAGGTAAATACAAGGAGCTCTCTATGACGTTGAAATGTTTTTAGCCAATTACTTTAGTATCAAATGAGACAAATCCTAAGTATTTGCATCCACCAATGTAGTATTTTCAAATGTTATTTTTATAACAATTATTTTTTTTCCTACCCTCAAAAATCTCTTGATTTTGAAGGTAAAAAAATCTCTCACCCATCCTGTGGTCATACTTTTTTTTCCTCAATTTTCCAGTTGTTGTTTTGTTTTGTTTTTTAAAGCTCTTTGTCTTTTTAAATCTATCTTCCATGTTACCTTTTCAAAGAATACCTTGCTTCTTAGAATCTACCTTCTTAATATGAATACATCAAAGAAAGCAGGACAGAGGTACCCTTGCCGTGGCATTAGAAATTGTCCCCAGAGCAATCACAGAACTTGCTTAATAATGTATCCTTGAAAGTAAGATAAATTACTTTGCCTGGAGTATGTCTTTAATTTGTATGTGTCTATTCTCAAGATCTTATTGCTTATTTCAAAGACCAAGGTAAATTGCCTGCATGTATGCTAATGAACTAGCTATTTGAAATCATAACTTCTTTACAATCAGTGTTGCTGTATCCCTCGGGATTTAAGGTACTCTTACTGGCTAAGTGTTGCTTTATCTTATTCTCTGTGTAGAAATTTGGGAATTATTGACTAGCTATAGCATGGATGAAGTGATCTTCCTTTTCAAGTGTATTTTCTTTGTGAAAATATATTGTCCGGCTTGTATAACCCTTCAATTTCAATCCCTTCTTAACAGAGAGCAGTACAAATACATAAAACATTGAAACATCGACCCAAATATTAATGTGATTTCTTAAAGGTGTGGACAAGCAAATAATAAAATATAATGCTCTGTTTAGTTATACGTGGCAACTACTTAAATCGTCTTTAATTTGGTTCTAAAGAGTTGCTTTCCAAAGCTAGAATTACGGATGCTTTGTAAATTGTGGTGTTTGTTGAAACACATACATTTGGGTATTGCAAATGTGGAAGCAATTTTTAAAGCTATGACTTCTCCTATACTTTTTTAGATTGAATCGCAAATCAGTGATAGTCTTTCTGTTGATGAAGGTTATACTTTATTTAAATTGAGATTCTGAGTGCTAAAATAGATTCGCATTGAATGCTCTCTTTTCTTCCTCTAAACTCCTGCTATTTATTTGTATTGTTTATTTGATACTTAATCAGATACCAGTTAATAGACCTCTTTTATTATTGTCCTAGATTTTTATTAATTCTCTATTTTTATGCAGCATTATTTGTCACTCCTGATTCTCTCCCTAAAGTTTAAACCCTTAGAGAACAGGATCTTTATACCATATAAAACCTGTTACATAGCAAAATGTCCCTAAAAACTGTTTCATGAAATATATAGCTAGTAACCAATCCCCCTTTTTATATAGTTCTGTAAGCCTATATATAGATGCTTGCACCCAGAATGTATGGAGAACCCAGAATGTACATACCCACAAGCCCATATACGTAATGATCATGATTAAGTTGTGATGTCAAGAATATTAGCTAAAATCTTAGAATTTGTTGGACCAAGGCAAGCAATGGTGGCAGCATTTAAAGCTACCTCTTGTTTTAATGATGCAAAGAATATCTAAATATTTAGGCATCAAGTCACTGAGTGGGTCATAAAAGTTTTTGTCAGTGACGAAGCAGGCCAAAATTGCTAAGAGACCGGAGTTAATCCAGGAGGACCTGGCCACAGTGGGAAGCAAGCTATCTCATCTCATATTGTTTGCTTCCCAGAGTCTAATAACAGGGCGATTCAGTAATCTGCAATGGTCCATCAGCTGTCAGTTGGCTGGTGAAATGACAAATGTCTTAATGAAAGAAAGATAATTTTCCATGGTACCCACGACAAAGTTGTGTTTTCTCTGCTAAAAAGTTCATAGCATTTGACTGGCTGATTAGCATTTACAAAGCACAGCCTCCCAAATTTTTATATTTGAGATTGAAATAAATTTTATTGATTGCCCTCTAAGTAACAGAGAAGATTTGAAATCCTGTTTTTTGATTACTAAGATCTTTCTTTCTTTCCTCTCTAGAAATGACTAGAAATTTATCTTTCACCAAATACTTAGATTTTTACTGTGGCTGTGCATAATAAAAATATGTAGAAGATGGCTGAGTCCTACAGGGGCCACAAACAGCAGTTGAGCAACAGGAAGTTAAGTTCGCCATCAATAATGACCTCTCATGAGGACTCCACCAATACCCCAAACATAATGCTTTACAGATAACCATCTTGATGAGGATCACTGCTACTACAGATGTGGGATTTTTCACATCACAACAAATACAAACAAGCAAGAAGCAGACACTGGGAAGCAGTTCGGGGACTACTAATGTGGAGATGACGCACTGCTCCCCGGTTTCCCCTCTACACATTCAGCCTAAAATTTGGGATGAGAAAATAGTGTGGGTTGGGGGGAGGAGGTTAAACTTTTAGTTATATGTGCGACTGAATTTTTTTAAATGGACTAGACTTTCTTTTAATAACCATAGGTATAATTATGCAATTGGGTCAAAATATCACTAAAAGGGTCAATTGCTCAAGAGGAAACGTGCTTTCAATTGTTAGCAGTTTGGGAAAATAAAATCATTTCATATTTAAACTGCAAAGATAAAACACACATGTATTATTATATCTGGTCCTGGACCTTCCAGTCAATTTCATTAAATTATGTCTTCATTGGTATCGAAAAAACAGCCTATTTGAATCATTGTAGCTTTATTGTATGATATATGTGTGCATTCTCATCATCATTAATATTTTTTTGAAATAACATTTCAGGCCAGAGGTTCTCAAAGTGTGGTTCCCATATCAGCAGCATCAGCATCACCCAGAATGTGTTAGAAATGCAAATTCTTGGGTCCCACCTACCAAACCTGCTGAAATAGAAATTCTGGGAATGAAGCCTAGCAACCTGTGTTTTGACAAGTCTTCCAGGTGATTCTGATGCACTTTTCAGTATGAGAATCACTGTTCTAGTCTATTTTTCTGCTTATTTTGGCTATTTTCTACTTGTTTATTCATTCACCTTCTTGTTAATGATAAAGCCATTTTGTATTACCTCAGGAGAGATTAGGTTATGTTGCATTAACAAAAAAATCCTCAAATCTCAGTGGCACAGGTTTCTTTCTTGTTCATGATACATGGTCATCGAGGGCTGGCAGAAGGGTCTGCTAACCATTAGGTACTAAGAGATCCAGGATGACAGACCAGTCACATCTCTAGCTGTTTTGCAGAGCTAAACCCCAAAAACTTCAGTAACTCCCTAGAATGGAAGGAAATCGAGAGTCATAAACACAAAGCAGCAACTCTACATGTGGGTAGGGCTCTGGGAGAAAATAATGTGCCTGCCTTTCTACTTGGAGTATAGCTCAAAGCAGCCTCTGTTTGACATGTATAAGTGTCTACAGAAACCCAATATAGTATTATGCTTCCAAGTCTTGTTTATCGCAGATTCATCAGAGTAGCATCATGACTCTCAAAAAGAAGTGTTACGGCAAATTTACTGCTTTGGGCCCTGAAATTCACATTTAGCCACACTTTCAATTTTGCAGCATATACATTTGTAGACATGCTACTAGAAGAATTAGTTACTAGTGGGCTTTAAATTATCCCTGCCAATATAGATAGAATGGCCAATATCTGGCCATCCATTGAATCTTTAGCAGCCCCAGATCCATTTGGCATCAGCTTTTTATATGACATAGAACTCACTGTTCCAGAATAAAAGGATGTAGTATTATATGTAACACTCTGAACATTATCTGATACTTTCTGCTAGTGATTAAGTAATCCAAATATGCACACACACACACACTCACAAATATTCCAAATATTCTACTATGTTATCTGGTCCAAATTCACCAAATGTCACGTGCAATTATCTTTTGGGTCTCTTGTCTGGACAAAATATTAAGGAAAAATGGCATTTCAGTGACTGGATTAAGATAGGAAGACTCATAAAACAGAAGACTAAAATACAGTTGTATAGTCATCCCACTCAGGAAAAAAGATTCAGTCCAGTAGGTAAGACGGACACTTATAAAGGTGAACATGGCCTAGGGTAAGGAAATGGATCACAGCATAGATGCTCAAACATGTTTCTTGCCTTCTAGACAAACTATGATTTTCTCCAAGGCTATAAAAATCATGTTAGATCCAAGTCGTTGGATCTTAATGTAATTCAGAAGGAAACTTAGAGATGCAGACACTGGGGCAAAGGGATGGATGTCTGAATTGCACATGAAAATCTGTTTTCTTTCTTTCTTTCTTTCTTTCTTTCTTTCTTTCTTTCTTCTTTCTTTCTTTCTTTCTTTCTTTCTTTCTTTCTTTCTTTCTTTTTGAAGATTTTATTTATTTGAGAGTGAAAGAGTGTGAGAGAGAGAGACAGAGAACACTAGTGGGGTGATTGCAGGGCTTGATCCCAGGACCCTGAGATCATGACCTGAGCAGAAGGAAGACGCTTAACTGATTGAGCCACTCAGGCACCCCTGACAATCTGTTTTCTGATCAACTCCAGTTCTTTCAATATAATTGCCTTGCTTAGAGACAATGGAGGGGATGCCTCACAGTTTGTTTGATCCCTTTTACACCATTCCATCCCCCACCCCCAAGATCAACAAGTCCATTTACTAGTGTTCATCTGAAATTTCTCTTAAGATGACAATCAGTGGTTTGTGTGTGAACTATGAGATTATACATGATGGGGTGAAGGGTTGGCTGAATGAGGCTGACAAACAGTGGATTCCACCACCCCTGGACCTTATTTAATGTTGTACTTATTCTTCAAAGACCAGACACACTGAAGGCAAAGCCTTAGTAACATATAAGTAGAGTGCACTGAATTAATTATTCCATATGATCTTAATTAAGAATTGTGCTAAAGGGACAATCTGATATTTAGTCAGATGATAGGGGAAGAATTGTGTCTCCCTCTTGCAGGAATCCTCTTCTGCAGATACTAATGCTTTCAGAGCACAGATGTCTGGAAACCAATCTGTTATAAATTGATTTATAGATACTGAGTTATTGAGATCAATTGTGGTAGAGCGGATAAATGTGTGAACTCTGCAGCCACACTGTCTGGGTTCAGATTTGACTCCATCCCCGAATAGGCGTTTACGGCTTTACCAAGCAGGACACTTAAGTGGCCTCAGCCTTTCAAAGCTATGGGTGGGGTTGTTATCTAAAGCACTTAGAACAGTGCCTATTACATAATAACTGCTTATTATTAATAGTATTGTCTTCCACACCAGAATTCCATGGTATAGACCCATGGTGAATACATTGTTTCCCGGCATGGGTGAACTGAGCAAAAGTTGGTAGAGGGATGGTTGTAGTGGGTGGGATGACTGAATTACTATGGGACTCACTTGGAATTTCATTTTTTGTCTCCCTATAAGTTCTTACTGATTAAATATCTGATCATATAGAGTCATGGTTGTTGAGTTGAAATGATTTTGCCCCCCACCCCACCAGGGGACATTTGATAATGTCTGTGGATATTTTTGATTGTCATAAATGATGTATGTGGAAGGTGATTGCTGGCATCCGGTGGGTAGAGGTCAATGATGCTGCTAAACATTTTATAAACTAGACAGCCCTTCATAACAAAGAATTATTCAGGCCAAAATGTCAGTAGTGCCACTGTTGAGAAACTTTGATATATGGTGCTTTGATTTGATCAAACACCTATGGATTAGTGAGGTCAGTGTATAAATGAGTTAAAACTGAAACCAATACTGGGAAGCTCTGCTCTGGGACAGAGATTGAATCAGTGGTAATTCACTCCAGGTGGCCACAAAGGTCTGGAGACTCCTATAGCAAATAAGCTAAAGGAAGCCATGAATTCCCAGAGATAAGTGAATTAGTGCTTAGGGGTCTGCTATCAGATCTGGCAATAAAGTCACTCATAGATCATTGTTTTCCAAACTTCAGCTTTTGACTCGCTGTCTATGACCCACTAATGAAACCACTTGTCACAGTTTTAAAAAATGAAATAGAAGAGAAAAAAGAGTACAAGATATTAAAAGTGATGTCATTACAATGGGAATTGTTTTATGAGACTTTAAAAAAAATACACGTATAAAATTGATCACAATGAAAAACACATTTTCAAAGATGGATCATAGCAAAAAATGCTTAAAAAACACTATTTGGGATTTGCCCATTTCCTCAGCATTCCCAGTTTATGATTTAATATTTGTCCTCAGTCAAAGATCTAGTCTTCACCTCCTGCAAGTAAAATTAAATTTGGCACCATCTGCAAATTTGCCTAAGAATATATATTTATACTTAGAAAAAAACAAAGACTACAAGAATGTGGGATATCCATCCAAGTAACAAAGGTACATATTTCTGATGGCAACACCTATTTTTCTGCGCTGCTCAAAAGTTCTATAATGAATTTGTATTATTCTCCTAATCAGAAAACACACACAAACACTTACATACACATGAGAAATCTTGCTATCATTTAAGAAAGCTGTTTCTTATGGAAGACTGATGAGGAACACGGGTCTTAGTGGGTTCAAGAGTGAATGTTGTAAAAGGAAAGTAAGTTGTTTGAAAGTGAAGGAGATAGCACATGGAGGGGAAAACTAGAGAAATTTGGGAGTTTTGGTTTTAAAAGAACTCTATAGGTATATAGACTAAATTCAGAATAAGTTCAAATTTATGAAGAAGACAACTCCCAAAGAAGGTTCCAGAATGAATTTTAAAACAGGGACATTTCTTGATAATGTACTTACTTTGAAAATTGATGTTCACTTAATTTTATAAATTATTCATTATTGTTAAAACATAGCAATCTCACCATTAATCACATCATCTAAATACTTAGAGGAATAAATATATGTAGAATTACTAAAATGAAAACAAAGAAAATTCCACAAAGCCTTATTGCTATTCTTCCCAGTCACTGAAAACTACAACAGATTACTTTGGAACTCAGTGGCTTTAAATGAATTTCCAGGAATTCAAATATTTATGGTAAACAAAAGTTCGTAAGTATGTGGTAATGTATAAATCACAAGTTATTTATGGGCCATTATATGAGATAAATTGTTTGCAAATATTATAAACTATTCACAAGGCACACTAACCTTTTGAAGTGATTTATCATGTAGCAGAATACATAAAATTACGACGGGTAACAAATAAATCCCTTGTAAAATATTTACAGTGTATCAGTTGCACTAATATTAATTAGTCTATTCATTACTTCAAGTAATTGGTAAGTGATTTACAAATTAGTTGTTAGCCAGGCAGATGAGGCTTTATGGCTTCATACAAATATATCTGAAGAGAGTATTAAGGGAAAACTCTTTGGGGATCTTCTTCCATTTTCATTTTGCAGACTAAGCACAATTATTATAAATTTTGGCTGTAAAAGGATCATTAATTGGTGGGAATTAGTTGGTCACCATTTGGTAAATGGGTCAAGAGTAAGAAGTCATAGGATTTCCAATAAAGGGAGTGGGTGGCTGAAATCACAACGGGTTGTATCACTTATTTATTTATTTATTTATTTATTTATTTATTTATTTATTTATTTATTTTAGCCAGGGGTGGGAGATTGTGAGTGGGGAGAGGGGCAGAGGGAGAGGAAGAGAATCTTAAGCAGACTCCCCACTGAGCGTGGAGCCTGACATGGGGCTTGATTTCATAACCCTGAGATCATGACCTGAACCAAAATCAAGAGTCCAAGGCTTAACCAACTGAGCCACCCAGGCACCCCCACAAATTTATTTTTAACTCATTCTATAAGTTCAGTGTAGCTTTGCTGGTATTTTCCTCCTTTGGGGAGATAATCCCATGGTTCTCTCACATTTTTCATGTCTAATGAGCAGAGGCACTGCTGGACTTGGAGCTGGACTATCTTTTCCAAGTGGTTTGTAGAGTGAGTGACCAGCCTTGAAAGATAGAGATAGTGTCTCCCTCTGAAGGAAAGGGCGCACTTGTCTACAGTCCAGTTTAATAAAGTTAAACTTTCCCTCTGGGGCAAAGGTCATGCATGTGTTTCAATCCATTACAAAAGCTTTGAGTTCTCTAAGTCAGCGTTCCCATCCATGTGCTCTTGGACCTGACCTACTCCGTCACACTCCCGTGGGAATTGGGAGACAAGATGAATTGATGTGAAACAGGATGCTCATGCTGCTTGCCTGTGGGGTGAGTAATGATTCTTTTTTGTCTCTGACTCAAGAGTTTTGTGTCTACCACTCTAAAACAGTGGGAGGCTAAGATTGTTAGCTTGCAAGTAGGGTAAGATTTCAGATGCTTCACAAATGTTTATTGTTCCATGTTATTTGTACTCTAGAAACCAGGTTGATGGAGCAACCTCCCTCTGGACTATTATCAGAGAACATAATAACTAATGAAATTACTTTCAAGTCTTCTGCCTGGAAGGAGAAACATCATTTATTTTCACATTTTATTGCCTAAAGCAGGGTTTCTTGACATTGACACTATCGACATTTTGAGCTAGATAATTCTCTGTTCTGGAGAGTGATCTTGTGCATCGTAGAATGTATTAATAGTACTCCTGGCCTCTGTCCACTCAAGACCAATAACAATCCCTCCCCTAGTTGTGACAACCAGAAATGTCTCCAGCTACCAATAAATGTCCATTGGTGGCAAAACTGCTCCTCTTTGAGAACACTGGGCCTAAAGCAAGTCACATGGTAAGACCTGATTTCAACTCTCTGAGGATGTATAATCTTCCCCTGAGAAAAGCCACTGCATCGAGAGGCACCAATTATGGATGAGCAGTAATTCAGTTTATCACAAGGGGCCATTTACGTTGTCAATTGTATGAGTTAGTAAAGGATGCTTAGCCCTGTCTCATTTTGGCTAATGCAACAAATATGGGAAAGCTTTTAATTAATGGAAACAGTATACTCCTTCCCTTGACAATTTTTACCTGGAGTTCCCATCGAGGTTGCACACACTGCTAACTTTTTAACTGGTGAAATAAAATTGTGAAGATTCTGTACCATTCTCATTTCCTTATTCAGTAACAAAGGGCACAAAATTTAACTAACACATCTTTCGGTTTACTTCCGCTTCCTACGGGACAGGTATATACACACCTCAGTGATAATGAACAAACATAAAATGCCATTAGGCTCAAATAAATGGAAGAATTTAAGGATTTAAGTTCGAGATTTTTAGATTTTTTTTTAAATTCTAGATTTTTTCATCTCGAGAGGACTTCTAACAATGTGCCCACAAGGCATTGTGTTCTGTAACATTTACACAAGAAAGATGCTTTAACTGTAATTGATTAAATCACTATATTATTCCATTACAACTTCCTCTCCATTATCCCTCCTCTCCTTCTCCTGCCTCTGGAGCAGCTATGGATGATTTGGATCTGTCATGAGGTCTTAACATACAGATAAGTAAATTGAACTCAGGAGGTACAAGTGAATTGGGGTGAAAAAGCACCTTTTTATGTTCACTGACTTAGCATTTCCCTTACCTCTGAATTGAAGCATTAAACCATCGTAAATTGGCAATACCTGTGATTGTTTTTCCCTGACATCACAGATCTTTTATATCACTATAGAGTTGTAATAGCTAATTCAGCATATCAATTGTTTATCACTATTTGAAATCACAGGGGTAGGTCTTTTTAATGTAATTATAAAGATACAATATTTCAATATATTACCACCTTATTATTTTATATATGCATTTCAAATTACCTGATTTACTTTATTATTATATTTTTTATGCACTTATTCTGAAAAGCCCATAGGCTTCAGATTGCCAAAGAGGTCTATGGTACCAAAAAGATTAAGAGTACTTAGGTGAAGAAGAAATTTTGTAGTGAACACATAGTCTGGGCTTAGATGGATATAGTTGTGTGTTTCACAGTCACATAAGTTACAGCTCTCTGCCCAAGATAGGAATGGCTTCCAAGAATACTCCTGCTCCCCCTTCTGCTGACTTATAGACGAAGGTATAGGGTCAGCAGTCAAATCACAGAATGAACACGTCTAACAGCACTTGGCCTTAGAAATGTGTGGATAGTGGATATGGATGCAGATGCTAATCTGTGCAAATTTTTCTTTTTTTTAAAGATTTTATTTATTTATTTATTTAACACAGATAGAGACAGCCAGCGAGAGAGGGAACACAAGCAGGGGGAGTGGGAGAGGAAGAAGTAGGCTCATAGCAGAGGAGCCTGATGCGGGGCTCGATCCCATAACGCTGGGATCACGCCCTGAGCCGAAGGCAGATGCTTAACCGCTGTGCCACCCAGGCGTCCCTGTGCAAATTTTTCTAATCATCAGATTTGTAAAACTGTGTTGCTCAGAATCGAAATCTCATGGAGCCTAATTTAAAAAGAAGTTTGATTCTGTCTGAAAATGCAATCTCTATTATTATAGATATAGTTTTATTTCTTTTGTATGGGAATTAACCAAATTAAATTGATTGCAATTATTTTATCTATAGAGCACAATCCTGTAGCAATAACACAAATAGTGAGTGTGGAGATATATGTGTTTATATGCAAATGGTGTTAGATTCTATCTCTCCTGCATCTTGACCTGGTGAAGACTAGGGTTCCACCCATGTAGCAAAAGAGCCTGAAGAAATAAGTGTTGCTGTGAGAAATCTCTATGCCCATTCATCAATAAGTCAATACAGTCAATGGACGTAATGTAAGAGTAATTTGATTATGCAATTATGTAGTTCAGTACAACAGAGTGTCAATTTTAAAATGCGCTTGGACTATTCCTGTGCATATGTTAGTTTTAACTAATGTTAATTATTATTTCCCCATTTATTAATCATACCAGAATTCATATACAGGAAAAAAGAAGAATCTTAGTGAAAGCTAGACATGTGAAAGAAAGAAAGAAGGTTGGCAGAAATTATGATACAGGAAAACAATGACATACTCTGTAATCACTGAAAAGAATAGCACAGTTGTATATGACTAGATAGAGATTATATATAGTCATTAGGCCAAGTAAAATACATCAAGGGCAAAAAAACTGTGAAAAATATGCTATAATTTGACAAAAATATGTACAAATGTATATGTTTGTTATGATTATGAAGTAATAATGTCACCTCTGAGAACAGTAAATGGGTACCTGGGAGAAAAGGGAGGGACAGATTTATTTAGTTTTTCATCAATCTGTGCCTTTTGAATTTCACAATATTCTAGAACGGTTTGCTATTTAATAAATATATGTGTAAGTAAATTTTTATTAAAATATAATTCTGAAAAAAGGGGTCAAAAGACAAAATGAATCTATATGGTAATTATGAGACAATCCATCCAAAAATAACTGTCAATGGATTAGCAAAACCATATCAGGCAAACCATATTACCAAATCAATATTAATGGGCAGGTTAGTAATCCAGGTGAAGAAATTAGATAAAGAGGATTATATTATTTTGATTAAAATTTCACTCCGGAGTGAAGATGTTCTGTCATAAGCATTTACACAACTAGATATATAGCATTCAAAAGCAAAAAGTTATTGCCCAAACACCAATTTTAGTGGAAAACTTTAACGTAGCTCTATTAGACTTGACAAATTCAAAATAGAAAAAGAAAATTTGAAAAACCAAGGATGGAATATTATCTTTAATATAAATGTTGTTTTAATAGTTTCATATTAAATGCTATGTCCTACAGAGAATATACACTGTTTTTAAATCCCCATGAATGTTTTTAAATAGTGAGTAACAAAGAAAATATTATGGAGATCACATTATCTGACTTTCACTAGATGATTCCAGAAAGTAATAATGAAATAAACTGAAATAATCAAACTACTTGGAAACCAAAAGCACTATTCTTAATAACTTTTGATTCAAAGAGAAATCAAAATTGCGATTACAGGCTTTAAAGAAAAAAGGAAGATGACAAGACCATATATCAAACCATATGAGATCCAGCTCAGGGTAAAATCAGATGAAAAATAGTAGCAACAAATACTTTCATTATGAAACAAGAAGCACTAACTAATAAATTCTGCATTTAATTAAATAATAAGAAAAAAACAAGATCTAGATTCCAAAAGACTATAACTAAAAATATAGAGGAAAAAAGCTTTAAAAATAGAAAGAGTAATAACGACACAATGAATACATTGGAAAACATAAAAATTTAAGAGTCGATGAAGAAATCCTGGCACTGGTTATTTGAAAAGATCAGTATAATGGACAGTATTCTGACAAGGCCAGTCAGAAAACACCAATAAACAGGATGAATAATTAGAAATGTTATATAACCGCGGAGAACTATAACTTCACATGACATGTGAGAACTGGATTTTTTCTTTTTAAGATGGCAGAAACTGGAGAAATTTTGAGGGAAAGAAGCAAAGAATAAAAACCTATTAAAGCAATACAAGAGAGGAAATCAATAGGGCAAAGCCTCCAAGAAAATAAGAGCATAGGTTGAGAAATAAGCTATAAAAAGGAGGGACAACTCTTTTATTATAAATGAAAGAAAAAGTAGGTGGTTGCAGATTCAGGTAATTTGATAGGTGACATGGTAAGAAGTTAAGGGAATTAAGAGTTAAGAGAGCTTCTCTTTCCTTCGTGAAGAAGGTAACATATCTGCTGAGAGTGAGATAAATCCAGAATGGAAGGTTTGAGAATAAAGGTGGAGGTTATAGTAGCTACTATGAAGAGTTTAGTTTGGATGGAGGGCTCTCTAGAGAAACACCACCTAATTGCTGGGCGGTGACAAGAGAAGCAGAGACAGCAAGCCTGTGCTGTGTGTTAGCCAGACTCCCGGGTGGGCCACTGTCTTCGTCAGCTATACCTGATAAGCGCCCTCGGAGAGGCAGGATCTCTGGGGAGGCAGAGGACAAGTCTGCTGAATTCCTCTAATGTCTATTGCTTGGGGAAGGCTGTTTGGTTCCCACCAGGATAACTAGGAAACACTGCTTCGCCTCAGACTTGATTTGGTGCAAGTGATTAGGGGTCCTTCCAATGGTACTAACTGGCGAGAGACTATCAGGGCGAGATGAGAGGATGCAACTTACAAAATACCTAGGAATTTACCCCACGATAAATGTATGAGCCTTGTATGAACGCTCGCTACCCACATCTTGCAACACAGGAGACTTCAATAAAAGCAGCATTGGAGGTTACTAAAACTTAAAAATCCCAGAAAGAGAGCCGACGGAATACTGTAAATGTGTATAAGTCACTATGCAAATGTCTATATGTATATGCATGGGTATGCATAATTCAATATTCTATAAAGTTGTCTTTTCGAATTGGAGAAGCATATGGGTCATTCAACTACTTATATTGGGAAAATTACATCAACAACAAAATAAAGTTAGAGTTTCTCCTTTACAACATGCATCAAAATAAAACCAAAGTGAAGACATTTAAATGTGAAATTTTAAATGATTTAACAAATGTAAAAATATACACATTAAGTGCACAAGAATAATATAAATGATTGATATTAGGAAAACTTTAAAGTCAGGCACCATAAAATGATCTGTTTAATAAATAAAATATAATACTCTGTAAAAGGAATATCTCAAAATTTAAAATGTCCTTCGAAAGAACGTGCAACATAAAGAAGTAATCGCAAGTGTCTAATAACCCTAATATGCAAAGAGTCCTAAAAGGATAAATTAGTGACTTTATTTATGTAACATTATTGAGATGGCAAAATTATAGGGACAGAGAATAGATTAGTGGTGTCTAGGGGAAAGGGATGTTGAGGAGAGAGGTTTGGGTGTGATAATAAAGGGATAGCATGAGAGAAATCTTTGTGGTGATAACATGGTTCTGTACCCTGACTCTAACGGCGGGTACACGGAATGATAAAAGTGACCCATAACTATAGACGCATATTGTACCAAGGTCAGTTTTCTGGTTTTGATACTGGTTATCATTATGTAAGATATAAATATTTGGAAAACAAAGTGAAGTTTACACAAGAACTCTGTGTTATTTTTGCAACTTCTCATGAATCTATAATTACCTCAAAATAAAAACTTTAAAAAGTAAATTACATAGAAAAATATGAGAATGATGATCACGATTTGTTAAACATTTTACACGCACATTCACATATAAATACACACACACGAAATAAAAATGCCCAATAAACACATGTTTTTTCCATCAGTAATCAAATCAAGTCTAAAGCAAACAGCAAAGGTAATCTTGGTTTTTTCTTAATATATTATGTTGTCAAAGAAAAAATACTCTTTGGGGTGAGAGAGTGGAAATTCTTACTCTACTCTTAGAAGTCTAAATTCTGAGAAGTTAAACATTAGATACTAAAAAAGGCCAAAATTGTATGTCCTTCATTCCAGCAATTCTTTTTTGACATTTTTTCATAAAAAAATAATATATGTATCTTCATACACATAATCTCAAAGTTACATGTTGAAGTGTAATTTTAAGTTTAAAACTACAAAAAACCCCAAAAGTACATTAATACAGAATTGGTGAAATGAATATTAAATACCCATTAGAGTGATAATGTATAATATGTATGTGTGTGTTTTTGTGTATCTGAAAATACATATGTCAAAACTTACTTTATGATAGAATTATTAGTAATTTGTATTTTCTTCATTATATCAATTGTTATCTTGTTTCCAGACTGTCTTACATAAATAACATATGTATTATTTTTATAATCAGAAAAATAAGTTATTTATTTTAGCTTAAAATATATAAAATAAAGAGACTAGAAAGAGAAATAGCTACATTGAGCGGTTACTAAAAGCTCCTACTTTTAAAATGCATTCATGCCTCCCTGCTTCCAGGAGTTAAAAATAACTTGACTCCGTGTACATCAACATAATACGTTATTAGCAATTTCATACTGATCAATGCATGAATGTGACATTGGGAATTGTCATTTATTTTCATCGTAAGTATCTGCTCCAAAGATTTGTTAGCTTTTTACTTATATAATTTAGCTGAAATGCTGTGTCTTTCGAGGAAGAAATCGAAACCTTTCCTTCCTTTTCCTATTCTTGTCTGAAACAACATCGTCAATCTAGTTAATGGTGAATAAGAATACTAGAGACATGTGTGACAATTGATGTGGAAAAATTAGGTTCCCGCTGGCAATTACCTATCAAGAGCAGGTTGACTGATTGCCAGAGTTAAAACACATGCAAACTGTCAGCCATCATACAGGGCAAATATCCCAGAACTTCGGTGCAGCGTCAGGTAGAAATTCCGTTTTCGCTGCTGGGAACCTGCCCTCGATGCCACACATTCATAATCTTCTCCCATCAAGCCAGGTCTACACATTCGGAGACGTCCATCATTCCAGCAGTCAAATATATGTCCTGTCAGATACATTCAATGGCTTTCATGATAAGTTGGACGAGAAGTGACATGCTACACATGATTGAGTAGGAGGGCATATCATATACAATTCCCGCTGTCACACTTTGTCATTCTATTTCTATATCTAGGTAAGATACTTAACCTTGACACTTCCTAAGTTCAAATATTATGTCAATTAATAGACAAGACAAATCTGGAAAATATTTTAATAAGTTCCATATAAGACATGGCTATGATGATAAGGCAGGTAAGTCAAATATTAATAAAAATTAACTTAGTTTTTGATTTGGAAGACAAAGTGTATCAAGATTCAATAACAACATTTTGAAAAAGGGAAGCGCAGTGGCATTCAACTCCAAATTTTGCCTAAATTACCGCAGGCATCCTAAGGATTGACCACTGTGCTGACGTGTTTATATATAGTATCTCCTATACTGTGTGAATAGGTTCCTCATTCCACAAATGGGATACCTATAAATCAGCATCATATTCAAAAAGCATTCACTGAAATCTGTGAGCCAAATCCTGGGCTAGAGAAAACAACCTAGTCGTCTGTGGCAGATAAAACATTCTAAAATTAACCAAGTACTGGCCTTGATGAGCAGGTGGGAAGACATTTTCTTCACCTGAGATTTTTCCTGAACTTTCTATCAATGGGATTTGGTGGGTATGGTCTCATGAACTTCTCCAGCTAAACTGTCTTTTCCCCTCTAGCTCCAGGACATGAGAAAGGAGAAAGCACATGTTCGCCCTCTCTCTGCAGCTCCTTTACAGTTGTTTTATAATCTTCCATTTTATTTTATTTATTTTATTTTAAATATTTTATTTATTTATTTGACAGAGAGAGCAAGAGAGCACAAGCAGGGGGAACAGCAGAGAGAGAGAGAGAGGGAGAAGCAGTCTCCCCGCCGAGCAGGGAGTCCGACTCGGGGCTCGATCCCAGCACCCTGGGATCATGACCTGAGCCGATGGCAGATGCTTAACCATCTGAGCCACCTAGGCGCCCCTAGTTTTCCATTTTAAAAAGAAAGGAAAAAAAGAAAAGAGGGAAAATAACTTAATCTTCTTTTGAGACCATTTAGTTATTATTCTGGCAGCTGTTACCTGTAAAATTCCACATTTGAGATCTTCTTTGAGATCATGTCTATGACATAACCTACATGTTTGTCTATATTTGTTAATATGATCACCTTCTGCCGAACACCTGGGGGCATTATCACTATGTGATCACCTTAATCCAATTTCATGTACTGAGACAGACAGTTTTGAACTGGAGTACTCTGCATGGAATGTTAATTTCTAGTTCATTCTTCCACCTGGTGTGAGCCCCTGCAGATCCTGAACCTAAGCGAAGGGGCGTTCTCCAGGACCACAGTCCCACGTAGGTGAACTCAAAATTCAAATTCCTGTCTCCCTTGCCACATGAGGTTCTCAAAAGTGTTTACAAGCTGCCAACTCTCAACCATTTCCCCCGATAGCAGCAAATGTCTCTGAAGTGAAGAGCTGGCCTAATGGGATCAATTCCCTAGCCCCTTTCTACCCCTGCTAGGTCTTGGTTCAACAATTCCCCAATATTTTGCATAGCCTTTAGAGTTGTCCTCATCAGAAATTTTGGTCCATATTACCTGTTCGGCCATTGTCTTATTCAATAAGCTTCTGAAGTAAGTACTCTCTTTTTCTCTATTTTCACATGAACACACTGAGTCGTAGAGAGGATTAGCATCTTCTCCTGCGTCCGAGTTACCAAATGGCCAGGCGAACTGAGTGTGGAAATGAAGACTTCATGTCCGGCTTAATTATCTTTAGTGGGTGCAAAGTGACTTGGAGGTTGGTAGATTACAGTTTCCTTAAGGGGAGTTAATGCTTCGTGGTCCAGAACCTTCAGAAGAACATATTTTACAGATTCCTTACAGAGAATTTGTGTAGCACAAATGAGCACAGCAGTGGCAGCCTAGACCACACCCAAGAGGTAGTGCGGTTTTGTTATTTCAAGTACCTGCAGGGGACTATTATCTCCTACACCGAATGAGTAAACGAAGAAAAGAGTCCATTTAAAAGAAGTCTCTAAAAGTACTTTTCTTCAAATATAATTTTTTTCTTCAAAATACTATTTAGTGGACCAGACTTTTAGTTAAATCAAACCAGCTATTACCACTTTCTAGTTCTGTGAAGAAGGAGGGAAAGATGAAGGAATAAAGGTTTTGTACTTATGTGTGTGTGTGTGTGTGTGTGTGTGTGTGTGTATGCATTTGTTGTCACTGATTTTACTAGTGTGTGTGTGTCTTCCAAAGTTTAAAGCCAGAAAAATAAAACTGATGACTCAAAACATGCAGAAGTATTGAAATAAGAGTGACCGAACAGTAAATTCAAAAGACTGAAAGAAAAAGGAAAAAAAAAAAAAAACAGATGAAAAGAAGAGAGAAAGATGGGACAAAAAAAAGAAATGAAAGGGTAACTGAGGGGCAGGGAAGGAAAGAAAAAGGAAAAAAAACAGATGAAAAGAAGAGAGAGATGGGACAAAAAAAAGAAATGAAAGGGTAACTGAGGGGCAGGGAAGGAAAGAAAAAGGAAAAAAAACAGATGAAAAGAAGAGAGAGATGGGACAAAAAAAAGAAATGAAAGGGTAACTGAGGGGCAGGGAAGGAAAGAAAAAGGAAAAAAAACAGATGAAAAGAAGAGAGAGATGGGACAAAAAAAAGAAATGAAAGGGTAACTGAGGGGCAGGGAAGGGGAGAGCAGTAAAAGTAGGGCAGAGAGAGAGAATGACTTAAAAATAGAGGAGAAATAATGGTGGACGGAATAAGTTGACAAGGGGGAAACTGGGATATCATGTGTTTCATTTGTCCAAATTAAAAGTTTGAAACAAACACAGATAAAGATGAGAGAAAAATTCTACAGAGGGAGGAAGATACAAGGATACCTTTAAGGCTTTGAGGTGCGAGAGAATTCTAAAGACACGTGTGGTCAGTGATCAGACTCTCGGTGTAAGATGATTAACACTTTTTCAAGATTGTTTGTAATATTCATCATAGAATTGGATGTAGAAGGGTACTGGGCTGCTGAAATAGATGTGCTTCAGGTAAGATCTTCATGTCTCGTTATATAAACACCTGAGGAGTACTTAAACACAGAAACTTGAACGGGATATTTTAAATTTCCGTGATTTACAGGATAACTGTTAGAAAGTACCAGAGATGGGATATAGAGGTTGTACCGAATAATCCTTAAAGATTTTATTTTCAGTTCTAAGTTTTCTTATTTTTGTGGCTATCGCTATACTGCTTCTTTATCTTCTAAATACTAACTTGGTAGGGTCAAAGAAGCAATTACATAGTAAGCAATTAAATAGGCTTTAAACAGCTGGATCAAAATACTGTACTATTTGGGTTGTCAGACTTTGCTCTAGCAGTCATCCCCAAAAAGGCTACAAGGAAAAACTTTTAAAAAACAAGAAGGCTGGTAGTCTGAATCCATGCTGCCTAACTGCAATGTTAAAATAATGCTGAAAACAGTATTATTTTAATTAAAAGGTAAGTACTGGCCTATAATACACTCTACTCTCCACTCTACCAGTGTTAGCAAATAATGCTTAACTGTCGGTGTCTCAGCCCATTAGCTTCTCCATCTGGTTATCTTATTATATTGGCTCAATAAATTAGTCAATGTTCTTATAACCTCCAGGAAACCCAGAACAGGTCATGTCTTTTGCTAGATTGACTGGAAATTGCTGTCATTAGGTGGTGTCTGCATTCTCTCCAAGAGTTAATGGGCACTCCTGTAAAACGCGTCTGGGCCTGCAGCCTGGTTGTTTTTCTATCTCTCTGTGTGGACCCTGGAGCAATGCAAAGATGTATGACCGAGGCTCTTGCAGGTTTATTCCTGAAAATACTCCATTAGCCTCAATGGTTCGAACTTTATCTTAACACCGAATTGCACTCGTCCGTTAATATAAAACCTTGACTGTCTTGGTTCTGGGTTGTTGTGCTACACGGAAATGCCTAACAGAGAGCTTTTAAAAGTTTTTATCATTAGGTGCTGCCGTGTGGCTGCAGGTGATGTCATTTGGGACCAGATGACTAATAGCCCTTGAAATGTTCTGTGGCTTCTCTTCTTTGTTTCTGAATGAACATCGATTATATTAGATGTTTGCCAATAACTACAATAACGGTGGTTTTCAATCATAATGCTTCCTTTACTTTCAATAGCCGCACCCTTATATGCTAATAACATAAAAGTGGAAAAATCTTAAATTCCCAGGATATCTTCTAAATCGTGAAGTATGAGAGAGACACAGAAGTTTGGAGAAATCGGACTTGAAATTTTAAGAGTAAAAAGTGTACTTTGAACACTTTGTATCGTGAGAATCTATATAAAATACCTAGCTCAGTGGTTAAAACACACCGAGGCAAAACAAGTAAAGGACCACAGAAGGGGAGTTGGGGATAATGGACACGTTTGGTTGGATAAGAAGATACAATTAGGTGGTGAGAAGTCCCTGTGGCTAAGGCGTTTGGGATTATTACTTTAATTTTGGGAAGTAAAAGGATTAAATCAATGCCTTGGGAAGAATGAGCTGGCAATCTAGAGGGAATAGAGGTTTTTTTTTTCTTCTTTGGAATTCAGGAAATGTACATTACATTTGTTATACAAAGCAGTGGGAAATGGAACTGTATAAACTTAAAATATAATTCACCTTGAAAACAAATAATAAAGTACTGAGGATGGTGTCCTTACTTGAGTATCAATCACGTTTGAAATTATAATGTACTTTTATTTCTCAAATTGGTGTCTGACACAACAGGGAACTCTTAGAATGGAAAAATATATATAAGGTCTAAACTCTGTTCTAATGCACCATTTCCCCCCATAATATCACTGTCCTAACCTGTAGTGGTGAAAAGCTTATTATTAAACAAAATAGCAAGTCTTAGTGTGGATACATCTCCTGGGGTTGGAGGGAAACGTTTTGAAACGTTAAACACCCACCTACTAATTCTGTTTCTTTGCCACAGAACTTGCATCTATGCTGTAACAGATATGCTTTCTTGTGTTAGAATGGATATAAATATATATGTATTTTATTGATAGGAATATATAGAAATGTTTATGAGTAACATATACATCAACCTTTTACAATATGAACAGAAAGAGTAGGGAAAAGAACACATAGTAGAACTGGTCAACCTGTTTAAAACCTGCCTGATTTCACATCCTGAAACGTTGAGAAAGGGAACAGTGTGCTTTGTTTTATCAAATCGTGTCAAGTAGTTGTACTTCTCCAAAGCTGCCACCTCTGGTGTGTAGGAGGCAGGAGCAGCAGGCTAATGCACCAAAACAGCATGGGATAAGCACGGGGTCAGCCAAACCCAGTAACAGTGCCAGCAGGGAAAAAAAAATCACCTCAACACAAGGAGGATTCATTTGGCTGTAGTTATGGCTACGCTTTAGGTAGGAATTTCTGATTCTGCTGCATTGGGACATTTCCTTTGAGTTTTATTTTTTGGTGTGTTTTGTTTTGATCCTTACCACTGATCAGATCTGCTCTGCTCCATCCGATCTCCTCATTCCCTTTCCCTATGACTGTGCCGCTGAGCACTTGAGGAGGGACTGGTGGAACAGAAGACTCCAGTGAAGAACTGAATGTCCAGTGGACACACATTTCCACGATGCTCTGAAGAGGAGTGTAGAGCCAAAGCAGGGTCCGTGAGGACAGCCCGAAGCTCTCTGCTGTGAATGGGGTTCTCCTATAGTCTCTATCTGGTCTTTAGAACTTATCTGTATATTCTCTATGTTCTGCAGTCTTGCCTGCTTTGGAGATTTATGAACTCAGTGTAACACCATTCACTGAGCAGTGGAGGGGTGGCAGTGAGTAGGAACTCTCCTGGTCTCAGAATGCATGCACCTCCCTTCTTCTAGGGGAGTCTGTCATTTCTCATTTGTGGTCAGAAATGTACTCATATGTGGAGACAGCAGAGATTTTCACACTGGTAATGATAGGTGGGTTAATTTTGCTTTTGTTATGCATAACAAACTAGTAGTACTGATAATAAGAATAGCTAAAAACGCTATCTCATATGTGACCCTATCTGCTAGCACTTTCCCAGACTTTTATACTCATTTCTGGTTTAATCCACAGAACAATGATCAGGGGTGAAGTCCATTACCCATATGTTACAAAGGAGGGACCCAAAGGAATAAATGAACTCTCCCAATCTCAAACAATGATTAAGGGAAGGAGGCAGTCGAATTGCATGGTTATTCAAAGGCCAGGTAACACCCTTAAGCTCCGAATTTGAGTGCCCTACACCCATTTTTCATGGTGATTTTCCATTTGTCAGTCTTTTTTTCTTTTATAAAAACATTCTGTATGCTTACTTTTATAGATTTATGCTAGATATAATATATATTGGCATAGAGATATACTATAAATATATGTATATTTATATAAAAGCTACATTGTATTAGCATAAATTTTGAAAAATTTCTCCCTTCATAGCTTCCTCCAATTTTCTGTTTCCTCTTTGAACCTCCAAATTTCATGTTAGAAATTTTCCTAGTGTGCTATTGATCCTTGGTTGTTTTGTTTCTATCTAGAAAGCTCACTGCAGTGCTCTAAGAATGGACTGAGATAAGGGTTTCTCTGAAAAATCATCTCTCTGGGTTGTTTTGTTAAAGCCTATCTGCTAGCAGGATCCTAAGCTCTTTCTTCTGGGACTAATCAGATTCCTCAGGAGGACCTTTCTAATATCCTGCTAGGAGGATGCTGACCTGGCAGAGAACACTGGGGATATGAGAACTGGGAAAGGACTGCCTGGCTTACCATTTGATGTCTAGTCATATAATTTCATATAATTCTTTTCTTTTGTTGTGTACATACACCTACTGCCAACTGGGCCTTGTATACTGGTGCTCAGTTTCCCCTCTTCTGCCAGGACGAGAGAGGGGCAATCCGGCAGAGGCACAGAGTTGGGCTAGAAATCTTATTTATCTTCTATTTAGAGTAGCCCCTATTTACAGTAGCCAACTTCCATTACCTGCCCTCATATCTTCTCTTACTTGCAGTTCTGCTCCAGATTGGGAGCCTTCTGTTTTTAGTCCCATCTTCACCCTGATTTCCAGGAGACCCATTGCTGACAATTTCTGAGGCATTTTGGTGATTTCTAGCATTTTCCCACTTTGGCTCTTACGCCAAGTCAGGTACCACCCATCCTTCTGTGGTTAGCTTCTAAACTATTGTTGTTAATTCCTTTCCTTTTCCTTTATGAGATTATGCCTTAAAAATCCTTTATTGATATCTATGGGGATTCAGGAGGAATTCAAAGTTAATACGAATGTTTCATCTATCATTTTTACAAACAAGTGTAAGTGATTTTTTTTGTAATTCTGCAATAATTTTCATAAAGCTCCAATTCCATAATGAAATATTAATAGTGTTAAATGTAATAGGCCATAGTATTATAATTAATTATATTTTCAGCTTCAGTTGTAACACAATTATCTCCCCAACCAAACAGGTCTTGCCTGGCTCGGCAGATTAAGAAAATATGCAATGAACTGGGAGCTGGGGGGCTAGTTCATACCTGACTAACTGGTAATAACATTTCAATCTGCTGATATAGCTTTTTTCCTTGAGATGTATCCTACATGTCTCTAAAAGGGTCTTGCTTTGATGAGGATAAGATACTTGCTTTGAGGCTGGGGAAGTTTCTCCTAGAATTCAAACTGCTATTGCAACTGACTGCATTTCTTGCAGACAAGATCTCCCATGGATTGGAAAAAAATTAGAAGCTAGAATCTGGTCTGGGCAGGAAGATTTCATTTTGCGATTTGGGGCGGACTCAGATTGCAAGGCAGCTGAACTCATTCAGGCCCAGGCCTATATGGAGAGAAAGCCTTGATAGAGTAGGGCTTTATTTCCAGGAACAGGAGAGCATGACCTTCAGAATTTCAGTGGTAGAATCTAGCTTAGTGGGTCCAAGCAGTGGGCAGCCTTATGCTTAGAATTCAAAGTTTTCTTTTCCTCTTGGGATGAGTGACTGATATGGTAACTAAGAAAAAAACAGAAGGGTCGCTACAGGAGAAAAATGAGATGGGAATATGTCCTACTGTCTTTGTAGTAGCAAATTTCCAAAGCCAAAGATAGGCATGGTTTTTAGAAGAGCACTTGATGAAAGGTCACAGCTTGAGGAAGAACCATCAGAAACAGCCCTAGGATACCAAAATCTGGGGACTTTTCCAAGTTCTCAAGATTATTGGAGCAAGGAGTTTGCCTATTCAAATTCTAGGGGTCTCTGACAATAAGAGAATTAAGACTGTTTCCTTTATAGAGTCCACATCATTCTAGTACTGAAATGCCAGAAAGACAGAAGCCAAAGGGGAAATAAAAGCTTTTGAATAAGAGAGATGAACAGAATAATGAATGATATATCCTCAAGAGAGCTGTTAGGAAACTAGTCTGAGATTTGATCATATTTTAGAATTCCGGTGAGCACTGGGCTGATGCGTTGATATTTGTATGTGATATGTGTCGTGCTGATTCACTGGAACACCAGAAATGTGGAGGACATGAACAATTTGGTGTTAGAATGATCACTCATTACTGAAGGAGCAACAGCGGTTCCACTGGGCATGGCCCAAACAAGACTCAGCACGCGCAGGGGAATAGGCACTACAAAAACAATTGAGAGTAGAGGGTTAATTTACACATTATTACAGTTTTAATTTACTTGTGTAAACAAAAGATTTGCCTGATAAAGTGGAAGCCAATTTGGAGCATTTTCTAGTGTATTTATTATAGTATTTGGGACATCATGTCATCTGACTTTTATTGGTGGATAGGTAATTTACCCCAGCATTTTTTGAGATGGCACAAAGAGGTGTGATTTCTTATTTTTGCATATAATTTGGGATATTATGTCTTAAGTTATATTAATTGAAGACAGAATAGCATGGTGTTTATGAGTACACACTCCAATTGTTAAAACCTAGGCTTGAATCCCAACTCCAGGGAAATCAATGCATTTAAAATATCTGCCTCAAAACTGACAAGACAAGAAAACAACAATTGCTGGAGAGGATGAGGAGAAAGGGGATCCCTCCTACATTGTTGGTGGGAATGCAAGTTGGTACAGCCACTCTGGAAAACAGTGTGGAGATCCCTTAAAAAGTTAAAAATTGAGCTACCCTATGATCCAGCTATTGCATTACTGGGTATTTACCCCAAAGATACAGACGTAGTGAGGAGAAGGGCCATATGCACCCCAATGTTCATAGCAGCATTGTCCACAATAGCTAAATCGTGGATGGAGCCGAGATGCCCTTCAACAGATGACTGGATTAAGAAGATGTGGTCCATATATACAATGGAATATTACTCAGCCATCAAAAAGAACGATTTCTCAACATATGCTGCAACATGGATGGCACTGGAGGAGATAATGCTAAGTGAAATAAGTCAAGCAGAGAAAGACAATTATCATATGGTTTCTCTCATCTATGGAACATAAGAAGTAGGAAGATCGGTAGGGGAAGAAAGGGATAAAGAAAGGGGGGGTAATCAGAAGGAGGAATGAAGCATGAGAGACTATGGACTCTGAGAAACTAAGTGAGGGCTTCAGAGGGGAGTGGGGTGGGGGAATGCGATAGGCTGGTGATGGGTAGTAAGGAGGGCACGTATTGCATGGTGCACTGGGTGTTATACGCAACTAATGAAGCATCGAACTTTACATAAAAAACCAGGGATGTACTGTATGGTGACTAACATAATAAAAAAACATTTAAAAAAATCTGCCTCAATGTTCTAATCTGTAAAGTAGGAATAACAATTGTAGTGATCATAAAGGGTTTTTATAAAAGTAATTGTAAATAATACACTTTAAAATATCAACTAATTTAATCACATGCTAGAGAGTTTTCCAAAGTTTTTGTACACAAGAATCACTTCTGAAACTTTCTTTTTAAAACTTGCTGAGGAAAAAAAAAACACACAAAACAACTTGATGGTGAACTGAATGGTTTACAGGAGGCACTTCTAAGGCCACATTGATCCTTGTTTTCTATTAGTGAGCCTGGTTTGAAAGGGGCTTCCTTAATACCATTGTAATGGTAGGAAGCAAACGGCCTAAGAAGAATCTACCTCATTTATGGTTGCAAGCATAGCAAAAACAGAGCAAAAACAAAAAACTGAATGCCCAAAACAAAAAACTTCACCCACTCTTTGTAAGGGAGGATGTTTTCTGAATTTTCTGGGGATCGTTTTCTGAATCTTCACTTCGGGAAGCTTGTGGAATTATTCCCTTTTTCCTCCTCCCCGCCACCCGCGGCGCTCTAACCCTGTGCTTGCCGTGGGAGTGATGAGAACTAGAATACGTGCCACGCACACGCCATGCCCAGCACGGGTGGGATGATTTTGCAGACTTGCCTCATTCGATCTTACAAAAAACTTAATACGTGAGAAACCTGAGATTTAGAAACGATCATTTCCTTCATGGGCATGCAGCCATTGCATGTCAGAGGCTGAATGTGGTCTCGGGTTTGTCTGAATCTAAGTGGTAATGTATAATGTGGTAGCATATTGTCGTTCGATGACAAAGAGAAGAGCTACTTTATTTAGCTGCTGTTTTGGTGCTCTAAGGATATTCCACACACATTTGATGGATATCGCTTGTAGGCTCTGTGAACACAAGATGAAGATGACTTGGTGGTGTCTGCCCTCTGTGCCTAGCACAAAGTTGGCATGTACTAGGTGCTCAAGAAATACTGACAGAATGAACAAGGAAATGCATCTGAATAACTTAACACTTAATGGATTTGATATATTAAAATATTAGATTTATAAAATGCATATATATGATCAGATGATCGTTATTGCAGATATTATTATAATAAAATTAATAGAGATGCTCACTTAATGTAATGAGCTTTTCTTTTTTGATGATACTTGACCTTGTAATGCCATTTTCCAAAGCTGGGTGATAAATTTTCAGGAGTAAGAACAGTTCTGGGATGAAAAGGACAGGGATGCAAATGATTCTGCTGGCCATACTGTCGGGTCAGCGGCAGCAGAAAAATCTGAAATTAGACAAGAATTATGCAGCAATCAGGCTGTAGAGAAAGGCACCTAGCAGTGGAGAAAGGAGCCGATGAAAGAAGTATAATGGGACACACTCTTCTAATAAGTTACACCTGTGCCCAGGAGGAAAGGGGGGCTGTTTCCAATGAGGTGGAAAGGGAGCTGTGAAGTCTTCTCTTTGAAAATCTGAAGGGCAATAGCACGTATACAGTTCCTATTTTGTAGCAAAATTGTGAAGAGACGGAAGAGAAAACATTTACTGGAACATCTGCTGTGCAAACCACTTCGAGAAAAGAAGCAGGAGGCGGAAAATGCACATCTGCCCGATACTGGGTACGGGCCGTGAGGATGGGGGAGAGAGCAGTGAAGACACGGCACAGTAAGGAAGGGCTCGGAAGGCACGCGTGTCCTTCAGGTTTCCCCCGAGCTCTGGAGAGAGGCATTGAAGAACGGTTAATCATCCAGGGAGGCTTTGAGATAGGGAGACACTCCTCCCAATCTGGCTACCAAATGGAAATATACCTGTGTAGAAGATGTAATCACAACAAACAAAACAGGAGGTAGACTACAGAGTCTGTTGATCATTGATCATTATATGCGCAGAAACCACTGCATCCGACAGGGGAGCTGGAGAAGCTGCCAACCTCTGTTGCCTAAGGGAGCAAGTTGTCTGAAGGACAATGACATGCTCAACCTCATCAGAGTCCACCCAATATGGCTGAGGTCTCACGTTCCTGGTAGGCAAATATCTACATGGAATTTTAAACACCAGTGTTTCTTCTACTGAACAATGCACCATTTTAAATATCACACAAATAGAGAGATATGTATTTCCTGTTTGGTTTTACCACAGGTTTTTTTTTTTTTCACTAAGTATTCAGATCCCCTAATCTGTTTAAAGTAATTCAGCTTATACACAAATTTTTGTCATATGTCTGCAACACACAATCAGGTATAACTCTCTAATTAGCTTATTTACTCTAGTTCAACAAAATTCCTTTGTTTCTATTTAAAACTATTTCCTATATTTTCTTTTTTAAAAAATTAAAAATATATAACAATCTTTAAAATGAAAGAAAGGTGTGTGCATAATGTAAAAAAATCAAACATTACAGGGAGTTGTAAAATATACATTTTTCTACCCCTCTCCTATTGCCTTTCCTCAGAGGCTAACACTGTTATAAGATTTTGTCTTTCACTCTTCAAGAGATTACGATTATCTTAAATTATGTGATATTTTTATTTTCCATGCATCAATCAATTTATCTTTCGTCTGTTTTACATTTATTTTAATCAAAGTAAGCACTTACATATTTTAAGTCAAATTATTTACAAGGCTTATAATAAAAAATAACAGTATGCTCCCCTTCTTGTCCTAAGAACTGCTTGCTTTAAAATCTTTAAAATCTTTTATCTGGTTTTTCTGGCAATCTATTCCTGAATTTATAGACAATGTGATTCTATGCTGTTGTTGTTTGATGTTCGAACTTCATTCACGATCCACCATGGGCTTCCTCCTGTGGAAAATGATTTTACCCCCAACACCACCCCCAGCTGTCAAACTGGTACTTCCATTTTCCTCCCTCCTTTTTGGTTTGTTCACGTTCTGTGAGTGTGCTAGCTTTTTTCTACACATCTCAGATTATGCTGAAAAAAAAAAAACAACCCCATTATAGGCCATCATTTTAAATGAACTAAGTGACCAACATTAAAAATCAAGGATTGAAAGGACGTACAAAAATACAGAACTTTTAGAAGTGATGGATATGTTTAAGGCACACACAGATCATTGTGATGATTTCACAGATGAAAATTTATCTGCAAACTCATCAAGTTGTAACACTAAGTATATACAACTTTTTGTATGCCATTCATACTTAAAATGGTTTTATTTTATTTTTTTTTAAAGATTTTATTTATTGAAAGAGAGAGCGCAAGCAGGGAGAGGGGCAGAGGGCGAGGGAGAAGCAGACTCCCCGCTGAGAGGAGAGCCTGATGTGAGGCTCCAACCCAGGACCCTGACATCATGACCTGAGACTGCAGTCAGATGCTTAATCCAGAGCCACCCAGGCACTGCTAAATAAAATTATTTTAAAAAAGTAAGCTCCAAAATAAAATACAAAGGCATGTGCAAGCCAAGTCAAAGCACTGGGCATGATATTAGAACAAAAATTGAATTTAAATTTAAAATCAATATTTGAAACAAAAAGCACAAATTCTTTTATGAGATTTACATGTGCCTATGACAGCTAGAACCGTCATTAAGTTTATTTAAAAAGAAAAAACTTCTAAAAAGAAAAAACAACATGAAACAAAGCCTTCATGAACCACATAGGAAAAAACGCACAGAACGTACAAGACCTAAACACGGCTCTGTATATCCTTGACAGGACAAAAAACATGATAAAGGCACAGTTATATGAACATTGAAAGCTCTTCTCTGTTCTTAGAATACCCATTTACTAAAATAAATGGGGAAATAAATATTACAGCCTAAAGATTCACAGAAAAGTAATTTATTCACGTAAAATTTATAACAAAAGAGTTGTGACACCTATGTGAAGAAAATGTTAAAAGTTAACCACCGTACTAAAAAAAAAAAAAATCCAATCATCTTGAATAACATGATCGAACATCATAAGTCCTACTTTTTTAAAATTTATAAATTTAATGCAATTGCACACAATGCTCAAATGATTTGCTCTAGGACTTGACAAAGTGATTCGTGAGAAATACTGTAATAAACTTTGAAAAAGAGTGACAGAGTTTGCTTTCTTCTGCCCACTATTCCGGTGCGTTCTACAGCAGCAGCTGGTGTCAGAAAGACAGGCCAGCAGTGAAGGTGAGCACAAATCTTAGAATACCGAAAAGGATTACATTCAAGTTAGACTCTAAAGAATTAATTATTCAATAATCTTTGCTTATATATTTAGCTGCATACCTTGGAAAAAATATTAGTCTTTACCTTGCTGCATATGCCAATCTAATTTAAAACAGTGAAATGTAGATAATAGAACCATGAAAGGACTAGAATAGAACCTAGGAAATATTTTTGTTTATAACCTTCATAGGGAAAGCCATTCTAAGGGTAATAGCAAAGAGAATCTATAAGGAAAAGGACAGATTTTTAAAAAATGTATTCTGAAGGTCAAAAATCATCATAAATAATATTAAGACACAAGGGATCAGCTGAAAATCATGGGGCAGGGGAGGGAGGGGAAGAAATCCATCATAGAAAATGAGCAAAAGTCCCAGGGGTAAATATGGCACATCGGCCACTCAAATCTTCCCAAATCCTGCAACTATCCTGAAAATCTTAAAAGCTTTGTGGGGGCTGGGAAGCTGAAGACAATGTTCATCAGACTTCTGTAGCGCTTGGGGTGTAAGCTTCTGCAAAGAAGTAGTACAAAGTACTTCTTTTTGTCTGTAGCACAAACATGTAAAGGAGACCCGTGAGATGGGGACATGCATTTGCGGTCTTGCTCCGTCTGCAGGCGACTTCATTTGTGCAGGAGACTAGTTCAGTGGCAGGACCAGGAGTGATGGCACTAGGGGACCCTCCATAGCTTTACAGATATGAACATACAACATCCAGGGTGTGTCTGCTTTGCTCACATATGATTTGGAACTTGAACAGCACCGGGAAAGCAGTCTTCCTGACTCCTAAGCTTTTCAGTTGGCCCACCAGCCTTCATGATTGGCCAGTTTTGCAATACTGTTCTCATGGTTATTGTGTTCAGTCAAGATCCTTCGAAGCAGAGCCAAAATGGGGATTTTTCAGTGAGTGATTTGTTGATGGAATGCTCTTAGGGAAAAGGGAGTTAGGGGAGCACAATGGGGTATGGAGAGACAAAGTAAGAATGCAGCCAGTACCTGAGGGGAGCTGTAGATTTGAAGGGAACTTTGGGGCATTAATTGCACCACCTTGAAGCAAGGGATCTGGCCTTTTATACCTCCTGTCAATTGGTTATTGGCTTCTTCTTCTTCTGGGGAGGAGAGTGACCTAACCTCCAGGGAGAGACAATGTCCCATTCAGTAAGAGAAAATTCTGGGGTGGAGTGGAGAGCTGTGAGCCAATTCTCAGAGAAGCTGGGGCATGGGGCCTTGACTGCTGAGGGGAATCCGGTGGGTCATGAGGAGCACCTACCCTATTGTGCAGTCCAGCCTACAGTTTGTGTTTCCAAGTCTTCCAATTATTTTATAAGCATATAATACCCTGTATTATATTCCAATTACTTGTAAGAGTTGTAGTGGTTTCTGGTATGTGCAGCTAAATCCTAAGAAAGTCACAAATAAGGATTCACGGAATAAAAAATAGAAATTGCCAACAAAACTATTAATAGTTGTTTGGCTTCACTAGTAACAAATAGCATAAATTAGAGGAAACTTTTCTGGAAGAAAACTTGGTAATAAAAAGTTTTTAAAAGTGTGCATCTACATTCTCTTTGACCAAGCAACTCTACTTACAAGAATTTTAAGGAAACTATTTCAATTATTTAGAAAATTTAGTCGAAACATTGTATATATGAGAAAATTCATCACAGCAGTATTTAAATCAAAACATTAGAAATAGGCCAAGTGAAATACCAACACTGTCTGGAATGCAGTAGAACATACATCGTTCACATTGTTAATTTAATTAAAGAAGGAGGCCATTAGATTGGGGGGCTGTAATGCCATGGTGGCCTATAAAAGCAAACCAAAACTGAAGCCTATAAATCCATGAAGGTTATGAAATCAAAACGCTGTGGACAACCAATCACAAATAACCAACTAGGCTTTAAGCGATAGCCAGTCAAATAATTTCCTTTCTTTGTGTCCACACTTCTCCGTGTAAGTCTTTCCCCTAGTTCCTGGCAGTGAAGTGCTGCTAACCACTTCCAGTTTGCCTTATTCACATAGATAAATGCTCAAATAAACTCTTGAAATTTATAATATGCCTCAGTTTATCTCTTAACAGCACATATAATGTAGTTGGAACTATATATCTACGCCTATATTGTATTATAGTACTACACCACCTGTGCATATATACAGTATACAGCCATCAAAAATGGTAAGAATCTAATGACAATGAAAGTTGTTAAGAAATGTACATGAGGGGCGCCTGGGTGGCTCAGTCGGTTAAGCATCTGCCTTCGGTTCAGGTCCTGATCTCAGGGTTCTGGGATTGAGCCCTGAGTCAGGCTCCCTGCTCGTGGGGAACCTGCTTCTTCCACTCCTCCCCACTTGTGCTCTCTCTCTCTCAAATAAATAAATTAAAAGAAATCTTGAAAAAAAAAAAAAAAGAAATGTACATGGAACAGCAGTCCACAAAAGCATAAGTATAAAATGATCTTATTTTTGCAAATATAGTTATGTGCATATAGAAAAACACCAGGAAGAACTAGCACCAAATGTTCGTAATCCTGATCACTAGGTGGTGGAATTGTGGACAATATTTATTTTCTTTCTTTCTTTCTTTCTTTTTTTTAACTCATCTTTATTTTCCATCTTGTTCTATAATAGGCATATATGATTTGTGCAATTTAAAAACATATTATATTTGAAAAGTCAGGGCCATCTGTTTATTAGAACAGTCCTGGTAGTTGCAGGAGTCAGATTGCTAAATCAACTGAAATGTGATGTAGGCTTTGAAATCTTTTTGGTTTTTCTTTTGCTCTCCCTTGGTTTTCTGAATCTGACACAAAAGACAGAAGGAACAAATGACTTGTCAATATCCTTTTTTATGCCTCTTCAGATAGACTTCACACCTAAGCTGCAGTGTTTATCTACCCAGTGGACCCAAAGAAACACTGACAGGAAAATAGAGGGTTCTGAAAGGGTGTGATGATTCAGGGAATGGAAATCTTTACCGTCTATCAATAGATTTGGCAGTTCAGAGAGCTAGGTAGCCTTCAGGTTGTGATAGAAATTTGAGCTGTGTTTCCTCCTTGTATTATGTTCTACTTGTTGCTTTTGAGTGAATGAAACAAAAGCTGAAAATTAACCACCCCTCTCCCAACCCCTACTTCATATTGTAATTTTAACCTTGTTCTCTGCATCAGCTATTTCCCGTGGTTGATTCAAGGCAGGAGCAAACTGTAGATTCATACTACATAAATTCATCGGCTCCAAACTTATGTAGCTATTCCAGAACATTCTGCAGGGTTGTCTTTTGTTATGACCTGCTGTAAAACCTGATGGTGTGTGTACTGTAAACATAGAAAGGTCTAGCTAACAAATGGGTCTCTAGTTGTTCTAAAAAACCCATTTCTACTTTAAGATATTTTACTTCTGTGTTGGAGCATGCACTTTATTTAGAAGTTCCTTTATTATTATTTTTAGGGTTTTAAAATTATTTTCTTCTCAAATGTCATAGAATGTCTTACCGCCCATCTGCTCAAGAGGCATAATTATGAAACTGACAGTCTTTTTTGACACCTCCCTGAAGTGGGAGGAATGAACACATTTTCATTCATTTTGGGAACTCAGATTTTGGCTTTCTTCTTTCCCTTGTAGGAATGAGCCTTTTGAACATGTTCCACATTACATAAGTATTTTCAAGATGTGTAAGAAAGCAAGGACTCTTTGTAAGGCAATAGCCGTGTTGACACGTTTAACCACTAAAGCCACTGGTGGAATTGATAAATCATCATTTCATCCAACAACTGCCTAATTCCAGCCAAACATTAAGGCTACTATTACATAGCAAAGTTGTCTACATACGTGCCTCTTCAGGCAATGTAGACAATATATGACACTGAAGTATTTTGTTAAGCTGTAATAGTAGATAATATTTATAAGTAAACTTATAAAACAATACACTAAACATTATGAGAAATGATATTTGCTTTAAAATTATTGAACCATCGGGGTGCCTGGGTGGCTCATTCAGTTGAGTGTCTGGTTCTCGATTTCAGCTCGGGTTGTGGTCTTGATGTCCTGGGATTGAGCCTCACAAATGTCGCGCCTCTGGGCTCAGTGTGGAGTCTGCTTGTCCCTCTCCCTCTTCTCCTCGCCCCCGCCCCCCGCTCACTCTCATTCTCTCTCTCTCTCATAAATAAATAAATAAAATCTTAAAAAAACATGTTGAACCATCATTGATTTAATCTATTTTTAAAGAACAATACAAAATTTTCTCTATTGCAAGCACTGTGCTTTTAAGGATCTTCATCTCACTTGCTATTTTTTTTTTTTTAAATTAAGACACTTGAGGTGTGTCAGCCACTAAAAGATCACTTTAGGGTAGTCTGATGTATGATCATAATAAGCTGATTTCATTCAGTACTTCCTTTAGTCATCAGTGACAAGGTGGTAATTCAAAGAGTGGATTTTTAGCACAAATAAATCAGAATTTGGGAGATTGAGTATAATTTCAGAAATAGCTATCGTTGTAAGCCTGGACAGATTTTAATTCTTGCAGCAAAAGTTCTAACAAGTTATCTATTAGTAAAATTTAAAGAAAATAAAAACTTAAAGTTGTATTTTAGGAGTATACCAAAAAATAAAATAAATAAAATGACAGAGAGACAAAGATATGGGCATGAGGAATTACTTGGGAATTTTAAAATATTACAGTGATTCAAGAATGTGGCTTATTCTAAAACTATGTGTCAGGTCAGGTCAATCAAACCTTTTTAGAAACCTATAGCACGGTACACAGCAAGGGAAGAAGCGTAAGTCCTGAGTTCAGTTTATAATGTAATTAGGAAAACAAATATGTTAACACTGTAGAAATGTACATAAGAGTTAAAGATTGCAAAATCTGAATTGTTACTGATAACTTTGCATTATCAGTAAAGGCTTAAAACTGCTTTGATGGCATCATAGGAGGAATTTATGGTGAAAACCTAAGATTACATGCGTAAGGTACCTTGCTCTTTTTACCTAAAAGCCTCTTTTTAATTTTAAGATTTTATTTATTTACCCATTTGAGAGAGCGAGCGAGTGAGCACACGTCAGGGGAGGTGCAACAAGGAGGAAGAGGGACAAGCAGACTCCGTGCTGAGTGTGGAGCCTGAAGCAGGGCTCAATCTCACGACCCTGAGATCATGACCTGAGTCCAACTCTCAACTGACTGGGCCACACAGGTGCCCCCCAAAGGCCTCTTATATGATGATCTCTCTATCTGAATACCTTCTGCTCCACCCAGAAATATTCAGAGGTTATTAAAACCACAGATATGATATGACTGGAATGAGAATGATGACAGCAGACAGGAAGCAACTCTTTATTGAGCAGCTATTATGCCAGTCACCACTGATGCATGAACGTTCTCCCCACATTATAGCTTAGAATTACTGTGCCCATTGTTCAGACTAAGGACAATGAGAGGATGTTACTCACAGAGAGCTAGAATGTAGCAGAGTGGACCTATTTGCCCCCCCTCTATCATGTTTCCCTTGATAAGGTATGGTTGAGATAGAAGGATTAATAAGTCATGAGCCTGTTTAGATATTAGGGATGATTTAAAAGTAAGAATAACATATGACCATAGAGAAATGGTAATATTAGTTCCAGTGTCAGTTTGTTCATGTTTTTGGTGTGCTCTTGGATGTAAGTTGGGGGAAGGAGGCTGGTTTACAATGAAGCATCCAAACAGATGCATGCGTTGGGCCGTTAAAACATGGGCATGGACGTATGGACGTATGTGACGTGTGCTTTCAGTATAGTTCTTTATACTGATAGGAACACACACACACAAATAGTTATAGATCGGTCTGCTCTGATGCTAAGAGTTTTAGAATAAACTATCTTCTTGAACTACTGAGATATTTTAAATTCCAAAATAATTCCTCATGCTCTCCTCTCTGTGTGAGCAACAAGGAGATAAAAGACAATCTGTGGTATAGCTTAAATCATTTCTTAAGTGTAGTTTGAGATCAAGGACATAGTAATCTCATTGTAGTACAATATGGCTGGATGAGTCAGAATTCAGTACAAACGAAAACTAGTTTTTTAAACCTGAAGTTATGTAATCCTGGGAAGTAGAGGCTCACACATATCATTGGGAAAGCTGGCAGAGCAGGGTCTGGGCTGAAACTCACAGAAGGACCCAGCATAGAAAATCCATAGAACCGGCCTACCAAAAGAAGTACCAATTCGGCAACAATCCAGAATCCTGAAAATGGGGTAGCTGCTGACTCAGCTGTTTGAGTACTGATCCAGGGATAGGGAGCTGCTGTAAGAACTGTTGACTCCTGAGCCCTGTTATGGCTGCTTGATATGCAACAGCGGAATGGATGTTTCAAGGGTTATTGCCTGTCTCCCTACTTAACTTAATTACAGATCCAATGCTCAGGCAAGTGTATCTAAATATGGGACCTAAATAACATCTGGAACTCCGGGTGCAAGGAAGTCTGGGAAATGTAATATTTGGTTGTCCAGCTTCTTCGGTAAAGGTTGGCACCCTTAAAGGAGTTCGGAACAGATGGCAAACAAGGCAATATAGCATATCCACCGCAACAGACAGGCATAATGCACCAGAGAATTCCTCTAATGCATGTTACCGAAGTAGAAGGGAGAGACTGGTGGGCAACTGGCAGTCAGCTCCAGGTATATAATCATTGAGGAGAGCAATGATTGCTGAGCTCTGAGCAGCCTTGGAAACCATTAGCATAATGAGAAAGACATAAGAATTGGGGAATTTTATAAAACCTGTAGTGTAAACTTGGAGCCTTCATCTCCATCCTTTCCAAGATTCCCTTAGTGAGTTGATAGAGTGCCAGAAATAAGACTATCTCAGAACAAGGCCAGGGCTTTTCTGGACCATAACTCTTTTCTCTTTTGTATAAGGAAAGAAGGTGAAGAACTCCATTAAAGAGATTGAGTGGATTGATCCTAGAACCACAATGATGAAGTTTATTTCAACTGATCTTTCCAAATCCAATTGTGCTGTATGTTCTCAATGCACTTGGAAAATGATCATTCCATATGATAAATTCATACTGCAAACCCTGTAATGTGCCAAATGAGCTTTTATGTGACACAGTAACTTTTAAAGCTTGCCAAAACTTTGAAATGTTGGAAAAGGTGTTGCTAGCTTTCAACATGTGCTAATTGGGTTTGCCTACCCAGATGGCATAGAAAAAGAAGGGGGGAAAGGGAAAAAAAAAAAAGGTTCCAGCTCCTAAACTGTTCTAATCAAGAAAAAGAATAAGGATAACCCATACAAAAACAAATCATTTAACCTCCTTGTTTTCGTTGGTGGATATAATAGGGTGATTTTAATTTTATTTATCATGTTTTGAGGAATTTGTGTGTATAGTTACTATTTAAGGGGAAAAGAGAATGAAAGCAGCATACAATAAATAATTGAGCTCCCATAAAATTCTGAGCTCAGTTTTCAGAATCTCTAACTTAAAGTGAACCATCTATATTTTACAATTATATAAATGGATTTGATGTATCTGCTTAAACAGAGTTACTTCTAAGTGAGAAAATTGGTAGGCTTTTCTTGTTTCTCTGTATGATTTCTGTTTTGAGCTTCATACCAATAATCACCCTTTTTTCTTTAGGGCTGGAGTTGATAGAGTGCTTGAAATCTACCAAACTGAGATATGGCTTCTTTGTCACATATAAGCGCATCAGAATCAGTTTTCTGGAGGAGAACATGCCATTTTTGGTTTGAAAGTTCTGTGCTTCTTGATGTTCTTATTGACCCACTCTCATATGTTTAACTTTATGTGAACAGTTTATATTGTCAGATATTTTTAAATAATTTATAGCATTCTGATTTTTCACAATTTTTTGCCAAATCAGTCACTAAACCCATTAAGCTACTTCAATATCACTGGCCCTTCTTTCCGATATTATCTGATATTAGACTCTATCAGCCTAGCAATCTGACCAAGAACTAACAACTAGAACATCTGACATTCTTGGAAATGTAGTGTGTGATTGACTCGGAAAACGAACAAGACACTTCGTTGAAGCCAGTGGCATTCATGGTAAAAGTTTAACTCTGGAAATTAAGTGATACTGATGGAAAAATTCATTTTGATGAGAAGTCAGAAATTCATCAGTAACTATGTTTTTATATACGTCTGAATACAGAAATAGTTCTAATTTTAAGCATCTAATAAAATCAGCAGAGGAACACCACTTCCCCATCCTTTCCTTGAACTTTTTGAAATGGCCAAAGGAAAAGAAGAGAAGGGCCTGAACCACTTTTGGAATCCAGGTAAAAAGTAATTATTTTTAGAGTAAATCTGGTATATAGGATAGCCTTGGGACAAAACAAAAACAAACAAAAGAGAATACCAAACACAGACTCACAACAACTTTCCCTCTCTGAGAGAACTATGCCATTGCAAGAAGCCAGTAGAGAAGATTATTACAAAGCCACATTCATGCTCTGTAATTTGAAAAGCCAAGAGCTAGAGACATGCGATGGACTGAATGGGTCCCCTCCCCCTACTCCCACCATTCCTATGTTGAAACCCTCATTCCTCATACGATGACATTGAGGGAGAGAGCCTTTGGGAAGTAATTACTTTTAGATGAGGTCATGACGGTGGAGCCCTCATGATGGAACTGTGCTTTTATGAGAAAGAGAAGAGACACCAGAGGTCCTCTCTCGAGTTTCTGCTATATGAGAGGACAGAGAGAAGATGGCTACCTTCAAACCAGGAAGAGGACTATCAACACACACCAGCTCTCCTGGCACCTTTCCTTGATGTCCCAATGTCCAGAACCGTGAGAAGTATGTGTTTTAGCCACCCAGCCTATGGTATGCTTGTGCTAGAAGCCTGAACTGATGAAGACAAGATCATACCATGTCTCAGCACAGAAAATGATTTTTGCCACCATGGATTTAGGTTTAGGGTTGCAGCTGTGTAGAGGGGGTTAGGGCAAATGTTGTACCAGAGTGAAGGCCTTCATCATGACACCAGTTTTTTTCTATTGTAATCATGAGAAGAACCAAAGTTCTGAGTTCTAGTTCAAAAGCATCTTCCAGATGGATGATAAAAGTACATGTAAAACAAATGAACACACACACACACACACACACACACACACAAATCAGGAAAGAAAAGAAAGCATAAGACTATTAGAATAAAATAGAGGCCAACATTTATTGTAATCCCTGATAATGAAGTTTCTTTTTCTTTTTTTGTCTAATCACACCAGACAAGATGGGATTCATAAAATAAAATATAGATACATAGGTACACAGATAAATAGATAATTAAGTGCATTGATACGTAGTACCTGTTGGTTAAGAAGCCCAGAAACTAGTTTAGAAAGAAAGTACCTATTGGAAAAATTATAGGTTAACATACTTAATATAAAAAACACTTACAAAACAATTAGAAGTGCTCCTAATTATCTTTATAACTGTAAAAAGATATTTAGAATTTCTAAGCCTTTATTTTCTTATTTTTTTTTAAAGATTTTATTTATTCGACAGAGATAGAGACAGCCAGCGAGAGAGGGAACATAAGCTGGGGGAGTGGGAGAGGAAGAAGCAGGCTCATAGCGGAAGAGCCTGATGTGGGGCTCGATCCCATAACGCCGGGATCACGCCCTGAGCCGAAGGCAGACGCTTAACCGCTGTGCCACCCAGGCGCCCCTATTTTCTTATTTTTAGAAGAAGGTGATAAAACTATTTTTTCTGTATGTATGAGGTAAGTTAAGATATATAAAACTTGTTTCAGTGTTGTCTGGCACATAGTAACTAAAAAGTAATAGTTATTTTAAAAGATTATTTTATATCTTGATTAATTACCATGGTCCACAAAGTCTTATATGATCCAGCCCCTTCCTATCTCACAACACTCCAGCCCTTGGGGATGCCGCACAAGCCATTGTTTGCTGCTTGGAGATCTCTGCATATGGCTGGTTTCTGCTCATCATCTGGGTCTCAGCCCAGTGGTGACTTTCCCTGAGCGGTCTTCCCTGGCTGCTGCATCTAAAGGAGGCCTCCCAACCCACCCCTGACCACTCTCTGTCTTGGAAGTTGAAATTCACACTGTCTTTGTACCTCCTCGTATTTGGCACAGTGTGGCCAGTTGAACTGTGACCCTCTCAAAGCTATGTTCAAGTCCTAGGCCCCAGTACTTGTCAATGTAACCTTATTTGGAAATATGGTCTTTGCAGACACCAGTAAGTCCAGATGAGGCCAAACTGTTTAGGGCGGGCTCTCATTGCAATGACTGACGTCTTCCTAAGAGAAAGGAGAGAAATCTTGGCAAGAAAGGCATAGAGGAAACACAGAGGAAAGATGGAGGCATAAATTGGCGTGATGAGGACACAAATCAAGAAACACCCCAGGCCACTAGGCACTGTAAGAAGGCAAGGAAGTTGACTCCCCTAGAGCCATAGAGAAAGCAAGGCCTTGCTGACACCTTGATTTCAAACTTCTAGCCTCAGAACTGTGAATAAATTTCTGTTCTTTGAGCCGCCCAGTTTGTGGTAATCTGTTACAGCAGCCCTAGGAAATGATTACACATAGGCTGAAGTTAATTTGTTTATTTTTGAAGTTGTGTTTATCTGTCTCCCTTCAGGAGCATGTGTACCTGTGAGAGCAGGAGTTTGTCATGTTCGCCACCGTGTTCCAGCGGCTGGAATGAAGCTGCCTGCAGCACAGTAGGTACTTATCAAATGAACGGATGCATGGATGGATGGATGGATGAATGAATGAAATGAATACAAGAAAAAGTAAAATATAATTTATTATAAATGACCAATAACTATACTGAAAAATTTTCCACTTAATAATCAGTAATTACCAAAAGGACCTTCCATTAAATAAAAATGAAATAAAATCTTTAATCTATTAAATTGATAAGTGTTTCAAAGTCTTGATAATAGCCACTCTCAGCAATGATAGACTCATAAACAATGTTTTCTAACTGCTGCTAGGCATTAAATTGGTATAACATTTTAGAAAAAAGAATTTAAAAATACGTATTCTTTGACTCCATTAATTTATTCTTAGGAAACCATCATAGGGATTGGTGCCATTTTTTTTTCTATAAGTATATTCCTGCTGGGATTGTTTGTAATAGTTTAAAAACTTGAAACAAAATAAATGATAATAGAGTATTGACTAAATAAATGTTGATACATTATGAATTTTATATCCATAAATATAACTATATAAAATATTTTAGTAACTAGAGATGTGTCTGTTTTATTAAATGATAAAAACCCTAATCTATAAACAAGTAATATACTACTGTCCCAATTTTGTGAACATATAAGTGTATTTGCATTATATATATATATATATATATATATATATATACACATATATATATATGTGTGTGTGTGTGTGTATTTTCAGTATCTTCCTACATTTTCTACAATGAGCAGTTATAACATTTATAGTCAGGAAATAGTTATAAAATGAGAAGAATTGAAGAAATCCCTCTTTCATGGCTCAGCTATAATATGTCCTTGGATAATGCTATTGTGCCCTTTAAAAATGATAGGCTTGAATTTTCCCGTCATTAATACATCTAAGTGTAAAGACTTCCTCTAGCTAATGATGTAGCACACAAAATAATTAGGCAATATACAAGTCAGAGTTCATTTACACTTCTCTTGGGAAGCCTAATAATGTGTTACCTTAACCTGTACCTTGATTATACCACAGTTTGATAAAATGTGGAATGGAAGACAATCCAGCTGTAAACACAGCAGTAGGAAGCTCTAACATATTTTCTGTTCCACAGAGTGGTAATGGCTTTAATGAAGGCTGAACAGTGGATCTAAAATTATTTTGCTTGCGAGAAAAAATGTCTTAATGAATTTGTCACTATTTTTTACTGTTTTTTTTTTTTTAATTACGGAGAAAAGTGAGAAAAAACATCATGGGTTTAAGAATTTAGAATTTCCTGTAGAAATCTAACATTCCTGACTCCATCTAAAGGCACCATGGGTGTTTTGTGAAGATAGAAATGAGAAATATAGTTAGCAAAATCTGTGCTCTGAAGTAACTGGAAAAATGATGCCTCTGTCATTCCCCCCCACTGGTAAGAAGGAACTACAGGCTGAGGGAGAGTCTCCTGGGGGCGGGGGGTGGGCGGCTGACTGGAAGGGATGCCAGCCTGCACGCCAGCTTTGCCTCTGCCAGGTGCTGGCTCTGCATTCTTGCGTTGTTTATTTAACTCCGAAGGATCCTTTCCTCCTCCTTAAAATAGCAGAACAATATCATCTGAAAACTTTCTTTAGTGCCTAATAAGTACTTCGAAAATTGTAATAACTTCCCTTTCTCAGGGGAAAAGGAGGCATATCTCCATGTGAGACACCGAGCGTTCTGTCATTATTCTTGCTTAGAAACGTACGCATGAAAAAAAAAAAAAAAAAGAAACGTACGCATGGCTTTTGGAGCAGTTCACCTGACTGGGATCAGTGTACCTGGTGATCCTTTCCTGTTGGAACAGAGTCTGACTCCTCTGTTGATATCTCAGGAGAAACATGCACCTTATTGACCTACTACAGCTGTAATTACCGACCAAGAAACTCACACCTCCCAAGTCACAACAGAGAAAGTCAAAGAAAGGCCACAGACCAAGTCTTTTCCTATCATCTGATAGGTAGTGTCATTCTCGGTGATTCCTCAAGCCAGATTTATCTCTCCTCTGTGTTTCAGCTGTCTCTTGGGTTTGAGCCATTGCTTATCCGAACCAGACAAATCAATGATCTTTAAACTCTTTGGCTGGAAACATCGGCACTTAATGAGTTAGTGTGAAAGGGTCCTACATTAACACACCATTGCAAAACAAAGTGTTGCTTCGTCATATTTATAAGTTACTGTTTTTTCCTGGTACCACATTCCTATATCTTCTTTGCACTAAATTATGTAATACTTGTACTTAGTAGAGCAGTATGACATGTTGTTTTCCAAATTCAACCATGGTTCACTGGAAAATTTTGAGGCCTTAACTTCATGGCACTGTTAGTCTTCTCTTTACATCCCTCTCCTTTGACCTATTTCTTTCAGCAAGGCAAAAATTATTATAATTGACAAGACTTCCCTTATTATGGTTCAAGGGTGAGGTTCAGAGTTTTGAACCCCATGAGGACATCCCACATCCAAAGACTACATCTAAGTACCTGGCACATATTTTCTACTCAGTTACTATCTACTGATGGAACAAGTAAATGAATGAAATATTGAATGTCTGTGACAATCATGTCTTACATTTCGTATCAGATAGAGTCAGACAATTCCAAAAGTATTAGAACGATTGTGGAAGAACAACCAGAGTTCCACCCACTTGAAGATACCTTTGCAGCTATGAAAGGGAAAGGACAGAAGTCAACTTCAGGACTCTTGTTCAGGCTTTGGTGGAGGGACAAGGTAGAGCCGATTGGGAATTACAACTATAGGACATCCATCAATACAGTGCTCTGGTCCCAAAGGACACTCAGAAAATGTCCTTCCTGAGTTTTTCTAACCTTTACTTTGCTTTCTGTCTCTTAGGCATACCAAAATGAACAATGGAGAAATAAGTCTCACATACACAATCTACACTTGCCAATAAGTTGTGTACATTTGTGCTTCAGCTAGGCATTTTTCTCCACATTGGTTTACACATGAGAGTTCATCTGCTTGTATCTCAAGGGTTACTCAAATGTGAATAAGCTTTGGTTGGGGGACAGTGTTTTTCTAAGGATGAAAATAAACCAATTTAAGGAGCTATACCAAGTTAATTGTTATCATAAGATCTCAGAGGCAACATGAAACAGAAAGGAAGTGACCTAGAAAAATCTGTTTGCTTTTGTTGAATAATAACCACTTTTAAAAAGCATTTTGTTTTATTTTGAGCTGAGGAAGGCTCGCTTTTCTCTTGTCAGTGTGTTTAATATTTTATATAAATCAAATAAAGCGTAGTGACTCTATAACCTTTTCTTTGAGAAAGCTCTTACCTGAATCCATACTTACCGAGTTAACCCTGAGCAGGGTGACCCCAGTTGTGATGAAAGTATTAGGAAAATGTGATAGGACATTGTCAATTTCAGTGTCCCGAGAGCAGGATTAGAAGAGCATTTTAAATATATGCATTGTGCGTCGTGCTATTTTAGGAAAATATAATAATGCATCATCCCCAGTGAAGGATATATTGCTACTTCCTGTCCTATATCTTGAACTTTAATCACCTTTCAAAGGCCAGGGCTCCTTGCCTTCAGATAACTGCAGTCAGTTAAGCTGCTGAATTAGTCTGTGGTCAGAATAAAAAGATGAAAGAATTGAATTATATTTTGCACTGTAGGACATTATTGCTCTTTCCATCCTCCCTGTTAGCAGGAACATGCATTGGCTTTTGCAAATTAGAGTGAAATTTTGAAATAACTGCAATTCACTCTACGAGATGGACAAGTGAGAGGTGCTGGAGGACGCTCATATATGCACGTGCACAAAACACATTACATGACTGCAATATGCTTTCATGTAGAAAATACTTCATTTACGCTCAATGTACATGGAAACACTTAAGAATATGGCAAAGTGTGAGTATGAGGGCTATTAAAAGATCAGCTTAATATCTTCTTGCTGAAAACTCACTGTGGTGTTGGCCTTGACATGACCTATAGAATTTTGTGTTGGCAGGAAACCAACTTTGAAATTTGTACTGTAGCAAATCACTGTGGCAATATACTTCCAGGAATTAAATCCTTTACATCGCATGGCAGTGTTGCCAGAGAGCATGTAGGGTCTCTTCTGATAGGAACCATGAAGGAGGCTTTGGCCAGAAATTCGAAGCCATATGTTAGTCCTGTCAAAAATGATATGGATCTGCTTACAAAAACCTTGCTCAGTGGCTTTGCCAGGAACCCTGTGGCCGTGTCCTGCCGGAAAGCCATTGCATGCATTATCACTGCCAGAAATTGATGCTGCCCTGGGATAATCTAACAGCACTAAAAACTCAACCTCTGGGTTTCGACTGCCAGACTTTAACTATTAACAGAGGCTGTGAGTGTATTACAGGGAAATAAGGCCTATTTGCCCTCTCTAGGGGTGAGGGTGGGCAATCCTGTTGGCTTCAAATACTTGAAGTTAATTAGCTCTTTGGAAAGGATTCCTGGCCAGGATTATATTAGTTATTTGTTTCCTGATGTTAATGGACTTTAGCTAATATTTTCCCAAGAACAGACTTGAATGATAGTCTTATTTATAGAGGGAAAATAGACAGATAAAGGTAAAAATCAAGACATTTTGTTTATAGTAGAGGAGTTAGTATACCATAAAATAGTCTAAATACCAGCTTAGTGTTTGCTTTACAAAAGCTAGAATAACAAAGATCCCCAGCTTCGATATTCATGGTGCAAAACCAGTTGGTGACAAATAATTCCCACATTCTGAAGTATAGTCAGTATCACACGTGATGTTTTACTTTGAGATGAATAATACCCGAGTGGAAACACACCAAGTAAGACCATTTATCTATTTGGCAAATTTGGGATTCAATTTTTTAAAAAAAATATTCAATTTTGAATTAATGAGCATGTTTACCACAGTTGTATCAAACTCTGCTACACAAAGTATGGTCCATGGGCTGATGCCAGTTTCTGAATGGTTTTTAATTGGTCCACAGACAGATAAGTACAGAGAATCAGGGGAAGTGCTTAGAAAATTTACAGCAATTTGATATTGCTGAAATTTTTTTATTGTAGTTTGTAAAATATCAGTCTGAAATAGATTGGGGATTGAAAAACAAAATCTCTACACCACAGGTAGTCTGAAGAGCGCCTTCCCTAGAGACGGCCCACTAGTCACCACTTCCTCACCTTCTCGTATTTAGACATTGCTAGTCACAGATTTGACTTAACCATTCTTTTATTGCTGTTCATGTAGGCTTTAGCCATCATTTTTCTATTAGTATCTCTGTTCTACAATCTTTGTACATTAATATCGGGGTGCCTTGAAATTTCTGTAGAGAAAGGTTAATGGGTCAGTCAGTGACTCCAGTGTGAGCCACTTCTTATTTAGGTCCATTCTGGGGAACTCAAAGCCGGAGATGATTTTGTAGAAACTGTGGAGTTCATGTGTATAAGCTCTCTCACCTACGTGGTTGACCCCAGTTGAAGAACCACTACGTAATTTCTCTTATTAATAATAGAAATTAATTCACAAAACTTCCTTTGACCCTTAGTTTCATCAAGGTAAAATGATGTCAGGTTCATGGTCACATGGTTTAATGAGAATTGGGTCCCATAATTTCTGTATCACCCATTATCTTTACCACTCAAATTCTTAACCAATCTGGGTTTCAAATCCTGCTGCTGGCCCCCACAGACCACATACACTTTGTTTTCAAAATTAGGTATCCTTAAGGATCTAGTACACCTCTATCTTTTACCCAATAACTACTTTTAGAGAACCTAACATTCGCTGGATCCCATGCTGGACCCTGGGACTACGGCAGGAAAAATGGTGCAGAACATCTCCACTGTCAGGGCACTTACTATGTTGAGAGGGAGAAGAAATGCTAACAAATAACTACACGTATTATTAGATAAATGACAAAAGGGAAAAAGAGACGAAGTAACTGAATTTTAGTATAAGTAATGGAAGAATATGTAGTTATTTAATATGATGACATATACCTAAATTTCCAGAACATTTGTTCTGGAATGGAAACATTTGTATGGAGAAAAGCAGGTTATTAGAGCAACATATATAAAAAGTAAAAACATATTCTTGCAGTTTTATGTGTATCAATGCAGAGAAAATCATTTGGAAGGAAATTCACTAAAACGCTAGTTATGTAGTAATCTGTGCAGAAGAGCTTAGGAGTCATTTTTCTTTTACTCTTTGTACTTTGCTGAAGTGTTAATATTTTACTGTAAGCCTTTGAATTCTACAAAGGAATAAATGTTAGGTAATTTTGAATTGAATAATTTTTTTTCTAATTTTTTGTTTTTGTCTTTTAGCTGTGTTTTTGATGATGGAAGATTTTAATTTACCAATATTGTCCTTCATAATTTCTGCCTTTGATGTCATGTATAGAAAGAACTTCTCCAGAAAAAATACTGTATTAATAATCGTATTCTATTTATATTTTTTGGTTTCATGTTTTACTACTAAGTTCTTGATTATTTTGAAATTTATTTTGATACATAAAGTTGGGTAAAACTTCTTTCCCCCTCCATAGAGTTGGCCAATTATTTTGACACCACTTATGGAGAAATTTGAATATTTAAAGCTAAGTTTTAAAACACCATCCCATTTATAAACTAAATAGTACATAATCTGGTTTATTTCTAGGCTTTCTGTTTGATACACTCATCTGCTCGTCCAATCAGTGGCAAGTATCATATTATTTAAATTATTTTTAACTTAGAGAAAATTTTATATTCTTTAATATTAGCTTCCATGTAATCTTTACATTTCCTTTCCATTATTTTTTTTCAAATTCAAACATGAATATTTTTCCCTGAAATGAATAAATTACATAAAATTATCTGAGGGAGAATTACCATGTTTTTTACATTGAATCTGGAGGAATTTTAGAATAATTTCATAAAATTTTTTAAAAAATGCATAATTAGGACTTTGACTTGAATTAAGTTAAACTCAACTAATTTAGGAGTTACTTTTATATTTGTATTATTCAATCTTTCTATTCAACACAAAGTTCATATAATATCCTTATTTACTGAAATCAATGAAGTATTATAATTCTTTCTATATATTTCTCACACATTTATTATGATTTGCTTATGTATTTTACATTTCTTGTGATTGTGCTTGGAATATTTATTTTCTATCATGTATCTATTGTGTAATATCTGTTGTCACTGGGTGCATGATCTTTTAAAGCAGTCCACTTTTAAACTTACCTATCAGCAGTTAGATGACAATGATATCCTGGTAAATATTGAAATGAGGAACTTTTCATGTTTTCCTGAGCTGTGGGAAAGTTTATATAGTAAGACTCTTTCTCCTCCTCCTCTTTCTTTTATCTTTCTCCAATATGAACATCTTTTCCCTTAAAAGTTGGAATCTGGCCATTTCCTTTTCTGCTCTTTTCCTCTGGCTTTAGATGTGTGGTTTCATATTTGATCTATTGTTCTTTCATTCCTAGAGCCATTTTATCTCTCCACAAGGAGCCAGAGAAAAAAATTCTGTTTCCCTTTTGAACATTGGACTTAAAAATTAGATAAACCATTATTAGCACAATCTCACAGCGTGGGACTGGATGAGAGGCACCATATTTAACAGATGAGTGCAAATTAGTTCAGGGCCTTAAGAACAGGTCTCCAAAATGTTGAAAATTTTAAGACACATTATTTCAGGCTTAAATTTAATTGTTTTAATACAAGCTTCAGCCTCATCTATTACTGAAATATAGTAGTATAACCAAAGAACCCACATGGAATAGGCTTATATACCATCCCCAAGCACCTTTATGTTTGTTTCCTCAAGTACATGGTGTATGACATCCTTTTTCAAATGTAGTGTAAAGTTCTAGCAATTCCAAAATCTGTATAGTTGAAAACCAAGTGATTCAGTTTTGCTTTGTATTCCTACTTTGAAAATCAAGTGATTTGATTTGATTTTGTACTACTACTTTTATTAAATAATTATTTTTGAGTCCTTTCTATATGCCACAAATTGTTTATATTACTAAAGATACCATGGTGACCACACAAAAATATTGGCCTAGTTGAATTTATATTTGGAGGATAGATCATAAGTACATAAACATATACCTATTCTGGATAATAAGTATCTCAAAAATAATAAAACAGGGCAATGAGGTTAGAAAGGGATCCGTGGGATGTTGCTACTTTAGCTAAGATTGTCATATAGGCGTCTCTGAAAAGGTGGTCTTTAAGGAAAATGTGGAAAGGAAGACAGTCATGCCAAGAGTATCCCAGAGAGAGGACAGAGTAAATACGAAGAACTGAAGGCAGATCTAAGCTTGGCCTCCTCTAGGGACTGGAAAAGAAACTTGTCTTTCTGGAGCACCAGGAAGAGGAGGAAATTGACAAGAACTCTGAGAGGGAGCCTGGAGCCTTGTCCATTGTGTAGGATAGCATTGAACTTAAATATGGTTTCCCTCACGAGGATCATGCTCTATCAATCACAGTATCCTGTTGCCTACCTAGTCAATGGTAGACGCTCAACAAATGTGACTTAAAATAATACAGTTTCTCAAAAGGAGACTATATCTTTAATTATAGCTATTGTTTTAAAATATAAATGCAGAAAAAGTAAAACAGAAAGTCGCTTATGAGTGTTGCTTTCTTCTGTGCAGCAAAATATATGTCTCAGAAGCTGATTTTTTTCCCTCTTTTCTTTTCCCACAAATTCTAGAAAATGAAATATAATTAACTCTCAATAAGAGTTTTCCATTTGGCTAGGAGAAAATCCTGACAAACAAAATTAAATTTCCTTTAAAAATTAATTGTTTCATAAAGAAAAACCTAAACATTACGGAGTGTTCTTATTTCCAAGAATAATGAGTCACATTTTTATTCTGTTAAAAGCTCCTGAACAACTGTAGTGTTTTGAAATTTCAAGAACATCATTTGCATTCAATTTATGACTTTCCTCTTTTTTACCCTACTCCCATTACGGACGGGGTGTTTTTTTTTTCTTTACTTCTCATAGTCTGAGTCTCTTTATGTATTGGATAATTAATCTCTTTCTGCTTATGCTTACTAAGGGCATGTTTCATCACAACTACCACCATTGCCCTCACTACCTCCATGACTATTACTCGTTTCTGGGGCAGGCCCACACACCAGCTGCGCCAGTAATTATACGGCCAAAATGCTCCTGTGTGGTTTGCCCACACAGCTTCCCTGGAGCTTCCCACGTGGTTCCTGACGCCCCTGCCCCTCTGCTGACCTTCCTCAGTAGCCACCTTCATGAGGGCCAATGCCAGGCCCCCAAGATCCTGCTCTAGACTCGAAGTGTGAAGCTGTTCTGAATGACTGGTGGCTATGGTGTACAGATTACCAAATACTTTAAATATGCCCCTGCATATGCCCCCGCTTCTATGAGTCAAACACTCGCATTAGTAGGCAATGTGCTAATAAGCACTTTAACTATTATTATCTTATGGTAAGAAAAAAATCAACATCTCTGTGTAGTTGATGTTATCTCCATTTTACAGATGGGAAAACTGAAGCTTGACAGACATTAAGTGACTCCCCCAAGAACACATTGCCCGTACTGGCTTGGCTAAATTAACCCAGGTCTGTCTGATTTGAACACGTACATTATCAACCACAGTTTCGTGTGTCGCTAGTACTAGAAGTTCCGTGGGTACCTGCGGTGCATGCCTATATCCTTTTTCATCTGAGATGAAAGGAAAAACCAAAATAGTGTTACCAGACTGAAATCTACTGGATGTGGGGGGGACTTTCTGGGGAAGGCTGATACCTATGGGGTGGAACATTTCATGATTAGCCCTCAAGGTCTATTGGTAAAATATTTGCTTCCATTCTGAGCTCTATTTAGAGCTTTTAATGTTTACTTGAGAAATATTTCTACTAAGGACACAACAGTATTTCCCCTGAATTAAAAGCCGAGTAAGACTAGTACCAGGCCATTTTTGTTCCTTTCATGTCCGTTAATAAATATACTAAAAGTGTTATGATGTTGTCCAGGTAATAGATCCTAAATATCAAGGGATAATTGAATTGCTGTTATGCTGCTATGCTGGGGTCAAGGAGGAGTACAAGTGACACCCCTGGGATTCCCTAAGGTACATGTTTTTACTGCTAGGTTCAAGAGTAACAAGTAACATGAGACCACCACAACCCTGCACGGCAAAACCTGTTAGAACTGAGGTTCAGATCTGTTAGAACTGAGGTGTGTGTCATCCCACTGTAAGCAGATTGCTGACCATTTGAGGTGCTGGGTGAGAATAAAAGTAACCTTCAGCTGTTACTAGAGAAGGGAAATAATACATCCACTTCATAGCTAGTTTCAGAATTAAGTCACAGAATGAGTGTACCATACATGTTTTCTTGCTTGCCATGTATGTGTATGGCTGTGTGTGTGTACCTGTGTTGAGAGACAAGAGAAAATATTTCCGTTTCCCTCATTTTACCCATTGTTGAATATAATGGGTTTGGCTACTTTTATGACTTAGTAGTTTGCCCATATACAGGTGGTATTCAGGCAGAAGTAAGGAAACACTACTATCAGTGGATCATGTTGACATGGTAATAACATGACTTTGGATGTCTCCTTCCAAGATTATGAAGTGAGATGTTTTTCTTGCAATGCATGCTAATCGCTTTATGGTAGACCATTGTTTTGAAATGCAAGAAACATATGTATTAATATTGAACAACCAAATTTTGAGATTGTAGGTAATTTTATCATTTTTACCAGTCCATTATTGGAATATCATCACGTGTCTGAGAACTTCCTCTGTGTTTGTTTTGATAAGAACCAGAATCCTCTGTTTCCTACAAAAAGTGAGAAGTCAGTCTCCCTTGCAGCCAAAGGGCAGATAAAGGATGTAAGCCCTAATCTTTAAGACCATACACTCGAACTCAAAATGGGAGTTTGCAATGCACAGAAATGGAAACACTCTAGACTCCATTTTGGTGGATGGTGGTGTTGGCAGCCATATCAATATTCCGGATGCAGCAGTACAATTAGTGGTATCCTACATTCTATACATCAGCATCAGTGGAGCAAACTAGAACATCCAGCATTCCAGGATAATGGCAGTGGATAGACCTCATATAGTTGCCCTTGATTCCAACTGTTTCCCAAGTGTGATCTCTAGGATGCTTGGTCATTCTGTTGGTGATTTAATATCCTTTCATTGAATCCCAGTTTTTTCTGTTGCTTGCACTTAAAAACTCTGGATGATACTGTGGATTTTCCTATTGTAGTTGATCATTCTCGTGTAGATGTGGCAAGATGATGTCATATTAAACAGACTGGCTCTGATTTTCATCATGGACAGGGAGCTCCTGTTATTTTCTCACTTCGAATTTTTATTGGAATTCCAAATACACCATTAATGAATTCTCTTAGAAATATGACAGTCTCCAGCTAAAGTTGAAAAGTCAATTCTGATAAAATGAAACCAGTCCAGACTGTTGCTTGATTCTGTTTTTTCCCAGTGACCATAAATGTTTAAGGCTCTTTCCCCCTTAATTTAAATTCCCTAGTTTCAAATAATATCCTGGTGAAAACAATTTCTCTTCTTATATAGTTGAGGCTTTCAGTTATAATGAAACTGATTTTTAGTGTGTGCAGTGGAAGTTTCCAATTAATGAGATTAAAGAATCTGAGCTTTCACCTCTTTCTCTTAACTAGATTTCACAATGATTTTTAAAGGTTAACTCATCCCTGCTTCAGGGATCCATGTTTTAGGTCTATTGTCATCTCATTACTGAAGTAGATTTCATTATATCCAGACTCATTATGAGTTCCAAAATACTATGCTGTCTTCAATTCCTTCTCTAACATCTGGGGTGTTATAATTGTTCATTAAACAGCCACCTCTGAAAAGCTTGCACTTTATTAAGTAGCACATTAATCTGCTTGCTTGGGGCTCTGAAAAATTGTATGTTAATATCTGTTGACCTTGCTTTTCCTGTTGTATATTTTCAGTAATTTGCACCCACATTGATGACACGGTCACCAAATTCTGTTATTGTTTTCTTAATATCAGAGATCTCTTCACTGGAAAAATGTTTGCTAGTCATCACTAGATTTTTTTTTCATTTTTCTAAAAATAAATGTCGGCTTCTTATTTGAAACACTAAGACATTTTTAGTAGTGTCCTAAGAAAATTATTTTCAATGTCTTTTCCTAAGGATTTAGTGGCTGGCTTTTATCATGCTCTGATGAAATATTTACCTAGAGTAAGTCTGCTTTTTTTTATTTTTTTTTAAACTGGAATAGGAAGGGGATCAAGTCTGAGGATAACCTAATTTAAAACCAGCCCATTCCTTTTTAAAGACTTTTGTTGTTGTTAGTTTTTATAACAAAATTACACATATTTGTTTAAAAGAACTAAATCTTAGAAAAATGAAAATAAGCAAATTGAAGAAGATAAAAATCATCCACAATTCCCTGAGTAATAGCAAGAGGTAACATTTTGTTCTCTCTCTATCCTGCACCTAATCATAGACTTATTCATTCATTCAACAAATGTTTTTGAGTGCATAGTAATGCTAGGTTCAAGTCCTGGCAATACAGTAGTGAATAAAACAGATTTTTTAAAAATTCTGTTCTTTATAGGATATATAACCTATTTGAGAAACAGTTACACAAATACACACACACACAACATCCTAATACGTATTGTTAACAATATGCATGTTCAGAATTTTTCATGTCATAAAATATTTAAAATGTGTTTCTAAAATTGAAGTGAAATATAAGTAACTGAAAAATCAGCCTTTTAAGAGCATACAATTCAGTGGCACTTGTTACATTCACAACACTGTGCAACCACCACCTCTGTCTATATATATATATATATATATATATATATATATATATATATATATACATATATATTTTTGTTGTTGTTGTTGTTGTTGTTGTTGTTATTGTTGTTCATCTATTCAATAGGTAATGCACATTTGGGTTGTTCCCACTTTTTAGTTACTGCAAATAATGCTGCTATGAATATTCATGTGCAAGTAAATGTTTGAGTACTTATTTTATTTTTAGGGATATATATCTAGGCGTAGAACTGCTGGGTCATATAGTAATTCTATATTTAACTTTTTGAGGAACTACCAAACTGTTTTGTTAGTGGCTGCACTATTTTATACACCTACCAGCAATGTACAAAGGTTTTGATCTCTCTATATCCTTGTGAATACCTGTTAGTTTCAATTTTAAAAAATTGTAGTTACCCTAGTGAGTGTGAAGTAATATCTCATTGTGATTTGATTTGCATTCCCCTATTGACTGCTAATACTAAACATCTTTTCATGTGCTATGGGCTCTTGTAGATCTTCTTTGGAGAAATATCTATTTAAGTCTTTTGCCCAATTTTTGAGTTGTCTCTTCTGTTATGAGTTATAAGGGTTCTTTCTGTAGTCCAGATACTAGACTTTTATCAGGTATGTGCTCTGCAAATATTTCCTCTCATTCTGTAGGTTGTTTTTCCACTTTCTTGATGATGTCAGTTGATGCATAAAAATGTTTAATTTTGATGAAGTCCAATTTATTTTTTTCTTTTGTTGCCCAGGCTTTGGTGTCATATCTAAGAATCCACTGCCAAATCTCAGGACATAAAGATTTGCCCCTATGTTCTAAGAGTTTTATAGGTTTAGCTCCTATCTTTAGGTATGTGACTCATTTTGAGAAAATTTTTTGTATATGATGTAAAGTAGGAATCCAACTTCATTCTTCTTTATCTTATAAAGTCTTACTCTCCTCTTCATTTTCTGAAGGGGAGTTTTGCTGGATATAGAAATCTTGGCTGACAGTTTATTCTTCCAGCAATTTAAAACTGCCTTCTCACTTACTGCTGTTAATCTTATTGAGGACCACTTGTACGTGATGATTCACTTCTCTCCTGCTGTTTTCAGGATTCTCATTCTGTCTTTGGCTTTTGACAATCTGATTTTGATGTGTTTTGGTGTAGATCTTTTTTAGCTTATTCTTTTTGGAATTTGTTGAGCTTCTTTGATGTGAAGCTTGCCAAATATGGGGAGTTTTTAGCCATTATTTCTTCAGATATTCTCTCTGCCCCTTTCTCTCTCCCCTCTCTTTCTGGGACTCCATTATTTTTATGTTAGTATGATTGATTATATTCCACAGGTCTCCTTAGGCTCTGTTCATTTTTTTTATTCTTTTTTATTTTTTCTGCTCCTCAGACTAGATCTTTTTAATTGACCTATCTTTAGGTTTGCTGACTCTTGGTTTGCTCAAATCTACTATTAAAACCATCTAGTGAGTTCTTCATTTCAGTTACTATAGTTTTTAGTTCCAGAATTTCTGTTGGGTTCCTTTTTAAAAAATGTTTTATGATAGTAAAATACATAAAATTTACCGTATTAACTATTTTTAAGTGTAGAGTTCAGTGGTATTAAGCACATTCATGTTGTGCAATAATCACCACCTTCCATCTAGCTCACTTATCAAACTGAAACTCTATGTCCATTAAAAAATAACTCCACATGATCTCCTTCTCATAGCCCCTCTCAACCACGATTCCATTAGTTGTCTCTATGATTGTGGATACTCTAAGTATAAATGGAATCACACAGTGTTTGTCTTTTGTGATCAGCTTATTTCACTTAGCATGATGTCCTCAAGGTTCATCCACAGTGTAGTGTGTCAGCATTTTCTTCCTTTTTCAGGCTGAATAATATTCTATTGTATTTATATACCATATTTTGCTTATCCATTCATCCATCAAGGGATGTTTGAGTTGCTTCCACGTTTTAGCTACTGTGAATGATGCTAGTCTGAGCATGTATGTACAATATCAAGACCCTGCTTTTAATTATTTTGGGTATATATCCAGAAGATAATTGCTAGATCATATGGTAATTCTATTTTTAATTTTTGAAGAAACTGTCATACTGTTTTCTACAGTTGTTGTATCATTTTACATTCCTGCCAACAGTACCAAGGATTCCAATGTCTCCATATCCTTACCAATACCCATCATTTTACTTTATTTTATTTTACTTATTTTTTTGATAGTAGCCTTCCCAATGGGTATAAAGTAGTATTTCATTGTAGTTTCAATTTGCATTTCCCTTTGATTTGCATTTCCCTAATGATTAGTGATGTTGAGCATCTTTTCATATGCTTATTGGACTTTTATCTGTCTTCTTTGAGAAATGTATATTGAAGTCCTTTGCTCATTTTTTAATTGGGTGGTTTTATTGTTATGTTTTAGGGGTTCTCTCTATATAATGGGTATTAATCCCTTATCAGATATATAATTTGCAAATATTTTCTCATATTCTGGGGTTGCATTTTTACTCTGTTGATACTGTCTTTTAATGCAAAAAATTTTTAAATTTTCATGAATTCCCAATTTGTCTATTTTTTCTTTTGTTGCCTGTGCCTTTGGTGTCATATCCAAAAATCAATGCTAAATTCAATACTGTGAAGCTTTTGCCCTAGTTTTCTTCTAAAAGTTTTATAGTTTTAGTTCTTAAATTTAGACCTTTGATTCATTTTAAATTAATTTCTGTATATGATGTTAGGAGAGGGTCCAACTTTATTCTTCTGCTTGTGGATATCCAGGTTTCCTACTACCATTTGTTGAAGAGACTGTCCTTTTCCCCATTGAATGGTCTTCATGCCCTTGTCAAATATACCATTTGACCATATATGCATGAGTTTATTTCCAGGCTTTCTATTCTGTTAGGTTTTTATGTATGTTTTTCTTTATGCCAGTACCACATTGTTTTTATACTGCAGCTTTGTAGTAAGTGTTGAAATCAGGAAATGAGTCCTCTAGGTTTGTTCTTCCTTTTCAAGATTATTTTGGTTATTCAGGGTCTATTGAGGTTTCATATAAATTTTAGGGTGGGTTTTTCTATTTCTACAAAAGAATAGATCATTGGATTTAAATAGGGATTGCATTGATTCTGTAAATCTCTTTGTGTGGTATCAACCTTTTTTAAAAATATTTTATTTATTTATTTATTTGAGAGAGAGAGAGAGAGTGAGTGTGAGGAGGGGCAGAGGGAGAGGGAGAAGCAGACTCCCCTCTGAGCAGGGAGCCTGACACGAGGCTCAATCCCAAGACCCTAGGATCGTGACCTGAGCTGAAGGCAGATGCTTAACTGACTAAGCCATCCAGGCACCCCTGGTATCAACATTTTAACAATGTTACTCTTCCAATTCATGAACATGAGATGTGTTCCTATTTATTTGTCTTCTTTAATTTCTTTCAGCAATGTTTGGTAGTGAAGGTTAGGGTCTCCTCAGGTCTTTTATGAGCAACTGTTTTGCCCTAGAATATACATGCTTTTAAAATTCTCTAGTACACATGGGTACTTTGGAATTTAAAAACAAAACAAAATAAAACCTCTCTCCCCAGCTTTTACTCCCAGGATTTAGATGTTTTATTATTTGCCATAGCTATAATCTTTAGCCACAGGCCACAGCAAGTTTTTCATTTGTATTACAATGTCTTTGTGGAATGTCCACCACTTTTCCATATTGTGTGAGCTCTGTGTTAGGCAAAATAAAGTCATGCACTTTGTGTTAGTCTTCAGGTAACCCCCCAACACGTTAGAACACATAAACACAATTCTTTGAGAATAAAGTACGTCTGCCCACTGAGAAACCACAGACAAGGATTCCATGCTGGAAAGTAGGCTGCCATCTTCAAAACTGCTACCCCGAAGGAGGAGATGGCATAAATGCAGGCAAAACTCCACAACTTTCTACTGTTTTTAAGTTAAACTTTTCTTGATTCAGTGTTGCCTGGATTGCGGTAATCCTTTAACTATTTTCCACAGTCTGACACAGTTGATTCTGACAGTTTTTGCTTGACTTTTCAATGTTCCTCTGGATGGATGGACCTTTGGAGCTACCCACTGTGCCAATTTTGCTGATGTCCTCATCTAAAATATTCTTTTTGATAACTGCAATTATCTCTTCAGTGAATACTTGAACTACATGTAAGTAATAGGTGGTTAATTTCTCCTTATTTAGGTAGTTTTTGATTTTTTGAGAAAAGCATGGGAAACTCTTCTAACCTATCCAGATTGACATATCTGGATTCAAATGTTTACTCTTCCACTTCTGCTTACGGGATAAGTTTCTTTAAAAATCTTTAAATCACAGTCTTATTTCCTGGAAAAGGGGGATGATCACTCAGACTTCCTTCCATTTTTGTCAGTATTAAATAAAAATGTATGCAAAGTGTTTAGTTCTGTGCTTAGTGCATTGTAAGTGTTCTAAAATTGGTATAGAAAATAATTGCCTCAATAATTCTTTGCTTATAGCTATGATTATTTCCTTAGCATGAGTTTCTAAAAGAAAAACTGCTGAAATAAGTAACATGTGCATTGTTTAGCATTTGAATTAATATCAACAAATTGTGCTTTAAAAGAAGTTGTGCCACTTTACTCATCTTTTATGAGAAGGTCTTATTTTTTGCTCTTTTTACCACCCCACCACCTGGCTCTGTTGTACTCACACTTGAGGAAGGACATAAAAAAATAACAATTTCCACAGATTCTTTCTCTATTCGCTTGGATTTACAGTGCTATTTTAGATTACTTCTCTCTTACTTCTGCTTGGTTTAATAGTGACGATTTAATTTTGTTTAGTTTTTTGTACCCAAATGCAGAAAGCTACTAAAGCATGGATGCGTGGGGAAAGAGCCTTTCCAGACTGTTATGGACATCATCACAGAATAAACAGGTGGTTCTCTATTTTCTGATGGTTTTAGGACCTATATTTCTGAGACATAAACATGTAAAGAAGAAGTATCTTATATCCCTAGGAGTGACAATATAGTTGACCAACAAACTGAGGCACTTTTTGGGGGTCAATATTTCATTATAAAAATGTTTAAACATACAACCTCAGGACACTTTTGAAACTAAAAGCATATTGTCTCTGGAAAACTGGGACAGATGGTCACACTACACACACTTGGATATTTCCTTGGTTTACTCCTCAGTATAGCTCCATCAATCAAGAGTCTGGTATTTAGTTGGCAGTCACTCTCAATTTTTTTTGAAGAGAGGTATGTACTTTCACAATTATTTTTATTGGGAGGTGATATGAGGCTGCATGATATATTCAAGTCTAAGTCATCCCTCTTCTGGCGTATAGGTCAATATAGTGAGTTGCATCATGGTTCAACATACTTGTTGCCCCTTTGTTGAACGTCCTTCTTTGTAGTGGTCCTCCCTTTGGAGTATAATCTCAGATCTCGTGATCTCAACCCTGAACACATAACTTACTTTTGTCAATCAATTACTAGTGAGGTTTAAGAGAAAATATTGACACTCATTTTCCACAAATTCTTTCTGTATTAGATCCGACTTACATTTTCTGCATGAGATTGGCAATATTCTAAAATAGAGCTCCTCTGTAAGCCTGAGTATTTGGAGTAAGACAACATGAAACAGAGTCAGAGACAATTTGTGATGGACATATAACTTCAGAGAGAAATACAGCTTTGTTGTGAGTCACTGAGATTTTAGTGTTGTCTGTTACAGCAGTATTATTTAGTCTAAACTGACAGATGTATTTCATCTATCAGGAAATGGTTTACCCCATGCTGAGAGAATAAAAATAAGTTTGAGTATTACCTTTATTTGGTAATTTCTTCTCTTATTTGGCCTTTTCTCTTCCTTACCTGATACCTCATTACTCTTGACCAGATTCATTTCAATTATGTATTTATGCCATATTCATTCTTTATATATGTACAGCTAAAGATAAAACAACCTACCTATTAATGATCTACAGCTCTAAACTGGGTACAATTCACAAAGACTGGCTCCTTGTCTGGACTTCATGACCTACACATAGGAAAACTTGGAGAAGGATGTCTTGACCTCCATGGAAAGACACAATTATTATCTCCAGTGGTTCCATTTAAATTGGGGATTTTAGTTCTGTCCCAATGCCAAAGATAGAAGTTTGGTAAGAAACTGTCATTCAAGATTTCCTAAATTTGAAGCACTAGAGAAAAATCTCTGAGAGTTAAAATGTTAAAGTGAATAAATGGTGGGATAAAATCATGTACAATAGCTATCTTAAATACATTCTTAAAATTTGGAGGCAAAAGGACAGGAAATCTGTTTCAAAATATATTCTTTACTTAAAATACTATCCAGGGGTAAAATTTATCCAGACTTTATCTTAAGAGGCATGTAATATACTTGTAACCTGTTGGATTAGACATATCCACTCTATCCCCTCTTTTTTTTCTTTTTAAGATTTTATTTATTTATTTATTTACTTATTGAGAGAGAGAGAGCAAGCACAAGTGGGGGATGGGCAGAGGGAGAAGCAGACTCCCCATTGAGCAGGGAGCCCTACATGGGGCTATCCCAGGATCCCAAGATCATGACCTGAACTGAAGGCAGAAGCTTAACCGACTGAGTCATCCAGGTGCCCCTCTATCCCCTCTCTTATAAGCATTCCCATTAGAGTGAAATAAGCCAGCCCTACAAAAGCCTACACTGGGTTGGATGTTTTAAGACCTGAATACAGGATGAATTACAGAAACAATACAAGCTGATTTCTGTGACTTCTGAAAGGTCTTTTTTTTTTTTTTTTTTTTAAATTCTTAAGTTACACCTTCCATGAGCTACTAGGTGGTGCCTGGAAATATTCCTTTGGAATTTTGATGAGGTTTTATGGAAAGCACACTAGATTGGAAGTTAGCTAATCTTTGTTCAAATCCTGAATCTATCCTACTTAACCTTTTGGATTTTAGTTTTATTCTCTATAAAATGAAGTTATTTTAACTAAATTTTTCACATGTTGGTCTATCTAGTAAATTCCACGTAGCACTCTGGACACACCAAACTCCTTTTCTCACTGAAAACTCCAATGTTTGATTTAATTTCCGTATTAGTGTTATTTTTGAATGAGAAAAGATTTAAGGAGTCACGTAATCTAATATCTTAACTTAATAGAGGAGGTCTTGCCTTGGCACGAGGGACTGTAAATTTGATAGCAGAGGAAGTTGCATAGCTCAGTTCTGGGCTAGAGGATGCTTTCCACCACCACTAGGGCACCTCTGTTCTTATTAGTTTATTACTAATAAGCTGGAACACTGTTACGTTCTCCTTCTACTCTCTTGTCCCTGGCTGCCAGACCAGGCTTCTTTCACGGAATACAATGCCTTTCTGGAAAAAGAAGGAGCGGAAGGAAGGCTTGTGAAACAGCAACAGACACTGGCAGTAGCAACTCTGCTGGCAACAGGGCCGGGGAGGGGGCTGGGAGCCTGTCAGTGTTCGCAGCTCCAGTGAATGGTACTGAGCATATGCAAGCCTTGCACTGTTCCTTATCACTTAGAGGAGAGCTGGTGGATTCAAGTAAACTCAAGCTGTCTCCTGCAGGTAGAGGGGGATGATATTTACATAACAAAGGGAAGTGCTGGGTGCATTTCTCTAGGTTTGGAGTATGAGGTACGGATGACTCCAAATGTATCACTTTTGCCTAAACCTCTGGAAAGTTGGACTGGATATTATGAGACCAAGCTTGCTTGTATTCTTTGTTCTTAAGGTTTTATTTTTAATCCTTCTAGTATAGCAATGTAGGATACAATTTATGAGAGAATGGGGTTTGGGAAAGGAGGGGAGAATGCAATTAAACACGAAGTTTTTCTTGAGCATGATCTGGTGGCTTAAAATCTACAAGACCTGCTTTGAAAGACTGTCCTATTACTGACAACAAATCATGTCTTAACCAAGCACTTCTGTTAGTAATGATTTGTCAGGCAAGTAGCTCAGAATTCCTTTAGAAGAGAGCAGTCCAGAGCCAAATCTCTCCTTCTGATCAGAGCTCTTTTATTAGAAATCTAAAGATTCATATATCTTGGAAGACCATCAGATGTGCTATTTTCCTGAAAATATATAACAGTCAGTGTTAGCTTTGACTTTAACAAAGGAAATACTTCCATCAGTACCCAATAAGAATAGGATTATATATGAATTATTTTTAACTGTGTGGGATGTCTTATAATAGAATTAACTATTTTATGAATAGTTAAATAATTTCATGGAGGAAAGTTTAAATGTGTTATTTATTTATTTATTTATTTATTTATTTATTTATTTATTTTAGAGATTTTATTTATTTATTTGACAGAGAGAGAGACAGTGAGAGAGGGAACACAAGCAGGGGAAGTGGGAGAGGGAGAAGCAGGCTTCCCGCTGAGCAGGAAGCCAGATGTGGGGCTTGATTCCAGGACCCAGGGATCATGACCTGAGCCAAAGGCAGACGCTTAACTGACTGAGCTACCCAGGCACCCCTAAATGTGTTATTTAATTCAGTGATATTTACGGAGTACCATCTTTGTGCTAAGTGTCGTGTCAGGTTTATCTTTCCACGCAGTCTGGTCTGAACTAGAATAGACAAAAATAGGTAATAAAAACAATTGCTAGCAATTAATGAGTGCTATGATGGGGCAGGCACCTTTCTGTTTATTTATATACTTGGCATGCATTAACTCACTTGCTCTTCTCGATAACCTAATGAAGTACACATTATTATGAGCCCTCTTTGACTCATGAGGAAACTTAGGTTTAGGCAATAAATTTAGACAATAAATATCTTTCTTAAGATCGTTCAAGTCAATGTCAGAACTAGGACTCAAGTCAATAGTCATATTGTAAAAAGACAATTTAGAATATATTCTGTGACGTATTTAGACAGTTACCTCATTTTCTTCCCAGTGCACTGGATCCTACTTGTCCATCCTACCCGCTGGCTGTAAGAGAATGGCTGAGACTCTGTAGGCTAAGCATGCATGTTTAATTTCAAGAGGCTAGGGCTACCTTTGGTCTACTACTCCCTGGAGTCTATAATGTTATGATGAGCAGAGCTCGCCCCCAGTTATTTCCTTTTTCCTCTTTGCCTGGCCTTTATCCCATCTCGGATCACTAATTTCCCCTGACTTGTCAGACAAGCAAACTTCTCATGATTTTTTTACTTTCTATATGGCCCTTTTTCTTTTTCTTTTTTTTTTTTAATATGAGTATAGTTGACATGCAATGTTACATTAGTTTCAGGTCTACAACATAGTGATTCAACTTCTCTAAATGTTAATGCTGTGTTCACCACAAGTGTAGCTCCCATCTGTTACCATACAACACTATTAAAATACCATTGATTATATTCCCTATGCCATATATAGCTATTTTGGGGGACAGGATTAAGGCTCACAGGGAAGGTTAATCTCTGGCATCTTTAACCCTGAAAGCAGATGCAGACATATTATTGAAAATGTATTAAATGTTAAAAATACATTATAAAATGTAACATGTATCATGCATTTCTTCTATATTAAAGGCAGGATGAATTATTTCTGAGAACCAATTCTAGAACTTAGAACCCAATGTGTAAGGAATCCAATTAAAATTGCTAGAAATATTTCAATAGAAAAAAATTTTAAAATACATGAAACTTATGAAAATGAAAACAAAGAACATAATTAACACATCTTTTAATATGTCATTCAAAATAATTAAAAACCCCAGGAGGAATTATAATGAGGCACTTCACAGTGAGAGTTCTGGAGTAAAGATGGTCTTGTTTTAAATTCAGATTTCATCTTTTCCTTTCTGCATAACCATGGACAAGCTTCTTATTGTTATGGAGTTTGCTTTCTTCATAAAATGGGGCCAGTGTACTGTGTTTCTCAGATTGATGCTGTGAAGACTAAATAAGTTAATGCAGGTGAATTGCTCAAAACAGTACGTGGTAGCAACTAAATAGATAAATACAGAGAATTCAAGAAAATACACCAAGAATGATGGATGAAATGACTATCGTTAATGACCATGGACATATTGTAGCTTAGGGTGGTGAAACACCACAAGATATTTCTAGCATCACACTCGCCTGTTGTTTGCTGGGTATTTTCCCCCCTAATTGGATCTTAGCCCTGTGGCTCTCCTCAGAAAATCCCTACATATTGAGCCAAAAATCCTGCCAATTTCTGACTTCCTATGGTGTTTACAAGGTGTGTTATCAAAATCTTAGTGCAAGTGACAAGCTTTAAAGTTCAGTCTTGTCGTGGGTCTACCCGAAATGAATAGTTGATTGTTTTAAATAATATTTGTATAGCCCTTCACAGCATCAAGATCCTCTCACCACTTGATATGATAATGCATTTTCTTCTCATTGTCCAAGCAGTCCTCTGAGGAATCCGCAATTATCCACATTTTAAATGTGACGTGTAAGAGAAGCTCAGCTGAGCTTGAACCCAGATTATTGGAATCCAAATCCTTTGCTTTTTAAATTTCAATTCGTCTACACAGTAAATGTTTTTACAAATCAATGTAATTTAAAGTAGATGGTTTAGTCAATGTGACAAAACCTCAGAGAATGCTGTCAAAGCTCAGGTTGTCTGTATTCACCACAGAACTGATTTGAAACCTCAGCCGTAGTCGGCGTGGGCCTTTTGGATTTGCCTATCTACACCTGACTCATTTATTTAGTTTGGGTTTTTTTTTTTTCTCTCTCCTTCATAAGTAGCCTGTTGAGGGCAATGTGGGTATAGTAGTGGTTATATCCTGCCAATGTAGTGGAGAAATACCGAAATACCATGCACAATCAATCACGCGAATATAACATATGTGCATATGTCCAGGGACCAGAAGAAATCACACCCCACCTTGAGCATGCTGTAGATTCTCACTAAATATTTGTTCTTGATTGATGAATTGCTTCAAATATGACCAGGTCACTGAGAAATCAGGCAGGGAGCCAGTCAGAATTTTAATGATCTTGGCTTTTTGCCCACTCTAATCAGAATGTGTGCCCTTCTTTTCCTACTAAAATTTAAGGTGGTGAAACAACCTGTCATCTGATTCTCTGTTTGGCCTTTTTTTTTTTTTTTTTTTTTGCTTATATCAAATTTATAAAGAAATTCAGTGCTGTTGAGCCTCAGCAAATGTTTTTTAAACTATAGCACATATAAGAGTTACCTTGGGGAGCTTGTAAAAACACAAATTTCCCAGTAGGTCTCATATCAGAAATCTGTGCACTTTCAGCACAAGTGCATTGTCAGGTCTACACTATGAGAAGAGATGTTATAAAGAAATCTTTCTGGGGTGCCCGGGTAGCTCAGTTGGTTGGGCATCTGACTCTTGGTGTCGGCTCAGGTCCCGATCTTGCAGTCATCAGATGGGACCTGCATCCTGCTCCCCACTCAGTGTGGAGTCTGCTTGAGACTCTTTGCCCCTCCCTCTCCCTTCCCCCTCTGCTCCTCCCTTGACTCTCTCTCTCTCAAATGAATAAATCAATAAAATCTTAAAAAAAAAAAAAGAAATCTTTATGTTTACCTTTGGAAAGGGACAGAGAGTATTAACAAGACATTATAATGTTTGTTTTAATAAAGTGCATTATCTTTCTTTATAGCAACTTCCAACACACATTTTATCATTAACCCCATAAGCTCTTTGATGATTACCAACACCATCAGGTGTTTTTATTAATCAATTATGGTACCACCTCTCTGATCATTTGCCCTACAAAACAGTTTTTGGGTTCTTGTCAGTGATAATAATGGTCATCCATCATTAAATTGCAATAAGTGAGTATTCAGGCCCTTAACACAATGAAATAAGGAATTTTAATCATTATATCTGTATACATCTTAATTCGCCACCTAATTTTTTATAAATATTAAATACGTCTTTTACATAAACCACAACTAAAATCAAGAAAAAAGAGGCATAGGGTGTAGGGAAAAAAAGAAAGAAACTTTATAATTTATTATAATAAGTATCCCAGAAGTTGATTTTAAGTAAAATGTAGTGAAAATTTAATGATCTGGTGAAATATTGAGAGTTAGTATTTATCAAACTGGGGGGCACTGGGGTAGCTCTGACAGGTTAAGTGTCTGCCTTCTGCTCAGGTCATGATCTCCCACTCCTGGGACTGAGCCCCGTGTTGGGCTCTCTGCTCAGTGGGGAGTCTGCTTCTCCCTTTCCCTCTCTGCTCTCTTGCTCTCTGTTAAATAAATAAATAAAATCTTTAAAAATAAATAAATAAATATCAAATTGGAATATAGCAGCCAGTATTATCACCAGATCAAATGTGAATTTGAATTTAACTATCAAATTTGAATATAACAAAGCATCTTCTCTATCAGGATACTGTTTGCTTGTTCTGATATTAGTGACAGTTGATTGAATTTTTCTCTCTGCAATTTTTCTTGAATTATTTGATTTGTTTTAAATCAAGGGTTAGTATACATGTTTGTCCTCTACTACAATCCTTTAACAGATATATCTCTATATCCTATCAAAGTTGGTTGCATTCAGTTTTCTTATGCCTCAGAAATCTCTTGCCTATTAAAAGTTCTTAGTGGACACCTGGGTAGCTCAGTCAGTTAAGTGTCTGAGTCTCTGACTCTTGGTTTCAGCTCAGGTCATGATCTCAGGGTCATGAGATGAGCCCCCTTGCTTAAGATACTCTCTCTGCCCCTCCCCACTGCTTGCTCTTTTTCTCTGTCTAAAAAAAAAAAAAAAAAGCAGCTCTTAGTTGTGTATTGTGAATTGTGGTCTGTTTAACTCCTCCTCCAGGAACCACTCACTACTCCTACAGGGCTAGACCATGTGTCTGCCTCACAATCCCTCTTCTTGATTGTAGCTAATTGGTCAAGATGTAGACCCCTGAGTAATGCTGAGCCAGTCAGGTTTTCTCTTCGATAATTTGGAATTGGCACCAAATAATTTTGCTTTGTCTATGCTGCCTCATAAATGAAAAAGGTACACAGTTCCTTCTGTAAACTGAAGAGCAAAGAAAGTTCTGTAGAGAGAGAAGAACAAAGCAGATATGACTCCTAAACTTATATTTCCACTGGGACCTCTTCCCTGAACTCCAGGTTCACACAGACAGCTTTCTACCTAACATCCTGACTTAACAGGTCCAGAAATGTTTCTAACATAACATTCCTAAGCCTGAAATGCTAATCTTTGCTTTCAAAGTTTCTCCACCTGCATTATCCCATTTCCCTTCATGTAACTACACACTTTGTGCATCTCACACACAAAAACTGACTTATTTTTTTCTCCTCTTTTATCTCATGTTCCATGATTATCAGCAAATCTTATTGACTTTTAAAAATTCATTCAGAGTCAGATCACTTCTCACCATCTTTACTGCTTGTTTCCCTGATCCAAGCTCCATTATCTGTCTAGCAGATCTCCTTGCTTCCATCTTTCACTCTCTACAGGCTATTCTCATGGAAGCAGCCAGAAGGATCCTTTCAAAATATAAAATTCCTGTAAGTTCTCCCATCAAAGACCCATGACACTTCCCCAGTTCATTCACAGTAAATGTCTAAGTCATGTCAACTGCCCAAAAAACCCTCTTGAGAACTTGCAAACCGAAGGTCCTAACTAATACACCCACGTACTCTGATGGTCTAATGTTGGCCTTGTAAGACTGGGTTTTCACTGGCTTTTGCTATTTACAGTGACTTAAGGCAAATCTTCAAACCCATCTACGTCTTAGCTTGCTCGCCTGTAAAGTGGAACTGACATCTGCTTTCCTACTTTCATAACATCTTTTTGAGCATCAGAATTAGGAATCCATGCAGGAGTGCTACACATATATAAACAATTATCACTGGAAAGTAAAACAGATCTTTTACTTTCATATCTAAATGATAGAAGGAGTATAGCACTTAAGCCGCACATCTCTTAGAGTGAAGAATGCATGTCAATTACTTACTTACTTACTTACTTACTTACTGAACCACCCAGGCGCCCCTCTGATAAACTTTATAAGTTTTCCTCAGAGGTCTGAATTTGGAAAACCAATAAATTGTAATTCTGTCCCCACTTCTAAGTTTTGATTCAGTAAGAACTAATGAATGGGGTCAAATAGATGGTGATACAAATATTATCAGTACACTGAGGGAAAAAGAAGGTGATTGACATATTTGTCAATTTCTATTTGCCCAATAAGACCACAAGGAAAAAGGCAACCACACACATAAAATAAAGTAGGCATTAATATAAAATTTTTTCATTGCCCATTTTCCCACATCTTTCCACTCCACAACTCCATGTCTCTGCATCTGGGATCATCACTTTGTCCTGAGGCAGCATGGCTGATTATTGCCTCCTTCTATAAGAGAGTAGAATTCTTTGTGTTCTCTTTATCAGTTAGTATCAATAGAGATTGACCTCTTCGGTAATTCAGAGAATCCTACCTTTCCTATTGATTCAGTGCAAGTACTCTTTTATGAAGTAGAAGTCTGGAAAAAGAATCATCTCTTTAGGAGAGAACTTGGGAATCACTCCTGCAATGCAGGTAGGCTCATCCCTACTAGACTTGGGGAACTCAACAATACCCCCTCTTCTTATCCTGTAGAGGAGATAGACTGAATCAGAGGTACTGTAACTAGTCAGTAAAACCCAACCTCACAGGGGCCTGAAGGGCACCTCACCTCCCTGGCCATTAAGGGGGTTGTGGATGATTGGGGAGGGCCTTCTGCTGTGACACAAGGAAAGGGCTCACTCAATTACATCTGGCATCCCTATTCTTAATCCCAAGAAGACTTCGTTTCCCCATTCCAGTGGGGGATCATCTTTCTCAGCCTCCACTTGCCATGTCAACGTGGATTACTAAGAGGAAATAGTCAAGTGGATGTGCCTGTTTAGAATTGAGCACTTATGGAGGGCACAGGCAAAAAAATCTTAAGAAGCAGGCAGATGGTAAAGGACCAGCCACACATTGCAGAGAATATTTGTCTTGTCAGTGACAGGCAGCAACTGAAAGTTTTAAGCCATATCTCATATTTGCATTAAAAAATACCCTAGTGAAAATGGAAGATGAATTGGTCTGCAAGAGGGAGACAGTGGACAGAGCAGACCCAATGAGAAAGCTGGGGCACTAATTCAGGTTGGAAATAATAAGGCTCTGAACTAGGGAAAGCAAGTGAGGATTTAGATGAGGGGAGATAATTGAAAAATATTTAACTAGATTTCATGATGTGAGAGGTTGGAAAGAAATAAATTGTTGTTGTGTTAAATAAGAGAGTTTAGAAACTTTCTTGCTCCAGGGCTATAACACCAAAACCTAATTAAGATCCTCCCTCTGGCACTTTAGAACTAATTTAGAAAATGTTTTCCTATATCTAACACTTCCTCCTCCTCACCCCCGCAGTTTCCTGACTACGGTGGTTTCAATGTGGGGAAACTCAAATGGAGACTTACTACCTACCCTCCAGGGATGTCACGTCTGGTCCACCAGCCACTTAATTAGCACCTGTCCTATTGTTTTAGGACTTCCCAGCTCTATCCCAGGGCTGTACACTTTCCATAAATTGATGATCTTGATTAATCACCTAGACTGCATCACACCTTGAAGACTCCTAATTTCAATACTCTGAAATGCACTCCAGTCCTGGTTTCTCCAATCAAAACCACTTTTGGGCATTGAAAATTGCCTTAAAATTTCCATACCCTTTTTCCTACTTAGGCTTTCATTGTTGCTCTTTGTCATCATCTTTGCCCTCAGTAGTTGCTTTAGGTTCTATGTAGGCTTAGTCCTTATTCTCTTGAGGTATACCATATGGCTAGGAAACTCTGGTTGATACTAATGCCTTACGGTCACAAACCATTTAGGACTTAGAGGATACTCCTAGATGGGGTTCTCAGTGTTGGTTAGGCACCAGAGTCACTTGCAGAATAAAAAAAGGAAAAGAATGAACGACAATAAGAAAAAAACCCAAGCAATATGTACATGGTGGATCAATTCCTGGCTGAATAGTCTGTTCCCCTCAGTCTAGATGAGAACTAAGTATCCTTAGTTTTACAAAACCCTTGCCAAAATTTTTTGATGAGATATCAAGATTGAAACTTTTGTTGACTGGTTATATAGTGCAACTTCTTACTTAGGAATGGGAACAAGAGTTTCTTAAGTAGAGGTGGAAGTGGAGTATAGAACTTCTCTCTTGGACTGGAGAGAAGTTTCTAGCAAATTCCTTGTCTTAATTACTTGATTCAAATAATGAGCAAGAATATGTATCTCATTGTAAAACCTAACGTTCTTTCATTCTGGTGGGTCAGTAAGCATTGGAACCATATGCTACCACCTATTGCTCAGCCAGACCAGATGACTATAATATTTAATAAAGCCTTATAAACATCAAATCTGGTTATAGTCAGAATAGCAGCAACTATTTATGTAATCAACCAAATGTGCATAGCTAAAGCCTTCAAGAGCAGCCCAGTAAATATCATAACATGGACTCAAGTGTTCAACTGCCAGTCTTTGCCCATAATTCTCTTTTTTTCAGTGTTTAAGAACTTGAGCTGCTAACGAATGTCTGTTAAGTATTACTCCAACCTGTTTGAAAACATGTTACACCATTTATGATTTCGGCCTGTGTTCACACCAGATGACAAGAATCTGTTTGCAACCTGTTATGTTAGTTTTGAGCCTCTTGGGAGATTATGGTAATAAATGCAATTGCAGGCTTACCTCCAGAATCTGTGTGATTCTTCCTTTATGCTTGGGTTTGAACATACTGGTTACCATCACATCCCAAGCAAATCTTTTCTCGTTTTGTATGCTAAGTTATTATTTAAATCTACTTGCCTTGGTGCAATACTTCCTCCCTATCAGTGAAAAAACCACAACTCACTTAAAAAAAACCCTCCTCCATGCCAGCATTTATCACAATTTTTACCAAGTAGGCGTGCCATGTTGTGCTGTGCATGAGTGCCCTCAGATGATTCAATGAGTAAATCAGCTTGGCGGTGCCTTTGTCCTATATCTTGACAGAGGTGTCATGACTCAAAATGTGCATCACTCCATGATTTTCCTGAAGTCATGACCCAATAGGACAATGCTGTCCTCTAGTAAATAATGCCATATTAGGAGTTCCTGTTCTTCATGACAACTTTTCTCAAGGTATTCTGGAAACTCCCAGTCAGCTACTTAAGGCTGCGGAAAAGATTTGACATTACCTAGAAAAGATGCTAACTCGAGCACAGGTGTTTACCCTGACATAAATCCTACTTTCCATTACACAACTGAAATTCATGGAAATACATAGACATATGTGTGCATACCTATATGTGTGTATATGTGTATCAATATGTGCTTAGATGATAGATAGATAGATAGATGATAGATAGATAGATAGATAGATATCGTCTGTGTTGATAGTATGGGCTTCTTAAGCAATGAAAACTCAGAAAGGGTACTAATTAAATGGCTCAAAATAGAGTAATTTTGATGAGATCTAGTGTAGTGATATTGAGAAAATATGAAGGTTGACTTACAAATCCCTAACCAAGAAAACTGTATAGAATTATGAAAAATAATTAGAGGAAATCCTGGAAGAATACCACTCATACACTGCAATTTGGAATATTGCCCAATGGAACACAGAGGGATTACCAAGCTCATATCAAGTTGGCTGAGATTAAATATTATTCAGAAACAGATGATTTAGGATTGTAAAAGACATGCTAAAGAATACCAATAAATAGGGGCGCCTGGGTGGCACAGCGGTTAAGCGTCTGCCTTCAGCTCAGGGCGTAATCCCGGCGTAGTGGGATCGAGCCCCACATCAGGCTCCTCTGCTGTGAGCCTGCTTCTTCCTCTCCCACTCCCCCTGCTTGTGTTCCCTCTCTCGCTGGCTGTCTCTATCTCTGTCAAATAAATAAATAAAATCTTTAAAAAAAAAAAAAAGAATACCAATAAATAAAAATGGCTCCAGTGAGATGGTTGTCCCCAATGTGGTTTTTAATTGAAGTCACAGGTCAAACTGCTATGTCAAAAACTGGAGAGACAGACAGGCAGATATAGAGGATCATAATGAACAAGAGAGGACACCTCCTTGAGAACCAGTACCAGGGTAGAAAAACCTAAACTGCACAAATTGCTGGAGACTGCATGTGGACAAGTTTGAGAGTTTAGAACTCCAGGGTGGGCATGCCCAGTCCTAGGGGCCCCCCACACTTTAATGAGTTTTACCTGCAGGAGTCCTACCAGGTTCTCACAGTAAAGATCAGAGAAAAATCTCTTTCTTCTTCCAGTGTGGGGAAGGGAAAAACTACCAATTTAAAATACAGCCAGAGAATTCTATTCTCACCAAGACCTGCCCTCAAAAGAAACTATTTCATCAGAGTCTGAATGACTAGGATTTATCCTGGAGGAAGAGGAATAACCACCTGCAGCTTGTGTTAGCCTTGTATATGGAGGATGAAAAATACCATCTGCAACCCCCACTAGCCTTCCACATGAAGGAAGGAAAATACCACCTTCAGTCCCCTCTAACCTTCCTGCCAAGACTAAACGAGGGGGAAAGATGCACAAGCACTGGTGAAGGTCATAGCCAAGGATACAGGCTCACTAAGGGACTTAAATGAATTATAGGACTATATAATTCTTTCCCCTCTCCTCTTCCCACTGCATTAATAGGGCTCCTGTGTAATAAGAAGGGATTACAACTGAAAGAATTGCACTTCTGGGGCACCTGGGTGGCTCAGGGCGTGATCCCGGCGTTCTGGGTTGAGCCCCACATTGGGCTCTTCTGCTGGGAGCCTGCTTCTTCCTCTCCCACTCCCCCTGCTTGTGTTCCCTCTCTTGCTGGCTGTCTCTCTCTCTGTCAAATAAATAAATAAAATCTTAAAAAAAAAAAAAAAGAATTGTACTTCTAACTTATTTAACAGCAAAGTCTAGGGATCTCCAAAGACAACAGGGGATATAAAAGCAAGGACACCAGAGAAAATCTGAGCCTCTGACATGTAAGTCACAGCAACAGTAAACACAGCCAAACTCTTAGCCAGATAAACATAAAATCTCACAGTAAAGGCCTATTTACTTCCAATCCTTTTACCCAGTTCATCATGTCCAGCTTTCACCTAGAAATTTCAAGGCATGTTGAAAGACAAAAAATTCAGTTTGAAGAGACAGGGCAAGCATCAGAATCTGACACAAATTTGGCAAAAGTGTTGGAATCATCAAACTACAAATTAAAAGCAACTATGATTAATACGCTAAGGGTTCTAAAGGAAAAATGGACAACATGCAAGAACAGATGGGTAACGTAAGCAGACAGATGGAAACTCTAAGAATTAATCAAAAGGAAATACAAGGAATCAAAACTACCCTAACAAAAACAAAGAAAGCCTTTGATGGGCTCATTAATAGACTGGACACAGCCGAAAAATATCAGTAAGGTTGAGTCTGTGTCAACAGAAACTTCAAAAACTAAAAAAGAGAAAAAAGACTTTTTAAAAGCCTAGAATATCCAAGAACTATAGGAAAACTACAAATCATGTAACATATGAGTAATGGAAGTGCCACGAGGAGAAGACAGAAAGGAGAAGAAATATTTGAAGCAATAATGACTGAGAATTTGCCAAAACTAATGACAGACTCCAAACCACAAATCCAGGAGCTCAGAAAACACTAAATAGGATAAATGCTAAGCACACACACACACACACACACACACAAACACACACAAACACACATACAAGCATACAAGTAAGCAAAAAAGATCTATACCTGGGCATATTATGTATTATATCCAAACTGCAGAAAATAAAAGACAAAGAAATTTTCAAAAAACTTTCAAAGAAAACTTTTAAAGAAACTTAGAGGGGAAAAAAGTTACCTATAAAGGAGCATAGATAAGGATTACATCAGAGTTCTCTAAAGAAATTATGCAAGCCAAGAAGAGAGTGGGTTGAAATACTTAAAGTGTTGGAAAGAAAAAAACCGAACAATCTAAAATTCTGTATCTAGTGAAATTACCCTTAAATAGAAAAGGAAAAATAAAAACTTCCTCAGAAAAACAGAAAATGAGGGAATTTGTCACCAGTGAATCTGCTTTGCAAGAAATGTTAAAACAAATTATTCCAAAAAGAAGGAAATGACATAGGTCAGAAACTTAGATCTGCATAAAGAAAAGGAGAGCATTTGAAAAGGAATAACTGAAGTTCAGATAAGATATTTCATTTTTCTTATCCTTAATTCATCTATCAACCACCTCTTTGGTTAGAATGTATATATAAGGAGAGGTTAACTACCATCTGGAGAAATCAAGGAGAATATACTTCATTCTTTTGTAGCACAAAACAAGCAATAGGCGATCTCTCTCAAATGAAAAATAAAGTCTTTGGAACCGAAAAAGAAAACCAACGACCACGCCCAGGAAATATTTTGCCACCCACAAGAAACAGATAATACAACACCTGTGAGGGGAAATAAAAAATTAACATAGCTTCTACTCACAATAAAATTCAATGAAATACAGTCTATGAAGCAAAAGTTAAGATGTGGAATAAAACAGGCAAAGAACATAATGAGAAGACAGCAGAAAAAGAAGAGACATAAAAGAATTGTGTGGAGTAAAGAAAGATTTCAAGTGAACTGAAGCTAACAAGAGCAAACATTTTGTTTGAAGCAGCGAACGGTAATGAACAAAGAAAAGAATGAAAGCAAGGACGGGGGAACAAATTATAGACATTCTAGGAGAGGATACAGGAAAAGGAGAAAAAGAAAAAAACCATCAAAATACGATAGACAAGGGAGCAGACAATGGACATCAAATAGATTGATGACAGCGATTCTTGAGAAGAGACAAGGGCAACAGGAACAGAAGCAAACGACTGTACACATGCTTAAATAAGTACTATCCATGGACTGATGGATAAATAAAAATAAATGATACCTTAATGGAAACGTCAGGCACTAAATTACACAGTATACACAAAACCACTTCCAAATATGGCTATAAAAGAATGCATAAGTAATTCTTGCATGACAATACATTTATATCAAAAAATAACAAATTAGGCCAAAGATCCCAGGTTATTTAAAAATAAAACAGGCTACAGGTAGAGATTAGGGTAATGAAATGAAGAAATTTTGTTCAGTCCTTTATCAAAGGAGTTATTTGAAAAATGATATTTCATCTTTAATTTTAAAATTAGGAAAATATAAAACCCATAATATTTTCAAACTCTTAAAATTAATTCCTGTTAGAATTCAAAGACGCATATAGCAGGAGATTAAAGGCTGCTTCAGCAGACAGAGTGGCTGTGGGAAAACAATAGGATCTACCGGGGACTTCTATAGCTGGAGAGAAGATGTTCTATATAAAGGGATTAAATCCAGTATCTGAAAACATCAATGGGCCAAGAAAACACCTCTGTAACCAGATTACTCCTGGGGTCTCCCTAATCAAATAACTTGAGAGAATAACAAAAGAAATAAAATCTGAACAGCAGATGACAGAAAACAAAGGGGGAAAAAAGGTGTATATATATATTTAAAGACCTAAAGACCTTATGATCAAGAGTTGCCCTCTCCACACTCCATGCTCCACCAACCCACCCCCTGAGCCAACCAGGAGCCCTCCTCCTTTTTTTAAAGATTGTATTTTTAAAAAGCATTTGTATTTTTAAAAACTAAATATGTGTGTGTGTAATAGAAAGAAATCTATAAAAACAAATACATATACTTTCATTTACATAATTAAAACTATTAAAGGCATACATTCAAGCAATAATGAGGGTTCAATTCTCTCCCAGCTGGATATCTAGCACAGTGCATTGGACTGACATCATAATTTCACAAGGTCTTGAGGGGTTCTAAGGGCCTTTGACTGAGAATAGAAATCCCCTACAATGCTGCCATTAAGTGGGATCTCCTTTTCATTTGGGCTTCATAGCTCTCCATAATTTCTAACTTTTTCAACTTTGCTTGATATATTATCTTTCTCTGATCACCTAGAGTTTTTGCTCACCAACATCCTTTCACGTAATTTAGTCCTTTGCTTCTACTATTTATTAATTATTCAAGACCTGGTTTGCATCTCTGTTTAGATTTTGAGCTCACTGAGAACATGCCTTACATTTTCTCTCAATCAACAGTTTTGAGCAATAATTTCTAAATAAGCCCCAAATAAGTAATGAGTTGATTGATTAGTGTACCTTCAGGTGACAAGTTTCCACTTGGAAATAAAGAGAAAAATAAGCAAATGAAGATACACTTTTCTGCATTCTCTGCTCTAATAACACTTTGAAAGGCAATCTTTGAGCCTTTATTGGGTCTGAGAAAAAATTGTGACCTTTTGATATGATCATATTTCTGTGTCCCATAAAAGGTAACATAGTGTGAAAATCCAAATAGCCTTGGTTTGATGCCCAAGAGTAAAAAATTGACATGAATTTTGCAAATCTCTAGATAATCTAAAACATGTATTATTACATAAGTAACTTCAGAAACTGGATTAAAGATCACATGATAGTAAAATCAAAGTAACCTATTTGTACTCTATCAGATGTTTCCTAAGCTATCCAATAGTTATTTTTAATTTAATGTCACTATTAGGCATGGAATGTGTCATGGAAATCCTATAAACTGGCAACTTCTCCCACATCTTACCAAGCACAGCTTGATAAATAGAGAAAGACTGGAAAGTTGGCTAATAAAATCCCCATACTTTAAAATGAGTAGCTGACAAGAGAGCCAAGTAGCGAAAGCAATAACTATGTGAAATATTTTTTCTGGCTCTGCTTTAGATGCTGTAGTTCACTGTTAAAGTAAAAGTCTCTTTCTGAAGACTAGTTCAAGAAAGAAAGAAACCTGTGCTAAAGGGAATTTTTAGTATTAGGACAAATGGTTTGCCTTTTGCTGGCAATTTATATTTAGAGGTCTTCTAAAGGAAAGAAAACAGCTCAACCCATGCTCTTCCAAAAGGTAGGCTAGTGTGTTCAGTGGTATTTCGAACTCTCCTGGGGCCACTGGAGATAATACCCCTGGATCTGAAGGTCAGCTTGATGGCCTATAAGGGAAATGATCTGGGGGTAATGATGGGTGATCAAATTTAAGAGATTTCTCTGAATGTAGAGTTCAATCTCCATATATATTTTGAATCTAGTGCTAATTATCATGACTGCAAACATGAAGCATTATATATGGTAATATATATAAATACTATACCTAAATTTATGGCATCTCCCATTAATGTCAGGATAATCCAACTTTGGGGACCATTCAACCTCTACTCCCAGCATCGGAAACTGAGCCCGTCATCATCTTGTTGTTAGCTAATACTGACCGTTAATGTAAAAGTTAGTTTTGTAATATAAACTAAATAAGCTAATAAAAACAAACTAAAAGTTAATTTTTATGATACATTGAGGTTTTTAACCCCATTGACTTTGATAACATCTAGACAGTTTCCAAAACTGGAAAGTTGAAGAGTTTTGTTGGATTATCCCGAAGTTAATGGGAGATGACATGCATGTTGGTATAGAGAGTTGGCAACAGGAGACAGGGGAGGATCAAAACTGGCCAGCCAAGCTGGCCATGGATGAGAAATCAGAAAAGTGATGCTAATCTTACTGATGTAAAATAGTGCTGCTCAGTCTGACCAGATTGATATATCCATAATTCGTCTTTTAACAGTTATCTGGCTTATCCGTGTATATCAAAATTGAAATCAGGAGAAGGAGACCTACAACTTGTGGACACACAGTTGGTGTGCACGGATGTTGTTTAATGAGCATGGGCATAAAGATTTTCCTGGGTATACAGTGTCCAAAGTTTAACTAGAAAGCAAAGAAACGCTTGGGAACAATGCATGAGCTTGACATTCACGCTAAGAAACCTAAATCCCCATCTGGTTGGAGAGCTTATTTTTAAGCTCTCTCGCATGTGTTTTATGCTGGCCACTTGAGTAAAGATTTGCTTGGAAACTGAGCGACTACCAAGCTGGAATGAAAAACAGCAGGACCAGCTGTGTAAAGGTAGAAGAAAGACTGACAACAGTTTTGCCTGTGCTATCAACTTCAGTAAATCACACAGGTCATAGGAGTTTGTTATTTTTAACTATACTTGAGCTGAACAGTCTTATTTGTCAAGGCAGTTGTGATATAACTGAGGACAAGCGGGGTAATAAGAGGTCAGCAATAGAATGGAGTTCCTAAAAAAGAAGTTGAAAATAAAAAAAGAAAATTAGTAGGTGTTGCTGTTAATGTGGCCCTATTTAAAACGCTGAGCTGTTGGGAAAAAAATTAAGCAGGACTCAAATAACAGCCCAGAAACCTCACACAAAGAACAAGAAATACCTGACTTTATCTGGGGAAGTCGAAGGGCTTAACCAGAGAAGAAATCACTGAAGGTAACATCTGAAGTGCTTAAAGAGCTGAGAAATGGGAAGAGAATAAGAAGCAGAGAGATAGTAGGTGCAAAGGAAAAGCTGTAGAGACCCAAGAGAGGAGGGCTCTTTGAGAAATGCAGAAATTTCAATACGGGCTGGAGTTTGGAAGCAGGAGGGTGATGTTCAGAAATGGCAAATGTAATGGGAAAGATTACAAATGGGTTAGATTATGGAGAACTTCGCATGTTGTGCTAAGTCACATAAAACTAATTTCATAAATAAGAGCTATATATAGGACTGTTTCAGTAGATAAATCATGAGACTAGATTTGCATTGGTAACAAGGTGGAGCCTTAAACATGCAGTCTAATTAGGGAGTGATTATAAAAATTCAGATGGGAAATGATGAGGATTTGAGCTAAGGTGCTGATAGGTAGGATTCATCTATCTTATTGACCCATTAGTGAGCAAATACAAAATAAATGATGAGGACTCACAGGATGGGAATTGTTACGGAAATGCAGAGGAAGAAATACAATCGATTGGACAAGGTGACCCACTGGGTGCAACTAAAGAAGGTGTCTAGCATTCCTCTATTCTTTTGTCTTCAGTAAGTGCTGATGCAAAAAGCTAGGATCTGGAGTACAAAAGGAGAAACGATGTTGAATTTGGTTTTGTTCACATGTAAGTTTGATGTAAAAAGATAGGTCTTATTTGGAAACAGATTTGAGGTTAACTAACATAGAGCTGACTACGCTACAAACTAGCTTATCCTGGGATAACATCTAAAAAAGACATTTGTAAAAATAAATAAATAAATAAAAATGCAAAAAAATAAAGTAAAAATAGAAAGACATTTATGAAATTTTCTATTTACTTCTTCATCATCGAATTGGAAGCTATGTTATATATATATTTATATCAGGGCTTATCTGGGTTTTATTTTTTTTGAGTGTTGAAAAAAGAATCAGGGCAAAAAGAGTTTTATTAATAGGGTTTTGTATCAGATCAGGAGTGAGACAGGAAACATAAGATGTATTTTATATTTCTTTAAATCTTTGATATTGCCAGAGATAATGATAATTGTGAAATCTCCAAGGGAGATATGATATTCTGAAAATCAAATACATACATTACTTTAAATTTGCATTATCCCCATGTGGGGATTCCGCATGCTTTCAAAGGGCCTGGTGCAGAGGAATGTGGTCAGAACTTGCCGCTACCATTAGGAGCCTCCTAGGGAGGATGCCTTCCACATTTATTAATAGACAACTCTCTGCTATGCTTTAAATTTCTACCACCTCCTTAAGAAAGCTTTCCCAAATGCAAAGCAATGGTGGGCTTCCTCTGTCTCCTCTTCAGGACTTGAAACACCCTCAGCAGTAATGATCTCATGGGGATGCTACTGATTATATGATCTGATTATATGTCTGGTCTCTGCCTATTGGCTCGGAGCTTTTTTGTTGTTGGTAGTGGTGACTGACACTGTCTTATTTATTGTCTTCAGCATTACTAGTTACCAAGACAGTGCCTAGCAATATATTAGGTTCTTAAAATTGTGTTCAATCAGTAAACGGAGACCGAACCCTGAACCAAACGAATAGCCAGAATCCTACCTAATTTTGAGGAGAACATACTGCTCGTGAGGTCAAACTGGCTTGAATTCCCAGTTCTGGCTGTGCCAGAAGGACCCACTCCACCCTCTGAGCCTTAGTTTTCTCACCCATCAAAGGCAAAATAATGTTTTCCTCAAAGGCTTACTTTAATGATTAATTGAAAACACATATTCAGAACACCTGCTGGGAAATAGCAATGCAATAAAATGTCATTCCCTTTCGTTATCCTACTCTTCTCTTTCAGATTCTCATTTTCAGTTGTTGTTTTTTTTTTTTTAAGATTTTATTTATTTATTTGACAGAGACAGCCGGCGAGAGAGGGAACACAAGCAGGGGGAGTGGGAGAGGAAGAAGCAGGCTCCCAGTGGAGGAGCCCGATGTGGGGCTCGATCCCAGAACGCCAGGATCACGCCCTGAGCCGAAGGCAGACGCTTAACCGCTGTGCCACCCAGGCGCCCCTCATTTTCAGTTCTATACAAGAACTCATGGCCCTAAAAATATGTGTGTTTCTAGGTGCAACAGTATGGTACTTGGGAACTTGTTTTTACCTTTCAGTAGATTTGCCTTTGTCCTTGTTGACACGTGCTTAATCTCTCGCCGGAATAAAAATAATAATGAAAATAAACTGTAATGATTTCCAAAATGATGACTTACCCGAATGGTTTATTAGAGAACAATTCTACTATTATAGGTAAATGGATAAATTATAAGAAGTAAAAATGACAGGGAAAACTGCTTTATATGCAATATTCATAGATTGACTACAGAATGCCCTAAAATGTTTCAAGGTTTTCAGAAAAGTCAAAATTAATATGCAGTTACATGAATCTTTGTTAAGGGGCTACTACTGTGTTACTACTTTAATCATTATGTTTTTTTGTCTCATTTCTTAAGCAATAACTAGTAAAAATATCACATATTAAAAGAGTGACAGGAACATACAGACAGGAATATTCACTTATGGCCAGGTGGCCATGGGGGTTAATTTCTCAATTTTTCTATTTTTCTTCTTCCTGAGTGTACATCCTTGGGTACGTTCCCGTTCTTTAGTTCTTACATGTATTAAATGTGTAAAATAATACTCTACAGAATTTTTGTTATAATAAATAAGATAATACATGTGAAAAGTACCTGACATATACGTAGTGTTATTAATAATTAATAAATAATTAATGTTAATATTAAATACAAAATCATAAACATTACCAATAGGAATGAAAAAAAAGCTACTACATGAAATATGCTTTAATTAAGTAGTGTCTCTATATATGTATATATATATACATATATATACCTGTGTATACATATTTATATATATTCTATAGATCAATTCATGTAGATATATATGTGTTTTTTTAAACATTGTTATTCCCTTTGGAGGACCACACCTAATGAGATGATTCTAGGGGTTTTGGGGATGTGTGTGTGTAAGTATGTATAGGCGCTTCACCTATTATATCTCAGCTTCAAACCCTCTCTTGCATACTTAGCATCTGGGATACTCACAGAGATCTGCGAACTATAATTTTCCAATCCTTTTACCAACCGATGTCTTGTTAGCTCTATTACAGAAAGACAGGAAAGGAGGAGCGGAGAACAGACATTTATTCACAGTTCATGGTAGTACCACTCTGGCTTTTAGATGACAGTAACAGTGCTATCCTTCATGCCCTTCTGGTATTTCTGACCTTAGTCTTTCTCTGACTGATTTTGCTTAGCATTAAACTCTCTAGATCCATCCATGGTGTTGCAAATGGTGAGATTTCATTCTTTTTTATGGCTGAATAATATTCCATTGTGTGTAGGTGACATCTCTTCCTTATCCATTCATCTATTGATGGAGACTCAGGCTGCTTCCACAGTTTGGCTATTGTAAAAAATGCTGCAATGAACATAGAGGTTCATAGATCCTTTCAAATTAGTGTTTTTGTATTCTTTGAGTAAATGCCCAGTAGTGCAATTGTTGGTTCATAGGGTTGTGTTCATTCAAACTTTTAACACCTACGTACCAATTTCCTGTATAAAATCTCTTCTTGTTAAAATGTGTAGGGTGGTTTGTTTTCCTTACTATCCTCTGAGTTAGCATATAACCAGTATTATAAAAAAAAAAAAACAATTTTATTCTCTTAAGTGTAAAGCATGAATTGTTTCTTCTTTAATTTTCTATTTCCTTAGAAACGGGAGAATTGTTTTGAAAAGTCAGTATAGCAATCTCCAGTCAAACTTTCTGTGATGATAGAAATATTCTAAACTTCACATATGCTATTATGCAAACTGCTGTTATGGTAACCACTAGTCACATGTGGCTGTTGACCACTTGAAATGTGGTTAGTGTGACTAAGGAACATAAATTTTAATTTTATTTAATTTAAATTTAAATAGTCACGTGTGGCTAGTGGCAATAATGTGGCACAGCACATGCTATGAGGTTGACTAAGTGATTAAATTTCAAAGACATACAAGGGTATGTTCTATCAAGCAGACAAAATATCTTCTAAAGATCTAAAAGAGCAGACTGACTGCTTCTAGGATATTAGAGTCCTATGACATCTCACAGAACACAGATAAGTTATACAAAAAAGAGCATACTTCATGATAACCCAAGCTATTATTTAATATCTTGAAGAACACTTACGAAGTTTTATCTAAGAAAGTGGACACAAATTAAGATTATATTATGATCTTCAATCGTGTATTTTTTAACATAACCTTATAGTGTTTGATTTTTCTCAAGCCCTTACATATTCTTTAAAAAGGTTTTGTTAATGGTTGTATATTATTTCTTTACATGGTGAGATAATTTATTTAATCATATGATAAAGCTGGACATTTACGTATTTACTGGTGACTACTACAAATATGTTTTGACGTATTCTTTAAAGTGGAATTATTAGGCCAGTAAAAAAATATTTTATTTTATTATTTTTTAAAGATTTATTTATTTATTTTAGAGAGAGGGAGGGAGAGAGCATGCACATGTGGGGTAGGGGAGGGACAGAGGGTGAGGAAGAGAAGCAGACTGAGTGTAGGGCCCACCGGGGCTTCATCTCAGGACCCATGAAATCAAGACCTGAGCTGAAATCTAGAGTCGGATATTTAAACGACTGAGCCACCCAGACATTCTAGTAAAATAAAGATTTTAACTATAAAAATCATCTACCTCTGATAGTGAACAAAAGAAACAAGAATATTTATACATGTAAAACGTTCAGTAGAAATCCATCACTCAAAGAGAAATACTGTTTCAAGTTTTTGTACATCTTTTCAGTAAATTTTCTAAGCATTCTCATATATTTTGTCAAAAATTATGTTGAAGTCTATATACACTTCAGTGCCTGGCTTTTTCATGAATTGTTGTACTATGAATATTTCTCATGTTAATATTCTTTCACAATATAATTTTATATTCTGCATGCTGTTTAATTCTGCATACCAAAATTTACCTAATACTCTATTGTTGAGCAGTTTAAATTTTTTCCATTTTATCAATCATATCTACTTATCTCTATAAAACACTTTCAGGAACATCTTTTTAGAAACATCTTTGCACACATCCTTCATAACTTTCTTTGAATACATTTCTAGAGTATGAATTAGTAGGGCAGAAATAAATATTGCCAGGCTATTTAAGGACCATCAGCAAATTGTTACATAGTAGTGCCAAATTTGCTCTCTAGTCAGGAACACCTATTTCCCTACTCTTTTCTATAAAACACTGAATAACCTTGGGTATGTTTGCTACTATTCTGAATGAGATTTCACCACTATTGTTTCTCTGATTATCCCTGGCGTATAGAACTCCTGTTGAATTTACGTTTTATCCAGGCACCTGACTGACCTGTTACTGCACTGGCAAAATCCAACCATCAGTTGCTTGTTTCCAACAACGTGACACACACAACTTGGATATCTTTCAGATACAAACACTTAAAAATACTGAATGAGATTCTTAAAAATAAACAAATAAATCACACATCAAAGAACTGAAGAGAAACAAAGGAAAATCCGCAGGTGCCAGAAATAAAGAACTGAGAATTACTATAATTGCATGAAAGTGGAATTACATTAGCCAAGTATTCACTCCCTCTGGCAATTTAAGGCCTGAGTTTTAATACAAGTGTGGGTCAAACAAATGATGTCTTCATACTGAGTGAGTTGTGGGCTTGGAAAGAAGGCCCAGCACTTGGTTGGGACTATTCAAAAGCCTGCCTACACCCTTTATGAAAAGGAAATACTCAAAAAATTCACTTACCCACAGTGGGAGACTGTGGGACTGTTGAGAAAATATTTTGATGTTTCTGTATGGTAGGGGTTTCTAAACAAAGAAACCTGAAATCTGGATTAAAAAACAGGTCTTGGAAATTAAAAGATGATTTAGATCTCTCTGGCGCAGAGATTTTCCTCCTTCAAAGTTATTTGTTTACATTTCAAAGGGAGATCGTGTTTGGAGCTATCATTAACATCACAAAGGATTTGTTGACAGTAAAAACAAAGTTTTTTTTCACTCTCCTTGACGGGAGGAGGGTCCTATAAGGGGCTGTCTTAGAAAAGCTCCCAAATTCCTATTTCAAGTTCTGGCTTCTCCTTGCATAACTTCAGAAGAGGGAAGAATTGGAGAAAAGGAGAGCTGATGTTGTCATGTGTAATAATGATAATCTGCTTCAATCCAGAAATTCCATTCACTTTTTCCCCAAAGATTTAAATAATGTATTTATTTATTTATTTATTTATTTATTTATTTATTAAAGAGAGAGAGAGAACACTAGCAGGAGGGAGAGGGAGAAGCAGGCTCCCTGCTGCGCAAGCAGCCCAAGGCAGGACTTGATCCCAGGACCCTGAGATCATGACCTGAGAAAAAGGCAGATGCTTAACCGACTGAGCCACCCAGGTGCCCCTCCATTCACTTTTATAGACAAATTAATATATATTAAAAATAGAAGAGATGAGTAAAACGTGTGTCTCTTTGTTTGAACTCTGAGTATGGAAAAGTCTGCCCTGAGGATTTAAAACCAGTAGTATACAATTTACCTAAGTTTAGTCTTTCAGTATATGCTATTGTGTGATCCTGGAACTCTCAACCTGGTAAATCAATATGGATAATGATATTGAACATTTTGTGTGTTTTGTGCATTTTGTTCCTGGCAGAAGCCAATCAAAATCACTTTGGAAAGATATTTTGGCAAGCTAAGGCAAAAGGAATTCAGAAAGAAAGAAATAGAAGGCAAATATGAACTAACCATCGGAAATTACAAAATACACAAGGCAAGAACAAACGCAATAAACATTAACAGTGATAAGAAACAATAGCAATAATAGAAAGCATGAATTTCAGATAATGGGGAAATATCACAAAGAGAATATGGATTTTTTTTTACAGATATTAAGGACACAAATTATTGAATCACAACTAAAAAAGAAATAGTTGGATCTGAAAAAGAGCTAAACAACATGTCTAAAAATTTAAATACATAAATGAATTTTAAAACGCTGTGGATGGTTTGTACAATAGGTTGGACAATTCTAGGGACAGAACTCACCAATTTCAAGTTAGAGCTGAGGCGATTATGAAGAATAAAGCAATAAAATGCAATAAAACATGAGATTTAAGGATAAAGTGAGAAAATACTAAATGTGAGTATTAGGATTTAGAGAAAGAGATAATAAAGAAATTGGGGAAAAGAGAACAATAGAATTGATGATGGCTGAGAATTCTCTAAGATGGTGAAAGTTTTCAGAAGAATAATTCGTAAGCAGAATAATTTAAAATATATCCAAACTTAGATATGTAACAGTGAACCTGCCCAACCAAGCACAATTGTAAAGGTAAGTAGAGAAAAAAGGAATTACCTGCAAAGACCAAAAAGTTGTTAGATAATAAATCTAATCTATAGTGACAGAAAGCCTGGAGTTGAGGAAAAGGGAGAGATGCAGTAGAAAGGGGTAACTGGAAATTTTATGGCATGATGGACATTTGTGTATCTTTATTGTCAAAAATCATTAAATGGAATCTTCAAAATGAATACATTTTGCTGTCTGTGAATTATACCAGCTGTTAAAAGTGATTAAAGAAGAAAATTTAGATGTAATAAAGTCAATTCATCTATGGGGACCCACAAATGGACACTGCCCCAGTGGCCCAGCCCACATCACAAATCCAAAACCAAGTCAGCCAATGTTTAGGACAAACACCCGTCAAGGAAACTTAACACACCAGTCATAATCCTGCAATTCAGTTTAGCTAGCTTAATTTACCCTAGAAAAGAGGACCTCCTAGTATTATGAGGAAATCCCCCACCCCCTAGCCAATCCAGGTTGCTTTGTCTCGCATTCAATGAAACTTGCTCTAGTTGAACATATTATCAAAGTCTGACATTTCACTTTCAAGTGGAAACTCTAGAGAAATTCTTGAGTATGTGCACAAGGAGACCCATGCAATGAAGATTAATTTCCATGTCCCTTTGTAAAAGGGTCATAAATCATTTGTGATGTAATCACATGGGAAAATTTAGTTTTAACATTTAAAACGAATGAATTAAGCCCCTAAATTCTCAAAAATATATTGCTATGTAAGGGACTTTACATAAGAAAGCAACACATCCACGTATGTAAGTTATAACACATGTAAAACATATTATGTATTATTGATAAGATAAAAATTTACATAGGAAAATACTAAAAGCATGTGTTGGGAAATGTTCATGGCAATTTCAAGATGGTAATAGTCTTGGAGATAGGGCAGGGGCAGTGTCCAGTGTATTTCAGGAGCAGAGCTTTAGTTTTATTTGTAATATTCCATTTAATTTTTTTAACAGAAAAGAGATCAAATAAATAGCTCACAAAATTTTCATATCTATTTTATTTTGGCAGTGGAGATGATGCCATACTCTTATCTGTATGTTTTGTATATTTCGTAAATAAAATTTTAAAATGAAGACCAAAATAAGATTATTTGCAAATAGCAACAATACTGACTGCTTTATAATGTTTTCTTTCTTAATTTTTGATACACCGAAAACTAATATAGTTCTAAGTAATGTCGCAGTTAATTTTGTATTATTTCCTAATTTACAAAAAATGCTTCTGATGTTTCATGGTCAGTGTGAGGTTTTGGTATACTGCTGTTCTGTCTGTCTACCTGTTTTTTTTTTTCTTAAGAAAAACCTTCTTACAGTATTATACAAACCAATAGGTTTTTAAAGATTTTTTTAAAAATCGGTAATGAATATTGAATTCCATCAAAAGCCTTTCTGGTATGTTAATCATATAAGCCATGCAGTGTAGTTTCTGGGACCCTAGAGCCAGACTATCTTCTTTGAATCCCAGCTCTACCAGTAGACTTGTAACTTACTTGCTCTGCACCTTCCTTTGCTCATGTATTTTTTGCACCCACTTCGCAGGTAGGTGTGGAAATTAACAAGGTTAGGTAGACAAAACACTTAGAACAGCATCTGGTAAAAAATAAGCAATCAATAAAATGCTAGCTAGTGTTACAATGTATTTATATTTTCCTTTGCTTATTGATGATAGTCATTCAGATAATATTTATTGAGCAATTAACATAAAATAGGTATTGTTGTAGTCACTGGGGATAAAGCAGATTGCAAAACCAGACAAGGCCTCTCTTCTCCTATACAACCTAATTTATAGAAGAATTTCTATTAACATATTTCCTAATATTCAACCATCTTTCCACCCCCAGAATACATCTCACTCAATTATATGGTTTGGGTTTTTTTGCTAATATATTTAAGATTTTGAAATCCTATGCATAACTGACATCATCCATAAACTTTTTTTGTGGATGTTTGTTCTTTTTCATAAGCTGGTTTAAATGCCCTGAGCAGTTAGAATATAAATGAATCTTCGTGAAACGCAGCATTAAAGCCATTTGCATGAGATACCACTTTTCTGCTTAGTTCTTTGATTATTTCAGTTTCTTACATTATTATGAGCTATTATTATTAGTTATTAGTTTATTCTACCTGTTATTGAACAATATTTTAAAATTATAAATTCCTTCAAAAAAGTCTGTTTCATTGTAATTTTTAAATTAGCATTTTAGAATTATATTTTAAAAATCACTGCCATTACAATATTGACATATTCCTTTTACTATACTGAGATTTTGCCTTCATTCTGTGTCATGAGTGATTTTACCTGTCTATTTTACTGATATTATTTAACAAAATTAGGTCTTCATTTTGTCGATTCTTTTTTTATGTTATTGAATAAATTACATGCTGATTTTATCTTTATCATCATTATTAATTACTTCCTACTACATTTATTCCACTTATTTTACTTGCTCATTTTTTGTTGTTCAAACATTTTTAAAAAGCCTATTAGATATTCTTTTCAGTACAGCTTTGCCAATACCTTGTTAGTTTTGTAAATGTTACCCTCCTTGATAATAACTTATAATTTCTTTGAAATGCAATTTGCAGTTTTGATTAATTCTTTGATCCAAGAAGACTTATATTTTATTAACTTCAAAGTGTTTAGATTCTCATTATTGTTTATTCAAAAAGTGTACTGGTTTCTGAGTAATTGCATTGCTTTAAAGATAATATATGCTCAATAAATAATTGTCACAGTCAAGGTATACTTGTACTGATTGAAGTTGAAGAATATAGTTGACAGAATTTCTGAATCGAGAATATCCTGCAATTCTTTTAGTGCCTGATACATTATCAAAGTTTATCCTCTTCAAGAATATATGTAAAGCAAAAGTATATTCTTTATTTATAGGGGAAATGTTGGCTATAAGTAGGCTTATTTGTGATATAGGTATATATAATTGTATATTATATGTGAATGTCATTAAATCTTTTGGTTATCTGAAACGAATTTTCCATCAGTCGATTATACATCTATCTAATCAATCTGAATCTGTGTGTGTGTGTGTGTGTGTGTGTTTGTGTGTCTTTGTTTGCATGAGTGGTCAAAGCCTTCACCATACGTTCGTGTCCCCCACTGATGTTATTGTATATCAAATGATCTTTTGTGTTGCAGCCATACTGTTTTATTTTCGTGCTCTTCTGTGTGCATGTATATATATCCAGAAGTCTTATAACTTGTGAATTTTATATTTCGTGATATAAAGATACCTGTCTATAAACATATATTTAATATAAGGTATATTTATAAATATATGAATACATAACTATACATATATGACCATAAACATATAAACATGTTATATAATATATGTAACTTATAAAACATATACATGACATATAAAGACTTTTATTTTTAATTACATATTCCTTTTTTACAGTACATTTTGTCTGACATTATCTTCACTCCCTCATTTCCTATTGTTTATGTATGTAATGTGTCTCCCTATTCATTTTTCTCTGTGCCATGCATACTATATATTACAAGTTCTTGCTATTTTCTTTTAAAATATTTCTGCTTTTTTATCTTTATGAATTTATTTTACTTTTTTCTATTGGTTGTAAGTCAATTCTCCGTTAATATGAAATATATAAAGGTTCTAAAAGATCTCTCTGAGTAGGTTAAGAAATTTAGCAAGCCTTTGATTTTTCTCAACAATCCTGAGCTCCAAACCTATTGAAGTAATCTGTAATTTTAGAGCCAACTTATTAATTAATTGTTTTATACAGAATGATGTATTTTCTTTCAAACATTTCATTGTATATTTCATTGTTCATTAAAACACAATCAGTAATTCTTTATATGTAAATGTTTATTTTATTACTTTCACTAGTCTCAGCTTTTAATTTTATATCATGTCTTTTTTACTTTTGATTTGTGCATGGGTACAGTACTTTGTCAAAAATTTACTTTCCAGACTAGGTAGTATGTTTTGTGGCCAACTGTTAGATTCAACAATTAGCCCATACTATCTTTCTGTAAAGTTCACATACAAACTATAGTTTGGCTGAGTATAAATTTATCCTACATTTTAAGATGTTGTTCCATTGTCTTTCAGTATTTAATATTTGGGAAAGTTAGACTTGATTTAATGCACATTTTCTATTTGTATGTCAGTTTACATTTGCATTTCAACTGTGTTTTTTCTATCTGAATAAATTAAAATATCTTTGTCTTTATTTTTGAAATTCAGAAATATAATTACATTTCCTGTAGGTCAGTGTGTCTTTAATTCATTTCACTGGTTATTTGAGGAGCAATTTTAAGTTGAAAACACTCATCTTTCCAAGAAAGTTTTCTTCTAATAGATTTATTTTATTTCGTCTTTGTATTTGCTAGATTTCAGTTTTATAAATTTCTGTATTTTTATGGTAGTTTGTATAATTATTTAGTGGTCTGTATTTTGATAAAAAAAGAGCTATATTATATTATCCATAATATACTTAAATATAATTCATCAATGAGAAGTAATTGAATAAAGTTTTAAATCATTTTCAATAATGGGATGTTTTTTAAAGAGTTTATTTTTAAGTAATCTCTACACCCAACGTGGGGCTCAAACTAAACCTCAAGATCAAGAGTTGCATGCTCCACTGACTGAGCCAGCCAGGCACATCATTAATGGGATTTTAATTAAGCATTTCCCCTGTACTTAAAAGTCAAGAGTTTATTCTTCAGAATCAGACTGCCTATTTTGAATCCCGGATTGCACTTTCTAGATGAAGAAGTTGGGTGAATTATTTATCATTCTGCACCATGATTTCCTTATTTGAGAAACTAACATATAATAGTACCTATTTTATGGAGCTATCACCATAAATGAAATGATATATGTGAACGCCTCAGAACAGTGTTGGCATATAGCAAGTGTGTAGTAACTTTGTTATAATTGTGAAAGTTTGCTGCTTAAATACATGGACTTGAGCTTTTAGACTCACTTTCAGGTTCTTCATGTACTTGCTATAAACTTTTGGTCAAGTTACTTAAATTCTTATATCTCAGTTTTCTCATAAGTAAAATTAAAACGGTAGTCCCTAACACATATCATCCATGAGAATTAAAGGAAAAAAGAAAAATATAAACACATATATACCTCATGTAGCGCACATGATGTAAAGTAGTAACTGAAAAAAAATTATTCCTTCTTAAAACTTTTAGTACATGTCTGGACATAGTGTCAAATGTCTAGCAAGTGAATGGATAAACTATTTCCCTATTATTGGGCATTAAAAGTATTTTCAATTTAAGGATGATTCAAAACTTCTATTATTAGCTCTCTAGTTTTATATAAATCAATACTAATAACTTCCTGTTAATTTTAGAAATGAAATTACTATGCAAAAAATCTCAATTATTATGTATCTTAATTGCCTTCCATAATGTTATTGCAGTTATCTGCATTGTATGAGAGTTCTCAGCTCACTGAAAATAACTCTGTTATTATAAAAGTTGAGAAAAATGGTATTTAAAAAAATGCTTGTCTTCTATTTCTTCTACTATTTTCTTTTTTTCTATTGGGATGTTTATTTTTAAATTTTTGATTTGAAAATTTATACTATACAGCAAGCATATTAATTCACCATCTTCCACAAATACTGTTAATCATTTTTTCCTGGCTTATTATTTCTTTCTTTTACCATTCATATTGAAACTCACTATTCAAATAAAATATAATTATACAGAATTTTAATTTGAGACTAGTGGTAATGTAACAACTACATTTTATATACATATTTTTATAAAAGAAATACTTCACACATATGCCAGAAATGGGTCTCTTGCTGAATATTATATTTATATCAGTGCTAATGTCCTCTGGACTGCTACCATGCTGTGGTCTGGACCGTGATCACAGTTGAAATCATTTACACTTTTATAGTATCTGGAACTTATACAAGTGTAGTTCAGACATCAAGGTTTATCTACCCACCTAGCACCACAGAAGCCACTTATTATCTCTTACTCTGACCATCAGGTATATGTTAAAGTGTCTAAATTTAGTTCAGCTAATTTAGGCTGTATTAAGATGTGACTTGCATGTGAAGTCATTTCTCTTTAGCTATAGTTATCAACGTCAGAAGATTATTAGGGGATAAGGGCATGGACTTTACCTCTAGTCACAGATGGTGGGGATAGCAAAATGCTTGTGATGTGTAGAACTTTTTGACTCTATGCTCAAAAAGGCTGTCTCTCAAAGGAACCTTGCTTTGGCAGGCAGGGTGACTGCTGAAAGCTTCAAGGTGGACAATAAATTTCTTTGACATTATATCTGAATTACTGCCCTGAAGTGGGACAGGTCACTTAGTTGTATGTGTGAGCACTTAAGGCTTTGAAATAGAAAACAGCGCTCATATTTCAGAGACATTTATAAAGAGTTATGAATTTTACTTTCTCCAAAATTGCTGAAGAGAAAACATTCTAATATGTTAAAACATGAAATTATGGCATAAAAGAGCATTCAAAAAGATTTAATCATCACACTGAATATTAATTAAAGGGTCAAACAACCAGTCATAAGTCATATTTGGAACATGGTCTGGCTCTGTATACAGAAAAAGAAATGTATGGGCTCTAAATTGTTCCCTTGAGTCTTCTTTGAGTATTTTACCGTTTTCTTCTATTCTGTGTTAGTTCTGAGGACAGGAAAACCTAATCTTCTTTTCTGATCATGCTTAATCTAAGAACTACTCTTTGCCTCAATTTTCTCTCTAATAAATGTTACAAGTGAATTTTGTGCTGTACATTATAGAACATTCTTAAAAATATAATCTCCATATTCATTCAGCTATGTGTATTGGGTGCCTATTATGTGCAAACTCTCACTTAGATATTCGAGTTAAGAAAAGATGTGTAAGACATATATAAGGGCAAGAGAAAGTAAAGTTTCTTGAATTGTTCATGTGGTTGAGATTGGCTTTCTTTTGACTTGACTTGACCTTCATTCTCCTCAAAGCCTCTATCAGTTTAAGTATGCCTGTGTCAAGTTAGTGCTTCCAAATTTAAAAGCCCAAATTACCAGGTATGAGTTACCTATAATTCTTCCCAGCCCCCAGTAAGCTTTGCTAACCCACCCCACCACCACAACTTTATAAAAGCCTTACTTTGTATGCAGCCTGATATTAGATGGAGCGCTGCTCTGATTAGGAAAAACTACATGAGATTTTGGCCAGTGGAATTATGACAGGCTAGTAATAGAAAGATGCTTCTCAATGACTGAAACAGTAATAGTTTTAATTGATAGCGTTATCATGCTTAGTGGTGAAATAGTATGGATATTCTAATTATCCTGGGAAACCAGACAAGGCCAACTGGAATCGCCACTTTAATAGTGTTTTAGGAGTTTTAGCTGAGGAAACAGAAGAGAAAAAGAAATTTGAAGTATTACAGTGATGGCAGTCTCATTATTATTTTTAGATGATATGAGTTTATAACTGGAAAATCAAGGAGAATCATAAAGGGGAGAGTAATTTGTCCAGGAAAAAATAAGTGAATACATAAAAATCAATATTTCCCATATAACAAACATATCCCATTCAAAAATATAATGGAGACATACCATACTTATATGTCTAAATCTCTAATCAAGATAATTAAAATAGATTTTATCACATACTTTGAGAAGATATAGATAAGAAAAACTGCAAATCAGTGAAACAAATGGACAAGGAATAAACACAAAGTAAAAACTGTGTGGTGAGGCTGTGAGGAAACGGGCACACTCACACCCTATTTTAGATTGTTTATATCATTCTGAAGAGTAATTTGTCAACATATAAAATTTTAAAAAATCATGTACATATTGACTGGATAATACAGTTTTTTAGAATGTATTTTAAATTAAAAAAAATCAAGCTTGTGTGCAGAGTCATGTCTATATAGAGCTTTATTTTTACTACCGAGAATTGAAAACAGCAAAAATGTCTGGGAATAAGGGACAGATCAAGCACACTATGGGATTTTTAATAACACAAAGCATGATGCAACAGTAAATCTCAGATTGCAGTAAGATGTGCTTATCACTATGGAAATAGGATCATATATTTTAAGTGGAAAAATGGATTATGAAACAGGTATTGTGTCATTTCAGTTCAGAGATGGTACATGAGACAGATATTTGAATACCTAATAGCCATTCCAGATGTAATGTAACCGAGGCAATAAATGAACTGGGGCCCAATATCCATTCTCCTTTTTACCTACAGGGATTGGATTTCTAAATTTTAGCTGGCCACAGGCTGCCCAGCTAAAGACGGCATAATCCAGCTTCCCTTATAATCAGGTCTATCCCTGTGACATGCGGTGGGCATGTGGATGTGGTATGAGCAAATTCCAAGTCACCCCTTTGAAGGAAGGGGGCATGGTTCTCTTTCTTCTTCCATTTGACTTCTTAGCATTTAGATGTGGTCTTAAAACATTTTCCACCAGGTGAAGGGCAGAGCAAAAAGGCAGATGAATTCTGGTTCCCCACTGCTGTGGAGCTTCCAGATAAGCCCCCAGATCTGTATGCATGGACTTTTACAATAGAGATCGTGCTGATTACCAATGAACCGACCCTCAGATTCAAATCACTCTTCTATGATAATGGATTTGGACCTTGCATTTCTTCTTTGTCAGTCAGTACAATGTTAACTTAGTCAATAGAGGCCCCTAGATGAGTAGGAAGAGATTTCTGTTTCCAGTTCACTTCTTTGACCAGGCTCTTGCAAGGTACTGTAGCTAGCAGCACCCAGTGGCCAACAGGCATCTCAAAGTATGGATTTCCAGCAGATCAGGTATGATCATAGGTCCCACCATTGAGATGGGCTTCCTCATTTCAAAGAGGATGATGAAATCTGTGAGTAGCCACCTGGTGGTGCTTAACCAAAGATAGGAAGAACATATCTATTGACAAAGGTAGCCAGGGCATACCAATAATCAGAAAGCCTTGGCCCACAGAGTTATTTGGCAATGGATATCTGATCGTGAAGTCTCTAGTAATATAATAGTTGGGCAGCCCACTGGAGTATTGTTTGATCAATGTAACAGGAAACTCTAAGTCTGGTAGCCAAAAATCTGACTTGAATAATCACTGTGGAGAGTCAGAGCCTCTCAGCCAGTTTCCTGTCCTAAGTCAATTCACAAACCCTTTATTGAAGCCTGGGTCTCTGAGGAAGGTATTTGCACTATTGCCAAAAGTATCCACCATAATAAATCTTCCTCCAAGCCTTTTTCCGAAGAGCCCATTTGCTAGAATGACTATACATTGGAGAAAAAGAAATATCCAGACTATTCAGAGGTTACTGATTGATTCAGAGGTTACTCATACCCATCAAAGGACCTCAAATGACACTGTGTTCCAGTGAAATCTGTGAAGAAGTGTGTGGGTGGACCACTCAGAATGAGCACAACTGTGAAGATATGTGTGTCCTCCAGGGACATCCACTACATGGGAGACTCTTACTAATCAGGTAGACAAGATGGCATATTATATATACACCTTATGGCCATGGTGACAAGGTTAGAAGCTATGCATTGGGTTCAACAACATGGTCTTGTCCTGACCAAGGATGACCTGGTTGTCGCTACTTCAAAGTGACTAATCTGTTAACAGCAGAGATCAGCTGCTCCTGATATGGCACCATTTCCTGGGGCACACTAGCCAGCCATCTGCTAGCAGTCTGATTATAATGAAGCAGAGATGAAACCTCACTGGAATAGATATACATTCTGGAAAGAGATTTGCCTTCATTGCTCCCATGTTCCTGTCAGCACCACCATCCATGGACTCGCAGAACATTCCCCAACACATCGCTTCTAACAAGAACTTATCTTACTACAAAAGAAGTGCAACACTGGGTTCATAGCCGTAGAATTAACTGGATTGCCAGCTTCCCTACCACCAGGAAGCAGCTAGGCTAATGAAAGGTGGAATGGCTTACCAATGAGTCACTTACAGTTTCAGACAGGAGACAACACCCTGAAAAGATGGGCTTACATAACGGAATGTATATGATTTGAGTCAGATACATTATATAGCACTTTCCCTTACATAGCCAGAATCCATGAACCCAGGAGTAAATGGGTCATAGAGTGGACGTGGCTCCTTCCAGTAATGTACTCAGTAACCCACTTGCAAAATTTTTGCTCCCATCCTGGCAACTTTGAACTCTGCTGATTTGGACTTCTTAGTCTCCAAGGAAAGAATGCGTTAGCTCTACTTTCAAAATATATCCAGAATCTAATAATCTCTCACTCTCTCCTTTACTAGGACTATGACCCAAACCACAATAATTTCTTGGCTGGACAATCTCACTCACCTGCACAATCTCCCTTCTACTGTACTCACATGACAGATAGTGATTTTTAAAAATGAAGATCAGATCATGTCTCTCCTTTGTTTAATATATCCCAGTAACTTGCACTTAACCAGAGTAAAAGGCTAAAAACTTTGTCATGTTTAACAAGGCACTATGGAATTGGCAACCATTTCCTCCTGACCTCATTTCCTACCCATCACCTTTTCACTGTGTGCTAGGCACACAGGCCTCCTTGCTCTCCCCTTGAATACATTAGACCCATTTCCTTCTCAGGATATTTGTACCTACTGACCCTCTGCCCAGTGGACTCTTTGGCAAGATACCCATATGATTAGCTCCTTCACATTATGTATGTCTGCTCAGATGACAACCTATTTTAGGGAAATTTCCATGACCACCCTAAAAAAATGACACCCCTTACCATCACTCCCTAATACCTTTCATGAGTTATTATGTTTCCATCTTATGTATTTGTTTGTTTGTTACTCCAACAAATAGAGGAAATATCCATGAAAGCAAGGGTTTTGTTTTATAAACAACCAAATCCCTAGAATCAAGAGTAGGGTTTTTCATCCTCAGCACTACCAAAATTTGGGGCTCAACAATGCTTTGATGTGGGAAGCTGTTCTGTGTATTATAGGGTGATAGCTGCAACCCTGGCCTCTACTGACGAGATGCCAATAGCACTTCTACCCTAAACTATGACAATCAAAAATATTTCCAGATGATGCCAAATGTCCTCTGGGGGACAAAATTGCCTCTATTTGACAGCCACTGATCTTGATCAGTAAATTGAAAGGTTAGATCTTTATAATGCATGAATGACTTAAATATCTGCATGTATGCACTTAGAAAAGATTGGAATGATGTGCACTGAAATGCTAATTGTGGAGAGATCATTTGTGCATGTGTGTTTTTTGTATTTGAAAATTCACTTCAGGGTCTCTGTATTACTTTGACAAGAAAATACAATTCCTTGGAACAGTCCCCTATTAGCTCCCACTTTCTAGTTCCTCCAGTCTGTTTAACACTTCTCTGCTATTGAGGATTCTTTGAAGAGTTTGGGTTCTCAAACTGATGTAGACAGCGTGATTGTTTTCCTTTGCACTCCAAAGTTCTAATCAGGTATGCTCGTTTCCCCTCCGTCTGTTTTATTCTTATTCTCCAGGAGAAGGTCACAGAAAACTCTATATATCTGCAAAGTGCATGATCATTGTTTTTACTGTTAATGGTTATTAAAAGTCAAAGGTAACTTCGCAAAAATAACTTAACAAGCCAACTTAGCCATTAATATTCACATAACTAGAGTCCTTTGGCCTTCCTAAGGATAAATCTTCTCAATCAAGTAAAAGATAGAATACAGCAATGAGATGATTAATTCAAACATTACCCGGTGCTGAAAGACATAATGGATGGAATTGGAAGTTGTATCAATCAGTCTTCACTTTCCTCTAAAATATGCCTTTGGTCATTGCTATATTATTTTAATCTTTAGAAAGTGGTGTTACACATTTATTTTTTTATATATTAAAATATCAAAGTAACTCCTTAATATCTACAGCGCTTATTTAGTATTTAAACTTACTTCGACTCCTAACTATATTTTCTTTATATATTCCTTATACAAACTAAGACTATTCCTGTCCTTCTAGATACCCAGATTTGAATCATCCATGGGACCATTCCCTGGTGTTCACCCACAGCGATGATCACCTCCTGCCGAGTGTCCCGTTACATCCATGCTGCTCAATTTTCTTACCATTCTACTGCAGTCACAGTGGTCAGACATTCACTGCCATCATCCTGCAATAACCTACTAACTGCCCTTCCCAATTTGACGTCCTCCCTTCCTCTAATGACAAGTGCAGTGCTGCTAAATGCACCTCCCTAAAGCAGGCCATCCTTCTCCCTCATCTCAGATCAGCAACAGGTGTCAGCTTGTCAGCTGAGCACTACATAGAGCCGCAGCTTTTCAACCCAGCATCCAAGGGTTTCTGCTAACACACCCTGAGTACAGTTTCCAAACTTGTTTCTCCTTCACTTCCACCACATACAAATAGATCCATACACTTTCCAATGGTCATATGCAAAAAAAAAAAAAAAAAAAAAAAAAAAAAAAAAACCTACCTAAAACATTCCTATATAATCACTACATGTCCAAATCCTACTGTTGTCTTAAACTCTCATCAAATACGTCCTTTTCCACGATGCTTTTGATGCTTCCACCATATGCATGTGGCATCCCTGTTTTCTGAGTTTCTGAAATCATTTCATCTTCACATATCTGATGGCAGTTATTACTTTCTACCTTAGAGTGTAGTTATTGGTATAGATGCTATACCTATTCTGCTCTAGTCTGGAAGTTTCTGGAAGTTTGCACGTGCTTGCAGATTGTTGTTTCCTTTCCATAGTCTTGAACATAATAGGTGCTGAATAAATATATTTTCTAGGCATTGAATTTAGATCTAAAGCTTGTCAGTAAATCTTATGGCCTCATTAAGATTCATTCATGTGAAATCAAATTGGCCTATCTTTCTTTCCCTTAATCAATCATGAGTAGGATTACCCTAAATTCTGTTTGGTTGCAGTTATTAACTCCAAGCACAAAGAAGTCAATGCCAAAGAGAATATAACGCAGAGGAAACCTCAATCTATTAAAATGGATCAACTCTGCTTGATAAAGCCATTTTCTAATTTTGTGATCTCTAAGACTCTGCCCTCTAACTTTCTCTCTAAGATTATACTACTGCCTATTCCTTTATTTCTCTCACTTACCTTAAACCTAACCCATATTTGTTAAGACCAGTAAAATCTCAGAACTGTGCTTAGCTGGACTTCTAGGCCTGGCTAGCCCCATGCCCTTTGTGCCTCATGAGTTTGATGTGACGGCCTGGTATATGTGCAAACTCTCTGTGTCTTCACTGAGGAAATTTGGAGTACTCTGCTTTTACCCTTTTCTGTATGATTTAATGATCTTTAAGTAACGTGCTTTTAATTCAGAGGAATGTCTACATGTCTAAAAAGGTAGGCAATAGCTATTTGCTTCAGATATTTCCTCTTTGTAAGAGTGTCAGGTACATGCTTATTTTTTCCATACACTTTCTATTCAAAACACTTTTGGAATGCATACAACAGAAATTACCAAAAAAAAAAAAATCAGACTACATTAACTATCTTACTCATAAAACCACTGCTACTGGGCTTCTCACAACTTAAAAATGATGCTCAAAACTAGAATGTGTCCTCTCATAAATATTATAACTAAATTCACTTCACTTCTAACACAAACTGAGAAAATCAACAAACATCTTAATGTGATCAGGAACTTTCCAAGTTTTATTTCAGAATCCCTATACTTACACCTACAATAATGGCTCACATTTTGATTTCATATATGGGGCTAATGAAAGCCAGATGTTGGAGGAAGTAGTGCTTTCAGTGATCAGTACATACTTTGAGTACATTCATTTATGTCATTTTCTTCCAAAATGTTATTGAAATAATGAATATACAAATTTTTTAAAAGTTTATATTTCGTAGAAACTAGAGAAAGATACGATCAATACATTCCAAATATGTTTGAGCTTCTGCAGATTATAATGTAAGCAAGATAAGATTGAGGCCAGGATCAAAAATCTCACAACTCATACACATATAAATGTATTGCATACTTGCACAGTGAATTAAAAAAATATCTCTGGAAGTAGAAATTCTTAGACTTCCTCCACTTGGAGGGGAATTGGCAACAAAGGCCTCATAAAGGAGACAATCCTTGTCAGCATCTAGACCATGCTGCTACTGATAGGAACAGACACGTGAAGTGAAGAAAAAATATTGACATGCTTTGCTCCTAAGAAGGCCAAAATTATGTACATAAGAGAATAACTGAATTTTCCTACTTAAGTGTCCATCTATCAGCTAATATAAAAAATAAATTCAAAGATATGAAAAATCTTCTTCTGATGTGTATCAAAGATGGCCAACTGTTCCCCAAAACGCATACTTCTTGTTTAATATATAGTAATATAGAGTTACTGCTCTTTAGTGGCTGCCCAGCCAAGAATTATATTCCCCACATTTTTTATTGTATCTAGGTCATATGACTGTTCCAGTGAAATGTGGAAAAGGGTAAAGTATCTCAACACTGGGTCTAAGTACTTAAAAAGGATATGTTCCTTCTTTACTCTTTACTCTTCTATCTGCTGGCTAGATGCAGAAGACTCCGGTATGGTCCATCCAAAAATAAATCGAACCCAAGTCTTTAAATTGTCATGGAAGGAAAGCCTCTTGTTGACCAATAACACCTGTACTGGTTCTAAATAGAAATTCATTCATTTTTGTATTGAGACATGGAAATTTAGTTTATTTGCCATATCATCTAGGTGTTGCTCCCCAGCTATTTCTCACAGACAAGGCAACTCCGGATATAGCTAAGTAAGATGACAATTCTAGATGTAACAACAATGTTACAGGGACTCCTTGGTAGTTTCTGCTTCACCTGCTGAGGAGCCATTCTTAGCATCTTGCTGAAGAGTCAAATAGACAAATATCAGAAATGCAATACTTAAAATAAGTTGAGCAATATAGATTTTTGCTAAATGTTCTTGGGGAATTAAGAAGAGGATCATATTTCACTCTATTGGAGAACTTTAAAATTGCCTGTACATGTCAGTTCCAACATTTACTCTCCCTGTGACAATGGTCTTATCTCGGTTCTCTCTTACTGACCTGTCTTTGATCACTTTGTTGCTTGATTTTCCTAAGCCATGAGTTCCTTTGCATTTCTAGAACCAGAGTTTCCCACGTTCAACACCACTGACATCTTAGACTGGTTACGTCTTTGTCATGGATAACTGTTGAGTGGATTGTAGGTGGCTTAACAGCATTCTTGGCCTCTATCCACTAGACAGTAGCTCCCTACAGTTGTGACAAGTAAAATGTCCCTAAACATTACCATAATTCCTCCAAGATGCAAACAGCCCCTCCTCATTACATGCAGAGTACTTCAGACCTCTTTCTGCCTTCTCCTTCCTCTCACATTCTCTAAGTCACATTCTGAGTCATCAATAAAGGATCTCACTTTTTCAGACCATGTGTGTGATCTGGAAATGACGGAATTGAAGTCTCCCACTATCTAGGCAAAGAGTCAGCTCAGTCTTCATAACAGTGAAATCTTAGATACATATTACACATATAGGACGTAAAATGAAAGAAGTCACACAAAAAAATGCTGGACATATAAAAAGATATGCTAAGTCAGAGAAAGTCAATTAGAAGAATGATTCCCTTACAAATAAGACTTACTCAGAGGAACAAATAAAAATTTGGAAAGTCTTTATAACATAAAAAGGATTTATTTATGACCTAGAGTCAGAAGTCATGAAGAACAACAGAATCGCTTGAAGATTAAAGACAAAAATTTAAAATTCCATGGAGAAACTGAGCAACAATTTGGAAATGCAGATATTATATGATCGGTTCAATATTCTTTCCCTGAAATTAAAAAGAATGTAATAAAGATAAGAAAATGCTGACAGAGTTGAAGAACGAATAAAACAAATCTGGTATTATAATAATAGAAATCCCAGAATAGAAAACGGCAGACAGAAGAGAAGAAGTAATCTAAGAAATGACCAAAAAATTCATTTTATTATATTTAAACGTTCTAGTCTTATATCAAACTTTCAAAGAGATATAGTAACATAAGCTTGTGAAAGTTTGAAACTTTATGTGAAAATATTATTTAACAATTACACAGTCAGCAAAATAAGTGAACTTCATAGAGGTGAGAAATTCTGCCTCATAGAAATTGCTTACATTTTTAAATTAGCACCAGAAACAAAGCTAAAAAAATAAAATTGATATACAAGAAATCTTGGTAAGAAGAAAGTAATATTTTAAATGATGTACAAATTATTGACAATATTTAATTTTTTTTAAAAGAAAGTTGTAACTCTGACACGAAACTCCCCTAGTGTATGGTGGTAGGGATAGACATTTTAAATGTCTTGTCTTATTCTAGAAGAAGAAATGAAAGCTCATTTTCTCTTAGGCTTTTCAGAGAAACATGATAAAGTGTTAAATCTAGCCATTAGACAACTGGGGAGAGAGTGCATGACTCCCAGGAAAATAGAGGCATGAAGGATATTAGGATACGTGAAGGAATAATAAAGAAATTAATAAAGAAAACTTGGAGGAAAAAGAGGAAAAATTAAAGAGTTAGTAAGAATATGATAAATAAGAACATAAATATAAACAGCCATAATTAAACGTGCGTGTATGTGCAGGCAGGGCGGTGGGGGGTGGGGTGGGGAATCACACTGTTTGCTAAAGGAAGGTTTTACAGATCCAGCTATAGGATGTTAACAAGTATTGGACCTGAAAACACATGGCATCGAGTGGTTGAAAACAAAAGAATGTGAAAATATAGGCCAGACAAACACTATATACAGAAAAGAAAATGGAATCCAAGGAGAAAACAGAAGTGTGAATGGTGTTGAGGATGAGCCACATGGTGCGGCAGTTAACGAGCATGGCTCTGGAGACACCTGTGTGGGTTTGGGTCCAGGGCGGCTCCTTCACTTGCTCGCTGAAAGTAACTGGATATTCACTCTTTTTTTTTTTTTTTTTTTAAGATTTTATGTATTTATTTGACAGAAAGAGAGTGAGAGAGCGGAAGCAGGGGGATCTGCAGAGGCAGAGGGAGAAGCCGACTCCCGGCTCAGCAGGGAGCCCAATGCAGGGCTCTGTCCCAGGACCCTGGGATCATGACCTGAGCCAAAGGCAGATGCTTAACCCACTGAGCCACCCTGGCACCCCTGGATAGTCACTCTTCATATCAGGTATCTCCTCCATAAAACTGGAATAATAATGACTCATAATACTATTGACCTACTAAAGTTATAAAGTACTTAAATACTGCCTGCTGTTTAGGAAGCTCAGTATATGTTAGATATTATTCAGTGTGCATCAAAGTTTTGATTTATCAAGACACATAGTAATGATAAATTCTCTGTGGGCCTAACAAAATATTGTTGCAATACATTAAAAGTTTTTTGATAGTTATAAAAATTAATTGACAAATCCATTATTATAATGAGATCCTTTTAATTCATCTCCCTCTGAAACAGAGAAAATACATTTTAAAAGAAATTATAGAGAATTTTAATAAAGCAATTAACCAGCTTATGGTCATAGACAAATAAATATAATTGTGTATCCGAAATGCTAGAAATAAATTAGTATTCAAGTAAATTTAGACCATTCAATTAAGCAGATCACATATTGGGCATTAAGGAAACTCAACAATTTTCCCAAAGCAGAAAACATGTAGGCCATTTTTCTAAACATTATGAGAAAAATTGGAAATTTGCAACAAAAGGTGAGTATTTCTTCCCTGCCCCTCCCCTCAATTTTATGTATATGGAAAATAAGAAACATGCTACTAAATTTTTCTTGGGCTAAAGAAGAAATGAAATGAAAATCAGAAAGTATTTTAAAGTGAATGTCAGTGAGATCACTATATATTTAAACCTGGCAGCATCCAGGATGGCATTCAGAGGAAATGTACAGCCTTCAATATATGTAATAGAAAACAAGAAAGATTGAAAATATAACAACTAAGATTTCAATTTAAGAAGTTAGAAAAAAACAAAATAAAATTTAAAATAGAAATAACAGGAATGCCTGGGTGGCTCAGTTGGTTAAGTGTCTGCCTTTGGCTCAGGTCATGATCCCAGGATGCTGGGATCAAGTCCCACATCAGGCTCCTTGCTCAGCAGGGAGCCTGCTTCTCTCTCTGCCTGCTGCTCCCCCTGCTTGTGCTCTCTCTCTCAGACAAATAAATAAAATCTTAAAAAAAAGAAATATAATAATTACAAATATATGAAATAATAGAAAAAATGTAGACTTGGTTAATATAAACAAGCTTATTTTATGAGATTAATAAAATGGATAGGCCATGAGGAAATCTGATAAAGAAAAATGGAAGAAGACCAAAGAAAACAAACAACAACAAACTGGAAATGAGAAAAAAGATGTAAGTACAAATACGGAATAGTTATAAAAACCAAGAGAATGCTACAGGCAAATTTATGCCACTAAATTTCAATTAGATTAATATTTTTGATACAATATACATTAACCAGGACTTATTAAATGCAATGAGAATTAATATACCTAAAAAAACCAACCATCATAGAATTTGAAAAAAAAAATACAACAAAACAACTCACCTCTAATATGGATATCAGTTTTAGACAGTTTGCAAATGAGTTTTACCAAAAGGTCAACAAATAGGTAGTCTCGATGTTAGAAATGTTGGAAAAACAGATATTAAAAAAAAATTACTCAACGCATTCCATAAGGCTAAAGCAAACCTGAAATCAAATCCAAACGGATAGCGCACAGAAAGGAAAATCCATGGATCAATCTAAATTATGAACATAGAAGCTGAGTTTTAACGAGGAGGCTTTTTCTCGAGAATGAAACAATTATTTACATGGATTACTATGCTCAAGATTAAATCTTTTAAAAATATGATTATCTTAATAGATGATAAAGAATTTTAAAAACACCTGTTTCTGATTTAAAAGCTAAATAAAATTCTCAAGACTTATTAAGCTAAGGATAAGAGGACAATCTCTAAGTCTTAGATATTTATAGCAAACCCAGAACAAGCAATATGGGCCATTTTTGTTAAACTCAGGAGGAAGATAAAGATGTCTTTCTATACGACTTCCGTTCAGAATCTCTCAGATAATACAGTCATATTTGGAAAGTAATAAAATACCTAAAGACCGGAAAGAAAAACACGAAAATATCAAATTAACTCAAATATACAAACACTGTGAAGTTTCCCTTTTCTTAGAAATAAATGTTATGGTGTTGGAGATCCTGATATATCATTGTGTAATAATTATGATTGAGATACCGTATTAGGGAGAAAAAGAGAGGGAGAACGGGGAGAGATAGGAAAATGAAGAGGAACAAATAGAGGCAAAAAGGAGAGACATCTCTACACAGAAATTTTTGGGCTAGAGAAGTGGGGAGGGAGAAGGGAAGAAATTACAAAGAAACAGTTAAGGAAAGAGAGAGAGAAACAGGCTCCAGGGTACCACGGAGAGAAGGGAACTGCCATTAGTTTGACATAATTTTTAAATTAGTATAGTAACCAAATTTTTTTCCTCTCTGGCAAGTTGTAAAGAAAGCACCTGAGTTGCTCCCCTCTCTCTCTGTCCCCACCCTCCCACCCTGCTTCCCCCCTGCTAAAAAAAATTTAAATTAGATATATGTTCTTTGCCTTAAATTTTCTGGTTCTTTTTATTTCACAGAGGTATAGAGAGGACTAATCTGGGAGCCAGACCACCCTACTACTTTCAGGTTTTGCATCCATAAGGAGATATCTGTCCCTCATGTTTGCTCCTTTTGCTGGTCGGGCATATTGCTGGCCTACTTGGTATTTGTTCCTACTTATTTCTGCATTTGGGGCATCGATCTCAAGTTCTGTGATTTTCCTTAGGCCAGTTACCTGATTTTCATTCTTGGCTGAGTGATACTAAAAAAGTCAAAGAGCCTTTCTTAAAGCCTGTTTTCCTCTTCCATAAAGTGTGAATTATAATAAAGCTTGTTTTACAATTTTGTTTTATCAGTCACTAAGATAATGCTTTGCAAAATGCTAAACAAAGATTAGTTATTTTTAGAATGTCAACGTATCTTAGTATATTCTCCTTTGCTACCCGGCACAACCACTGAGCTATTGTCAATAAATTACCAACAATAATTCAACACAGCTCTGAAGTTTCACCTGAGTAACTTCCAAATTATAAAACACTCAGAACATAAAAAAGGGAGAAAATGAAAATATTGAATGATACCACAGAATCATTCAACTTGAGATATAAATCTGCACCTCATATAAAAATGAATCACTTCAATTTCAGGGCTCTGGTTTGCATTAATGTGCGTCCAGCTTGCTAGGGAATGAAAACGGCACAATACCAGATCTTATCAATATATACCAGATACACAATTTCTTGACTTTTTAATAAAATAGGAAACAAGATCATGGCTTTGTTTAAGCTGCTAATGAATCTTACCTTGAGCATATGACAGAAGTGAGAAGGAGGTTGAGGGAACCCAGAACTGAGGACAAAATTGTGAAAGACCTTTGGGGAACTGGAATTTGGTAGGGTCGTGGTGAAGGAAGAAAACGGGGACCCAAGGGGGAGCAGGACCAGGAGCCAAATGAGAGAACAGGCTGTGGAAGAGCTTTCTGGTGTGTTCCACTCTCTCTCTCCATGCAAGCTGGGTGGATCTTTGCTTTACTGGAAAGCATCGAGGGCAAGTGAACACAAAGGGGAGGTGGCAGCATCCACAAATGCAGTCCAGCTGGGAGAGAGAACAGGTGGCTAGCTTGGTCCTACCTCCCACAAGCCCAACCCCAACCCCAGGAGCCACATAATGTCAACCTTGGGAAGGAGCACTTGGAAAATAGGACCGCAGTTACTGCTGTCCTCTGATGGGCAAGGCCACCTGTCAGAAGTGGAGCTGAGACTCAATGGGAATACGAGTTCTTGGACCTGAATTCTTGTTCCAAAGATGATTTTAAACTCACTTTGACAGGCATAGTGTAGGACTGTAGCTTCTACCCTTTCTCCAGGCTTATAATAAAGCCAAGAGGGCTGACACCCCAAGAGAATAAGAAGTCACAGGGGAAAATGACAAAACATTTGGGAGCTCAAGATCTAGGAAAGAAATAAGAGAACAAACAATTTATCAAAAAAAAAAAAAGGGGGGGGGGAGCATGGAATGCCTAGGTGGTCCAGTTGGTTAAGCGATGACTCTCAGTTTCTGCTCAGGTCATGATCTCGGGGCATGAAATTGAGCCCTGAATCCAGCTCTGTGCTCAACAGGGAGTCTGCTTGCTTTTCTCTCTCCCTCTCCCTCTACCCACCTGCCGCCAATAAATAAATAAGCCTTCAAATGAAAAAGAGAAAGAAAGTACTAATGAACAATGAAAATTTTGAAGTTAAACTAAGCACAGAATATATATTCTCACAGGCAAAGCATAAAATTGGGTAGCAGACACATAAGCTGTATAATAAGAAGAACCATTTGGAGATACTGGTATAAGTAATATAAAATATGACATAGAGAAATTAAACTAGAATAGAGAAAAAAATAGTAACTGGAGGATAAGGTCAAGTAATACGTTAAAAAAGGCACATGTAAAGATGGAAAGAATGGCAAAATAAGGGATAAGTCTAGAGATTAAGATTATAAAAATTGAAGTGTCATTACCCATAGCATACATATACCAGAAGGCGAGAAAAAAAATAAATAGGAAAGAAGAAATAGTTGAAAGAATAGTTTAAAAATCTTCAGTTTAAAAGATGAAAAATGCATATGTAGTATTAAACAGAAAAGTAAAAGCCCACACTTGTATGTATTGTTATAATAATTGAGATAATCTAGTACAGAGGGCATTTTAAAAGCTTCTAGAGACAAAAATGCAGATAGCCTACAAAGTACAAGTATCAGATTTAAAATCAGATTTTTCAATGGCTACACTGCATGCCAGACAGTAATGGAATAATATTTATGTGTTGATGGAAGAGAAATTTGAACACATGTTTTTATCCAGTAAAGCTATAATTTAAATGTGAAGGCAAAATATTCTCAGGCTTAGGAGACTTCATAAAATTTACTATGCAAAATTTTCTTTGAAAACACTCTTGGAGGAAGTATTCAAACAGAAATAGAAATGGATTCAGGAAGAACCAAGATTTCGGAGATAACCTAAACCTGTTGAATAAGTAGATCAACAAAGCTTTATAGTGGCCTAAATAAACAGTGTCCCCAAATTAAGAGCAGAAAATAAAGAGTTAATAAGGTTGGGGGTTTAGCAGATAGAAAGCAGAGAGAAGAAGAAAATGGATATTGATGTCCTCAAGAAAAAGATGGGAAGAAATACACATAAGTATGCATAAAACTATGCATGTGTGTGAGTCACCAAGAGAAAAATCAAATGAACAAACTTTCAAACCAGAGAAAGAAAATTTGAATTACTTAATGCAGTTTGGAAAGAAGAATGAACACACACAGTAACTAGAGAGTCCAAAATATATATGTGATAGAGAAAACCTGATACGCAAAGCAGAAGCAAGTGCTAATGTAAGAGTAATTATAATAAATGTAAAAGGGTTAGACTACAAAATAAGAAGATCGAGCCTTTCTGATTGTATAAACCATACACAGGTCAGCCAAGACAGCAATTTTACTATTAGGAAAATATAATTTTAAGTAATAAACATAAAAAGAGAAAATAAAGGGAATGCTATCCTAGTTAAAGGGATAATAGGAAAGATGTTATCAAAAAATCTGAATATATATAAACCTAGCAATAAAATCATAAATAAATCAATCTGTTAGAATTAAGAGATTTTAATATTATCTCTCAGTACTTGGAAGCTAATATACCAAAAATATAAAAATTGAGCAAACTGTAAGATACAAAAGCAAGATGGAATATTTTCAAAAACTGAATCTGCTTAGGGTCACAAAATATACCACATAGTCTACACACACACACACACACACACACACACACACACACACACTACCATAATTCAGTAATAATATTAGAAATCAACAAATGTAAAGGAAATATATTACAACTACAAAATTTCACACATTGGAAAAATTCTATTAAATAATTCTTCACTGAAGAAGAAATACTTAGTGAAATAGTGGATAAATGAAGTTATTTAACAAATGTGGCATACAGCTAAGGCATTGAGGAAAATATTTAAGCAATTTAAGAAGCTATGAGGAGAGCAACAAAGTAAATGCAAAGAAACAAGAAGGACAGAAATAATATGAAATGACTAATAAGGGTAAGAGTAGAAAATGAAGACTGACTTAGAATCTTTGCTCTCTGAAGTCAGGAGAAGAACAGATTTGCCCAGTAAGGAGAACTTTCATTAATCAGCTCTGAAAGTACCTAATAAGACACAAAGCACATATTACATCATTGTGTAGGTTTTATCTGTGGGAAACAGAAAATCCATCTATGTAAATCATCCCATTAATGGCCTAAAGGAGAAGAATAGCATGATCATTTCAACTGACACAGAAAAAGTACTTGATAGGGTTTGGTCCTAATCTCTGATATAAAACACCAAAAAATAAGGAGTAAAAGGAAGCATCGTTATTTTGAAAAAGCAAAAGCCTAACCCTGACTGATAATAGCAAAACTTTTGATGCATTACCTTAGGATGAGAAACAGGGAATTTCCTGCAATCACGATGTGTAGTGGGGAGCTGAAGAAAGCTTAGAAGTCACTTACTAGGGGGAAAAGGATAATAGAAATTTTGTCTTGGGAAAAGATGGAATACTAAAAGCAGTCAAAACTAAAGACGTGAACTTTATACTGCACCATTAGTAAGTTTTAAGAAGAGTAATGAGTTTAAAGTCAGCAACTGACAAAGACTTACAGCACAACACTATTACAATGAATTTGGAAAACCCATAAATATCAGAATATACCTTTCATAAAACGCATGCATCACTCCGAACATATTTTAAATATGGCAGGTTTGTTGTCTATAAAGCCAGAGTCAGGTCAAGCAAATGGAATCCATGTCAGATAGTTTAATATAGGAAATATAACTCTGAGAACTGGTAGCATAATTGTCAGAGGGAAGGACTGAAAACTGGAGAAAATGTATAATTGCAGAAACTACCCTACTCCTCGGATGGAGATGCAGAGCCAAGGAATCTGGCACATAGGGCAGCTGGAACTTTAGAAGAAAAGGCACTCAGGGGTATGCTCATGGAGCCTGTGGAGATGGCAGCTAGAAATGTGAAGGGGGTTCCCCCACTGGTCCTGGAACAGACCAGCTCTGTCATTTGCAGGGCTTCATGCAAAATGGAAATGTGTGACCTTTTGTTTAAAATTTAAGAATTCCAAGATGGTGACAGCAGAGCACTAAACCAAATGTAGGGTCCTTCTGTGTGCAAGGCCCATAAAACTGGCCCTAGCTGGGCCTCTGGGGAGGCAGGGAACATGGTGGGAACTGAAACCAGGCAAGGGCACCTACCCAGCAAAATCTGGGTCACTGTCGGCTGACAGCAGAGAGACAGGAGTAAGATCAGCTGGCTTTTGCCTCCCCTCCTTTCTTGTGTTCTTCCATCAGCGCTTCTCACTGACCCAGCCTCACTGGACACAGGCTGGTAAGGGAGCCTGGACATGTATTTCATGGGGGGTGAGTTCCTTGTGTTATAAAGCAGACCAGAGAAGGGAAGGGCAGGGGAAAAAGCAGACCCACTGGATCTTAGACTCATCTAGGGCTTTGCAGGAGAGGGAAACAAAGGAGAAAGGCAACGGAGGCTGAAATAATAATAAAATGAGGGATAAGGCTTATGCAGATCAAGGCTGCCAGTGCACCATGAACTAAGCAACTTTGTGTGTCTGAGATAAACTATGACAAAATAATAACGTTATTAAAAATAACACTAATGGGGGGCGCCTGGGTAGCGCAGTCGTTAAGCATCTGCCTTCGGCTCAGGGCGTGATCCCAGCGTTGTGGGATCGAGCCCCACATCAGGCTCCTCCGCTAGGAGCCTGTTTCTTCCTCTCCCACTCCCCCTGCTTGTGTTTCCTCTCTCGCTGGCTGTCTCTCTCTGTCAAATAAATAAATAAAATCTTTAAAAAAAAATAACACTAATGGAATGAAAACTCATATAATAAAAATTTTCAAACCAGCCAATTTGCTGTAAGGCTCACTTAATTGTTTTAAATTTGGTCTGCGGGAGCTCAGAGAACCAATTGCTCTGAATTTTGATAAATCCACAGTATGTCCATGGGACCATGTCGTTTCTATTAGCTAAGGACCAAATCCAAGTTGAATGTAAAATAGCAGCAACTTAGATGAGACAATTTGCTTGACATTTTAAAATTGTTAATCATTTCTCCAAGTCAAGAAATGGTCAGGACCAGATTATTCAATAAGCGAAAGAGACAAAGGGAATGATAGAAGAGAAACACAAATCCAGGGCTCGGTATGTGTCGGGGGCCTGTTTTGCGTGGGTGGACCCATCTAAAAGTTCAACAATGGCACGTGGGAAGTACTAAGGAGTAGCCTCATTTTATAGATGAAACTCTTGATGAATAGAATTGTTAAAAGCTTGCCCGTATCACACTACTAACAAGGGGCAGAGTCAGGATTTGAACTCAGTCATCTTCCAGCTATAATAGGTTAGAAAGGTAAGAAATTAATCAATAGATCGGCTGCTTTCGCCTTCTAAATTCTAGCTCATCTTTTCTTTAAGAAAACTGGCTTGGACACACACTGAAGGATCTAAGAAATAGTCTTCCCTCTTGGCTTAGAGTGGAGTCAAGACCGGTGGGCAGGCAGATTCTTATCCCTATCAGTCTCCATTCTTGCTTGGTCCTTTGTTGACTTTCCAAAAGCAGGGATGACTCGACCACGTAGAGGGTTGCTCCACATATGACCTACCAGAGTCCACAGGAGATAATGGGATTTGAAGTAAATCAAAGAGAGAAACCAAAGAACACAGGTTGCTTACTTTATGTCTGGATATAAGTCCTTTATTTCTTTTACTGAAAATATGATACCTCACCTATCTTTATAGCCTGGGGCTCCATTTTATCTTTAGATCTATGAGATGGACTGCTTTAAAATACCTTGGAGGTGGGCACCAGTTTCTACCTCTGGTTGAGTGAAATGTGATATGTAATCAAAGCTATTAAAATATTAAAAGTTCCATTATTGTGTATTGATCAGGATGAAAAAGTAGGGGCTAGTAAGGTTAAAGGCAATTAAAAAAAAGAAAAGAAAAGAAACTATCCAACCTCCTGGCCTTTGTCAGTGAGTACCTGGTTGTCTATATTCGTTACACATAGAATTTGTTAAAGTTTATATTCATATTGTTATAAAAGTGTTTTCTTGATTAACTTGCTCAGTAATTATAGGTTGAGCTTTCCAGTAAATCTCTTGCTTCTGCTTTGGATTATTTTGAGTAGGAAGGAAACAGCCTGTAAACAGAGTCATTCTGGAATAAACACAAGAATTGATGGCATCAGCGCTACATCAATATTTCAGGAAAAATCCGCTTTGTCCTCCTCCATTACTTCAGATCTGCTCCTCTTGCTTTGCTAAATGGTAGTAATTCAGCCTTTGAATTTCTTGAGGAAAATAACGTTTGAATGTCAGGATCAAGACCAGTGATTAGGAAGAGGTGAGGCCAAGGTGAAGCATCCTTAATCCTCTAAAACAAATCCCTATAAAATCAAAAAGTAACGTAGAATTCTGAAAGGATTGTGCTGTTTGGGGAGGTTTTAAGTTGTCAAGAGGAGGTAAAATAGAAAAAGTGCAGTGATGTTCTCCAATCCCCTTGCTTGTCAATAGCATGTATCACAACTGAAATGATAGAGGTGACATTTGCAGGGAGACAGTGTGGGCAAGTCTCTTAGGAGGCTACTCAGCAGGGCACATGTGACAAAGGATGAAGGTGGTGAAAAGGCCCCGGAGAAAATGAGCAGGGAGTAAAGAAGTGCTTGGCTCATCACTAATGGTTATAATCCCACTTCTTAGCTCAAAAGGTGTCTCCCCCAACCCCTACCGGTCCTTACAAAAATCACTGCTCATTTGATATCAATTAATTAACATCAGACTTACTAAAGTGTTATTTGTGTGTATAATATTTTCACAGGAAAAAAAAAGGTAAGCTAAAAGCCTAACAAAGAAGCAAGTTTAAGTTTCTCAGGGAGGCAGGTTCCAATGACTTTTCCTTTCCACCTGTGGACGTCTTTTCCTTTCATCTGCACCATCACCTGGGCTGAAGGTAGTGACCAGTGCACCCAGGGCAGACTCCTCACAGCAACGTTTCCTTTGATAATTATATATTTAATAATTACAAACGTTATATGTGCTCGCTATTGAGAATTTGTCCAATCCCATACAGTTACAGAGGTTTCTCTTTTCATAATCAAGTTGCCTAGAAATAGTATTCTTAACGTTAGATATACTTTCTCAAGGTTGACACACACACGCACACGCACATTCGCACACACTCACACAGATATATTGACACATCGGAGTATCTCGCTCTATATCAAATGTGGTACTCTACCTTCTTTACTTCTTATTCCACTGCAGATATTTTCTCGCACCACTACATATTTCTTGAAAACCCCACTGATTGCTGCTACTTAATATATCATCATGCAGATATACCACAATCTACTTAGCTATTGCCCCAATACTGGACTTTCATTTTTCCCTGAGGTCATATGTCTACTTTGTGACGTAAGATTGCAAGGACCTTTTCTCTAGTATATAATTTTCTCTCTAATATGGCTGAGTTGTTTTCCAAGTTTGCATTCACAAAAGTAACGAAGGAGTCTGACTTCAGGCAAAAGTCCCTTGTGGGATTTTTCAGGCCTGACTGAGGCAAGGATAAGGTCTTGCCTGGCAGATCTCATTGAGGAAAGCTGCTCTCCCCACACCAAACTTGGGGCACAGCCAGTGTATTAATGTCTTCTGGACTCAGTTAAGAACTCAGTACCCACCCCCTGCAGTCCACTCTGACTCCTTTCCTACTCCTACCCCAGGCCCCACTTCTCTTTCCCCCCACTCTTGCCCTGGTCTACAGAACACAAAACAGGAGGCTTTTGTTTAGTGCATCTGGGCAGTGGGATCATTTCTTGTGCCTACACTGCATGTCACCTGACCCTAGACCGGTGTGGTTCCACCAGGACAATGAAACACAAGGGAGCTGCTGCCTGTTTTTGCCTCTCCATTGCACTACCACAGCAAGAGAAGAAAGGCTTGGTGGTTACAGTCAGTTTGGTTCACTGTCCTAACCAACCACCTCCTCTCCTGGCACCTCAACATTGATAGGGGGTTCTTTTCTCCATCTTTCAAATTCACAGTTGAGCACCATCTCTCACTTTTTTTTTTCAGTTTCCAAAGGAATAGAGAAAAAACCAAACAGTTAAAGATGAAATAGAAATTAAAAATGAAAATGAGGGGTGCTTAGGTGGCTCAGTCGGTTAAGAGGTTTAGCGTCTATCTTCGGCTCAGGTCATGATCTCAGGGTCCTGGAATCGAGTCCTGCATCGGGCTCTCTGCTCAGCAGGGAACCTGCCACTCCCTCTCCCTCTTCCTCTGCCTCCCTTTTCCTCTGCCTGCTGCTCCCCCTGCTTGTGCTCTCATGCGCTCTCTCTCTGTCAAATGAATAAATAAAATCTTTTTTAAAAAAGAAAATGAAAATGAATTAAATTAAAAATGAAAAAGGCTAGAACAGGGGCGCCTGGCTCGCTCAGTCGTTAAGCATCTGCCTTCGGCTCAGGTCATGATCCCAGAGCCTGGGATCCAGTCCCACATGGGGCTCCCTGCTCAGTGGGGAGCCTGCTTCTCCCTCTCCCTCTGCTGCTCCCTCTGCTTGTGCTCTCTCTCTTGCTGTCGCTCTCTGTCAAATAAATAAATAAATAAAATCTTGAAAAAGGCTAGAATAATGAGATTCATATTTGTGGGGCAATTTCTCAGTCTGAAGAGCTGTTCTAGGCATTTTTAATCTACCTTTCACATTCAACTGGTATTTATTTCCTCATGTAGTCGTCACAAACATTTTATAAAGAAGGTATTATATACCCATTTCACAGATAGGGAAAGTCAGATGCCAAATCAAAATAACAACCTCTTGGAAACATTCAACTTTCTTTCTGCAGTGGTAAATCTGAGCAAATTTCCTCTTGGCATGCAGTGCAATATTTTAGAATAGAGAGACTTTATACTCCTGATTATACTTAAAGACAGTATGTGTACACGAATAGTAAAGATCAACATGCATCTACTTTGAGTTCATGGCACCCAGCAAAACATCATTTTCCTTCACGTTTCCTCAGAAATAGGTTTTTGCCCTTGGGGAGACAGGATTTCCAGAGGAAGAGAAAGTAAAATTCTGACTTTCGTTCTTACAGCGTGTTCCCTCCTCTGGTCGGAAGTGATTGTCAGGAGAACTTTATTCCTCACAGGAAATAAAGCATATTTAATTCCTGTCAGTTTGAACTCAAAAACTCGGACAGATGGAAAGAATAGTGCAGAACACTGTAAGAAAGGCACCTGCTTCCCGATCATACATGCTTTTACCATTTTCAATCATTCACCCTGGGGAAAATGAAATGTCAATACTAAGATGTAACTTTATTACGTTAAGAGAAAAAGTGCAAACATAAGATAGGAGCCTCTCCCTTTAGAAGATACTCATAAAGAGGCAAAACAAAAATTGGAGGTGTGGGTTTTGGAGAGGCCACCGAGAGAACATGTAAAATGGAAGCATTAGTTATGAGCGGGCGTGTTTACTATGAGGTGCGAACAAATGTTCATCCGGCTGCTGCATCTTTACTCCTATTCTTCTATTTTAGAGATTTATATTTGATGGAATCGCAGAAAAATGACATAGAAAATGATATTTGTAGCTGTTGCTGAAGAAAATCACTGGAGGCACATAAATTAGGCCTGTGCCCCGTACTTCATTAATTCATTAAATAAATGTCTCTGCTTGCCAGCGGTGCTGTGAACGTGGCTTGAGTACGAGTTAGGTATTTCAGGATCTTGCTAGACTAATTAATGTATCTGTTCTTCAAATATGTTTGGGAGCCAATGTTAGCTATGTATTGAGCCAGCTTCGAGGAGTCATCTGACAATGAATAAGAAAAAACAAACAAAGAAAACTAGACCTCCAGGAACCGGGCCAGGGATGTCAAATCGGGCATTAGAGCAAGTGGTAAGACTCCGAGAAATGAAAGCCACAGTGTTTTATAAAGTGCTGTGGAAACATGGGAATAGAGACGGAAACCCCATGAGTCGCACCAGGCTTTTCTACCTGTCAGATTAGCTTGCTGTAGGTTAAAATGTAGCAAAATCAGAAGCGTTGGGTTAAGCAAAGTAAAACGGTATGAAATAAGAAAAACCGTCCTCCAGATCTTTCTCCGCAGGTAAACCCTTTGAGGCCTTTTCTTCCGTCTATATTTGATGGCCAGAGATAAAAAATAAGTTTATATTTGCAGCAAGTAATATCAAACTGCTTATAATTGTAATATCAAGACTAACTTTGTTGTCGGCACTTACAAACGCCTTGGTTGATAAAAGTGCTTTTGAAGTTTTTCGGGTGCATTTGCATTTCACACATTTTATGTTTCCCAGGAAGGACTGCTGCCCAATCAAAATAATACATGTTGGTATTTGTATTGATGACTCTTATATATGATGATCTCAATTACAGAATGGTTTCTAGAGGAGTTTAATTTATAAACATTCACCCCATAGTCCAATCTAGTTACCATTATTTTTAAAATACCAGGCATTTTACAGGGTGGAAGCCATCCAAACTCACAAACAAATAGGCCTATAAAGACAGTGAGACCGATTTCCTGACCGCTTGCAAATGCCACCGTCTGCTTCGGGGCACTCTTCCCCTCCCGCGGCATGCCCCTCCACTGCAGGGTACCGGCAGCACCAACCAAACCTGGTCTTGCTGGAGTGTTGTGCACACACCCGGAGGATCTCGCAGTTAGACCCAGGTTTTGCCTTGAAGGAAGTGTGTCGCTTTTTAAAGCTTTGGTGGTTGCTCCCAACCTTCACTTGCAAGGTGTAAAACATTAAGGGATCCTCCTAGTTATACAATCTTGTTGAAGCAGTAAACAGCCGCCGAGGCCGATTCAAAACAGAAGACAAGCTAACACACTGTAATCTCTGAGGTCAATTTATTTGAGTTATTCCCTTAATCTGGACAAATTGTGAGGTAAAACAATAAACTTGAAGGTGAAAGTAAACTAAACTAAAATACCAAGCATTTTAAAGGAAATAAGGGGAAAACAAAATAATAGAAATGGCACTAATTACTACTTCTTGTAACCCTCCCACAAAATCCCACGGTAGAGGGTCTCATAGACTGGATGTTTTTTTCTCAGTCACAAATATTAATGACACCTCCATGGGCCTTGGCTATGCCAGGTTTCCATTGTTTGTTTCTTTGCTTATTTCTATGGGGAAAATGACAAGGATCCTTGATGGCTCTTAAACCATCTTGGACAGAGGACAACCTCAGCTCTTGACGGATAGTGGCTTCACCGGAGTCCCAACACCGTTGTCCTTCAGAGCAGGGCTAGTTCTCCATGTGGCTTTGACTCAGGGCCTTCACATTAAAGGTGGAGTTCTTTTCTTTGATAATTTATTTCCCCCTAGAATCCAGCCAGAGTAGAGAGGGGCTTGGCTCAATGACTTAAATTTAGGGAGGCAAGTTTTGGCCATATGAGAAATTCAAAGATTTTAATATTGAGGTTCAGCTAACCAGCACAAAATTTTCTTAAACAAGATCATATTTTACACTGGTTTTACATGTGAACCACAAACATGTCGTTATATTATTTTAAAAGGCAGAAAGTCATATTTGTTTAAAAAATATCCAGAATAAAAGCTTTTAGATTTTCAAATCGAAGAAAGATAATCACAATCAGAACTTTAAAAATATTTTTTGACTTATCTGCTATGGATGAATATTGAGCTATAAATTATTTCTGAAATGCATATGATGACTTTTTCGTTTCATGAATGTACAATAAATACTAAGTATTAAATAAAACAAATGGTGGTGTGTGACTAGGTAAAATAGTGCAATTTTTCACAAAGGAAGATTTCAGGAAAAGACATTCATAGGAATAACAGCAAAAATGTAGACTTCCAAAAATTTTGAAAGCATCAACTGTAACTAAAATTTTCCAAGAACAAGCAGTTAAGAAATTTTATAAGAGCAATGCTATTATAATGGTGTCTATATGTCTAAGACTCTTTGATAGTTAAACATGTTAAATGCCTAGTGACTTACTTGATTTGTTATCAATAATATCATATTGGAGATGTTTAACAAAATAAATGCTAGAAAAATTTATAAATTATATTTTTTAGTTCTAGATGAAAACCTAAAAATGTCCTTGGATGTGCCTGTGTGTGAGCATCTTCCCTTTTTCTATGGATCTTGTTTCTACCTTGTCTCTTCCCTAGGCTTCTGCATCTCTAACTAGAAATAAAAATCTTAGATTATGTCACACATGATTCTAGAACTTCCTATTTGGCCTTTAAAATTTTTTTTAATTGTCCTCATTTTGATTTTAACTCCTACCACTTATTTGCTTTGGGTGGTTACTGCAAAGATGAAAACATCGCACTGGGTAAAAGCGCAATTATTAAAAGTCTGTGCACTTCTGGAAGATAGAAACAATAGAAATATATGTTGCTAGCCTTTCTTATTATTAATGTTACTAAAATTATAACTGAGAGGCATAATAATTATCAAAAGAGGTGTCACTTCAGTGAGGATGAAATTCCTCCTGCAAAAGTATTGCTCTAAAATAAAATTATTCCAAACTATGCAAAAATAAGTCATCTAGATGCTTCTATATTTCATTATTTTATTACTTTTATTCATTTATAAAATGAAGATCAGCTATGTGTTTTATTTTTATGATGCTTTAGTTTATCAAGCATAATATAAATTCCAAACGTTTACTAATCATATTAATATGGACCTTGCAAAGATGAAAATAGTTTAGATCATATATTCCTATAAGGCATCGGTCATTTTTATGCTACAGAGAAATAATCTTCTTGGTATGTTGCCTGGGAAGTGAACTCTCTTTTAAATCATCTCAATTTAGATTTTCTCCCCCCTCCCTTTGGAATGCATTTTATACGAGCAGCAAATAAATAGTAATAATTTGTGCTTTTGTTGTGCATGCAAATCTTATACGTGACACAGAGAAGAAAGAATTCTAACAATTTACCACAATGTATTCGGATAGATACAAATGCCTACAACAGTCTTTCTAATCTATAGACTCTGAGAAATCACTGGAAGAATAAAGGTTAGCTTAAAATAAAAAAAAAAAAAAAAAAAAAAAAACAAAAACAAGGAAAGAAATCTGCTCTGTAATGGAGCAAATCACTTCATATTGCTGGTGGGAAGGAAAAGGGAAAAGAAGTACTTTCGGAGCAATTTTGTGTGCAACCGATTCACGAATATCAGAATTATGAAGGCTGCAACGGAAGAAAGGGAGTGAAAATGAATCACTTAAATGACCAAGGAAAACCCTAGAACTGTGGGAGTTATGCTTCAAGACCCTTAAACATGTAAAAAGTAACACACATTAAAAAATTATAGTTTTGAATAAAGGGAAGTCAAAGTATCAACACGCTGGTTTTGTGTTCTTTTGTGGCAGGAAGTTAATATTGAAAATATTAAAAATGTTGCAAATGTTGCAAGTTGAGCATGTTTGATTAAAAGGCAAACTACGGGGACCCCAATCATTGAAGTATTTCAGGACTCCCTTGCCCCCATTTGCTTCAGAGGCATTATTTTTAAGCAACTAGTATCTGGGGAACACTTTGTGACCTTAAGTTCTACAATATTTCCCTTTTCATTTCATGTCCATTATCTCCTCTTGTATCCTGTAAAAATTAATGCATTTAACTAAAAATACCAAAAATGGCAGCAAATGTTTCATCTCTCCACCCATACGTCTACTGTCTTACTGTCTTTTTTTTTTTTTTAAGACTTATTTATTTACAGAAAGAGAGAGGGCGTGGGGGTGGTGGGGAGGGGCAGAAGAAGAGAGAGTCTCAGGCGGACTCTGCGCTGAGCATGGAGTCTGTCATGGGGCTTGATCTCACGATCCTGAGATCATGACCTAAGCAGAAACCAAGAGTCCAGCACTCAACTGACTGTGCCACCCATATGCCCCTGTTTTACTGTCTACTGATAGAAATATCTGGAATGCTATTAAACATTATTATCAACAAATGTTAATAATTTCTATTATTAATTAGGTTTATATAGTTACCTATATTGTTACCTATATAGTCACTTAATTAATTACGGTTTATAGTTACCCTTCATATTTTTTACCATTCTTATATCTATCAACTGTGAAACCATAGCCCTATTTATTTCTATTTTTATTTGCCACATTTAAGTCTTATTGAATACCATGCTTAAAAACACTAACTATTAAGACAAGATGTGATAAAATTTAGTACTAGGTTTGTTAGATCTTACTGGGCTCCAACTTGATATTTCAAGCAACTTCAATTCCTCATTTATCACTAAGGAATCCAGGAAAATAAAATAAAATTGGTTAAAATTGTAATCATTCCAATAAAGAGAAAATATAAATTAATAAACTGAGTAACATTACAAAAGGTATCAGAAACAAGTTTAAATAGCAAATAATTATATTTGTAAGATCTAGAAAAATGAATAGGAGAAAAATGATCATTTTCTCTCTTCTTTCTTAAACAGTGTCCATACCAGTGGTATTTTTTGAAGTGCCCCCTTTTTTTCAGTGTTAGAAAATAAATCTAACATTTCTAAGCTACCTTTATAGTGACAATGAAAAGATAATATACAAGAAGCATGTGTAGTTTTATTTATCTCACATCTTTAACCACCAAGATTTCACTGACCTCAAAGAGTTTGATAAGTGATCTGTTGTCTTCCATGGGTAATACTGGGCACAAAATGTAACATGTAATAATAAAATCACTTTTGTGTGTGTGTTTTCAATGTGCCTAGCTCCTTCTGCTAGATATAATGAGACTACCTCTGCACAGTCTTCAGAAGCTGCTTCCAGCCCCTAGTAGAAGAAAGGATCTCTATGAATAGTCAGCTGAATGCATAAAAGGGCTTTGAACTCTCAGAGCTGGATTTTTTGTTGTCACGCTCCTCTCTCCGCTGCTTCACGTTGATGTCATTCTGTGCACTTTTCAGACTATTAGAAATGTTCAGTATGCTGTGGTAGAAAGTGAATTTCAGAGGCCTCAATGAACATTGCAGGAGATGACCCATGCAAATGCAGTGGAAGTGTCAAAAGATTCTGGGACAAGCATTTAAAAAACTCTTGATAGCTGGATGAGAAAACATTCCAGCCCTTACACGAAGCTAGGAAGGAAAGGTAGGAAGTATAAAACCAATAGACACAAAAGGTCTTTTTCCTTAAAAGATGAAAGAATAAGAATAAAAACCCATTAGGATACAATCAGAAATGATAAACAAGGAATAAGAAAATTTTTAGAAATATAGTGAAGAATACTATATTTTTCTTCTACAAATATTGTGCCAAACACTTTCAGCTTACATTATTTAATTTGATTTAATGCATTTTTTTTTAATGTGCTCCCAAATTGGGAGAAGTCTAACTGAGAGCACTGACAGACAAGATGAAGCTGCCAGAGTGGATTAAAACAAGATCCCTTGTGCATGTTTCTGGAAGGGAGCAAGAGTGATGACAGAAACTTAACATAGTTCTTTGCTCATCCTCCTAACTTTGTCCCCATACCCGTACTCACTACCCAATCGCCCTCCTCCATTCTGTTTTCTTGTTTTTGAATATTTAAGCATTATTTACTGTTATCTTAGATAATTTTGCTTCTTCCCAATAGCGCTGACCTTTGATTTTGTGGCATCCCGAAGGGCTGGTTAGGAGACTTCTACCATGAAATATAAGTGATATCCAGAAAGTGGCTTCAAGGAAAGGGTGGCATACACCGTTGACCAAGTAGACAAAAGTCTGGTCCATTAATGGATTATAGGGCCAGGGAATGAATGCCGGGGCCTTACCCTAAGAAACAACATTCTTTGTTTTATTTGGGTTTTTTGAACAAGAAAGATTTAAAATGATGGCAAGACTCCAACAGCTATTCTACTTTTCCTTAGAACAATGGGTGTTCTTTCTCTGTCTACCAGATAAGAAAACAAGAGTGTGGAGCATCAAGGGGACTGAGCTTTCTATCAAGGTTTTCAGACCTATGCACCTTTGATGACCTAATGCTATTTTACTGTCTATTAATCTATTCTTTATTACTTGCTTATTTTGACTAATAATTTTGTTAGCTCTCTACAGACAGAGAAAATGCAGTGTACATCTTCTTACTTCTATCACAGTGTCTACAGGGCAAAGATCAGTGCAGTGGATTCTCAAAGATAAATCTTAAATAGTGGTTTGGCTAAATTACCACAACTGAAGGATCCACACACAGAACATTCAAACAGCAAAGCTTTTAGTATTATTTTTGTCTTCAATTTTATTTTAAAAGTCCACTAGGTAATCTGAAAAAAAAGAAAAAAGAAAGGAAAAAAGAAAAGCAATGCTATACTTGAGCCAGAGTGGGAAAAAGTAAATTTAAATGTGTTAAAAACTACAACTGAATTTTATGTGTTCCATCTTTTGTTCCTAGTGTCCCACAACCTCTGATAATGAAGCCATTAATTGAGTCCTGATATGTATTTTTACACTTATATTTCTAAATTAAAGAAATTTCTAAGCTAAGAGAACCTAGAAATTAAATTTGAAAATTCTTGATAAAATAGACCAACACAATTAAATATATTTATATCCTTTTCCTAACTCACAATAGTGATCACAAAGTAATGATACATTTTAGCTAAATTTCAATGCCAAAAAAAAAAAAAAAAGAATTTATCATCAAAAATCAATTGGCAACAGCTAGATGAACACCAGCTACCTCGTACTGGGGAGTAATAAACAAGGCTGTATAAAGAATGAATCATGTCAGATTAATCTAATTTCCTTATATGTCAGAGTGACTTAGGAGATCAAGAAGAAGTAAGAGATTAAATATATCTTGATGTTAACAAGATTTTCAATGCTGTTCCATTTAACACCATCAATCATTAACAAACAAGGAAAAATGTGGCTGAGTCTCTCCTTATTAGATGGGTTGGCAGATATTTGGAAAATCTTTGACATAACATCAATGGTGGCAGGGGTGGGAGATGGGGTCACACCAAATCCCTATCCTATTCCATGCTGTTCTAACATGAAGCAGCAGTCACTTATGTAAATCAGTTGTTTTCAATATATGTATTTTCCTTATGTTGATAGCAGACACGAGAACATTTTTGCTTCAATATGGACTTAGGAATTTAAGAAAAATGGGAGAATTATTTCCTTAATTTCTTCAGCTATAAAGTGAGAATATTACTAGGGTCTACTCAAAGTGTTGCTATAAAAATTAAACAAAATAATCCATGTAGAATGCTTATCACAGTGCTTGGCATAAAAACAGCACTTCAACAAATGGTGCTTTTTACAATTAACGTGATTTCCATTAGTGTAGAACTTGGAGGTTTTGAAGCATGTAATTTTGTTTCTAGATATTGTATGTCATATTCTTTACACTTCGTTCACTGACCACCTGATGTGAGATGGTTTGATTTTATATGGTCTGGCAAACTCAAAGAGTGGAAAAAAATCACCAGAAATATACTACAAATACTAGCTCAGATTAAATTTATAAATTTAAAATAAGGTCTCCTTGTACCTAAGCACAATTAAAACGGATTAATGAATTAATTGGAATTACAATTTTAAATACAATTACTAAGAAAATTATGTATAAATATTGGGTCTACTTTTGAAGGAGTTGAACAAATCTATCTACCAGAAGTTTTCCACAGGCTTCTATTTCCAGATATACATAGATTCATGCAATATTTAGTTTAGCCTTCCTTAAGCAACTTGATTATTTACTTTAATTAAAAACTCTACAACAAATAAATTCAGAACATAACTTGTTTGAAATGAATCCACATTCAAGGAATTCTTCTTCCTGCTCAAGCCTGACTTTACCTCTGATATCTCTCTGCAGATCTCTACAATTCAAATGCAATTATTCCTGAAAGTAAAATTATTTAATATGGACTTACTGTTATAGATATAAATGTCCATTTCATTTGTTCTCTGTAGACATTCAAGCTAAGATAGCTATAAGCTTACAAAAGTACATATATTCAGTAAAACAGAATATACAAAATTACTTTCTAAATTTTTTGCAATAAATACGTATTATTCTGCTATTCAGAAATCAACCTAAAAATCTTCTCTTGGCCTCAGGGTTGTTGGACATTTAAGGAAATACGATGTTTAAGTATGACCACATTCCAATTTATGCTACATGAAGGGAGCTACAAATAATTTTGGACTTTTTACGTATGGTTTTGAAATATAATTAGCATACAAGTATTTCTCCAGTTATCTTCAACTGAGGATAAATTTGATAGATTTTATTAACATGCACAATGGATCATGTATTTATGCACAGTTCCTTGTCAGCTTCTTGTATCTCCACCACATTCTCTCCAACTGATACGAATTTGTCACATTAACCCAGTGTCAGTTAACACTGGGGACTTTGTCACCCACACAATCGTTTGCCAAAAAGACCCCTGAAATATAGGTCTAAGTATTAGATAGTTTCAGATTTTTTTCCAGAAGATAATCAGGGGAAAAAGGATGTAATTATTGACTTTACCATTATATGAACATGAAATATAAAATTACTGGCTTTTAATGCTAGAAAGAACCTTAGAAATCAGTTGTTCAAAATCTCTTTTCTTTCAGATGAACAAAGAGAAGTGAAGTTACTTGCCCAAATCTCTTTATTAATGGTAGAGCCAGGCTTGATTCCAAATCATGTCTTCTTTCCATTATGCCAGGCCAATTACTCATGGTCATGGTGAATAATCAGTAAAAGGGAATCCATTTATAGATAATCAATATCTTCAAATTCTTATAATTTTTATGAAAAGAGAGTTGCCTGAAACAGTCCTGGGATTTCAGTGGTTTAAAGAAACAAAACGAGCAAAGAGCAATAAATGACCAAGAGGAACTTGGTCAATGAACTGGTTGGGGATCTAGTAACCATGTATTTTATCTCAGTCCAACTCTTGCCATGAATGATTACCCTGGATAATTTTCAAGCAGAGATTATCCACACCTGACTCCTCAAAGCACTGAGCAGATAGTAACCCACCTCACAATTCACATAGAGCTGTTGTCAGGAATAACTAATGATTATAGAGCATTTTAGAAAAATATGCCATATAAATACTTTACAGCCAATCTTGTACTCCCAATGGCTCTGTAATGTTGAGACCTAATAAGTACAATCCTTTAACCAGTCATTCTAAGGCTACGATAGGGGGCATTTGTGCTAGAAGTCAGCGGTTTTTCCAGTCTGTATGCAAAGACAAGTATTTACTACATATTTTTATTATGTTCATTTGTTCCTTGTCAAAATTCTGAGAAGTTGAGCTTTAGGTTGAATAGCTGCTATTTAGTTTGAATAATGAATACTCACTATTACATTTTGAAAACGGGCAGAATAAGCATCCACAAAAATGATATTTATTTGACTTCTCGGGGGGCTATTCATAGCAATGGGAAGTATAAGGTAGGCTTGATGCTCTAGGTATAATTCAGCCAGCAGAGGTTTATTAAAATGAAATATTTTGCAAAAAGTCAGAATCTGGTAGGAGAAATGAACTATAAATGATTGGTGGCATCCCCAAACCACTCTCCATAGTGGCTCTACCCTGTTATTTTGTAAGGCCAAAAGAAGCAGCTTAGAATAATATATATTTTTGTCCACCTTTAACCCCTTTTAGTGGGAGCTGTGCCGTGTCTGCTGGCTGAAACATTAGCCAAATGAACCCGCTGGCAGTTTGTCTATTTCTTCTCATTACACTAATATGGAAAATTAACCAGGAAGCATGCTTTCTCTCCCGTTAGGCTGGTGGCACATTTATAAGGACATCATTGAGACTGTTCCTTTCATTCCATCCTCAGATTCTCCCTGGGTAGCTGCTCTCTACCCACTTATAATTTCTCTTCATTATACTGCAATATGAGACTATGGAGAGTCTTTTGTTGCAAGTGGCTATAGACATGGCTGTCGTTTTGTCCATTATTAGGTCAGTGGTGTGAGTTTTGAGAACAAAGGCAATGGACAGAATAGTCGTTGGTATTAGATATTAACGTTACTAAATTATCCCAAAGGATCCACAGAAAGAAGAGATCATTGCCCTTGTTTTCACAGATATATGAACACATACCAAATGACTTTTGCAAGGTCAAGAAAACCAGTGGTATGTAGAGAGAAGATTAAAACAACTTAAGTCCTTACAGCAGCATATTTTGCGAGGATCAAAGTTGCAACCCTTTTTCTCTTTCTTTTTTCCTCTGCAAATCTCCTAGGTAGACTGTGGGCTGATTTTTCTTCTCCTTTAACACCAATTTATATCTTTAATAGTGACTATTTTATTTCTTCTTTATATGCTGATACTTTTTTAAAAAAGATTTTTATTTTTAAGTAATCTCTACACCCAATGTGGGGCTCGAACTTACAACCCCAAGATCAAGAGTCGCATTCTCTACTAACTGAGCCAGCCAGGCACCCTGATACTTTTTTTTTTATATAACCAGAAAACACACTTTTCTTTGAGCAACTTTTTTGAAAGAGAGGGTTTTAGAGAAAGCCTCCCACGATTGTTTTAAAAATAACACTACATCAAAAACTAATGACGTACTATATGGTCTCTAACATATCTCCTGCTCGTGTCTTGCATGATATTTCTGTGGGTTGACAGTGTGATCTCAACATATTCCCATTTTAGGACCATAGGACAACTGATACAAAATATTAAATTACAAATTAGCTGATATTTCTCAAAGGAAAAAATTTGTTTCTATTCACACAGTTTGTGTCTAATAATCCAAGCCAGGGTGAGAAACAGCAAGACTCTCACGGTAATCAGTGGAGCATAATGATGGCAGTAATGAAACCTCAAATCATCAGACTTCACTTTGCCAACCCGGATGCTGTGCCTGCTTCTTAGGGCCTGCTGTAGTTGCCTAGAATGTTCTTTCTCTAGATACATACTAGGTTCACTCACCTCCTTCAAGCCTTTTCTCAATCCTCACACTCTTAATGAGGTCTGCTGACTGCTCTATGTAACAAAACTGCGCCCTAGCCCTCCCCCCACCTCAGGCCTCACTACTCCCTAACCCTGTTCTATCCCATCATCATATCCTGGGCATTTATCATATTCTAACCCGATGTATTATTGTGTTTATTTTTTATTTCCATTTCCTCCAGCTAGAATTTAATTATATGAGAGCATAGTTCTTCATTTTGTTCTCTGATTCATCCAAAACACCTGACCTGTTGCTGGCACATGGCTGGTGCTCAACAAATATTTGCTAAAGGAAAAAGTGAATTTAGGTTTGGCTGTGCCACTATTTTGTGACTTTTTAAAAAAGATTTATTATTTATTTATTTATTTATTTATTTATTTATTTATTTATTTATTTAAAATAGAGAGAGTAGGGTGAGGGATAGAGGGAAAGGGGGAGAGAGAGAATCTCAAGCTGACTCTGTGCTAAGTATGCAGCCTGACGCAGGGTTCGATCCCATGACCCTGACATCATGACCCAAGCTGAAACCAAGTCAGATGCTTAACTGACTGAGCTACCCAGGTGCCCCTATTTTGTGACTTTGACAAATTTTTTTTTTTAACCTTTCTGTTTCTAAATCTCTCATTCATCTGCTGGCTGATCTCAAGAGACAAAGGCATACATTTTGGCCTATTACTTCTAGAGGGAATTTATTTGAATATGTGAGGAAATATGCTATATGGTATTTTTCCACATGTCATAAAAATGGTAGCATTTTATATACCCAGGACAGAACCTGTCCTTTTTTTTTTTTTTTTTTTTGGTCTTCTTATTTTTGCATTTAAGGTACATCTCAGAGATAATTTCTTATAAATACTTGAAGAGTTTCTTCATTTATTATAAAATATTTAACACATAGAAAGAAAAACAATATGACATGTATAAAGTACAAAGCTTAATAAAATGAGCACCCAAGACCTACCACACAGCATACAAAATTGAATATGATCAGTACTGGAAATCCTGAGTCTCCCTCTCTGATTCCATATTTCATGATGCATACTCCTCTACTCCAGAAGGGGAACCAAAGACTCTCCTGAATTTTATGTTTATATTTCCTGGCTTTTTTTGCATAGATATGTATGTATCATCCTTAAAACTACAATGATATTTTTGACTTCTATATAAATGAAATTGTAACATATATATTCTTCTGTGACTTCCTTCTTTTACACGCCATCATATTACTGAGGTTATTAAAGTTTATGAATGTGGTGTTATTTCATTGCACAGTATTCTGTTGAAAAATACAATTGTTTCTCCATTCTCCTGATTGATACATATTTGTCTTGTTTCCAGCGTTTTGCTACTTGAGCCTTGCTTCAGTCTTCACTCATATGTATGCTTCTTAGTGTCCATATGACATACTCTCTGGGCTACATTCCTAGAAGGGAAGTGCTGGGAGTTTAGGACATTCACAACTTCAACTTTACTAATGCCTGTTTTCCAAAGGTGTTGTAAAACCTTATACATCCTCCAACAGTAAACAGGAATTCTCATTCCTAGTCTATGCCCTCCATACAACTTGATGACCTTCTAACGTTTACCAGCGTGGTTTCCAATAAATGGGATCTCAGTGTGGCTTAGTATGGATTTCCCGAACATTAATGTCTCACGTATTTTCATTGTTATTGGCCTCTCTATGTCTTCATCTGTGAAAGGTCTATTGCTGTCTTTTGCTCATTTTCCTTTCCTTTCCTTTGTTCATTGCTTTTTTTTCTCTTTTTAAGAAAAGGTGTTTTAAGAATACATATATATGCGTATATATATACACATATATATATATATACGCATATATATGTATTCTTTTTTAAAGAAAAAGTCTTTTAAAATTATAAATAAATAAATAAATAAATAAATACACTATGCATATTAATTCTTCTTCAGTTATATGGGTCTCATCTTTCTTGTCCTAGATTGTGGTTATGTTTTCAATTTTTCAAGGTATTTTTTCACATTTAAGAAAATTTTGGTTTTGAAATTAGCTCATTTTCTTTTAAGGTTTGTGCTTTATATATCTCATTTAAAATTTGTAAGATTTTCCTTTTTAAAAATATTTTCTTGGTTCTATCTGAAATTATTATATTTTATGTGAGGGATCATTCTAAATATTTTTTCCAGTGTCATAGATCACTACTTCTATTATATATCATGCTTTCAAACATGCACAGATAAGTTTCTGGGCTCTTGATTCTGTTCCCCTAGTCTATAGAGGTCTATATTTCCTCCATAAAAATTCATGTAAGTTTTGTCCAATATATTTTTAAGATTTTATTTATTTATTTTGAGAGAAGGAGAGAGAGAGAGAACAGGAACAGGAGGGGAGAGGCAGATGGAGAGGGAGAAGCAAACTCTCAGCTGAGCAGGAAACCTAATGTGGGGCTCTATCCCTGGACCCTGGGATCATGACCTGAGCCAAAGGCAGATGCTTAAATGACTGAGCCACCCAGGCACCCCTTGTCCATAAGTATTAATTGAGAAGTGGCTTGTCAAGTTCCAAATTTTGCTGAAATTTTGAAGTAATTGCATTGACTTAATATTTTAATTTGAGGAAAACCAATACAATTACAACAGAGGTGACATTTTATTCCTTACCATGGTTTAATTTTTTTTTAATTTTGTCACAGTAAGGAATAGTTTAACTTCTAGATCTCTAGTTAAATGTTCGTTAGACACAATGATAGTAGTACTTAGTATTCTTGTTTTTTTAAATTTTAAAGAGAATGCTAATATTTTTATTAAATATATTTTTGCTATAGATTTTGGTAAATATATTTTATCAGACAAAGGAAGTTCTGTTGTATCCCTAGGTACTTACATTTTTATCAAGATTTGGTATTTCATTTTATGAAAAAGCATTTTTTTACATCATTAAGATGAGTGATTTTGTTTTTCTCCTTTGATGTGAGGATTTCTGATATCACTCCCCTCCTTTGCATTCATTCAATGTAGTCATGATATATAGTATTTTTAATCCAACAGTATATTTGCTTTGCCGATACTTTGGTAAAAAAAAAAAGTCAAACAAGAGATGTGTCTTTTATGATCAATGAGAAAAAAATCGGTAGAAAAATGGATAAGGGGCATGAATGAATAATTCATAGCAAAGAAAAGCAGCTAATAAACATGAAAAACAGTTTCATTTCACTAATAACCAAGAAAATGTAAATTAAAGCAATACTAAAGGACTAATTTTTGTATATCAATATGTCAAAGGTAAAAAAGAAAAACAATTCTTGATGTTGGTAAGCATATAGGAAATGCTTTTACCTTTTTCAATTTGATGCCCGTGTATTTGCCTCTCATTGATGTTCCACTTCCCATCTCTTTAGCCATAAACGTTTTTAAATGTGAAAAAAAAAAAAAAACACACAAGGACAGGAAATTTGGACACAGATAGGTACATAAGGAAGATAATGTGACGACTCAGGGAAAAGAAAGCCATCTATAAGCCAAGAAGAGGGGCTTGAAAGAGATCCTTCCCTCATGGCCCTCAAATGGAGGGCCTGACACCTTGACCTCAGACTTTCAGCCTCCAGAATGATGAGACAATACATTTTAGTCATTTAAATTTAAAAAAAAAATCAGAGATGCTTGCAAACAAGTAAGTATAATCCACTTAAGGCCACATTTTTTTTTTCAGACCAATAATCTAATATTGTTGATTATGGTTTTGACAAAACCAATTTTTTTTTAGTTTTTGTTAGCTTGGGTATTTTATATATATCTGTATTATGATACTATGATTACATACTGCATGTAGGAGCCCTATTATTATTTCATTATTTAGTTGTATTAATTTAGACAATAATTATTGATGGTTATGTTATCAGAAGTAGCATGGATTTAAAAAACAGTGCCACAGTTTGTCTTCGGAGTTAGATATACCCAGGTTTAAATGAATTATTGACAAATATTTTTGGGAAGTTACTCAACCTCTTCACATACAATTTCTTCTTTTATTAAATGGACTTAGTGATACCTTTATGATAAAAATATTTTGAAGATAAAATGATATATTTGTGTTTAATAAACAGTATCAACCTTTTGTCTTTCCTTGACTTCAACTCCAAGAGCAATATCTGAGATAAATAACTTTAAAATCTTGGCAGCAAATATGAATTGCATATGCAAATACTCAATTAATACAAACCAGCCCTACTGAGACATGTCTCAATTTAAAGTAGTTTGACTTAAATTAGTGTGAAATTAAAGAGCTTCTAAATTAGAAATTTAAAAAGCAAACTCTTCACTCATCTCATATCAGAATTAATCCTTTTGAAAGTTCACTCAGGTCAAGTTTAATCAGTGGCCATCTGGGATGTCTATAACAGAAAGCAACCCTGTGATTTTTATGATAATGGAATTGCACCAATAGGGTATTCCAGTCCAGGGTTAGTATTCCAGTCGTGACTTTCTCCTCTGTGTGCCCATGGTGCATGTGTATAACCTTAATCATGGCACTTAAAATTGTATTATAATAATTTGATTACACCCTTATTTCCTTTCTCAAACATGAACTTCTTTGGTCAGGCCTGTCTTATTTGTATTTGTTTCTTCGGTCTTTTGTACAGTTCTCAAAACTGACCACAGTAATAGTAAAAATAATATTATTAATAATAATAATAATAATAGCTGGTGCATTTACAATATTTTCTCTGTGTTAGGCACTATTCTTAGAAATTTGCATTATTAATTCATTGAGTGGTAACAACAACCCTGCGAGGCGGGAGTTATCAGTATTCTACTTGCAGATGAAGAGCAAATGACTGAGTGAATGATCAGTGTTCTTGTTATTTATTGTACCTTCTTTAAGTGCTAGTGTACAGCTCCCCAGCTTCTCAGAAGACAGAGGTAGTATCTGTATGGATCTCTTTGCCTGGGTGTTTAATAAATGTCTATCAAAAACAATTGCAACAACACCTTAGAATTTTTCAACATGTGCCGTGCTGCCAAATAACGGCCGTTCGTGCTGTTTTCCAACATTTAAGTGCCATCTTCACGTATATGCAAGAGGAATCTGTGGGTTCTTAAAGATCTAATGGGAGCGCTAGCTAGTTCCTTCAGATATTTTTACTATCCACCATCTATCTACTTGGCTCATTTTGGCTCTCTAACACCCTAACTCTCAAGCACCACCATCCCACACAAACCTACCCAACTCTACTGTTGTTTGCTAAACACCCTTCTTTCATACTAATCAGTGTGCCTTCAACTTGGTCAGCCTCTATTTACTCTTTGGTTTCATGGAAATTCTTGTGACAACCACTCTTATCATTGTACCCTCTTATCATCCTTGATGTCTTTCGCAGAATAGACTCATCCAGGACTCACCTCACATGGAAAGGGGATAAAATATTACCCCTGAGAACAATGAGCACCAGGGGCTACACTCTAACTGTCCCGTGATGGGAGATTTGGTGGCAGCCGCTGACAGAGCAGCTCCAGGCAGATTCTGACCTTCACACAGAAAAACATGCCCAAAGAGTTAGAACAGACCTTGTAACTTCTAGCTTTGTGCTCCTAAATAATTAGCTATCGGTCTTTTCCTTGTTACACCTTCATTGTAGCCATTCTTACTGCTGAAGAATTTTTTTACACAGATCTGAAGACTGTCCTATTCTCTACTTAAAATTTACCTGAGTTTAGGGGTGCCTGGGTGGCTCAGTTGGTTAAGCGTCTGCCTTTGGCTCAGGTCGTGATTGGGATTGAACCCCACGTTGGGCTCCCTGCTCAGCAGGAAGCCTGCTTCTTCCTCTCCCACTCCCCCTGCTTGTATTCTCTTTCTTGCATGTCCCTCTCTGTCAAATAAATAAATAAAATCTTTAAAAAATTTATCTGAGTCTATATAAAGAAAACATGGTCAGACCAAATATATAGAACTCTGACCTACAACCTCTGAAGCAATCAGCCCAGAACATTCCGAGCTTAGTTAAGACTGCAATCTTCCTCACTTTTCACCACTGTTCCTAACTCAGGACCAACCAGAGAAAGAAAAATATATTCTCCAAATGAATCATATGAAATGCTACTTCTAGTTAGCCTGACTCCAATTTCCTCATGCCAACAATGTCCAATAGAGCATATCCATAACCCATGATGGCTTCCCCTCTTTTCACTCTGAAGCTTTCCCACTCCTCTGTCTGCCTTTGAGTCTCTGGCAAATGCAAGTGATGGTGGCTAATTCCCTTGTTATGGAGAGCTCTGAATAGCCTCTGATTATACTCTTTTAGATGGATTTCATTTATTTCCACATCTGCATAAGTAATCACTATGTTCCATGCCTATAGATAAATTGGAGAGCTATAATACTTGTTTCTAGCCTAGAAAAAGTAATGGAAAACCGGAAGTATCATTACTTGAAGACTACATGCTCTTACTTATGGCTCTGAGACATCTAATTGCTAAGCTCACATTGCCCCAAAGTGCCCATTAGCATTATTCACAGACTTTTGAAATGGCCATGGTTGAAATGCCATTATTCCACTGAATTTTGTCTCCTCATTAAAGACTCTCTTCATTAAATGAACTGTCTCCATTTTCCTGATAATGGATGCTCCCAAAAAGGAAGACGCTAATTCCTTTCCTCAAGTAGATAAAATCTTGTAATGTTCTAACCCAATCCTCGCTGATCTAACAAATAGTCCTGCCTCTGGCATATCTGAGTTCTGGTGTACCACGTTCCTGACTTTATATCTTCAGGAAATCTTTACAATGAGCTGACAGCCAGTGGTTAAAGGTACGGACTGTGGAAACAAGCCACTTATGTATAAAACCCACCTTCGCTATTTACTAGCTATTTAATATTGGGTAAATACTTGGGCAAATGATGTATACTTTCTATATCATCTTCAGAAAGAGTGATAATAATCTCATCTAAACTGTAAGGTTGTTTTGAGAATTAAATGAATAAATTCATGTGAAGATTGGAGAAAACTATTTGCCATAATTAAATTTTTATAAGTGCTTTTAGTAATGGTGATGATGCTTTTCTTAGCCAGGATCAATTATACCAAATGGAATGAAAGTCACCAAGTGTCAGAGTAGGTACACAGGCACTATTTTGAAGTAGCTGGCATCTCACATAGTATTGTCTGACTACTGTAATTTAGAACATTTGAGACAAAAAGGCATATTATCTTTGCCTATTTGGTCTCGGTATTTATTACATGTGACCCCAAGTGTTTGTGCCATATGAGTGGTTTTGGTCTACAAAATAGTTAGGAAAGATTCCAGCAGCCTGTTGTATATATTGAAAACCTGCCTCTATTTTATAGAACACCATCATTGCTGAGTGTATGGTCCTCCTATGAAGAATTATTTAAGGAGCAATTTCTGATGGTAAATACAATCCGTCTGATTTTGACGTAATTGATGTTGATGTTGGCAAACATAGCTAGCTGCCTCTTTTTTTCCATGCCAGTTTAAAGAGCAATAAGATCAGGTGATCAGTAAAAAGGACAGTGTGTTTTTTTTTTTTCTTGTTTGCTTTAGCAGGAAGGTCTGAATTTAATTTACTGGATTGTTTTTAAACAATATGAGATAATAAGTAGATAAAGAAAGGAGAGCCTTACTCAGCCCCACATAGAATAGAAATTGCACCTGCCATATCAACCTGCCTAATTTCTTCTTGGGTCACGTTTTGATTCGGATTATAATTGCAAAACTCGTACTGAATTAACTTTAGTGTATGTTGAAATTCCATTTTGGGAAATTCTGCAATATACGGATTCCTTTTTTAAATTATGTACGGTTAGCCAACATACTCTGATTCTTAAGATTTGTAATATTTTCAGGGACAGGTTAATCTGCTAATTTCTGCATGATTCCTTATCTCTGCATCATTCTTTTCCTCCTAGCATGATTTATGTTAACCACAACTGCAAAACTAGTCCTTCCTTCAGGTTTTAACAGAAAACTTTATGAGGGGGTGAGGCATACTTCTTCTGCCCATATTTCTTTTTTTCCCCCACCTATTCTCCTGGTCAAATTCACCCACTTCCACTTAGGTGAAATGACTAGATATAGATATATCTATAAATTCCCATTTTTCCTTGTTGTATTCAGAGTTGAGCTTAATCTCCCTCCCCTACAGCAAAACCCCATTCTAGTTGTCCCCCCCGAATAAAGTCTGCCTTCCTGTGATATAACAAGAGTCACAAATAGCTTTTTCTTTAACTTTCTTTAATAAAGAAATATGCAACTCCCTGCTAGATATGTGTACTTAAGTGACCATGGTAGACATCAAACTCAATATGTCCAAAATTGGTGTTATCTTCTCAGCCTAATCTATCACTGCTCCTGTCATCATAATCCCTATTAACGTGCTTATATCCAATTATCACCTGAGTCAGAAACTCTGGACCCTTCCTGCATATCTCTCTAGCATGCCATAGATAAAATCCAGCACTGTTTCTTGAAAATATTTTAAGATCCTGCCCACAATGCTATCTCCTCCATATTTAACCCATTCTCTGCTTTCCAGCCAGAGTGACCCTTTTTTTCTTTATCAAGTGATCTGTCCATTATTTGCCCAATATCGGAAGGGTCAGGCCCATCTGACTTCCATACTTCAAATCCTTTGTCTAATGTTATTTAGTCTTTTCCTAGAGGATAATACCTTCTGCTCTATTGTGTTGAAAAATTGCTCTGTGATCTGGCCCTACCTAACACTACATATGACACTAGTTAAAGAAAAGCTATTTATGACTCTTGTTATATCACAGGAAGGCAGACTTTATTCAGGGGGACAAGTAGAATGGGGTTTTGCAGTAGGGGAGGGAGATTAAGCTCAACTCTGAATACAACAAGGAAAAGTGGAAATTTATAGTCAAGGAGCAGCCTGTGGGATGAGGGGAATTTGGGGGCCAAGTAGATGGAAAATTACTAAGAGGAAACTTTGGGCTAAGGAGGGATTCTGGCTAAACTGACCTAATAGGATTCTTGCTGAAGGTAGACCAAGGTGATAAGACATCACCTGGGGTATGGTGGAGGATGGGGAACCTGATCAGATATCACTGAAGATGATCAGATATGGAGGGTGGGGAATTCTGCCTACACCAATTTAGCAGGATTCTTGCCCAAATGAGGCAATGTAAAGTAGGACATGGAAGTACAAAAAACAAGGCCTAGTTGAGAAGAGAATTGAGAGGAGCCTGACGGAAGTTTGATTAAGAAAGACTCTGAATGTGTGCACTTAAAATGCCACATTACATATAATCCCACACTGAATGTATATGCTAGAAATGCCATGCTGCTTGGGATCCTCAGCTCTCTATTAAATGACCTGATACTTTTGCCCATGCTAGTCCATTTGCTACTTCTCTTTGTGAGTCTACTTACTACACCTACCAGACATAGCTGACCCATTTTCTTCTCAAAGGCTTTCTTCTCCCTCAAAATGGACATAGTTTTATTTAGTGGAACAACCACAACACTCTGGAGAATAAAATGATAGCAATTTTAGGATAAAATTTTTAATAAAGTAAAAGTGATAGTAATCTTACTATAATAACTGTATAAATACTAAACTACTCAACTATGTCACCTACCATAATGACTCCAGCTACTACAATTTATTGAACAGATACCATATTTTAAATGCTTTGCAAGCATTATCTTATTTAATATTTAATGTAGCTTTGCAAGAGAATTATTATACCCATTATAAGATGAGGAAACTGAAGCACACTAAGGATAAGTAACTTGTCCTTGACCAGGGATTGGCAAACAATGCCCCACAGACCCAATATGCCATACAGCCTATTTTTATGTAGGCAATGAATTTGAAAGATAGTAAACACCCATACACACAGACACAAAGAATTTGTATCAGAGACCATACATGGTCCACAAAGCTTGAAATACTCACTTTCTGGCCCGTTACAGTAAAAGTTTGCCCACCCTACCTCAGATCACAAAGCTTGTAAGAAATTGCACTGGGCTTTCACAGGTCATTTTGACTACAGGGTACAAGTCCTTGATTATTAACCCAACCTTTGTTACCTCGTCTCTTATTACATTGGCATTATGTGTATATTTTACTTTTTTTTTATTTTTATTTATTTATTTTTTTTACTGTCTATAGAATAAGTTCCTAGAGTCTAGCAACCAAAAAAAGTTTGTTAAACTAAACTCTGGTTGAACATTCAGTGATTTTGCATCACAGTGTCTTTCCTGCTGGTCTAGTGACATTTCATTCCACTTCTGAAACCTAGATTATGATTATTCCCCATGACTAGTATACCATGTTTTGATATCTGCATACTGTCTTCTAAAATGCCTACACAATTTGCAATCTTTTAAAATTCAACATTGAAAGGAAAAAACTCCTCCTTTCCCTCTCTACTCTCAATTCTTCACTTTTGATACCAGATCTGTGGAAGAATTTTCCACGTCAAACAATTCCCTGACATCCTCATGTGGACTTCTGATAGACTGGCTGTAAATCCAAGGTTCCTGCAACCTGACCTCCTCTTTGGGTTCCATCATTTGCTAGAATGGCTCACAAAGCTCAGGCCAAGTTTACTTACGAAAATACTGATTCATTATAAAGGCTATAACTGAGAAACAGCCAGAAGGAAGAGCTACAGAGTGCCAAGGTCTGGAGGCAGGGGTGTGGAGCCCCAGGCTCCGTCTGGGTATGCCAACCTCCCACCACCTCCACATGTTGACCAACCAGGAAGCCCTCCAAACCTTGTGCTTTAGGGATTTTTATGGACCTTCATTATATAGGCACAATTGATTAAATCATTGGCTATTGGTGATTAAGTCAACCTCCAGCCCCTGAAAGTTGGAGCCGAAAGTTCTAACATTCTAATCACATCTTTAGTCCTTACAACCAGCCCCCATCCTGTTGCCATATAGGAGCTTTCTAAAAATCACTCCATTAACATAAACTCATGTGTGGTTGAAAAGGCTTGTAATGAATGACAAATGACACCTTTATTGGTTTCATTATTTAGGAAATTCCAAGTGTTTTAGGAGTTCTGTGTCAGGAAGGGAACAAAGACAAATATATACTTCTTATTATAAATCACAATATCATAAACACCATCAGAGATTATTTTGGAGAAGAGCCTTACATTTTGAGATAATTTTGGTGCTCACCTAGTCTTCATGTAAGGCTGTCCGTGTGTTTTTGCATCTCTGCTGGGATTTGCTTTACTTGATTGTTTAATGTAAATGTAATTAGCGTTCCTTGAATTCGTCCCACCGCACATTGATATCTATTTTTCTTAAAGCCTTGATTGCCTATTAGCCTGGTGTATAAATACCTTCTGTGTGAAATATGCTGCCATTTGCAATGAGGTACAGATCACTTAGATGGCATACTTAGTGTTACTTACGTGAGAAGGCAATCATTTGCATTCTAGAACATTAACGCCCGTTTGTATTGAGACTAGCCCTCTTTCACCTTCTTTTTTGTGAGTATTTAAAGTAATTAAATTCTGTGAAGTTATTATTCTAAGTTAATGAGTTACATATAGTATTCCTTATGGGCTTGCCAAGAAGCAAAAGGTAGCAGGATCCCATAACATCGGTCATTAGGGAATAATGTCCACTGTGAACCAGATACCTTACCTGTATAAAGCACAGTGCTTACATCTACTTGATAGGGTTAGCTTGCTCCTGTCATTAAATAGTGTGCAGTTCTACTGAGCTTGCCACAGAATTATTATCTCATACTCCTCTTCCCTGCTTGGAATTCTCCATTAAGAGAGAATTGTGATAACAGAATAAGAACAAGGATAGCAAACAAAAAGAGCAGTGCTTTCTGGGAAAGGACCATCATCAAATGTGTGGTGGAGAGAAAACATAGAACATTAAAGAAAATTACATGATATCATTTCCTCTCTCACCTCACCCCCAAATAATGTATTGCACTGGTTTTCTGCCTTTCTACACTCCAGTCACAAAGAGTGTAGTTTGGCTTCTAGTTTCTGCATATGTGACTTAAGAAGAGTAGCGCAGTAGTCTTCTTGATGATTCACTGGGTGTTCGATAGCAAAACTATAAAGGAGACCCTTATAGTTTTGTTATCCATCTAAATACTAAATTTCTAAATCTAGAAAAATAATAGAGATTTTTCCTCTTCTCTTTCTCTCCTCCCCATCCTTCCTCCCTTTTCTCTTCCATGTAACCCTTTCTCTCATTATCTTTTCCCTCTTTCCCTTCCCACTTCTCACTTAAAACATAAGATCTCCCATTTTAATCATGAGGCTAATCACGATTATCATGGATTTTGTAAAAGTTATTTGGTCTTATGTTAGTCATCATTCACCGTATAATTTTCAAATATTAGGCAAGTTGTGAGCTAAGATTACATGAAAGTTTACTAGGTTTGCATATTGCATTCACAAACCCTTAACCAACCACCTATTGCCAAAACAGATTCAAAGGAACATATGTAAAGGAATCAATTCCTTTGTTTATTACTACAGAACAATGTTCTCAATCTTTTTATCACCCCCTCAGGAAGCTTGTCCCCCCAATGTCATCCCCATTACATGTTTTACCACAGATATATTGAATATCTGCTTATGTATTGAATATATAATTGCTCTTTATACATAAAAGAAATACAAATTTTTTTACCCTAAAAAAACAAGTTTTGCTTTCTTGGAGGTGGTATCACTGTGACTGAGAATGTATGCTACAGCCACAAAATAGTTTTCTGATTGTCTGCACTAGACCGTGAAGACCTAGAATAAAATCAGGCAGAGGGGCCTGCTTGACTCTTTTATCAAAGGCTACCCTATAAATATTTCCTTCCAGATTACTTTTCCTCACATTCGAAAGGTGATACATTTCCCTGGGTAATTAGAATCTTGGAGTGCTTTATTACCCCACACAATGCAGACACATGCATGCATACACACTGAGTGCTTCACAACCTCCAACACACACACAAACACATACACAAACAGATTTTTATAATCATTAACAAAGGATGATGCCTCACACCCCAGAGCTGGAAAAACAAAACAAAACAAAAGTTTTGGGAATGTGTTCCATCCATGAAACAGGGCCAAACAAGAAAAAAAAAATATATAAACCTTCTAGAATAAGAACTCTGCAACTAAAAAAATAATAATAATAATAATTGGGAGGGTGAATATATCTCATAATTTCTTTTGTCCATGTTTCAACTGAAATTTTTACTGCTGAATTTTGATAGTTCTTCCACTCATTATCTTTTCATTGTTTTAACAAGGTCATATACAGAGCAAAAGGTTTTAACTTTGATAAAAGCCAATTTATCAGTTTTCCTTTTATGGATATACCTTTGTTGTCAGTTGTAAGGAGTCTTTTCCTAGTCCTAGAAATTTTATTTTTTTCTAAAAATTTTATTTTTTTCTAAAAATTTTAGAATTTACCATTTTACATTTAACTTCATGATCCATATTGAAATAATTTTTACGTAAGTTCTGAGATTTAGGTTGAGGTTCTTTTTCTTTTTTTTCTTTTCTCTCTCTCTCCCTCTCTCTTGTTGCCTATAGGTGCTCAATTATTCAAGCACCAATTATTGTTGACAAAACTATTTTTCTTCCATTGAATTTCTAGTCAAAAAAGCACTTGGGCTTATTTGTGCAGGTCTTTTTACAGGTTCTCTATTCTAGTCCATTGATGTGTCTCTTTCTCCCGCATTGTAGTTTATTTACCCTTGCACATGAGTTTTAGAATAATTTTGTTTATATCTGCAAAAAATGTTTGCTTGGCATGTTATGAGATTATGAGTTGCATTGAACATGGATAGTAACTATGGGAGAATTGGTATCTTTACTATGTTAGGTCCTCTAATCCATGGATAAAATATGTCTCTCCATTTATGTAGATCTTTAAATTCTTTCATCAACATTTTATAGTCTTCAGTATAAAAACCCTATAAATATTTTGATGGACTTACACCTAAATATTTCTTTTTTTTTTAATCATTGTAATTTTTCCCATTTTGGGGGGTTTATTGGGATATAATCGCCAACACTGTATAAGTTTAAGGTGTATGGCAGAATGATGACAAACATATAGTGTGAAATAATTACCATATAAATTCAGTTAACGCCCATCACCTCATCTAGATACCAAAAAAAATTTTTTTTTCTTGTGATGAGCACTTTTAGGATTTACTCTCATTGCAACTTTCAAATATAGCATACGGCAGTGTTAATTATAGCCATGATGTTGTACATTACATCTCCAGTACTTACTTATAACTAGAAGTTTGTACCTTTTGATCCAGACCTTCAATTCAATTCCCCCAGCCCCCAGCCTCCACCTCTGGTAGCCATAGTTTTTCTATGAGTTTGTCCTTTTAAAAAATTTCACCTATAAGTGGGATCATACAGTATTTGTCTTTCTCCGACGATTTCACTTAGCACATTGCCCTCAAGGTCCATCCGTGTTGTTGTAGATGGCAGGATTTCCTTCCTTTTTTATGGCTGAACAGTATTCCATGGTGTGTGTGTATGTGTGTGTGTATCACATTGTATTTATCTATTCATCTGTTGATGGACACTCAGGTTGTTTTCTTGTCTTGACTACTGTAAGTAATGCTAAGTGAACATGGGAGTGCAGATATCTCTTCAGCACAGTAATCTTATTTCCTTCAGATATATGTCCAGAAGTGGGATTTATGGATCATATGATAAAAGCTTCTGCACAGCAAAAGAAACAATCAACAGAATGAAAAAGCAACCTATGGAATGGGAGAAAATAATGGCAAATCATATATTTGATAAGAGATTAACACACAAGTATATAAGGAACTTATACAACTTGATAGAAATAGTAAAAACAAAAACAACCCACAAATAATCTAATTAAAAAATGGGCAAAGGACTTGAACAGACTTTTTTCTTTCCCCAAAGACGATATTCACACGTCCAATGGGTATATGAAAAGATGCTCAACATCATTCATCATCAGGGATATGCAAATCCAAACCATAATGGGATATCACCTCACACCTGCTAAGTATCATCAAGAAGACAAGATAATGAATACTGCTGAAGATGTGGAGAAAAGGGAACCCTTGTGCACTGTTGGTGGGAAACTACGTGGTGCAACCACTACGGAAAAGAGTATTGAGGTTCCTTAAAAATTAAGAAATAAAGCTGCCATATGATCCACACTAACAGGGAAAAAGGGGTACCTTGTTACCATCATGTGGGTATTGAAGTCTAGGGGTCCCCATGTGATCTTCACTGAAACCACAGGACTGGAGAGCTTCCTTAGTGGCTGGCAGGAAGGAAAATCCCAACTCCTTCTTGGCCTTCTCTGACACTACCTTAGCAGAAATATCAGGGCGCTTTGTTGCAACTGCGTGAGGATGGAAGTCCACGTTCCCCACTCGGTCTTTGTTGGTGTGAGGCACAGTTTTTGCTACGGTGTTTGGAGTAGAATGATTATAATCTAAAAGTTTTCTGTTTTCCTAATTGCCTTTTTCCTGGTCTTTCAGCTAGCAATAACAGGCTTTGTTGGGGTGGGGTGTGTATGTGTGTGTGTTGCACTCATTGGCATTTCTAGTGTGCCAGCTTCTTCAGCTGTAAGTCTGAGATACATGAAACAAGCACACACACACACACAAAAAGGGAATTCAACACCATTCCATTCCTTGGTTCCCCAAATCGCTTCATCTATTCTTGTTTGTTTAATACATAATTCCCAGGATTTTTAGTTATCCTTAGTGGAGAAATAAGGAAACATATACCCACTCCATCTATGTCTTATATTTTTATTACTTAAGTCTATCAAATCTATAGGGCAAAGCCAACGAGGCTATTAATTCTAGGCCTTGTCCCCTAAGTAAGAAGCAAGTGTGGACACATATAAGGACACTAACCGACAAGAAGAATAGGGGGACATAAACAAAAGGAAATGAATACCAAAAAATCACTCCCTGCCATTTTGGCCAAATAACACATTTTCATTCTCTACCCAGAATTACCTGTAGGGGTGATGGATGAGGAAAGGAACCATTGAGCTCCCCTTGGAAACAAAGAAGTAGAAGTATAGACTCTATTGGTCCTTCAGTGGTGTGAATCTTCCCATCAAAGGAGAACATTGGCAAAGAATAAGAAAAGTTCTGTTAAATCTTTGTACCCACTTTCAGTTGCTCTGAGAACCCAGGAAAAAGGATACAAACCCTCAGATCCTTTACGGTCTTTCATGAAGATTTTTTTTTTTTTTTTTTTGCACCCAAATCTATCCCTCTCTCTCCAGATAGGTTATTAAGTGTATCTCAAAGCACACAGTCTACTCTGTAGAGAGATCTCCTGTCCAAATTACGACAGTTCTGACGTCCAGTCAAGTGCACTAGATGAGAGCGTACATCTCAAACGTAACTAATCTGCTGAAAGTACACAGTGCCTCCAAGTTCCCGCACCCTATAAAGTTCTGATATCGCAGCTCCCCCACCAGCAAATCCACTCAGTTCCTGCAGATGCATTAAATCTAAAACAAAATTAATTACTTTCCTTTCTCCCCAGAGGTAAGTTTAGGAACACAGTATCGACAAAGCATGCCATCTCCTTCATCATTTTCTAATTAGACTTAGTCCCACTTAAAGGGATCTCACACGAATCACAGAGGGGATGTGAATTGCTCTCCAGGGATGCCCTCTTCAGCAACTGATGTGTATCTTTAAGAAGCACTCCAGTTTTCTAAAATTCCAGAGTAATAACAGGAAACATTCCAAACATCCAGCTCTTAAACACCATATCCCTTCACAACTTTATGCTCCCAACATCCAATCCCATGGGACCTAGAGATACATTCATATTACCAGATTAGAGCAGATAGTTATTTGGGGCAAAAATCATACACAGACAAAACATGAAAGAAAAAAAAAAGCTTTTTTTTAAAAAAACTTTTATCTTCACCAACAGTAAATCAATCCGTGCTAGTTTAGCCCCAAATTAATACTTGTGAACTTTATACTCAATTGGGAGAAGTCTTCTATCAAAAGACCAGTTTGATGATCTGTTTCCAAAATCCTAAGAGGGAAAAAAATCCACTGTTTAAAATAACTTTTCTAAGACACCATATCAAACACACCCCTTTTTTTTTTTTTTTAAGATTTATTTATTTGAGAGAGAGAGAGCACGAGTGGAAGGAGGGGCAGTGGGAGAGGGAGAGAGAATCTCAGGCAGACTCCCTGCTGAGCACAGAGCCTGTTGTTGGGCTTCATCCCAGGGCCCTGATATCATGACCTGAGCTGAAATCAAGAGTCAGATGCTTAACCATCTGAGCCACCCAGGTACCCCAAACACACCTGCTTTCAAAAAAATTGTAAAATTTAGACGTTAAAATGGCTTTATTGCCCATCCTCTAAATCCTTATGGACATTACCTCCTTCCTTTCAGTGTATGTACCAAACATTTAAAATGTCCATTTCCTGTTAAAGTTTCCATTGACCCCTTTGTTTCTTTATAACTTAATGATTAATAATGAGCCTTGACCAGAGAGACAATATCCAATCTCTATACATACAGGGTTCCCCATGCTAATCCCAGGCAATTCTCCAAGCAAATATCATGATATTAAATGTTCCACGGTCCCTGTTTTTTGCTCTTATCTGGATGTTTTTGATCCCTGAAAATATCCTAAGGCCTCCAGAGCTCTGTGCTGCCATGTTTCTGCCTGGAACACTACTGCTTCTGCTTTCTACTTTTGCATTCCTTCAGCCTGAGAATCCTGCTTCTGGGCAGACTGTTGCCCTGTTCTCTCGTTTATTCCTGTTAGAAAATTTCTCTCAATAGATAAGGAGGTGGGAGCTGTCCGTACCACTAGAGGTGCCATCCTTGAGGAGCTATTGAGAAGTGCTGCAGCACATACCATGTGCTCTTTTCCCAAACTGCATCTTTTGACAACTTTTAAATTCCTGAGGCCATACATGTCCCCCTCTTTCTGTCTCTCATTTCTCTGGGGCCCATTTCTATTTCTCTTTAATGCCTCCTAATTTCTTTCAAACTACTTCAAATCGATCCCATTCCTTTTCTACCTTTGCTCAATCTAATTGTTTCCTCTCTTTCCCTTTCTATTTCTCATAAATCTTGCTTGAATTTCAGCATTAGAATCCATTTTCAGGGGCGCCTGGGTGGCTCAGTCGGTTAAGCATCTGCCTTCAGCTCAGGTCACCATCTAGGGTCCTGGGATTGAGCCCCGCATCAGGATCTCTGCCCAGCAGGGATTCTGCTTCTCCCTCTCATTCTGCCTCTGTCCTCTCTCTCTCAAATAAATAAATAAAATCTTTAAAAGAAAGAAAGAATCCATTTTCATCTAACCCTATTTATCTTTGAGTTTCTGATGTTCAAAGCCAAAGAAAAAATTGTAATAACATGCCTATTTGTGAAGCCCTCTTAACTTTTCATTGTAATTGTTTCTCTGTTCCTTACCCACCCTGACCACAATTTCTAAAACCTGAACGTTTCCAAATGTTTTAAAGTAAAATTTCTTTCTTAGTCTTGGATTGCTGCTCTTCCATTGAGACCTCCTTCCTGAGTAATCCAAGAGAACACACCTCTTACCTATTCCCCTAACTCCCACAACAAGAAAGAAGTGGTCTTGTTCCTCTTTACGTTTCTGTTCACAAACTCACTTCAGTTAAAATGACGTTCTACATTTTCCAAATTCATGACTATTATAAATACGCAGACTGTCGCCAATCTTTCAGCCTTATATACAATGCAGGACAAATAGAAAAAGAGAATTCATACCAAGAGCCAAAATACCCAACACACTGTCACCCTACCAGACCTGACGGACACCCTTCCCAAGGCACTGATCCAGAGAAGATCTATACCCTCTTCAGACAGCTTCTGAAAATTTGCTGCCCCACCAACAGTCTATGGTTTCCTACAAAGTGACCCAGGGCACTGAAATGAACCTGTAACTTTTCCAATATTGGTTTCTAATATTCTTCCCATGAAATACACATTTTCATAGATCAGAAGTTTAAGAAAAAAGTACCAGAGGCTTCTTACAATCTACGCAGGACTTTACCTTCCTGAAAAAGTTATAGAATCTGTTTAGATTTTCTATTGCTTATTGAGGGGGTTCACCAAGACCATGTAATCTTTTATTGTCCTAAGATTTGATTCCACAACCTTAGTCTTCTGTTCAGATAAGCTGGTATGCTATAGAATGTTGATTATAGGCTACTAGTGGGACTAATGCCAAAATAATAGCAATTTTAACATCACCCTGCCTCTTTTCTCTGAGGATGGTACCTTAATATCAGGCCTCTAGATTAAATCAGTATGATAGAAATATAATGCTGATCTCATATATAATTTAAAATTTTCTTATAGTCACACTAAAAAAAGTAAGAAGTAATAGGTGAAATTATATTTTGTATAACCCAATACATCCAATATATTTCATAGACAATTAAGAAGATACATTATATTCTTGGGGGTTTTTTCTTTTATTTTTCTAAATTGTTAAAACCTGGTGTGCATTTTACACTTAAAGGACATATCAGTTTGGAGTAGCCACACTAAAAGTGCTTAGTAGCCACATGTGGCTAGTGGCTACTGTATTGGGCAACATAGTTCTGGCTGTTGTCGTTGATAGTAAGAAAAGGCAAATCTGGAAGCAACAAGTGAAAAGAAAATCCCTCACAAAGCTCAGAGCACAGGTGGACTGAAGCACCCACTTAGTCTTCCTATGGAAAAGTGGTGCCCAAGCAGAAGGGGTCCCTCCATCCATCTGTGCCGTACCACCTTTGTGGGCGCACGATGAAAAGGAAATCATAAGTAAACATCCATTACCTATGTTTGAACTGGCTCTCTCCCAGCAAAGTGAAGGTAAATATGGGAGATGAGAGAATGCTTTGACACCCCCTGCAGGCAAAAATTAATGTAGCAGAAAGCATGGATATAGACTCAGACCCAGGTTTGAGTTTATTAGTATTTTGCCAGCTGTGGACCCAGAGTAATTTCCTTAGGTTCCCTCAGCGTTGGACACCTCATATAAAATGGATATGATAACACATAACTGTCAGAGTGTGAGGAAAACAGCTCAGTGCTAACAAAGTGTAGGTACTTAATAAATGGTATGTGGACATGAACCAATATCCTTTATTTTTCTTTTAACGCAAGAAACAAGAATATAGTGTTGTGTTCATTGGACTCATAAGGTTTTGAATTGTAGACAGTTTCCTTGGGTGTTATTTAGTTCCTCACCCTCATTATGCCCACAAAGAAACTGTGTAAATATGGGCCACATATCCATTAAATTCTTAACTATTCCTTCTGTAAAGAATGTAATTCTATTGGAATCCTGTTAACTGGATTCATCAGAGAATGAATCATTTTGGATTAGAGTACTTCTCATAAAGTTGGTGATATATGTTCAAAACAGGATGGAAGAGCTTTTATTTTGTGAAAGTATTACTGCAATATGTTTTATATGATCATGCCTCATGAAACGTACAAGTCTGTTTTATACACTTTAGAGCAAATCAGAAAGCCAAGAAGCAGTTAGACAACTAAAAGAGACTGGAAATGTCCTTTTGTATAAATAAGGGAAAATCAGTGATGTATTAAAGATGAACAATATGGCATCTGCATCCCTACAATGTCAGAGAAGATTCCCACAACTCCTCGTGTCATGAGATCTTTTTTATAGGAGCAAAGCTCTATGTAGGGTTTGCAGCCAAGGCCACCAGAAGAAAAGAAAAATGAAATCACAACCATGACTAAATTAGTAAGGGAAGGTCAATGTTTCTGAATAGGGGAGATGGGACTGATTCAGGTAGACCTAAAAGAAAATTTCTAGATGCCTCCAAAGATCCATGTATGCTAGATTGTTTGTTTTCAACTCAGTATCACTCCTGTCCCTCACTTTCATTTTCTTCTAAATCACAGGGTAGAAGTCTAACACTACATATCCTAGAAGCCCATTAACCTTATGGTCCCAGGTTTGGGTAATCCTTGTGAAAACAGGCATTCCTAAGAGAAGGAGAAGGTATTATTCCTCAGAAGATGATGGGTGGGGAATATCAGCTGAGATCATTAGTGGCCACAACGTCTTTTCGTTAGTATGTAGGCAGGATTCATTTCCATGCTTTAAAATGGTACCTTATTTAGCCTTCAGGATAAAGAAATGGAACAGACTTTGATATTATCTATTTATGGTCCAGACCCAACATCAGAAATGACCCCTAATCTAAGAAATTACAGGCCTTTTTTAAAGGTCCTGAAACACAATTTGTCCAGTGAAGGTGTGATACTGGGCAAGATGCCAATAGTCCTGTAAGTCAATAAAAGCTATGCTCCCAAAAGGATTTTCCAATACTACATAATATGTATCCTGTATTTTCCTGTCTAAAGAAGTTGAAAAAATGTCCTCTTCCTAAAGGATGGAATTCTGACGTAGCATTTTTACAGCTGTTTAGGGAATTATTCACCTCTGCTATATCCAAATGTGGGATCAAACCAGGTGGGGCTGTGTTTTCCCTGTAGCTCCACTGGGATGGAATGTATAAGGAGAGACCAGAACTTGGAACTACACATACTTACTATGGCAGAGAAGGCCCAAGAAATTCAGTTAAAGGTACTTAGAGAAATTTCAAGTTGAGTGGCCATTTGACCTGCAACAGTAATTTGACCTAAACAGCAGTTAGAGACGAATAGCCTAATATGAAGTGGTAGATATGCCCCAAACAGACACAGTGACAGGGATTCCAGAAGTAGACTAAATTCCAAAAACACCATAGACTTACAGGCAGTGGCCAGCAGGACTGCAGTCAAAAGGAATCTATCCTTTGGAAGATGGATAATTAGAGCAAAACAAACCTTAGGGAGACTGGAATATAAAGAGTTTGCTAATTCATAGGAGGTTGGTTATAAGGAATAAGATGAATTCTATTTCATAATGTTATACTAACAGTGGTCTTACTAATAGGACTGAAGTCCAAGTTTTCACAGCTAGCTTACAAAAGTCAAGTCCAGAGTGACTTAGCCTGAGGTATCTCCAAAATGAGAGGCCGAGTCCAGGATATGCAAGAAGGCAATTTAATTGAGAACAGTTCAAAGGAAAAGAGCATAGGACATGTGAAAGTATGAAATGGAAAAAAGCCAATATAAGGTACATTTTTAGAAGTACAAGGCAATTGGGGCATAACCTCTTCTGGGACTTTTTGAAGAGCACACAGTGAGTCTCTCAATTATTTCCCCAAGATGGACCAGGAAAAGTATTTTCTACTTTGGACTGATTTCCTGTTTTAGAATTGCTTCCCTTACCATGCCCATCAGCCCTAAGATCTCCACATTCTAGGTTTGCATGCTTGCTTAACAGAAACTCTCTGGCCAATTTCTGTACACTGGAAAAGTCAGGGGCAAAAAGAGGGTCCAGAAGATGTCAGTAGGAGGTCATCAGAGAGTGGAAACCCATGCGGATGTGTCCACTCAGCTGTGGGCTGAAAGCAGAGCCAGGCTGATAGAATTCAAGCTGGGTATGAAAAGAGTCCTGTATCTCCATGATTATAAAAACATAACTTAAATTTAAATACAAAATTCCACAGTGTTGACTTAAGGCTCCTTAAATCCCCGCTGACAAATATTAGTTCCAGATATAGGCCAGGGATTAGCATAGAGATAAGGGTTATGTGGTAGTAAGACCACAGAGGTGAGAGGAAGGAGAGAGTCCTTATTCAGATATGCTTGTATTTAGGGCCTAGTGAAATGTCTGAAAATCCACAACTGCCCTCATTTTATGGACTTCCTTTTATACTTCCTTGTCCCATTTCCCTAGCCGATCTCAGCATTGTTCTAGAAGGCATCAGAGAATGAATGGCATTGAGAACCACCGGCCTGGTGCACAAACTACTCCAAAAGATAGCTTTTGTTTTAGAGCTGAATGAAACACATCCATGAGATCAGGTGCACTCATGGGATAGGCCGGTAGAAACAAACACAGAAAGGTAAATGGATTCATTCAAGGTCTCTCAGTAATTTGGGACCAGATTGGCATCTAGGGAAACATGCTAGCAATTTCTTCAGGGTTGAGGAATCTAAGCTTTTAAATTAATTAATTAATTTTTTTTTTTTTTGCCCAGGCTCCTCACTGACTCAAAAGAAAGTACTTGTTGGAAAATCACTTAGTATTTTGCATTTGTGTAGTGGAAACAGTGTTTTGGCACCAACATACCTGAATTTAAATCTCTGCTCTAAAATTCCTTAGTTCTATAACATCCCAAGATTTAGTGTTTAAACTCTTTGATTCTTTTTTAACTTAGCTATATATAGAGATAATTAGACTATCATTTCTAATCCTTTTTCCAGATTGTTGCAAAGTCAGAGCCTATAATGCACAGAGAAGTGTTTTGTAAACTATGGCAGGGAAATGATGAAGTCGAGGGCATTTTTGTGTTCTACCCCATGTGATGATGTGGGTAGCAATTCATGGTTATTACGTGGAAGCTTAAGGTGCAAATTTTGTGGTGGTGGCTCAATATAAGTTTCATTTAATAATATTTATTTAGTGTAAGATATGATTTGAGAAGCAGAGCACAATGGAAGAGAGAGCCAGCAAGACAGTTGTCTGGGCAGCCTTTCTATAAGACATGTTGAAATGTGTCCAAGGAACCAAAATATCATTGGAAATGTGATCAAGAGGAAAAAACAAAACTTAAAACAGACACCTTTGTGGTTGAACATTGTACATGTTTAGAAGGAATACTTGATGAGAGCGTAGGTGGGGAATGCCCCAGAAATATAACTTATTATTCTGTGTACTTCATTTTAACTCTTCTTTTTGGAGTATCATTAAAGCCTTTCAGAGACAAATTATTTGCTCACATTTTCAAGACTAACCTGTTGCCAAAATTATCAACACATGGCCATGGGGCTGCTCCCAAGCTGACCCTTTGTTCTGTAGCTTTGCCCAGCTCCCCCCACCCCTGCCAATCTTGCAATCATTCTTATTTCTGGCATCATCAGGAGAGTCTAAGTCCATTCTTATGTTCTCCAGTGGAAGGACATGAAGTCAGCTACTCTCCTTGGACAGAATATTTCAGAGGCCAGCAGCCAGGGCCCGGAAAGCCACCAGAGCTCCTGGTGAGCACGTGACATGCTGCTACAGCTGCTATTTCTGGGCTGCTTGGTGAAAGAACTAGAAAAGATGTTTCTTTTTAGGAGTATAATTTTACTTTCCGTATTCTATAATTTTTATCTTTCTAATTTAGATAATCAAGTTACTCTATCCTACTCTTCTTACAAAAGGAGGTTCATACAACCCATAAGATGTTCTACTATGCTGACAAATAAGACGAGAAGTAAATATTAATTTTTGTCAATTGGGCACATAAATCAGTCATTGGTGATGGTTTATTCAGTGACCTTCACAACTAAAAATTGAATTCTCCTTCTGTCATATGACTAAGATTTCTTTTAAATTATAATGAAAACTATTCCACTGTACTAACATAATTACATGAGAGATAATCGTATAAGGGAGTAGGAAAGGATACAATTTTCTACTTAGAAAGGTAATTTGAAGACATACACAGCTTAACCCCAGTAAAGATAGGAAATGAGATATAAATGAGTGAGCTAATTGCCAACATTCTAATTAAAAACCAAGTTTGTTTGGAATTTTAATATATTTCTTTGACTTCAAATATGAAATAAGACCCCAAAAGAGAAAACAGCTGAAAGAAAGAACATCCACATATTTCAGAAAATTTCTTGTTTTGAACAATTAAGAACAAATGCAAAAGAGATTTCAGAGTTGATGAGAATTGTTTAAATGCTATTTAATTTGGAGGCAACTCCTCATAGATATTTTCTTTAATTTCTTTTGCTCATCTTTTATTACTAAGAAGATTTGCATGAAAATAGAATCTTTGCTGCTTGAGGCTTTTGTTTTATTCTAATGACCTGATAAAAATAAAAGCTATAATAGGTACAACATTATCTGATTCACCACATAAAGCAAAGCTGTTTAAAAATAGGACAAAAGGAGACAAAATTATCTTTTTTACTTGAAGCTAGACACCTTATTTTACCTTGCCCGGAAACCTAATCTGATAAATTCCTTTTGTGCTCAATATACTGTTTTATTTGTTCTGGATAACACTGCATCTGTTTCCCAAGCAGTGGGAAACCTACAGCTGATTATTTCAATTAAATTATTGACATTCAGATTTTACAGTGAGAAGGAAAGATAAAATCAACAGAAATGATGATAAATAAATAAAAGTATGATTCATTTTAGATTAGAGTAAAATAAATCAATATACAAATAAGCCTACTCATATTTGTCTTATATTCTATTATCTTTTGACAAAGCACAGCTTTGAAATTTGTGTGCATTTTTTTTAATATCTTGATGTATTGTTAATTTTATTATTTTACTTTTTTCTGAAGTTGGTTTGGACATATGCTGAATGGTGCAGGAACGGATCCAGACTTTGTATGGCCAGAACTTTTTCAGTTTGTGTGTGTGTGGGGAAATCTTTTAAGGAAAAAAAAAATATATGTAAGTATATGGACACAATATTATGTACTTATGTGGCTACTTATGTGGAATAAGGGGAAAGAAAAAATGACAAATTTGTAAAAATGTGACAAACTCAACTCTTTTCACCATATCCAGAAAAAATTAAGATAATTTCATCTCTATAATAATTTTGCCTATATTTTTGGCTGCTTAGTCTACGATCACTTGCCTGTTCATATGATGATGGTTTTACTTTTTCTTTTCTTTAAAAAGAGAGAGAGAGCAAGAACAGAGGGAGGGGAAGAGAGGAGCAGAGGGAGAGAGAATCTGAAGAGGCTCCATGCCCAGTGCAGAGCCTGATGAGGGGCTCAACCTCATGACCCTGAGATCATGACCTGAGCCCAAATCAACTGACTGAGCCACACAGGCCCAATTCACATCTTTAATGAAGGCAATAGAAAGATAAATCAGTCTTTCCTCTAGCATGATTGATCAAAACCTGATAGCATAAAAATGTTTATTTCAACTTCACTCTCATTATGTTAACAAAATGTAAATTTTTAGAATTGCTGTCAAATTTAGAAAAACCTCTATCAAGTTTCTTTTATGTGTGACGTTTAAGTATTCAAGGCATTCAAAGGTTTCTTGGGCAGTGAGTCAACTTAAACATTCTTTGAATTGGTTACACTCATTACCAATTTGTCACTGCCGTCCTCACGTCAGACACTGGGGAAGAAATGGTCCTGAGGCTAGTAGGAGCATTCCTGCAAGCCATTCTTGCACCAAGACAGTGCATGATAACTTAATGGTATGTGCAAACCATAAAAATGTGTTCCAATAAACCCAAAGTAAACTTCCCCATTAGACATGTATCCCAGGAGAACTTTCTATTAAGAAGATCCAAAAATTGCCTACAGCCATCCCATACTATATGATAGGTAAGGGGGTGTTATGTTGAAAAAGTCAGAGAGGAAAGAGACAGTAGTCTGTGTAAATTACAAGTTAAAATATCTTATTTTGAAATGACCTTGTGAACATTTTAGACTCCCCAGCAAGGACCATGGAAGGAGACCATGCAAGTGAGGGAACTTGAGGCTTAAGCTTCATTAACTTGAGGGTAAATATTTTTTTCTATTTTTTTTTTCTTTTCCTTTTTTTAGGCCTCTGAGAAGTTTGAGGGGTAGAGAGATTATTAAGACAAGGTGATATTCTGGCTCAAACTTGAGTCTGATAAATTTCTTTAAATACAGCCTTATCTATAAATAGACAAACACTCAAAAAATATGAAGAACCAAAATTGTCAGACTATCTAGTGTTTGTTATAAGACCTCTGATAACTGGAGCATTAGTCAGTAGTCCCTGCTTCAATTTCCAATATATTGGAAACTAAGCAGAAAAAACATTCCCATTCCTATCCCCCTACTGTGTGTGTGTGTGTGTGTGTGTGTGTGTGTGTATGCGTGCATGCATTCTCTTGACTGAGCCCATGATGATTCTAACAAGAGAGTATCCTGGGAGAATAAATATGATAGGTTCCCAGATGATGGCAAAAAATCCTGAAATAATAAAATCTCAAAATAATGTCCACTAGAGTCATTTTACTGAGTAAAGAACAGTAGGAAGCTGAAGGGTATCTCATCATGAACACCTGGAGTGGAAAATGGAGATGGAGAACCATAAGTATTCATGGGGCTCCATGAGGCTCATATAAATCAATATGCTTATCTTCTAAACTAATTTTTTAAATCACTTCCCCCTTCTAAATTACTAAATACTAAATTACTAAAATATAGTAATTGAAGTGTAAACATCATCTTCCTCCATTTTTAAAATAGAGATGATCTAAGATGTTCGCTATTTAGATAGTTCTTTTTGAGTTTGGTTTACTACTGAATATAGGATGTCGTTGACTTGCTCCAGATTTTCACCCAGGTTGGTGATTTGTGCCCTCTACAAAGTCCCCAGTTGACAAGTACCAAATCACATTCAATTCTGAGACAGTCACACAGACGTTACGACTTTTACTTTGTCTGGGATGGAGCAGGTAGGCTCTGGGAATAGACTGCTTGAATTCAGATCCCTTCTTCACACGTTATTTGTTAATGTAACTGTGGACAACCTTTCTCTGACTTGGTTACATCATCTGTGAAATAAAGATCTTGAGGCAACCAAGGTTTTTTGAGTTGATCCACATGAAGATCTTAGAACTATGTTCAGCACAAAGTATTAACTCAATCTTAATCATGTTTACTATAAAGTCTTGGTCGAAGCTTGTGCTACCTCAATTTATTATTTACTTCGTTATGTTTTATTGTGATTTAATTACAGTTCACGGGTCCATCAGAGGTTCCACCTCCCTGGAGAAATGCAAGTGAACTGTGGGATTCAGATCTCTTTCGGTGACCCTTAGTTAATTTATTTTTGCAAAACACTGTTGGTCTTTTCTGCTGCTTTGCCACTGCTGATCATTTCCTCCTTCTTTTGGTATAGTTCTTTTACTTTATGTATCTATTTGGCTTCATCAAAGTTCCCTTTACCCTCTCTCTGTACTTACACCCACAAGAAATATGTGTACATAAAATTTATAGACATAATGTACACTGAAGAGGAGTTATTTAAAATCTTTAAATATTGATAGTAAAATACAAGTCCAAACTTCTTGGATAATAGTCAATAGATCTAAGAGAAAATTACCAAAGCCTGTTGGCAGTATTGCTAGTTACTGACATCAATAGAGTGAACATCCTGCTGTGATTTGTCAAGACTTCCAATCACCAGATTGGAGAGGTGTGTCTAGATTGTATAAAAAGACCTTGGGCATGAGAAGCTCAGCCACCAAGGGAGGCTGCTTAAGAGATGTGATCTTTACCAGCAGGTATCAAGCCAACCTGACTAGAAGCATCCTGGGCACATATTTCCCATCTTGCAAAAGTGCACACCAGGGTGTGTGGTGGGTAGAGCAGTCTACTCACCTCTGCTTCTTCTAAGTAACACTCAATAACATTTTAGTTTTCTGTAAAATATGATTTGTAACTCAGAATTGAGAAGTGGAGGCATAGGCCACTGATCAGGTAAACTCTTCAATAATTTCACCTTCCTATGTATAATAAAGCTTAATTAAATAAAATAATATGGAAAAACACTGACTATCTGGCAGATGCTTGGCAAAACTGATTTTTAAAAACTACTTAATGTCTACGTGACTCAATGTCTGCCTTGGATTTATTTTGGGAGGCGCTCACATTCTTCAGTTCAGGCAGGAAGTCCCTCCCTACTTAGTTAAAGTCAGAGTTTTTCTCTGCCCTACTGTTAAAAGCATAGGCTCATTTGTGAAGCATAGAAATGATAAAAGAATTGAAATGCTGACTCACAAACACACAAGCATGCACATACACACACACTTGAAACCCGTGTTCTCTGCACTTCTCATTATCCACTCCACCAGGCTAGAACTACTTGGTAATTACCCTCCTCCTATAACTCCTTTGATAGTGCTAACTGACAAGTAGGAGTGGCTGCTATAATAGAACTCCTCTGTGAAATGTTCAATAAAGAAAATGATACTGATACAATAAAAAGAGGGAGGAAAGCTGCCTTTGAAGCATATATAACCACTCCCTCTTTGAAGGTGGTTTAAAAATACAGTGACTGTGAAATGTGGCATGCTTTCCTTTTTGTTTGTAACTGGTAATGGGATTGATAGGACAGTGCAGTGAAAAAACATTGCAAAAAGAGGCCAAAGGTACTGAAAGTGATGACAATCAGGACTGGTTCAACACAGCATCTGATGAGCAACCATTAATGAAACTTTTAATTAAAGCAGTCCACAAACTTAGATATGTAGGGATTTTTATTTTATTTTTGTTTGCTCATTTATTGAAAATTGAACCTAATTTCAAGTACTTAAGGGATAACAAAGTTCTTAAGGGATAACAAAGACTTCATTCAGTTTGATTGAAGGGGTTCCTGTGTGCCCCTTTACCAGCGTTATGTCAGATTCTAAGAGACCTTATATTATGTCCATGAGTTGATGTTCTGGGGTAAGGTCAAGCTAGCGGGGGTGCAGACATCTGATTACTGATGTCACTTTCCATATGACATCTGTTGATATGTCATTGCTGCTGCCCTCCCTCCCCACACACACATACATGTACACACAGGTCAAGCATGGATTTTCCATATTCTAGTCTCCAATACCACTTCAGGTACAGTGATTGTAATCCTGCGCCACTATTAGACACAATCATTCTGCTGCTCCTGCGTGATGTAGTGTTAAACGAAGCTTGTGAAGCTCTCTAAGACCCCTTCTTCTATAAATACTTGATTCAATAATGTATTTTCTGGGAACTTTATTCTGCTATAGACTTAATTGTGTCTACCCCCATTCATATGTTGAAACTCTAACCCTTAATGTGATTATATGGAAATGGGGGTTTTGGTAGGAAATAGGTTTAGATGGAGTCATGAAGGGAGGGCCCTCATGATGGGATCTGTGCCCTTATAAAAAGAGACACCAGAGAGTTTGCTCTCTGTCCATCAGATGAGGACATCAATTGAGGTAACCATCTTTATAAGCAAGGAAGGAAGCTCTTATCAAAAAGCCAACCATCAGGCAGCCCGATCCTGGATTTCCAGTATTCGGACTGTTAAAAAAATAGATGTCTTTTATTTAAGCCAGTCTATAGTATTTTTTTAGGCAGCCCAAACTGAGTAGGACACTTCTTAGTAGTCAACCTGAGATAGAAGCCCAGATTCCCACTGTGTTTCATTTTCACAAACTTATCTCTGCCATCTCCACTGGGCTTGCCCAAGAAGACAGGGTTCAGGGATGCCTTTAAAAGACCCAAACTCTCCTCTTATCTCTGATGCTGCCTCTCTCCACAGCCTTGAAAATCATTTTCTATTTTGAGGGTGGTTAAAGGTAGTTAGTGATGGCATTTGTGCTCTCCCCCACCCCCCATGTAGTCTGCCATGAGTTCTTTCTACTCCACTCTGTTTAGTCCCCTAAAACACAAAAAAGCAGGAACATACTCCTCTCTTTTCTGCCTTCTACAGTCATATTCCTTTTGAGATACCACCCGTTTCCTATGTGACAGAGTGCTTGACTCAGACATAGAGAAAAAGAACAAGAGATGGAGTAATAAAGAAATAACTGTAGCTATAATATACATTTAGTAAAGATGCAGATATTGAAAGAAATATTTATATATGTGTATGTGTGTGACATTTAAATCTACATCAGTCTGTCAATTTGTATTGTTATCTTAATTTTATTGGTAAGGAAAGTGAGACTGATGAAGGGGAACCTCTATAAAAATTAGAATATGATTGAAGATAAATCGCTAGGCTTTAAAAACACCCCACATCTATCGGATTATAAATCCCATGTTCTTAAATTCTGTTAAAATAATCTATATCAACTTAAACATTAGAATAATGTCTATACTAGATTAATGTTTCTATGCAGTAAATGTAAGGTATTAAGTATGGCATCTATCATCTATGTATGCTTGATCTGGGATCTAATGGAGTCTAATAATGCTCCAAGCAATTTGGCAAATTAACTGGGAGAGAAATATCAACAACTTTTCAAATAGGATCCAATGGCTCTTCCTGGCTACTTTGGGTGGCATTGTGAAATATAGGTACACATATTGAAATCCGAAAGTTTACATAGACTTCCAGGACTGCCCCCAGAAATTACTGGTTAACTGTTTTGTGTTGTTGTTGTTTGTTTGTTTTAATATGGCCCTCTTTTCATTGACTTGGATTTCTTATCCCAATTTACCAAAAGGTGTGCTTCCATCCTTCAAATTACAAAACACAAATGATTAGCAACCATTTATACATGCTGCCTTTACATTATTGCAGCGGACACAGCCACAGTCTGAACAGTAATGCTTCAATCGTAGATGATTTAACATGGAAATAAACACTTTGTTTTACAAGTTTATTAAAAATATTTATAACCCTTTTAAAAAACAACCTAGCATTTTTAATGCAACAGATTACTTAAATTTGTATCTTGTTTTCCTCTTATAAAGCACATAATTAACTTCTTAAGTTAACTAATTAATAGTACTTTTAAAAGAAATGATAGTCTCAACTATATTTTGGTGAATTTCCCACTAAACTTTAATTTTATTAAAGCAGCTTGAATCTTAGCCTGAAGTTAATACTCCTGCTGGGAGTTTCTTTTCATGGTTTTCTCTTGCTCGTCTTCAAAGTGAGCTTACCATTAAGTGGCCAGCTTGACATATTCTATAATCTTTGGTGCTATGAGTAAGCAATAAGATATTTTAATTTAGCAATATAACTGCATGGGAGAACAAAATAGAAATGTGATTATTTTGTGTTTAAAATAAAGACTCTCTGGATTCTGTGCTCATTTGCTAATGATTTTCTTTATACACAGAAAATGTGACCTGGAGTGCACAATTACTAAGGAAAGATACTTTCCCAAAAATGGGAAGCTAGATAAATTGTTACGCTTATTTTCGCTCAGCACACAGTTGTGAATAAAGCAAGATGGTATCATCAGGGATAGAAAAGGAACCATACAGAGAATGATACAAAAACTGACTTGTTTAAGTCTTCCTGGACATTTTGCTCCTCAATTACTTTAGACATCTGGGTCACTGAGCCTCTATCAACTATACAGCTTAAGATTCAACGGTTTTAATAACATCAAAGTAGAGTCACCGACACAATGTAATATCTAAATTTTGGAAACAAATGAAGAGTGTAGAAAAGACTCTGATAGTTCCAAGAAGGGAAAAATACATGTAAGCAAGATTTATGACATAAAGATAAGTAAATAAAATTCTTATGAGGTAGAAGACGAACACAATTTTGAAAACAAATTATTACAGAAACAAATGTATTTCAGATTCTATTCACTTTAATTCCACATAAATAAAACTAAGCCTAAAAAATTACTGAATATATGTTTATACAACACACCTACTTAATTTTTGAAATATTAAAGATTTTTTAAATTAAGCACATAAAAACTGGAAAACAAAATCACCCTTTTTATACAATATCATACCAACAAAACTGGTAAGTCTAGAAAAGGCACTGGAAAATTTAAATTGAGTTCATTCCTTTATGTTAAATAAAGGCAAGTCAATAAATACTACTTTATATGGGCATTAATCATTTCAGAAATTTAACTTCAATTACCTTTTTTAAATGTAGAAGTTTATAATCATCACAATTAAAATAAAGGTAATAATTGGCAAGTGTATGTTTTCAAAAGTAGAAAAAAGAGAGTAAGAAACAAAAAGTGAGGTAACAATAAGATAACATAAAATCCCATAACTGATATTTAGCCAGTATTCATGGTACATTAAACCCCGAGGTTCATTCTAAGGTGTTGGTGTCTTTCTTGTACTGATTGTTAAGTATCTTCCGTATTATTCCAATTATCACAATAAGTGAAATGGATTAAGATTTCCCAAAACATACAAATGAAAAATTACAAGAAAATAAACAAAAACTAAAACAAAACAAGGACTCAGCATATCCAGTTAAAACAGGGGGAAAAGATACGATGACTGAAAAAAATTCCACAAACCAATAACTGTTTCATTAAGAAGGACAAAAGACAAAGAAATATAACGAAAGGAAGTTGGATGACAATCCTGAACGATCAATGTTTGATTACTAGTTGTTCCAAAAACAAAGAACAGAGAAGATGGAGGGAAGAAATTATCAAAAAATACACTGTCAGAAATTTTGCTAGAGATGTAAGAACATGAGTTTCTAAATTGAAGGGTTCACCCATGATCTACACATTGAATTTTAAAAAAAGACCCTACCTAAAGAACATACTAGTGAAAATAACCAAAAATAGAGTTAACTAAAGGTTTCTGAAGTGAGAAAACCTACAGTACCATGGGATGACTGCGGCAAGAAGTCAACAGAGATACCCCTTCAGAATTTTTAGGGAAAATCATACCCAATCTAGCTGTCTGCATGAACTGAAATGACAACTACATGTGAATGTAGAATCAAGTCATCTTCAGACATGCAAGATCTCAAAATATTTATATCCCATTCACAGTGAAACAGTCTGCATCCGATTGACTGGGCTCTTTTCTGGAGCCCAAAAAAGTCAGTTCATGCTTCTCAGCCTTCTCCCTCCAGTTTGCTCCAACAATAAAGCCAAGTTGCCAGCATCTCTCTGGAAGAAGCTTGTTTGTACATCTAGCACCCCAACTTTTATGGTTGTTCCCCAAGAGAGCCCCCAAATCACTGAGCTCTCACAGTCAACAGGGTTGCATTCAGGAGTCTCACAGACTATTGCGAACAAAGTGGCAGTTTTCAACAAGGACCTGAGCACTCTCCACAGACACATTCCCTGGCTCCGTGCAGAGGGAGCAGGAAAAAACACTCACTTCCCAGTTTCTCCCTGGAAGGGGTTTGACTACATACTTTCCCAACTGTTACCTGAGGGTCTGGCTTCTCATCAGCCTGTATCTAGGTGGTGACTGAGATCCTATAGCAAGCCCAAAAGAGCTGGTGGGCACTTCCCTCGAATCCTGTCTGTCCAGCTCCAAGAGTAAAACCAGATGTCCGGCTACTCCTTGGAAAGAGCCTGTCCATACATTTAGCATCTCAACTTTCGTGGGTACCATCTAAGGGATGGATTCTCAAATCATCCAGCTCTTAAAGCAAATAGACTCGGAATTCATGGGTTTACAGGACCATATTAAATAAAAAGTTTTCAAACAGGCGCACACCGCTTCTGCAGGTATGCCCCTGGGTTCAGGGCAAAGAGAGCAGGCAAAGATACTCATCTTCCAGTTTCTTCCTGGAAGAGAACACTGCCAAACTCATGTATGAGGCCAGCGTTATTCTGATACCAAAGCCAGACACTACAAGAAAAGAAAATTACAGGCCAATATCCCTGAAGATCCCTAAACATAGATGCAAAAATCCTCAACAAAGTATTAGCTAATCAACTTCAACAGTAGATTAGAATCAATTAACATCAATTGTAACACACTTATAATACTAATACAAGATGCTAATTATTATGAGGAGAAAGGAACTCTGTACTATCTGCTCCATATTTCTGTGAACCTTGAACCATTCTAAAAAATAAGTACTAATTTTTGAAAAAATAATGTTGTATCAGAATAACAAAAAATAACTTTGGAGTCAAGAAAGAAGTAAATTTATAATTACCATTTTTAATAGAACTTAACCTTTATTGGGGCACTTAGGTGGCTCAGTCAGTTAAGCTTCTGACTCCTGGGTTCTGCTCAGATAATGATCTCAGGGTGGTGAGATGGAGTCTGGCTCCGCACTCAGTGGGGAGTCTGCTTCTCCTCTCCCTCTCTCTCTGCCCCTTCCCCTGCTCACCCTCTCTCTCTCTCTCTCAAATAAATAAACAAATTTTAAAAAGAAGAACTTAACCTTTATTCATTAATAGGCAAATTCACAGACATTGCTCTTATTAAAAAATAAGTAATTGTTTATGCATTCCACTGAAAAAGTACATAAATGACAACAAAGCAAAACAAAGCATGATACATATATTAATATATGTAAATTATCTTAATGTTATGAAAGCAAAAATTAGTGAGTGACAAATGAAATAATTTAGTTCATAATAAATCCAAGTACTTTATCTTTGAAAAATTCACAAAAAAGAGAACCACTAGACTGTCTAATCAAGTATAAAGGATAAGAATGATAAACACATAGTAGAAATGGTAAAATGTGATTAAACCACAGATACGAAGATAGAAAATTATAAGAGATACGTTATTATGTGCAACATGTTAAATTTTAAAATCCATCATTTTAGATGTTTGTCAAAATAAAAAACTAAAGTCTCTTAAGCTAAGATTAATCTGTTGTTATTGTAGAATAAAGCAATCAAGTACAAATTTCAGAGCACCAAGAGGCATAGAAAATATTCAAAGGTTATTATGCTATCTCTACATTCTTTATCAAAAACAACTGCTCCAGGGCACCTGGGTGGCTCAGTCGGTTAAGTGTCTGCCTTCAGCTCAGGTGATGATCCCAGTGTCCTGGGATGGAGCACTGCATGGGGCTCCCTGCTCAGCGGGGAGTCTGCTTCTCCCTCTTCCTCTGCCCTTCCCCCCTGCTCATTAGTATGCACGTGCACTCTCTCTCTCAAATAAATAAATAAAATCTTTAAAAAAAAACCCTGCTTTATTATTATTATTATTATTATTATTATGCATAACAAGTCACCACAAGACTTAGCCACTTGAATTAAACATTTTAACTATAATGTTGGTGTCACATCTGTAATTTGAGAAGGGCTTGGCTGATCAGTCCTCTTTTGGAACATTTTGTGTGGTTGTGGTCAGATGTCTACTAACAAGCCAGAATAGTTTTTAGCAGTAGTTTTGTTTAAACCTCATTCTTATTTATTTATTTATTTATTTATTTATTTATTTTTGATATAAAGGCCTCTTGAGGCTTTTTAAACATTAAAAAGAATTATTTTAGCAAACATACTCTTCTGGTATTTCACACTCCCAAGATTTTCCAATGTATTGGATAATAGAGTGCTCACGTAATTGTACAATTAAAAAGGCCTGCACAGGATCACAAAGGACACCATGATGCTTCCAGGAAAGACAAGTAAAATTTTTCCACATTTTGCACTTAAACACATCAATGATTGAAGATGAAGAGTTTTCGCCAAAGGTTATAGGGTTTAACATAAACAGAAATTTATAAGTCTGCCGTCTTGTTTCCCTGAGCAGTCCTCATTCTACTAGACCTTGGTGAAGCTCCTGATTTGAAGGGCTGGCAGCCAGCTCATCATTTTGGTCAAGACTGACGTGAACTCAGCAGTCAAGCTGCCCAGTTTGGAATCCCAATTTGAACACTTCCAGCTAGGTAATACTGGGTAACATATCTCATGCGTCTGTACCCCACTTTCCTAATTTATAATATAATTCACACTTCTTTGGAAACTGTGAGAATTAAGTGAAATTTTTACATCTGATGTGCTCAGAACAGCACCTGATACACCACAAGTACTAAGTAAATTTTAGCTATTATTAGATAGGTTAAAAACAAAACAAAACAAAAATGTGGATTGACTCCTCATTCCTTTTGAATTTTTTCTAAAAAAAAAGGTAATGAGGTTTCTGTCTGTAATGTGAGTTTTCTAGGTCGTTCTTTCTCTAGTTTATAATGGCTGTAGAGGTCAAAAGATCACTGATTGTCTCAATCAAAAATTAGGACCTTATTGCCAATCTAAAAGCTCACTAGCTCTCAAATGACACCAGACACAAGAAAATGGGCAACAAAATAGCCTTTAAGCAGTTATTCATAAATGAATCCCCCCTGGAAGATCTTGGAGAAATTATAAAATGGTTATTAAACTAGATAATGGTCCATGCAGTTTTCACATCACACAGAAAAGAATACCAATGAATTTTAATTGTAGATATTTTCTCAACGATTGAAGTATTTTACAGATATTGAAGAAAACATGACATTTTTCATTTTTGATTATACATATGACTTTCTTAATGTATGTTTTTTCTTAATAGCATTGCTATTTTTATCCAATTTAAAAATTAATAATTGCTCATTGTGGAAAATTTGGAAACTTGAGAAAAGTATACAAAAATTCAATCATCCATAATCCTACATCCAATGACAAAAACTTTTAAGTTATTTTTCTGTGAGCGTGTGCGTGTGTGTCTCTGTGTGTGTGTGTGTGTGTCTGTGAGCGTGTGCGTGTGTGTCTCTGTGAGCATGTGCGTGTGTGTCTCTGTGAGCGTGTGCGTGTGTGTCTCTGTGTGTGTGTGTGCGTGTGTGTCTGTGTGTGTGTGTCTCTGTGAGCGTGTGAGTGTGTCTCTGTGTGTGTGTGTGTGCATGCTTGTTATCGATCTATGCTTGAAGATATGCATACACACATACATATGTATAATAAATACATATGTTTAAATTACATATCCTCCTGATAATTTTTTGTGTCAGTCTCTGCTCTAGGCACTGAGGATATAGTATTAAAGAAACAAACACATAGGACCCCTTATAAGGGAGGTTTCATCGTAGTACACACAAAAATAAAACCATATAATTTTAACAAATTTCCTTCTCTTTTAGGACTTGTTTTTCACTCACATGTGAATGTCTAACCCAGTTTTTATACTGATACTTTTAACTACCACCCAGTTTTAAACTCAGCTTCTTACAACTGCAAAGTCATGTCTATCTTTTTAGAGTAACCCATACATATGAATACAATTAGCATTTATAGCTACAACTATTTAACTAAAAATCTGTTTCTGTCCAATAGATCTAAGAATGTGATTGCTTTTACCAAAGCAGCAAAAGGAAAAATAGACACTGTTCTATTGGGAACATATTGGACCATTTAAACTTGAAGCATATTGAAATATATTCAGTTATTATACAATAAAATGCACTTATAGATGATTTAATTACTGATATATTTGCAAATATGTGCAGAGTTCTGCAATTTTCTATATCTCTAATGGGGTTTTGCAGAGCAAAATTATTTAAGTTGGCACAAAGTCCAGATAATTAATTATAATTATTTCAATCCCAAATCAATGCCTTGTGAGCCTTTTGTCCCTTAAGATGACCTTTATTTAAATCCAATGTAAGATAAGAAAGAGCATCTTAATGTATATTCTCTACCAGTAATTCTGTAAAAGAACCAAGTTCAGTAACACGATTAGAGGCTTATATCGAGAAATCATGTGTTCCAAACTTTTAGGCAAGGAGTTGGTTCGTCAGTCCTCTCCTGGCTGCCCATCAAAATCCTAGAGCACTCAGTTTTACTGTTTTGTGTCTGAAAATTTTAAAGACGAAACTTCTTCCCTTCCTCTTTCTTCCTCTGCCTCCTCTCCCTTAAGTCCCTTAAGTAATCAGTTTTCAAGTCCAAGTGATTCTTTGTACTATTGTCTCAAGTCTTCCCTGTTTTAAAAATCTGCCACCACCAATACAATCAGCCCACTTCCAAAGCTTTCCAAACAGTTGCTGGTTCTCCCCTTTTCAATTCAACTTTTACCAAACCTACTGAAAGAAAACTTTCAGCTTGTGTTACATAAAACAAAAAAACTCAGTATTTTGTTTTTAGGTAATTTAAACTCCTCTTGCAGGCATCTAATGTTATTCATTTAAATGTGATATTCTTTATGGTATTTTCTTCCTTCATGAATATGAAAGAAGGAGTAATTAATATTTCTTTTCAGTTGGCTTCAGAAAGAAAACCCAGCGTGTTCGTGAGATCACGCTTTGGGCTTCTGGATAGATGAGAACTAAAGCCATGAACCACCATAGGGATATCCCACCAGTGGGGCCTGGCCTCACCTGAACTGCCTCAGAGTCTACAAAGTTTAGAACTTGAGGAACAGGGACTGGGGGTACTTGGAGACACGTGGAAAGGTCTAGAATGGGAATGGTTTAAGTTGCATCCAGCCTCCAGAGGGTCATGAGCAAATGCCCCAATAGCCTTGCCTGACAAGCTCAAAGTAGCCAGGTTGAAAGGTGAGGTTGTCTTGCCCTTACAGGAGCACCAAGTGTCTTCAGAAATTTTCCCCCAAAGGACCTGGCCTCTTCCTAGCCACATCTCTGGCTGTAGGTCCAAGAAAATGGAAAATAGAGTCTTCAACATAAAGTGTATTATGAGCACCATGTAAGTATCGAATAGTTTCAAATCAGAATTGCAATTTTTTTTAGAAATTCAAATTTAGGGGGCACCTGAGTGGCACAGTCACTTAAACATCTGACTCTTGGTTTCACCTCAGATCCTAATCTCAGGGTCATGAAATTGAGCCCCATGTCTGCGCTCTGCACTCAGCATGGAGTCTGCTTAAGGATTCTCTCTCTCTAGGGCACCTGGGTGGCTCAGTTGGTTAAGCCTCTGCTTCAGCTCAGGTCATGATCCCAGAGTCCTGGAATGGAGCCCCGCATGGAGTTCTGCATTGTGCTCCCTGCTCAGCAGGGAGCCTGCTTCTCCTTTCCCCACTCCCTCTGTTTGTGCTCTCTCTCTCTCTATTTCTCTCTGTCAAATAAATAAATAAAAAGTCTTTAAAAAAAAAAAAGATTCTCTCCCTCTGTCTCTCTCTCTGCCCCTCCCACTCATGCACTCTCTCTCAAATAAATAAATAAATTTAGTATAAGAGGGCATAGAAACATTATGTGAAGTCCAAGTACCTTAAAAAGTCATCTCTTTTACATATAACAGTTGCAAAAAAGATGTTAAGACACAAAATATGATTTGTGGAGAGAAAATATTTTCCTGGCCTTATTATCTTTTTTAATCAGCATTTTGAAAGACCTTTAATTTATAAGGCAAAGTACTAGCATTACAAATGTTAGAAGTGAGAGATAAAAATAGGCTTGAAAAGTTCATGAAAAAAAAAAACGAGCATAATAAAATTATTAACAAACATAATATGACACGGCTTGTTTTACATCAGGAAGGTTTCCTTGATCTGACCCTGACCTGCACATTCAGTATCCTTTTATTTCTTAGTCGTTTACACATAATAGCTGCCTCACAATAACAAAACATAGTTGAGTAAATGGAGGAACCCTCCACCGCAGTGACCTTGACCTGCTCACTGTTCTCTCCACAGAAGCCATGAACTTTCCCACCTTTGTGCCTTTGCTCGGGCCATTCCTTCCATCGTTTTACAAGGCTTATCTTACATTCTGCCTATTTAACCAGTCTTCAGTGACCACTGTCTCTTGGATCATCTAACCATTCTCTGGACTATTGTACCCTAGGTCACTCATTTATATTTGTCTGCTAACCCAAAACCCCTTAGTCCCTCTTCTCCGTTGTAACACAAGTATTTTACTTCTCAAAATATGAGCCTGAGACTACCTGTTTAACTGTGTTCTGCCTAATTTCCCTATCTGTAAAGTATGGTAGTAATAATGACGTCCCAGATAATGGCTAAAATATGACGTGTAAATTGATTAGAACAGTGCTGGTGCAAAGAAAGCATTCAGTCAATTTTAGGTATTAAATCTCTCTCTGTTTCACATACACATATGCACATGCACATGTGCATGTCTGCACATGTACACACATACACACACAACAAAACATGCAGCATCTGTCTTCTTTTTTCTCTTCTGTCTTCTGTTCTGGTTGCTACTGTGAAGTGGAGTGAAGAAGACTTACCACTCGAATGCTTGTTATGGGAAATGATATTCACTTCAATGATGCCACCTACCAGTGTACCCATGGTTCCAATTGATGGGCTGCCAGAGCAGAGCTGGGTTCTGTGCAGTGGGAGAACACCCTCCACCCCTGTTCAGTCCAATCCTTGCCACTGCAACCCTGAAGCATCTCTAACTGTGACCAGACCTTCATCTGAATTCAGGGGACTTGAGAATTAATTTATCACCCCCATCATCCATCTCTTATTCTCTTGTCCCCTTTCCTAACATCCCCATGACATTTTAACCTCCTTCCAAAGTTATAAGACTCAATCTCTTCTGTACATTTGTGCAAACATTGATATGGTTGTACGTACGGCATGAGTCTGTGTGCAGGAGCGGTGGGAATGTTGTTTACGAGCAGCTCCGTAGCTCCAGCTCTTCCAACAAAATTACCTGATTACTTTACCTCCTTTTTTAGGTTATACCTTTACAGTTATACCTTTTGCTACTCCAGTATTATAGTATAAACTCTCCTTTACATTTAAAAGTTGTATATGTATCTCCCAGGGTTTTTAGAGCAAAATTTTAACACAAAAAAATACTGTCATAGGTGATTTTCCATGGTTCTCTGCCATTTCTACACACGTTATATCAGCTTTTCTTCCTCAATATTTTTATAAGGATGTTTCTACAGCAAATAACCTTGGAAGACAGAGATAGTGTCTCCTCCCAGGTAGAAAGCAGATTTGTTTCTTTATCAGGATATTAAAGATAATGCCTCCCTTTAGGACAAAGATCGGGCAGGCTTCCTTACAGTCCATTAAAAAAGATTAGGGTTTCCCAAGCTGAGGCTCCCCACTGTGGTACATATCCACTGGATAATTCCACCTAGACCACTCTACTGCAGAATTGCCACGGGACTAGGGGAGCATGGAACACTGATGCAAACATGAAGCTCTTGCTGCTTGCTGTGCCATAGGTATTAAAGTTCTTAATCTCTGAATCAGGAGTCTTGTGATTTCTGCCAGCATCCATGAAACTGTGACAGGCCAACTTGTTAGCTTGAAAATGGGGTAAAATCTCAGATCCTTCATTGTTCTTGACAAAGATCAACAATCCTTAGTAGACTGACTTAATTCTAATATACAGGTTGAAAAACACTAGCTTAAAAAATATTTATACAACCTTATATGCTAATTACACCTCAATAAAAAAAGAATACCATATTTGAGATATTATAAGTAATAATTTTTAAAATAAAGTCTTGTCAAAAATTTAAAAAAAAACTTAATGCTTAAATATGCATTATAAATATATTGTTTTGGTTTTCACATATAGTATGCAGATTTCCTTGTTGTGTAACCCCAGTTTAGCATCTGTTGGGCAGATACATTCAGCTATAGTCTCTGACTTCACTCCAGAAAGTTAAAGCACATTTTGTACTTGAGCTCTATGTGTTGACGACTCAGGAGAATGAGATTACATGTAATTACCTCTGTAGTTTGGCCTTCTCTCTCCCACTGATGAGTAAATATCATATATATTCAACAACTATTGCAAAATTTAATTACGTGATGAGGGACAAAGGGGCTTACTCATTAGAAATTATTATGCTAATAAAAGATAAATTATGTGTGATACGCATGCTTGAATAAATGAAAACAGTGGCCTATGGATTATACTCAAAGAAATGAAAATCCCCATGAATATATTTCAAAAGCATCAGGTTTATCCTATAAAGTTGCCCAAGTAATGTCTACTATTTGATACATAAGTGAAGCAATGCTAAGAAATCTGCACAGGAAGGGGATAATTTTTTTAAACTTTAGCACAAGAAAGCAAGGCTTCAATTAATTGAACCATTCACTAGAGCAGAGATGTGTAGATTCTTAAAACAGGAACATTTGTAATGATTAGGTTCTAAAGTAATATTAAGTTTTTCTTTCCTTTAAAGGGATTTTTGGAACACAGGTTATTATAAGCCATTCAAAAAATTATCAATAGGATGGATATAATCTGTATGTATTTGTGGCTGTTATGTGGTTTTTTTCTCTCCTACTTGCCTAATGCTCCTTTTAATATTAGATTTTTTATAAGATTTTATTTATTTATTTGAGAGAGAGAGCGAACATGAGCAGGGGGAGGGGAAGAGGGAGAAGCAGACTCCCTGCAAGCGGAGAACCCAATGACGGGCTTGATCTGGGGAATCAGGGATCATGACTTGAGCCAAAGGCAGATGCTTAACCGACTGAGCCACCCAGGCACCCCACTATTAGACTTTTTTGTTAGTGAATATTGTGTGCATAAAATAGATCATCGTCCACACAGATTAACTAGAGTTACAGATAATGATGACATTGTGAAATATTCACATTGTCAATAATGGATGGTTTCATATGACTATGCCAGATACACTTTCTTCCCCAGAAAAATATAAATTTACTTATCAATCATCCTTAGTCTATGCATTGTGAACATGGCATACTGAGGAGTATAAAGTTTTTACTCATCCATCACTACATTTTGCTTCTATGCCTGTGACCACTGGTCTTTACGATCAACCTGCTTTGAGCTGTTTGGATATCATTATCATGGTGGTCTATTAGGCTGAATTTAAGGTACATGCTATTTCTGAAAAGAATAAGACCAGACCACATTGTTTCTTTTTTCTTCATTGGAAATTTTTTGGCTTTAGAGAAAGAAAATAATCTCCTTGGCATGATCCGAAGAGTAGAGGACACAGGTGTTTCTTGGTGAGATGTTGTTTTGTTAGTTCCACACGTGTGGCTTGTGTTTCAGGTCTCAGCAGTCAGCCTTCCTTTTGGATAGACACCTGCTACCCTAAGTAGAGGGAAGGTGCAGTCATACGTGATCTCTCTTCATCATCTCAGCCAAGTGTGTGATGGGCCACTAGCTGTGAGTCAGACTACATCTTTTCCCAGAGGTACCTGCCACTAAAATGCTAATTGGATATTTTTCAGAACTTTGTGCCTAAAAGCAAAGAGTAAATCTGAATTCAAAGGGAAACTGAAAGAAGTATGATCAAGAAAGTTCTGGAATAGAAATCCATTTATGGAAATACAAACCAATGATGAAGGCAGAGATTATCAAAATTTTTAAAAATCTTGGTATGGAGAATGAAACTGGTGATTCAGTAGTCTTCCTTCTAGTCCTGGACCCCAGAAGTCACAGAGAACTTTGAAGGGCTGCCCTTGTGTAGGAGAGTTGGCAGCTGCCCAGCTTCCCCACCCCATTCAATAGCCAAAGGCTCTGGGAGCTTAGACTACAGAGCAGTGCACAGAGAATGAAATAAAAATCTCTTCTCTCAAATTCCATAACTGCTCTTGGAACTTTGTCCTTGTCCAGATGCCTGGGTTGATTCAGACCTGTTCCCTCATCCTATCCCTAGTGCCCAAGCCTGAATTCCAAGAAGTTCTGCTCATACCACCTTGTTTTTGAACTGCCATCACAGAAAAATGGACCGTGAACCAGCCAGTTGGCCCAAATCTATGGAGCCTGCTTTAGCTGAACTCTTTTAGCATTGCTATTTGTCTAGATAGATACACAAGACTTGCCCATTGTTGTTTCAAAAACTTGGAACTTCCTAGATGAAATCTGAAACTGGCCCCAATCCAGAGAAGGCAAGGAGAGATCAAAGAAAGAAACAGATCTGAGCAATACAGTGTTGGGTTGCTCATCTATCTTTTCAGCTAGGGTCCAGCATCGATAAGGTCAAACCACATTTGCTTCCAGATAACTTGTACTGGACTCTTTACAGCTGACTGTGATAATCTTTTGGATCTTCCTCTTTGAGTCTTTACCATAGCCCATGTCTGCTTCTACGATTAGTCAATTACCCCCAGATCAGCAATGGATTGCCCAATATCATAAGTGTCTTGCCCCACACCTTGGTTCAGCATTGGTATCAGTGTCCCATACCAGGTGCTGGGGGAAGACTGGAGTCTGCTTTCATTACTGCAGTGAATATGGCCCAATTAGGACCTTCAAAGATAAGGGAGTAGATTGTCTAATTCCAACTCCCTAAGAATTTATTGTATCTCCTATCATTTCTAGGGTCCATGTCTCCAGGGAAGTCCCCTTCATTGGCCCAAGCCTCCTTGAAGGTTAGAATAATCCAATTTATAAGGGAGTGAGTACTTTGAGCCCCCAAGCATCATGCAGGGGCTGCTGGAGGACACTATGAGTGGTGATGTTCATTTTCTCTGCCTCCTGCTCAGTCAGAGAAATGCCATTCCCAGATACTTTTCCTGGCTTTTTGCTGGAACTTGGCAGCTATAGCAATAAGCTCACTGAAAGTATATTCTTTTATCATAAACATTTCCTAAATTGGGGGCTGTCCTGCTGGCTGGGGCTGCTGTTGCTGTGCCTTTGCTTTCCTTTGTATTAGGGGTTGGACAGCATGGAGCATTTCATCTGTTTTGCTGTCAATCAACACAACAGCCTTCCCTTCACTATCCTCACTTTCCCAGGGATTCCACCTCTTAGTGTCTCAGTCAGGCTTTGTCACGGTGTTTGGGCCTTAATCCAAGGTAGCCTACGCCCTCCTGGCTTTGCAAAATGGCATGTTAAATTCTCCAACTTATTATTCTGCTTTCCCACCTGTCTGCCAGCCCTGAAGCTAGCAGAGGAGTGGACAATGTATATCCTTCTCTAACCTCTGCTCTTCTTTCAACTCTCTGACTTTAACTTCAGCCTCTAGTTGGGCATGGGTCACCAGCTGTGCTGCCCACAGGAGAGGCTAGCCCACCATGATAGCTGTTTGTTTCTGACCCCTCCTCCACACACACACAAAAAGCACAGAGAGACTGAAGAAAGAGTTGGCCACTCTAGATTGTCTGGTAGCAGGTTTAATGAGCAAGAGAACTTATATACAAGTCTTGTCTTGGGAGGCTGCAAGACAAGTAGATCTCCACACCCACCCACCGGAATCTTAAATGTTTATATAGAGGACTTAACTGGGTTCAGTCATGTGTTCAGTCCAGATGGTCTCAACAACACCTTACTCTCTCAAGGCTATTTTCTTAAAACAGCTCCTAGTGTGGTAGTGGTGGGTGGAACAGACATTCCAAGGACAGGGGAGGAGAGGTGGGAGAGCCTCTTATTGCCTGGGTTTAGCTCTCAAGTCAACCTAAGATCATGTCCTCTCAGTGACCACCCCCAATACCGACAGCTTCCTGATTTTGCCTGTTTGATACATGGCATCTGTCTGGAACTTCATGGCCAATTTCCATAAAGTCCTTTGTTAAATAAATGAAGATTTCCAACACAGTTCTAGTGATTCAATAAATTGAAAATAGATACCCACCATATTATAAATGTGATTATTGAAACTCACTGAATAATCGCTTCTAGTCACAGATATATTTCATGTAATGCTAGGGAATTCCTTGTCTCATTACCACAGCGATAACTTCGGAAAATTTGATGTTAGCAAAAAAACCAAAACAATGATTTGATGACTATTTGATTGTGTACTTGAATTCTAGATTGCCTTATAATACCTTTTCTTTTCCAACTGAATTAATTTTACCTCTTACATACACACCTGATGTTTATTTTTTAGTAAGTAAGGAGAGTGCCATAATTACTATATGCAAGGGATGAATAATTCATTAATTCAACAGCAATGCTCAAAACAAAGCCAATGTGCTTGGCACTGTGCTAGGTGCTAGTAAAACAGCTGTTAGCATGATTTTCTGCCCTCTCAAAGCATATAGCATAATAAAGTGGTGTTGTATTGTTGTGTACTGACTTGTTATGATTTCAAATCCATGTTTTAAAAGCTTGTTTTGGACAAAGTTGATTTTGGTTTGAACTTGTTTTGAATAACTTATTTTGATGAAATTCATTTTAAGCTGGATATTAGGACTTTTCTTATTGAACTCTTGCACCTGGAATGGAGAGGACTATTGTGTCATTAACACCATAGTAATATCACTGATTCCCATCATGGACTAGTGAAAGTAACTAAGCCACAGAAAGATACACCTCAACTAAATTTTGACTTTGTTTCTTTCATCTCCCATTTTCCTACAACAGTATTAATTATAACTATTAATCTATCCATGGTTTGGTATATGTAATTTCTTTATTGCCGTATGGGGAGACATTATTCTGTATGCTATTGGTCTGTTATAATAAATGTTATAGATTTAACTCTTTTGTTAAATTATTGGTAATGGTAATCTCAGTCTCTGAGCATAATTTGCCCCGAACAAAACATGTATTGTACAACAAAAGTGTTCTTTTCGAGGGAGTAGTGTATTCCTCATATGTGTTCATATCCTCCCCTTGTTCTATCTTTAGCATTGTGCTTAAATGTAGCGGCCCCGACGCAGTTGTAGTTTTCCTTAGCCTATGAACAGAAAGCAGACTAATTTTATGCCTAAAAAAAATGAAAGTAACAAGATAGCCGATCTTTTCATATTCTAATAATGAGACTATCTCCTCAAAATTATAGACAATGTAATGATTTATTGAGCAAATATTATATAATTTTCAGGGCAAAACAAAAGTAAAGAAATTGTTGGTACAAAGTTAAAACTCATAAACATGAAAGCAGTAGAAATGCTAGAAAGGTTTGGATAAGTGAAAGATAATATCGAGTTGGTCAAGGACAATCAGAAAATACAAAAAGGGACAGTTGAGATTTTTAAGAGGTGCAATGGGCATTTTTTGTTGGTATTTCAGGGGGCAGAAAGAAAAGAAACTAGTCACAATCCTGGGCAAATGATATGGTATTTGGGAACCAGTCTGTGTTTCTAGTTTGGGAGTCCATAACGTCTAATGAGTGCTAGGGTTTGCTCAAGCATTTTGTGAAGGTCCTCAAAGCCACCGGGAAAAGATTTTTACTAAAACTGATGATCAATAGGAATCTACCAAAATTAAATTAAATTGGAAAAGAAATATTTGGGGGAGGCGAGAGGGATTAAATGGAGATGAGAAAAAGGTGAATTATAGGTCCAGTTACTTGAAGAATTTAATCTTGCAGTCTGAAAGAAGGTGGGGATGGAAGAGGGATGGAATCAAGAAATATAGGAGGAAAAAATATATACAGGATTTGGTGATTGGCTGTATTTAATTCCATGGAGGTGAATATCTCCTCTTACCCTACTCTTAAAATAACTCCCCCGACCCTGCTCCAAGGCCAATGTAGTCTTCCTTGATAATTACTATAACAATAATTTCATGATAGAAGGAAGACTATGCGAAATTATAGCCTTTTTCATCTGGCTTCTTCCGCCTTAAAAGCTCCACCATCTCCAGAGACAATAGGAAAAACTAGAAAGCTTTCTTACCCCCTGGTATTGAAGTACCAAATTCTTTTACTGAATTTAAGATTATGGGTAAACAAGCAGAACATACACGTAGTTGTGGTTAAGCAAATCAGTTACATCATGTGTGAGATTCAGTGTCATAGCCTTAAAATACTAAAAATTTGCTGATGAGCAGAGTATTATGCTACATATTTGGAATATTAACACATTTGTCTTGTAATCTAAATATTCATGCATATCTTTTAGAAATCAGTCCTTGGATAGTAATGATTTAGAGTAGGAACTTTATCTCATTCAAGTAAAAAAATTATCAGAATCCTTTTGTTTTAAATGTCATTTTATGCATTTGCGGTTAAGTGATCAATAGAGCAACTCTAGTAAGTTGCTACTCTTAGCGAAGCACTATCTTCAATGGAATTGCCTTTTCTCCTTTATGACAACTTTCGTATGGAAGGCAACACAGAGTTTAGTAGTCAAAGCTCCACTTCTCTGGCTATGCTGGCCAACAAAAACCTTCTGGTAAACAGTGCTGGTCAGTTGAGACCTACTATAGCTTCCCATTGGACATTTAATAACGGGGATCATATTACCTCCCCACACTTCAACAAAAAGTATTTTGTTACTTTACAAAGTATTTGCCCAGAAATATCCACAGAGAACAATGCAGTATATTATTCACATCAAGAAAAGACTTAAAGGGAAATCAGAAGTGAAAGAATAATTAAATGATATTTCTCATTTATAGTTCAAAAATCCCATTATATGGACACCAGAAGACTTTCCAAATGAAAATTTGTTGAATCAAATGTTGTTTGACTTAAGTGTCACAAAGTTCATTATATGTGACACATTATATGTATCAGTTTTAATGCAGTCTGATTTCCATTGCTTTATTACGTAAATCAAAGCTTTTGTAAAAGTAGCTATAATGGGAGGAGAAAGGAAACTCTTTCTGGAGGGTAACATTGAGGTTCTCACATGCTTTATATACACATATTACAGAGCCTGTGAGAAACATTTTGCTCTCCTTTTTCCTGGCTTCTCAGTGAATGTCACAACTCGGAAAGATTCTATAAAATCTATAAAGAAAAGGGGAAGGAAATTCATTTCAATTAATTAGGAAATTCATCCTAACGGTGGAAGTCAAGTGTCCAATATGCACATTTTAATTTTTTCTTGCATCAAACATTTTATTCTTTTATTACTTCCTAATCCCTTAGTCAGTATTACAGATTAACATGCAATGCAATCTTCTTTGGTGATGTTTTTGAAAGATTTCTTAATATTATAGGTAACCAATAACAACCAAAAATGATTATATGTTTCCTTTCCTTTGTAAGACTTGATATTTACAAGTGTGCTTTCATTCATTCAAACACTTGTATATTACTTGTCTATTTCCCCAAGTGAACTATAAAACCTTTGCAAGCAGGGATTGTGGTTTATTCTTGTCTACATTCCTAATGCATAGAACAATGTCTGGCATCTGAGTAACAGGGGCTTAACACACAGAGAATGAATAGATAAATCTGCCTACATTTACTATAGAAAGCAGTAGAGGCCCACTAGCTATAATACTGCATTGGCTGTGAATCTCTCTAAAAATGGCTCATTGGATTTTCCCTTTACCCAACAGATACAGCAATTAGCAAGTGATAAAAAAGAACCTAATCTTAGCAGTTATTCGATGATGACCTTGTTTGTTCTGATGAAGACTCTCAGCTCATATTTTAATGCTGCAGCTTACAGCTGCAGCTTTGTGACATGCAAGGCATAATTTGGAGTTCAAAATTGTTTATCAACTTTATAAAGAAATGTGCTGCAATGAATATGAAGCATGGGAGTGTATAATCTGTAGGAAGTGAGAACATTTTCATTTAAAAATAATTGGAACAATGAAATAGTAACTCAAAGTTTCAACAAATGGCAGGGAGTTTCAGTTGATGTGACAAATAAGCCAGTTTAAGAGCACAGAAGTCAATGGAAATGGTAAAGACCTCTGGGGATTTTAATCTTGTTTGTCAAGAAAAGTATCACAGCTGTTTTTCTAAATCTAGAGAAGATAATCAGTGGCTACAGTAAATAGAAAATGGATTAAATGTGAGAGTGTTGTTCTCCGAGATACCATAACCTGTTATGCCAGAACATGTTGACTTTTGAGAGGGTATAAACCCACAAAGACATGATGAGATGTAATCCAAATAGTGTTTCGAATGAGCGCATTTCTGCATCTCATTCATGCTAACGGTTTGAGCATAGTGGCCTTGTGAGGAATTTGATACAAACTCTGCTACACTACACAGTCTACACAGTATTTCCATAGACACACTACCCGTCTGCTAGAAGTTCCACCTATGTTCTTGCCATTGATTCTACTACATTAAAGACTCAAAGCTCCTTTTGACTTTTGACGATGTGACCAATGGTGCTACCTGTTTTGTAGGTTCCATCTCTTAACTGTTATTTTCTTTAGATGGGGGATTTTGTATTTTCCGGGAATGATCTAAAGTTCTGAGAGGTGTCCAATACAATGTCTGAAAAGATGGAAGACAATTACTGAAAACTTCCCAGGGGGTAGCCCTTGTGTATATACCTTATTAAATAGTCCTTTATAATGAAGAAATTCTCAAAATACTTGCAATTTTCTAAAACCTTCACAGAAACTCAGAAAACAGGGAATACATTTTATTTCATCTCAGATTTTCTAAATATTGTATGTACATCATTTCTTCTTCTTTCATTTAAGTTGTGACAATGCTGTGGTGTATAATGTATATGCCTTTCATTTTTCTCTAAAATCATTATACTTCTGGGATGAATTCTTTCAGAATATAATACCTATTAGTCATTATAAGCATACAAAATATGAAATAAATATTTTCCACCCTGCTGCAAGATACAAGAAATATCAAATGGAAAGATCTCAAAGTAACAGGGATAGATTTCCAAATATCTCTCAGGCCTAACATTGTTTCATCCTTCCAAATTTGTCATAAATGTATTTGCCTGAAAAAGCACAGACAGAAGGGAATTTTCTGTAGCAACCATTGTAGTATGCAGTAATAGAAAACTGTATTTCTGGAAGTCCTTGAATTTGTATGCATATCTCTGTTAACTATTTGGAGAAAAATAATGGTAAATACAAAAATGCAGCTAACAAATGTTCTATATTCCAAAAATGGGCTTTGGGTAATAAAGACAGAATGAGTGAAATGCTTTTCGATGACATATCGACCCTGATTTAAGGAAGCAGAAAGCCTGATTTGAAGTAGTAACACATAAACCCATCATGAGATAAGGAAGTAGCTGCATCACTGAAACTCGGGGACGCACGAACTAAGAAAGCCTGGATCATGATTGAGAAGCAAGGACAGATGGATTTCCCTTACCCTTTCCTGTCTCAGTGATAAGTTTGTGCGGAGAAATTGATAGTTAACATCTGGACTACACTATAATTAGACCCATATGTTATCAGTAAACTGTGGCAAACTTTTCCTAGGGTTAATTGTTTTTATAAACGGTATAGTTGATTATATGGTGTTACTTTACTTTCAATTCCTCATTTTCTGACCTTTCTAAAGCCTTCAAGTGAAAGAGCCTTTTTAAACAGAGGTACCTGAAATCAAACTAACTTAATCGTCAAAGTGCTGCTTCTAAGTTGTGAGCAATCCTGCTGCGGCCGAGAGCACTAACCACCCCCTAATAACTATGCCCCCTATTTCTTTCTGGTAACAGGACCCCCAAGTTTAGCTGGACCCATGGCTTTTCACATATAGGTAATATTTATCGGCCTCCCTTGTAGTGAAGTATGGTGTTTCCACCAAGTTTGCGCCAAAGATATGAAATGATGTGTGCAAATTCTAGACTACATCCTTAAAGGGAAGTAGTTTGCCTTTCAGTTTTACTCTTTCTCATCATGGACTGGGATGCTAGCCTGCCAGATTCTTCCATACAGGTGAGGAGAATACCCTCAGAAATGGCAGAGCAGTAAGAGAGAGAGAATCTGGATTCCCAGATGTCCTAATTGAAAAGACTCTAGACTGAAAAATGAAGGTGCTTAGCCTTTTAATTACAGATATGTAAATCCTAAATAAATATTATCTTGTTTAGGCTGTTATTATCTGATCTCTGTTAAAACCGTCAAGCTGACATCTTGTACCCACTTGTAGAACTTGCCAGAAAAAAAAATGTAGAAAGTAAAAAGAATAGTCTTCATGAAGCACCTGTTACTGCCCTATGTACAAACAGACACTTTGTGATGCCTACACACGCACAGGCAGTGCATGCTCTATGACGGGGAAGAGATATATAAATTCATGCCAAAACTTTCACTGAGAATAAATATCGATTACAGACTGGCAGTCTCTTCTCTTAGGATGCACAGAAAATGGCTGTGGAGATATGACTAATTCAAAAGAAAACTTAGAGTAATAAAAATTGTACAATTTCAAATACTAAGTAATACCCTATGGAGAGTGAGATCTTCAGTAAGAGAACATTAATGTGATGAAGAAAACACATTTGGAATGACTTTTAGAAGAATTATCACTGAAACATAAGCGCAAATACAGTCAGGGAGCAATTATTTTATTGTAAGAAGCATAACCTGAGGGATATTCTGCTTTTGGGGGGCAAAGCACTATTATCTGAGCACAAAGCCAGAGCTCATAGCCATTCAAGTTTTGGCACAGGCTGGATGGCATAGATTTCTGATGCAGCATCGATAAATCTTCTATTAGTAAAATGTGCAATGAAGCCACATTCTTATCTTAATTAGGCAAAATACTGACAATACCAAAATACCAAAATACAGTCAATCACTGCACAGAAGCTGATGAAGGTCTTTTGTCTCATTCCACTACATAATTAAGAGTTTTGTTTGATATGAATAAAACTGAGGACGATTAGAGTATAAGCTAAGAGTTTCAAGACGCTAGCTTACTTGATATATGCTAGTTGGACTGAAATGCCCTGCTATACTAAACGGGATTTAATATAAAGTTAGAGCATTGTTGGATCCCCAAAGAGGTCATTATTAAAGTAAAAAGAACGGTTTATAGCCAACTTTCACTTATATAATAATTCTGGCACTTGCCCCATTGACAATGTAATACCTGGAAAAAAATTGTGTTCATTCCAAATGAGAAGAGAAAATAAAATGTGTTATAGTTATGATTTACCTAATACAATTTCAAGTGCCTTTGTACTTAGTAAATCAGTTGATTTTCAAAACAAATCTGTAAAGTCAGTAAGGCATAAAAAATATATCATCACCATTTGGCAGATTAAACTGTCGAGGCTCAGAAATGCTAGGTGACTGCTCTCAGAGCAAATGATTGCTAGAATTTAGATCAGAAGTCAGACCCCTTGAACCTTAGACTTTAAAACATATTCACCTATGCCTCCATGTAATGGAACCTCTCACATTACTTTAATGCCCATTTGCTGAAATTTGGGGTTATTTTGAAATAGAGTAAGTCTAAACTTAGTATACACTGCTAGCTGTCTACCCAATATCCAGCCTCCTCCTCTTTATTACTAACAGAACCCAGATTTTATTTGAGGCCATGATAAACCCAAGTTAAAAAATGCAATTTCAAAAGTTCTCTTAAAAATAGTGGTGGCCCTGTAACAGGGTGATAGAGTTATGGCAAATAGGAACTTAATAAATGTGTACTGAGTAGGACTTACAGGAATGTTGTTTTCTTCCCAGAAAAGAATCATCTTGCATATGCTCTTCACTCTGGGGCTCCTCATTCTTCCTGCCTGGAATACAGACACAATATATGGTGGTGCAAAAGCTATCCTGGAACAAGCTACCTCAACCTGTGGTTGTCTGCTTCTGGACTTCCATGTCACAGTAGAAAATAAACCTCTTACTGTTTTAAACGATTAGAGTTAGGTCTATTTTGCTTACAGCTAAAAACACAAGTCTTTTTAATCTCAGGGAAATCATATTACCATGATTCTTTTCATTGTTTTTTTCCCTTGTTTCTTTCTGCAAATATTCATTCAGGAAAACATTAAACAAGTATCTTTTAAACATCTATTATATCTCAGGCACTGTCCTATGACGGGGATACAATTTTGAACAAGACAAGTTTCCTACCGTCATAGAGCCTACTTTCTAAGAGAAGAGATGGATCATAAAGAAGTGAAAAATAAGCATGTAATTTCAAGTCATATCGAGAACTGTGAGAGTAATAGACAAGGTTAAAATGGACGAGAATAACGGTGGAGCAATGCTAGATAAAGCAGTCTTATTCGAATAGAAAGAACCATCTCTGAGGGAGGAACATTTGAGCAAAGAACTAACTGATGAAGGGCAATGGAAGAGGAAGTAAAGCACGAAGAAGAGCAAGTGCAGAGGAGTGGAGGCACGGAGAAGCTTGATACATCTAACAAATAATAAAAATCACTGTTAGCTAGTAGTTAAGAAGATCATGGCTGAAAATGAGGTGAGAGATTGTGCCAGGCACTTCTTATGCCCTGCCCCACATCCTCTTGGTTGGGCTGAAAGATGAAGCAGGAAAAGAGAGTTAGTGTGTCCCTGAGGAGGTGAATTTTGAGCACGTAGTCAGAGAAGTCTTCATGGAGGTGACACTGGGGCAGAGACCTCAATAAGGCAAGACCGTAAACTAGCTGGATATTGGGTATGTTCCAGGAGGAAGGAACACCAAAGGCAAAGACCGTGAGGCAGATGTTTTCTTGGTGAATTCACATCACAAGGAGGTCAGTATGGTGGGAGTGAAATAAGGATTGGAGAGAGTAGAAGGAGCAGGGTTCACAGAGACATCAGGGAGCCAGAGGCCATCTGAAGGACCAGCTTTTACACTGAAAGAGACGGGAACCCAAAGAGTTCTGAATGTAAAAGTGACATGAATATAAGTTTTGAAAGAAGCGTTCTGAATACTGGGTTGAGAACAGACTATAGAGGTCAGGATAGGAGTGGGAAATCCATTGGAAAGCTGTATATTATGTTAACCAGGATATAATAATCCATGGATCTAGTTACAAAGTCTATCATTTTTATATTTATAAACCTTATGTATTCTTACTCTGATTTACAGGGTGCTTTCATTTTTATTTCAAAGTAGTCAAGTCAACATATTTTGAAATATCTAACCTGCCAGATAGGCTTCTTATTAAAAATCAAATTTTTATGCATTTCTATAAAATGAAGTTTTTGAATTCTTTATTCTTTGCTTTTCATTATTCCCTGCTCTTTGTTACATATTACGTCAATTATATCTTACTTATTAGGCTAAAAGAAATTTGCTAGAAATCAAGATAGTCAACAGTGTCATTTAATTACAGTGATTTTATGATTGCTAATTTGGGTGAGCTATGGAGTAATTTTACCTATCTTTTAAGTGTGTTAAGGATCTTTGTTTATTTTCTAGAATATTCAGGTTTTTGATACTATTTTACAGATTTTTTTAGTAGTATCTAATTCAGACAGCTTCTCTCAAGTAATCAAAGTTGAAAGAATGCTTTAAAAAAAAAACTTTGAAGGCAAAAAATGTTGCTACCTTAATCATTTTGAGAAAGCAACAAGTATTTGAAAACGTTCTTAATTCTAAGCACTTCTTGAGAGGATTTAAGAGACAAGAGGATCCTGTAAAAGGCATTTTTCATTTCCATTTCGTTAGCACCACTTTTGTTGCAATATAGAGGAATATTTTTCTGTGCTTGTTTTGGCTCTTAGGAGTCTAAGCTAGTTGCGTGTTGGGCTGGGCTTTATGGTATCACGTCCCTGAGCTGCAGGTAGACAAACCCAAAGAGCTAAACTCTCATCTTTTTTGGTTCTCTCTTCGCTTCAACAGCAGATGTCATATGGAAGAAACTAGTGTAGGAAGGATCCGCAGGGGGAATCAAAAGATAATACACACAGCCAACAAGGTGAGTTTGCTCACTAATGAAGCCATGGCCACAGTAACCTTCCACTGCTCTAACAAGGTGGAAGAAAGTCTGCTTAACACTTCACCGTTATAGCTGCTATTTTTCCTCCTCAGCAGGCTCATTTCTTTAGGGCGCACAGAAAATAGACTTTTCACTCTCAAGTATGCCCTAAACTACTTTTGTGCACAAGGGATGTGGAAGTCTATAAGTTTGAGGAAAAATATTATATAAAACCTCTTGAATCAATCTAGGATAAAAATAAAGATTTTTTTTGATCCACACTTTTAAAAATTATGATGAATTCAAATATTTAATGGAAAGAGGTTACTGTAACGTTCCTAAGAAATTACTTATTCTCTCTAATATTCCTAAGAAAGTCTTCATTGATGTATATTCATGATAGAACAGAAGGAAAGATGGCTATCTCGCAACTTCATGTAATTGTATTCAATTCAACAGCCTTTAAGAGAGAGAACACAAGCAGGCAGAGCTGCAGACAGAGGGAGAAGAAGGCTCCCCGCTGAGCAGGGAGCCTGATTAGGGGCTCAATCCCAAGACATGATCCCTGCTGAGCAGGGAGCCTGCTTCTCCCACTATCTGCCGCTCTGCCTGCTTGTGCTCTCTCTCTTTCTCTGTCATATAAATAAATGAAATATTTTTTTTAAAATCTACATCTTAGTTAATCTGATCCCATCTCTGCAAACCTCCAAATGGATGGGATCATGACCTGAGCTGAAGGCAGATGCTTAACCACCTGAGCCACCCAGGTGCCCCTAGATATAGATTTTAATTAACTTACAGCTGGTGACTCCCCCCTTTCTCTGAACTCAATGTTCAGTCTATGTAGCATATTCATTCACCAAACAAACATTTTGTGAACACCTACTATATTCATGCTACTGTTCTAGGACTTGAGGATATTTCAGCGAATAATACAAGCAAGATCGTTGTCCTTTTATTTAAGTAGTTAGAGAGGAAGATAATCTAATAAACAAATAAAAATAAAATAGAAATAAAATCCATAGAACTTATCCTTTGGGCCATCAGCCTCAAAGAGGAGTACAAAGAGCAATGCTTGGCACACTGTAGACAGCCAATAAATGTTTGAACGTTGAGTGTTGAACAAATTACTTGGCGGACAAAAATGCAAGCAAGTACACAGATTTCAATAATGAGACAACAACATCAGAATTTTCCTGAAATGATGGTGCATAATTGTCAAGTAGATGGACAACCACATGAGCTTTCATATTTGTATTTAAAGCAAGTGTAATTGGACATAATTTATCAGTTAGTTTGCTCTCTGTACAATTTGCCAATATCTTTGTATTGCTTCCCCATTCTGATTTAGACCGATTTTCATAGAAAATCTTGATATGAGAATAATCCGAAACTGCCAGAAATGGGCAACTCTGCTTCACAGCACACTTGGGGCTCCCACTAGTGAAATGAGAATAAATTTGGAGTAGGCAGGACAGAGCTAGGAAAAATTGATTAAGACAATGAAGCTAAGGTCAGAAACATGGAAACAAAGGTCAGAAACCTAGATTGGACCCACACTAAAGTGCAGTGATGAAACAAAGGGATCAGGTCTGATTTGAGGGACTAGGGTGTTAAACAAGAGAGGAAGATGTCAAAGGTTGTCTAGTTATTAGTCAGGGATTGATGAAGCAGGAAATAGAGCAGAAAGATCTAGACAAGAGACCACTCTTCCAGTACAAAGAGCGGGTTTCAAAGGTAAACCGAAATGAAAACTAGAGGAAGAACACACAGATGAGTTGGGTCTAATGGAATTTTATAGAGAAGGATTGTAGGGGATTCTGCTGCCTGGGCACCCCTAGGTGTGGCGTTGGGCCACCAGCATGTAAATAGCCCTGAAGCACATTGACCACAACAGTTATGTGCCTCCATGTTTTACTCTCATTGGCCTACTAAAGGTTCAATCTAAAGAAGCTGTTCACTATGGGCAACTTGAAGAGGCATAGGCTGACACCCACAATATTAGCCTCCTTTCTCTACTTCCATTTATTTACACATATATGAAATTTTCAGTATTTGTTATTTAATTTATTCATTCCGGCATTTATTCAACAAACATCTGTGGACCTATTATGTAAACCAAGACTATGTTATCTGTATAATCCTGTTAATAGAATACTCTAGCATACTGCGTGCTGTGTTTGTGGAAGAACAGCTATTCACATTTTAGCAAAATGCTGGAGTTATGTATATAATGGCCAGGTAGGAATTAAATCTATGATGGACAAAAGCCCAGGGCCAGCCTGAGGCAAAACAATCACACATGCGTACACACACACACACACACACACCCCAAACCTGTGAGGGAAGTATGAGCAAGTTTATTTTTATAAAACTGAATTAAGTTGTGTAAGCATTGCATGTGAATACACCTTTGAACTCCAAACATATTCTAGTGATGTCTGAAATAGTCTATATTGACACGGGACAAAGTTATTGATAAAAAGACAAATAACATTTTTTTTTTTTTGGCCACCAAGTGGGCAAAAGCAAACCTTTATTGGGTGCCTATCCTGAGAAAGATGCTATGTTAGAAAGGTCACAATTGGGGTCTTCCTTAATTTTTACAACCATCATATCAGGTACAGCTTCAGTCCCTTATCATTAACTAATCTACTACTTAGAAGGTATAACTATCTTCAAGAAATCCCCAAGAGCTACAAAAATGCTTAATTTTGCTATGACATATTCTGATTCAAATATGCCTTGAAGTTGGTATCCATAATATAATGATTTCTTCAGCTGATTGGCATTTCACCCTCACCATCGCTCTCTTCTCTTCTTCAAGTGGTAACAAACCCAATTTGAAGGAAACAAAACAAACATTACTTCCGTTTGAAAATGGCTTTGACAAAAATTGAATAGGGACCAATTTTTGTATGGATAGAAACATTAAGATAAAAATGTAGTTCTTATATGTGTTTTTTAGAATGTTTCTACCACTCTATGTTGGAGCACCTATGCTCTACAGCATCTATGCTCTAGCTCCATGACTGCCAGGCCAAGCTACATTATTATTCCTATTTTCCAGATGAGGAAACCGAAGCTTAAGACAAATAGAAAGTATGGTGCTTGCCAGGCTAGCAAATAGAGGCAAAGAACTACATCCACAGTCTGTGTGTATTTTCCATTGCTACTATGATCATTAGTTCAGTTGGAGATGGACTAGAAACAACCTTACTCCCAAAGGCCTCTTCTATGATGTCTTTGTGGGTTTTTTTTTTTTTTAACAAGAGAAGAGATGTACTTTATGAGAAAATTGTCAAAAGGAGCAGAAGGACAATCCCAATGTGGGAATGGATTAAAGAAGACCTAGAGGAAAATTCAGAATGAAAAGGAATGCCATAGAACCTTTAAAAATAGATGCACTTCCTTGTCGTGGGGACATTAAAGGTCTTGCCTAGAAATGCCACGTACAATAAATTGAACCACACTCAGATCATTCACCTTGGGAGAATGAGTCAAGCAATGTGCAAACTTGAAGCTGTCACTTTCAAAAACTGTGAGACTGACCTAAGACTTCACCTCTAGCAATCAGAATTGAGAAGTTAAAAAATTAAATGAAATAGCTGGATGTTGCTTTTAGTGGGATTGATGCCTTTAGTTTTTTAAATCACTGCTGGTGGAAGAATATACAGAAAAAAACAGCACTGTTTTTTATTGACTTGAACTAGATCTCAAAACAGCTTTGACAGGCTATAACTTACCTAAGAAAATAAATGCAAATGCTATTAAGGAATCTGGACTGTATCCTGTAGGTTCAAGTTGGTGTAAGGGCATCATTTAGAACTTAAACAAGAGCAACTCTCCCAAAAGCATACCCTATTTCACTCTGATGTGCTTCCAGGTTATCCGATACTTGTCTCTACATTATTAACTTTTATGTTGCAAGGCCATACTCCTCTGAATAGCCCTAGACTGTTAGCTTTTTGAGGGTGGGAACTGGGCCTTGTCCACTTTTATATCAGCACACGGCATGGTGCAAGCCACACGATGAAGTCTTAATAAATGTTTGAATGAGTGATCGGGGTTTTGCCATTATCATGGAACCTGGACTAAAGAGGGCAGAAAATGGAAGAGGAAGAATGACTGGGATTATTACTGTTGAGGAGGAAAATTAGAATTAAAATTGTTTGGTAACTAGTTAAAAAAGTAAAGACAGGAGAGGGAGAGATTGACGTATATGCCTATGTTTCTTTCTAGGCGACTGTGTAGAGATGTAATTAATCAGTATCAGGAATGCGAAGAAAGAAGCAAGTCTGGAGAATAGGGATAATGACTTTCAACACTTAATGGTTTTATGTCATTTCTAGAACTACGCTAGTATTCAAGGCCTGAGTGACGGTTCTACTTTGCCACATACTACAGCATATCACCAACAGGACTTAAGTAGTTTCTGCATTAACTTCTTATCCTTACCTCTTTTCAAAGTCATTCTTTCATAATTAACTAAATAGTATGTTATTCTTTTAGGGTGAGTTATTTTCCTTGCCAGATATATTTTCCTGGAGCAAGTCCTTCTGAGTTATTTATGTAAAATGTGTTTAGCTTCGTTGCCATGACTGAAAATAACTTGTTCTCAACCTTCTTAGCAATTTCCCTGAGAAAATGTGCAGCCAAATTCCAGAGAGCACAAGCACCAGTCAATTACCTTTGGTGGGTCTTGATTTAGTGACTGAGGTGCTGTGCATAAGTCATCACTGCTATCTTCTGAGTATCCTTTTTCTAGAGCTGTTGTATGGAGGAGAGGGCAAAAATACAGCAGGGAGACCCAACTGTGTTTAAATCCCAGCCTTGTCACATTTACTTAATCTCCACAAGCTTCAATTTCTCTATCTGTAATAATACCTTTAATAATAACTCATCATGCTATTGTAAAGACGAAATGAAATAATGTAAGAGGAAGTTTCAATTATATGCCCATTCAGTTGCTGCTTATGCTTCTGTTCAAAGATTTTTTTCTTATACAAATAAGATGTAAAATTCAAGACTAACTGTAAAGAGCAAACAGAGAACCACTAAAATGAAGAGATGGAAAACCTTATGATATTATTTTTTAATGTGGAAGTAACACAAAGTTTGTAGATTATGGAATATATTCTGTATATATATTTTGAATTATATTGAATTCAAAAATATTTTGACAAACTTAAATAGTGATTTGGAAATAATTTAATAGAGTAAGAAGTGAATCTGACAGGTGTTATAAGAGGCCTAGGGACTTTTAGTTGACTCCTCAGCACATTGAATAACAATATAACTGCTTATAAAGGAAATTCAATTCTAATCTGCATCAGTAGAGGTGAATGGTCCAGAGCAAAAAAGGTAACAGTCCACCACTGTATTTGTCAGTCATCAGAGATCATCCAGGTAGAGGAAGAAGGAGAATTTGTGCAAAGACTGGTTTGGTAATGAAATATTGTAGGAGGGATAGTCAAAGAATTGTAGAAGCTTAAGACAAATAATTTTATTTTCGGTAAAATGAGCTGAGGGAATCAGATACGCTTTACTCTCCTGTTCCAGTTACCTATTGTAGCATAACAAGTCACCATAAACTTAATTGTCTCAGACAACAAACATTTAATTATGCTCATGGATTCTGTAGGTCAGGATTTAGAAAAAACACAGTATGAATGCCCTTCTGTCCTCTATAATGTCAGCTGAAATGATGTCTTAGTTTTTGTCCAAGCTGCTGTAACAAAATGCCATAGACTGGGTGGCTTATCAACAACAGAAATTCATTTCTCAGAGTTCTGGAGGCTGGAAGTCTGAAATCGGGGTGACTGGTTGAGTTCTAGTGAGAACCCGCTTTTGGGTTGTGGATGTCTGACTTCTCCTTGTATATTCCATGGCTGAAAAGAGAACTAGCTCTCTGGCCTCTTAGGAGGATACACTATTCCCATGTGTGAGGGTTCCACTCTCATGACTGAATTACCTCCCAAAGACGACTAGACATAGCTTTGCATGCCTCAAGGGGTTGGTTGTTAGAATGCTGGTAACCAGAGGAGTCACTATCAAGAAAGTTTATTTATTAATAAGTCTGGATCCTAGGCTAGGATGGCAGAAAGACAGACTCAGCTGTGCTGTCAACCATGGCAGCTTCGGGGCCTCTCCAGCTTAGTGACCTGAGGACAGCCTAACTTCTAACATGGCAGCCTGGGCTCCAACAGTAAATGCTCCGATGAACAGGGCAGAAATTTCATGGATTTTTATGATCAGCATTGGAAGTCACAGAGTATCACTTCTGCACAATTTATTGTTTGAAGCTGTCAAAGTCCTTTCAAGGGAGGAGATACAGTTCTCACCATGCCTTAAAACCATTACATGTCCTTTCTTACTTTCTCTCACATATTTAGGTAAAAGGAAGGCAGATTTTGGGTCAAAGTCAGAAAGAGCTTATCTTACATACAGAAGAGTTGAAAAGGGAGATGGGATTTAAGAGTATATGAAGACAAAGATCTCATTACTCTGTGACTCTCAGAAGAGTCAAAAAACTTGGAATTGGAATACCACCATTACTTGGGGACAGTATTTAAAACAAAAAAATCACATGAGATTGTCTTGTAAGTAATTTTCAAAGCATGGATGAGAGACCAAGTGAGAATGGCTCAGTATTCATAGGTGGTTCATCATCAGAGGGTGGAAAGTCACAAAACAAGGGCATGTGTGACATGCAAATTACGTATATTCTAGACTATGGCCCACGTCCAAGAGGGGATTCATGGCAGGTCACTGTATGTAATTATGTATGAAGATTTCTGAGCAATCATAACTTCTGATATTGAATGATGCCCAGTTCATTAATAAGGAAGGGAAAGTGAAATTAGGAGATCATTCCCTTCTCTTTCATAGAAAGGAGGATAGGCAGGCTAGGCTGATAAAAGGTAAAGGAGCATCTTTAACCTGCAGCTATGAATTCATGGATCCAGTCATTTAGAACAAGATCATATCTAAGAGAGAAAAGAGAGTGCTAAGGATTAGGAGTGAGAAGCAAACCACTGGCCTAAATGAGTTGTCAGTTCAATGAAGATTTGAGCTATGCATCTAGAGTCAACATGCAAGATCAAGGATCAGAAAATTCAGAAACAATAAAGCAAAACTAGTAGCTAGCTAAAAACTGAACAGTTAAAATAAACACATTCCTGAGGATGGGCTTTTAGATATTCCATCATGTATTCAGGACAGGTCCATGACCTTAGGTGACAGATAGAGCCCATGGGAATAGGATCTGATCGGGAGGAGGTGAAGAAGTCTCATGTCTTTATCCACCATTATCCATCTTTTATGCACCTGTTCAGCATGGCTAGCTAAACCTATTGGCCATGTATGAAAGAATGTAAATAGGAGGCAGACAAATAACACTATTGCTAAACCCATATCGTGTTGCATGAATTCATAGTCCAATGTCAGACCAAGGCAATTATGAACAAGATGGTTTCCAGAACAGATATTTGTGAGAAGGGCAGCTGCTAGTATTTCAGTCTGACTTTAAATGTGGATCCAGAACAGGGTAGTGAAGAGAAGTGAGGTTGTCTGTGGGCATAGGGGACTTTTGGGCTGAGATGAAACAGGTAAAAACTTAAAGAGGTGATAGGACACTTAACACTAAGGAACATATTCCTTACCTTTCTAACATGTATTAGGGAATTTTGCCAGAAAACTTACATGTTATCACATGGAATTGTTATGAGAAACAAATAAGTTTGCATTTTTGAAATACACAGAAATTGTGTATTAAAAAAAAAAAAGCCCCAAATAAATATTGGTTGAAAAAAATAGCTTTCTGAAGTTGTTTCCTGTTTTCTTCCGGAGCATCTTCATCTTTTTTAGGCCATGTGTCCTTCATTATATGGGCTACTTGCATCTGGCTTTTATATTCTGGTTGCTATATTTAGATATTTTAATTGCCTCCTTTCACAGGGCAAGGTGTGTGACTCAATCATTACTCCCGACTAGCGCACTGTTCATTGTAATTTGCTCTTCAGGGTTTAGTGACTTTGCTTGGTTGGCCAAGTTTGCCTAAAACAGATAAGCCTATACTTCCCAAACATGAACTGTTAAAGAAGGAAAGCAAATTAACAATGTCTGTTTGCAAGAGCCTGGAGATTAGTGAACAAATAGAATCTAAGCATAATTCAAGTAATAACTAGTAATTTATGAGCTTAAGTCAAATAAAATTAACGGTATTCTAACTGTGGCTTTGCAAAACATTTTTTCACCCCCCCCAAGTTTTTTTTATTTGTTTTTGTTTTACTCATGAAAATGCCTTCATTTAAGAAGAGTTTTAATTTTTAAAGAGAGGTTAGTCAAACTGTTAGTCTGAGTTAATTAATTTAAATTGGTTTTTATTTTGTCCTTTGCTAAAACTAGATTCTTTGAATGAAAAGCACATCTATGGATATTGATGTCTCACAAAAAAAAAAAAATTCTCAACTGCCACAGGTAAGCTAATAAAGTCTAAATTACTTAAAAATGCTTTTTTAGCTTACATAAATACAAATTAATTGAAAACACATTGGAAAATGGAAGTAAGCATACAAAAGAAAATAAAAATTACCTATAATTGCTTTTTATGTAACACAAATTTTATGTTCTTTCCTTCAATTATGTATACACATGTACATATCACATACATGCATATATATATACATATATAACATATACAACACTGTGTATCATTTTTAAACAAAATTTAAATTAATAAATCATGTGGTACACATGTATAAATAATTCTTATAATTGAACTCTTGGTATATTTTCAATTTATATGGGCCGTATATCCCATTTGGTACTTCAGATACATCCCTAAAAATAAACCTGTAATTAAAATATATTAAGTCCATGCTTTTCAAGAATTCTCTCCTCTATTTTCCTATTGAAATGGTCAAGGGTGTTTGTAATGGAGAAAAACCTCTATTATCACAGAAAGCTGGTGATAGTTTCCATCTTTGTTCCAGAAAACATAAGGGCATTCTATAAAGCATAAAACAAAGCCAAGAAAAAAAAAATCAACCGATAACAACAAACCCCCTAGCAGGGGATCCAGAGATGTGTTCATCCAGTAACTTAAGGCCCAGGTCTGAAGATGACAAATAGCACTTCCTCTCAGTCCAATAGTGAGAGCTGAGGCACGTGACTATACCTAGTTGCAGGGAAAGTTGGGAAATAAATTTTCGAGCCACTCAGTTCAGCCACAACTCTATTACTATGAAAGAAAGGAGACTAGATTTTAGCAATCAATCAACAGTGCCACCGTACTCTATAATTATTATTCACTGCAGAAAAAGTCATTTTAATGACTACACTTTTGTTCCCTATAATTTAAATCCCCCTTTCTCTATATCAAATCAAGTGTCTATAAAAGGCAAGTCTTTACAAGACTTTCTGGCTGTTACAGAATAAAAATACAAAGTACATGGACTATGGACTGGGCTGACAATGTTTGATTATATTGGAGACTTGGTGTTAAAACTGACCAGTTCAGGGCCCCCAGTTTTGACCTCAGGAGTCATAGAGAGAACCAAATACTTCTATGACAGTTGTGAGAGAATCCTTATTAGCCTTGGGACTGGGTTTTTGAAAACCAAATCCAAACGATGTTTTCTGTTGTTTTCCCTTTAAATTATATCCATGTATATAATATATATTAAACTATAGATATTTATGTGTAAAATTTAGTATATTAAATTGTAAATATAAATATATATTAAATATACATGTAACATATATTAAATCATTTAATTATATTATTTAATTTATACATAATTTAATAAAAGGATTACATATATAATATAATAAAAGAATGATCTCTAGGATATAGATAGATATGCATAGATATCTTAGAGATCTTTTTTCCCCTTCTTTGTTCCTTTTTAATTCATCCTTATATTGTTATATGGGTGAAATACCTTCTTGATTTTTTTTCTGAAAATGCCAACTAGAAGTTTTGTTTTTTGGTTTTTTTTTTTAAGATTTTATTTATTTATTTGACAGAGAGAGAGACAGCCAGCGAGAGAGGGAACACAAGCAGGGGGAGTGGGAGAGGAAGAAGGCAGGCTCCCAGTGGAAGAGCCTGACGTGGGGCTCAATCCCAGAGCTCCGGGATCATGCCCTGAGCTGAAGGCAGATGCTTAATGACTGAGCCACCCAGGCGTCCCCCGACTAGAAGTTTTAAAAGTTTTCTTCAGTCCTCCGAATTTTCTTACATACTCAAGAATCTACTTTTAATTTCCTCATCTTGTGGTTTTTTTTTTCTTTTTCACGCTCCAAGCTTTTCTCAAATGTCTAATTATTTCTATTTTTCTTATTGTTTCTTACAGTTTTTCCATTTGCATCTAAGAATGAGAGGTTAGACAAGTGACCAACACAGTACTTTAGAAAGACTTGATGCCTGAAGGTCTTCGCTTTAGTGTGAATTGCGGAGATTAGAACATTCTACTTGGCATTCCTAAAGACCAGTAGAGTGGTGGTTCTACTCTTTGGTGTGAAAACAAATGGTAGACCATTTACTCAGTTTTTAAAGCAGAAACTTCTAATTTTTACTTTGGAGAAAATCCTGGTTATGGGCCACTGAGTGCATGGTGGTGGGAGAGAAGTGAGGGATGCTTATACTATATGTAAACTTTTTATCAACTCCAGTGAGGCCCATTTTTATTCCAAATCTCTTTCCTACCCACGTTTCCTTGGTCTAGGCTTCTTATTCTAAATCTTTCAATCTCTCATCCATGCCAGCCTAGTCCAGGCACATGAACATGTTTCATATCTCTATACAGTGCTTCACCAATGTCTTCAATCTGCTTTCCTGCTTCAAAAATGTATTTAATATTGTTGATTATGAGATTTAGGCCTTTCATTTCTTTCATACGATTTTAAGGGACTTTAGGAGGGTAAAGTGATTAATTCATGGACTAGGTCTACCATCTTGAATCAGTTGTATATTTGTATACAAATACAGTATTATTGTACATACTGTTTGAAATTTTCCTTTTCTGTTAAATAGGTATCAAAAATATGTTTTATTCATTAAATACCTTCCTGTAACAGCATTTTAATAGTTACATGAGATAACATTTAATGGATGCATACAAATTAATACACTTATTTCCTCATTTTCCCCATTTTTTATTGGTGATCAATATATTCCCTTGTACTTAAGTCTTTCTCCCTGTCAATAATTACACTCAGGATAAATGCCTCCAAGTTAAATTATTGACTGAATAAAAATATGGATTCAAAAACTGATAAGCTGCCAATTGATATACCCAAAGTTGTGACAATTTATATTTCTTTTTTTTAAGGATTTCTTTATTTATTTTAGGGGTGGGGTGAAGGAAAGGGAGAAAGAGTCTTAAGCAAACTCCTTGCTGAGTGCAGAGTCTGACGCAGGGCTCGATACCACGACCCCAAGGCCACCACCTGAGCGAAACCAAGAGTCCAATGCTCAACCAACTGCGCTACCCAGGCACCCTGACAATTTATATTTCTAACACAAGTGGAAAAGAATAGCCATTTTCTGGGTTTTATTATGTTCAAGATGGGCCAATAGTTATTAGAGTTTATCATTGTTTAATTTGCATATCTTTGATGACTGCACAGATTGAAGATAATTTGGTATTTTTATTAATCATTTGTCACTTTTCTTGAACTTGAATTATCTGTCACACTCTTTGCCCACAGTTCTCCAATTTCTCAGTGATTTCAGACATAGGGAAGATATCAAACTTTATCTTTTTATTTTTTTTAAATATTTTTCCAAATTTATTTTTAATATTTTTGTTGGTTTTGTTGATTTATTGATCTAAAAGTTATGTTGTAGAGAAACAAAATCTATCATATTGTTCCTATATTTTAACTCCAGTAGTATCATGTTTTAATTGTGTCTATCTCCAAATTATATAAGCAGTCACTTTTATTTTCTTATATTGTTTTTTATTTACCAATAATCCAGTATCTAATTAATCTACAATCTAACTTGGTAGACATATGAGCAAGGATTTACCTTAATTTTTTTGTAAATTTTTAGCCAAATGGTCCCCAAACTATTTATGAAATAACATAGGTTTTACATATTGATTTCAACTGCCAAGTATATTATAAACATAAATATGGGGGGCATTGGCACTTATTCTTTTCTATTTCATTTCAGCTGTATCTTGTGTGTGTGTGCATATCTTCCCTCACCCTAGAATGAGCAACACATGGGCATGCTCAATTTTTTTTAACAGGTATGGGAAATAAGGAAATCCTTGGTGTTGATCACTTTCTACTCTGTGGCAACTGGGTACTTTTCTCAGATACCCAGCAAGTGAATGTGCACAATATCCATCCAAAATTTCAGGCTCTAGAAGGCTCCATTTAGCCACCTTTCATCCTAACTTACTGACCTTCTGATACTTGAAGCACATGGACTTTAAGAAAACTAAAACATCTAGGGTGTGTTGTCCTCAAGATTGACCTATAAGTGTCAAGGGAAAAAAAAAAAAGAAACCTGTTTCCTTCACAGGATGGTACCAAGAGACTGAAGAATGAGCAGTTTTCAAGTTAGTCTTCCTGTGTCCATGAGTCAGGGGAAAGAATGTGAGGGAATTATAAAGGAACTTGCTACCTTCCTCTTTCCAGTCCCCTATTTCTTGAAGTTAGTCTGGACCATGGTATGACCTGGAACCCAGATTACTCCACTTAGTATTTCTCATCTACCTCTACCTTCTCATTCGTGTCACTTCCAAGCTGATACTATTATTGAATCATTGATCAGACTCAGTTTATGAGACTTAGTGTTAGTTTTCTTCACTTTCTATCTCCACCATAACGTCTTTTGGTGCTGTAGCAAGAATTTGAGTGAAATTAGAGTAAAGTCTGTTTACTGTATGTGATTTTGAGCCAGTACTTTATAGTTTCTTGATTCAGTTATTGAGAATTGACTACATTAAATACATAATGAAATAGCATTTGATAATGTTATACACATATGATGTTAGGTACTTTCAGTGGTTAGCAAATCCGCTTTTGAAGAGGAAAAGAAATCTTTACTATTAAGCTAATGCAGAGCATAGAATAATAATTGTTACAGGTCTTCTGCTAAATTCCAAGGTTTTACAATGGGACAAACTGGGTTCGAATCCTGTCTTGACCTTCTATTATTGATCTCACTTTGAGGGAGTCTTTTAATCCTTCTGGGTTTCATTTTCCTCATCTGTGAAGTTTAAATGAGATCCAGGTCAGACGTAGTAGTGTCCAACAAGTGAGAGCTATTATTTTTACTAGCATTATTCGCTTTCCTTCAAATGTCCCTTTGTTTACAACAATGCTACTTGAAGTGTGGACCCTGGACCAACAATACTAGCATCAACTGGGAGTTTGTAAGGAATGTGCATTCTCTGGCCTCCACCTGAACTTACTGAATTAGAGATTGTAGAGGTGCGCCCAGCCATCCATGGTTTAAGAAACCTTCTAAATAATTCTGATGGATGCCCAAGTTTGAGATCCATTGATTTATATCATATCTTTGCTAGTATGAAATTTTCAATAAATCTTCTTACTGGACCAAAAATAGAATACAACCAAAAATCATCATGGCAGCCACACATGACAAAATGATTATATTTAACACATTCGTTCTTAATTTCCTTATGAACTAAATAGATATGTTAGCAATATTTACCAGGATAAAATAATGATTGGCAAGCATTATTCTAAGCATTGATATGCTAATGGTCAGTACTGCTATAATAGACCAAGCTACACATCATTGCTTTGTATAAATAAGCTCTATGATATTTTATTCTAATTACATCTCAAATATAGGCCAATAGTTTGAAATTTTTCCCTGTTACTCTCCCTTCAATCTTTTTTTTTTTTTTTTTTGAAAGAGTTATGTTTTTCATTAAATTGTTTTGACCATGAGTCAGAAAATATCTCCTGGCCTACACTACCAAGTAGTTATCCACATATGGAGAGAGTTGAGATGACTCTGACCTCCAACACTTTGCTTAGGAAACTGCCTTCCCAGAAATTTAATGTGTGAATTCTACAGTTTCAATTTTCCTGCATTATAGGTATCAGCTCAAGCTGGCTACTGCAGTCTTTGAGGTCAGCAGACAGTATTAATAGACACGCTGTTAGTATTGCAGCTGTGTTAATGTGAAGTTTGAACCCACTGGTTTGAAAAAAAAAGGCAAAATGTATGTGAAACTTTCTGTAACTCCTCACAGTGTGAACTTTTACTCAGGTTTTCATAACTGACTTCCTCCTCTACCCCACTCTCATTCCCACTGGGTTTTTTTTATTCATGTTTTAAAAATTGCAGGAATCTATTGTTAAACATTTATAAGAATTTCTTTTACTTTTTTAAGACATTCAAGTAGTGGTGCCTTTTGAAATATCATCAGATACAGAGTTCCCTTTGGGAAACCGTTAAGTCAAAAAATTTACTTTCTTTTCCCTAAGGTAATACAGTGGTTTATCATTCACTTTCTAAATTCCTTAATTTGTTCCCAAGAAGTAACCATTTTATGTGCATTGTCAAATATCTGATGAGAATCTACTTAGTTTAAAGCTGTTAGAATAGTTCTCAAAATTCCTAAGGGACTTAAGTTTTGAAGGCTTTCTTTAGTGACTTCTTCAAAACTTGTGTTTCTCTTTGGAATATGGGAATAGCAACTGTGAATGGAATGGCTTGAGTTTTTATGATTACAGATTAGTTTTAAACCCTAAAACCATCTCCACTTAGTTTTTTAAAAATACTAAAAACAAACAGAAAGTAGGCATGTATTTCAAGAGCAACCGTTATTTTACCTTTTTAAATTATACGCCCTTTACAAACTTTAGACAGGCACTTCAGAGCCCATGGAGAAACAATGCGGCCAAGTACGGGCTTTGGAGCTGAGAAGGAAATGACTGTTTCACCGTGTATTAACTCTATCTCCTTGAACATGCCACCTAGTGAACTTTTATAACTACTGATTCTCTCAGCTCTACTGCTGAAGATTTTGATTAAATTGCTCTGAGCTAGAGTCTAGGCATCCATAGTCTGCAAAGCTCCCCAGGTGATTCCAATGAGCGGCCACCGTTCAGAATCGCTGCACAAAAGCCTCAATCCTGCACCTCTCATGGGCTTCAGAAATACCTGTGGAGATTTTCCAAACTTTATGTGCCCAGATTTTAACCCTGGACGACTCTGATTCAACAGAATGGGACAGATTATCCTTAGGAGTTTCAGGAAGAGTTTTTGATGTCACTATTTTAGAATGTCTAAAATCTTACAGCTGTTCATGTTACTTTAATTCTGTCTCAGTTTCATAATGGCTTCTAAGTGGCTCCTACATTTTCTCAGTTGATGACAACAATTTTGTGAAGTAGGTATGGCAAAAATTGTCACCCCTACTTGACAGATCAAAATACGTGAGTTTAGAAAAACTGGGTAGGCTTACCATTAGCACTGAGTAAATGACAATGATTAAACTCATGCTTGGGTTGTGTAAAGACAGTAGTAATTATTATAATTTATCAAGGGCTTACTATTGCTAGTTATTGTGCTAAGAGATTAACATTAATTTTTGTATTAATTAACTGACTTACATCGGTTATCGCTTCCCTCCTTTTCTTTTCTTACTGAGGAAACTCCAGAGAACAGAACCACTTTATTCAAATGTGGTGGTAACCCAGTTACAGCTATATGGAACACTGAAAATTATGCTGTGAAATTTCTGCTATTTGCTCACTGATTGGAAGTCCTCACTCGTATCAGGGGCCCTTCCAGTAAAGAAGAGGAGGCTTTGAAAGAAAGTGTGTCAGGAATATTGTTTATATCCACTGACTAGTGATCAATTTACCTGAATCAAATCCAACACATTATACATTTTTAGTCATGACAGAAGAGTATTGCTTTGAATACGACTAAAATTGTGAAATGTATTAATTTTTTAAATAATCAGGAAACATTCATAAAAGTTAATATTTTAAAATTCATTAATTGATCATTTTTATGAACATAAAAGAATAGTAATTTGAAGGATCTCAAAATCTATTACTTTCAAAATCAGGTCTCTATATGTGCGGTTTGTTTGCGTAAAACTTCAAATAATAAGTATAATTATACAGACTATAGAGATACGTGTTGAAAACAATATTATGATCTTTCAGAAAACTGTTTCCACACCAAGATACTCCAGTGGCTTTTTTTCTTTTTAGGGTGAAATTAAATGAGTTTTTCTTCAACATAATACTTTTAAAAATATTCAAAGCATTTTCATCCCCTCTAACAGTATAATTGATGAAAACACAATTGGTTGACTTCCTGTTCATATTATATTTCCATTGATTTTTTTTCTTATATATACACTTCTTTAGGGGGAGAATCAGACTGAAAACGTTATCATTTCAATATTTATCAAAGATTATTTTCTGTTTTAGTCCAGTCAGAATTTTCCCCTCTGCTCTGATCCTTTCCTTGCCTTTTTGAAAGCCTGTGTTTAGACTTAGAAGGGTAAACATTAATATTAGCCCTCAGTTGAGGAGAGAGAGGAAATAAAAAAGTGATTTTTATGACATTTCTCTAGATTTATAAGATTCAGTACATATTCCTTTTGTTTAGGGCAAAATTATGAGACTATTGCTTCATGTAATTTCTCTTTTACAATGCCAACTCTATGTTATTTGACAAGATAACAATTTCTGGCTAGCTGGACAACTACAATGTGCTAGACATGTTTATCCCATTTTGATGCTTTTATTATAAACTATATTTTCAACAACAAAGGTCAAATTTTCCAAGATCTTATCTTAACAAAAGAAAGAATTCTAATAATGACTTGCCTTTTCTATTGCGTCTGGTTATGAAATGACTGCTGTCTGTCTATGGACCACACATTACCCAAGATAAAAACCACCACTGGAATTATGGAATTTTTACTATTAAAGAACATTAGGTAACATTTTATCAACCTTTTACTTCAGAATTGGATTAACTGCAATCCAAAGAGGTGGAGTGACTTGTCCAAATCTGGGAAGCTAGGCCATAGTTCAAAGGTGACATAAACTAAGGAAATTGTTCTCTATTGGATAGATTCATGCTCCATTAATTTCCATCTCTCATTTTAGTTATAAAGCCCTTGAACAATATTAACCCTGAGGAGGTTCATGTTTTAATTGCATGAAATACTATGTAAATGTAAGTATTTATAATACAGTATGTTTTCTATGAAAGTATTAGAAATAAGACATTAAGACAAAAGGTAGAAAAGATGACTTCTAACTAATGAGTCAAGGAAAATTTTCAGGAAAGATGCTTGATCTGCATTTTGAAAGAGAAGCAAATATAAATAAATAAAGAGCTTCTAAAGGTAGAGTATCCTATGCAAAGATATGCCTCCTAGGGAACAAGGAACAATTCTCTGACTAGAATGTAAATTTTTTTAAGAAGGGGACGATCAACAAGAGATTAAGATGAAGACAAGCAGATATGAGAGACCCTACATATCATGCAAAGAGGTTTGGGCATTAGCCTTTATTTTATAAGGGACTGGAATTGAGATGATCGATTAGAAATTTTACTCCAGGTTTTCTCTTCTCTCTCACCTTATATTCTGTGATTCTTTCGTGATCAACTACATGTGGATACCTACAAATATGTATGTCTAGCCACGGCCTCTCTTCTGAATTCCACGATTATTGAGCGTTTCCATGGTGAGATGCTGACTAAAGCGTAGATTAAATATTAATAATACTGCATGTATTATCTTATTTTCCCACTTTCTTCCTATGAGCTGTTCCTGATACAAGTTAATGATAACAGTAGTTGCCTGGAAAGCTGTTGAATGTTTTTTTTTTATCTCTTTCCAACAAGCCAGAAGGCATTCAGGATGCAATAAAAGAGACCAAATTCCTCTTATGTATTTCCTCTTAACCTTCCTAAAAATATGGTATTGGTCCTCTGTTCATGTGTATTTTTCTAAATAAATACTCTGTTCGAAAGAAATATCTTTTACATATCGTGCATGTTATGTTTTGCGTAGTAAATCAATAGGATTTTCTCTTCAGTGATATTGTTTTATCTAATTTCTAAGGGTATTGAGAACTTGTCACTGTAAAAACCAAGAAACAGAAAGATTTATGCATGCCCCTTATCTCTGAGATCCCAAAGAATCCTATTTGTTAAATGAGTTAAGAGTCCTATGTATCATCTGTCTGGTCACTTTTGTGGACACCGGGCCCAGTTACTACAGTATGAAACAGACGGGTGATGAAAAATGAATCCAATGTCCTAACAATCTTTGGAGGAAGCAGTATTTGAAAAAGAACAATCTAGTTAGGATACACACTTTCATAGGAATAGAGAGTAAGGCCACTGCCCACAGGTACTGGAGAGTTACCATTCTTCACCAGGTTGTGATCATCAAGAGTGGGAGAAGATAGGAGTAAGTTTACATATGGGGGCTCAGCGTATTGAGCAAATGCTACTCTTAATACAATGCAGTTCACCTGCAGTTGAATCTCAGATCTGGTCCCCACTGTTATTTATGTTTTTCTCACCTACTAGATGATAATGAAAAAAAAATTATCTCCCAGATTTTGGGAGGATTAGATGAACTTTCTCATTTAAAGTAGTCAGCACATTTCATTGTATGTGTTCAAGAAAATTTAATTCCCCTTCATTTTCTATACTTCGTTGGGAATTTCTGAAACAACACATTAAATATAAATATAATTGAGTTGTAGGAATTAAAAGTATCTTCTGAGCTATATTGATAGACATATAGAAAATAGTTTAAAGGGACATTTCCCACCAGAGAGGTAACATAAAGGTGATTCTGAGGAAAAGAATGGCTGTTTTAAACTGTTATTTTTTTTTCTTGAATAGTTTATAAATGACAGTTTTGTGTGCTGCATATAGTTTTAAGAAAACAAAAGAATATTAATCATCGGTTTGCCTTTTTTTCCATAATAAAATATATTAGCTTATACTACTATTTATGCATATGTAATAAGCCTGACGATCTTCTCATATGAATTTAAACATACTGAAATTCCAAATGATATGCAAATGAGTTATTTCATAAATGGAGCATGATCTAAACATGTCAAAAGCATTGATTTAGGTTGATGTTTTATAAAGATTTTATTTATTTATGTGACAGAGAGACAGCCAGCGAGAGAGGGTACAGAGCAGGCAAGTGAGAGAGGAAGAAGCAGGCTCCCAGCAGAGGAGCCCGATGTGGGACTCGATTCCGGAACGCCAGGATCACGCCCTGAGCGGAAGGCAGACGCTTTAACGACTGCGCTACCCAGGCGCCCCTAGGTTGATGTTTTATAATATAAAATATGAGACAAATAATAAAAAAATAATGCATGCCATTTGCTACAAGAATACACTAGGCAAAATCAGAGTGATAGCTATCATATACATACTTATTATATAAATATATTAGCACAAATTATAGGACATTATTCCAATAATATTTCTTTCTAAGAGGAGGGAAAGCATTTCCCACCATTTTATTCCTGTGCTTATTGATTTCCTGCTGCTTCCCATGAATGTACTGCAGGTGACAAAGATGGATGGTGGTGATACACTTATCTATGTGCCATAGTTGTCCCTTTTACAGAGCTGAAAAGCCATCTACTTATGTAATGTTGCAGACCAGATTCTCCCTCTGAAACCAATTCAGAATTCCCTTTGTTATCTTCTGGGCATGTGAGAGGATATTTAGGAATGAAGAGTATCCCAAAGAGAAAATAAGAATAAACCATACTATTTTCAAACTGATTCCTTCATGATTCATGACACAAGAATACATTTTGTTCATACTCGTACAGATAAATTAACCATGACACTATTATACCATTTCCAGTACACTTTTACATAAATGGATTTTGCGTAATTTATGCAAATATACTGCTATATATTCAGCTGAACCATTAAATCACTTCATTTCCAAATATGTATTCAATTGAACTAATGAAATTGTAGAATGCAGTCAAATAATAACAGGCTACAGAGACAGCTGTCAATATCATTCCACTCCGATTCATTCCTTACTTATAAGCATTTCCTTGATATTTAGGTATTGGAAACAATGGTACAGTAATTTTGTACAACTTCTGGATTCAAGAAATAAGTGTAGAAAAGTGAATAATCTTGAATAAGATCTCCCTGAAAGTATGACATAATAATTTATTTTCCAATTCATCTTTCCTCTTTCTTTTCCCTTTTCCATCCTGAACAAACCCAGCTGCTATTTCTGGTATTTTCTTAATAATCTGCCACTCTCCCCTTCACCCAGTGTTGAAGCCTAGTGATACCACTGATCCTATTCCTTCTTCATATCCCATGACAAACATATCATCAATTTTTGTCAGTTTTTCTTTTTCAATCTCCCACAAACATCCTTGCTCCATATTCCTAGCTGCCAGCATATTTCAGATTTAAACTCTCATTTGTGACTAGCTGGACTACTGTAATATTGCCAATGACTTCCCTATCACCAGTCTCTTGCCCACTCTATCTGGCACCCTGAGACCTCAAGTACTGCTTTGATTGCGACCTTGCTCTGCTAAAAATCTCTCAGTGACTCTCAGATGACTGCCTGATCATTTCACATTTAAAATGAATAAAACTATGACCCTGGTTTAGATTTAAATTTGTGCTTTATATCTCACTATTCCATAAACCTAGGCAAGGTGTTACATTCTCTATCATTCATTATCCTCTGATGGTATCATTATACCTTTGCTTTTTTGCCATACCTTCTATAAAGAATAGTCTGACCATAACCTCTACCTGTGAAAACCCTACTTATAAGGCCCCTTCCTTAAGCAATCTTTCAATATTTCTCTAAATGTTTTATTTTACTCCCACACTTAGCTGTTTCGCACTCTACTCGATTATGTAAGTTGATAATGTCAATTTTTGCCCTTAATAGTATTTTTCTAATCATTATATAGTAGACTTTTATATAAATGTACAAATGGCCATCATATATGTGTATATATACATATACATATATGCACGCACATATCATTACACACACACACACACACACACACACACACACACACACATTTCTCTCATCACTTACGCTCTCCTTCCAGGCTTATGAGAACCTTGGGCTTAAGGCAAAAATCCTATAATGTTCATCTTGTTAGAATATGAGATCCCTCATTAACTCAGAGTATTAAATGAAACAGTTGAGTTAGTAACCAAATCGACAAAGAACCAGTTGAATATATGTACGATTAGGGACTTTATCATTTTGTTCTTAGATTAATTATATGGTTCATTATACAGGAATGTGTACTTAATTTAAACTAGTTTTTCCCTTAGATTTTGGTCCTCACCATCTGGTTTTATATGCTTTCCCTTTAAAAATAAGAATTGTATTTTACATGTCTGACTGTAACAAAATAGGAATTATAATAACCAATGGAAACTGAGAATGAAGAACTTGACCCAAACAAAGAGAACAAATTTTGAACAAAAATGACATACATGATACACCAGTGGCTTCTGTGAGTAAGAGTGAGCTGACGGGATTTTTCAACACCAGTGTGTAAAGCTATCAGTTTACACATTCTATTCAAAGTACTGAGGTCACCATAAAACAGATGAACCTTTTCTCTCTGTCATCTATTTATTCTTATGAGAAGACAACTAATCCATGAGTAAAAGAGCTCAAGAAAATTAACTAACAACCAAAGCATATGTTTATAAATTAACTTTGTCACTTTAAATGTTTCCCCAACACTAATTTCCTTATTTAAGTTAATGATTTGAGTTTATTTGTTTAAATGTCCTTCTTCTCCATTTTTCATTAAATTTACTAAGGAAATGGGTGAGAAAAATGTCTATAATAACACTGGAAATCAGGAAAACCTGCCATCACTAAGCTGAGGACTTTCTGTAAGAAACTTCATGAGACCAGATTGAGGAAAATAAAGACTGCAAGAGTAAAGAAACCAAAAGATCTTCTGGGAAATTAGTGGGCAGAATCCCCAGCAAGACATCCTTCAGGCTTATGGGAAAGGGCAGAATATGGAGGCAGTGAGGTTGTTGGACATGAGAAAGACAGGGCTCTCAATTGTATACAGAACTTGGCACAATAATAGCAACAAAAGAAAGATAACTTATCATCTTTCCTACATGGAACGTGGTTTGGTAGTATCAGACACATCTCCTGCCTGCTTGAACTTTCCCTGACAAAGTCTAAACACAAAGAGCTGCCCTAATGTGGGTGGAGCATTCTCCAGGTTGACTGTCCTTTGTGCTCCAGGATGGGCGCCATATTTCTTGAGTCACATCTATCTTCTTTCTTACTTTTCTCCTTTGTTTCGCTAAAGCACATGCTGAAGAAACTTCCTATGAAGTACTAAGAAGGTATTTTTCCTCAATTCTTGACTGCCTGAATATCTTTAAAATTCATTGGCCTGGTATTTTGAAATAACTTTCTCTTAAGACTTGAAAGCTTGATTCCAGTTCCTCTAGTGTACATCACACTGTTGGTAAGAAATAACAATCCCTGTCTGATTCTAGTCTCTTGTGGCAAACTGTCTTATTTTCTTCTCACTTTTTCCAAAATTATTTTCTCTTTTAGATTTATTTTTTCTGTCTCTAATACTCACAATGATGTGTCCGGATGTTTGTCTTTTTCATTCACTAGGCTAAATCTCAGCAGCCTCTTTTGAATCTTAAAACTATATCCTTCAGCTCTAAGAAATTTCTTGTATTTTAGCTTTTATACTACCCCTCCTCAGTGTTATCTCTATGCAATTCTTTCTGCAACTCATTAGTATAAAGTTAAAGCTTGTGGATTGATCTCACATTTATCTCCTTTTCTCTATTTCCTGCCCCCTCTTTTTTTTTTTTTTTTTTTTGGCTGTATTGTATGAAAAAATTTCTTCAACTTTATCTTCTGAACATTCTATTGAATATTTATTTTAGAATCATATTTTAATTTCTGAGAGTTCTTCTTTGTTCTCTTATTATTTAATGATTCTGTCACCAATTCTGATGTGTAGGAGGGGTTGGGGGATTTCTGCACGGTCAAGCAATTCTCTGATGTCTACTGGGCATCTTACCACTCAACTCAATGCTGACACTAATTGGAGATGAAAGAAGACTTCAACTACCTCCATTTTGATCACAGTCTGTACTTTCGGATTAAGTTCTTTCCAGTTTATCTCTTTTTTTTTTTTTAAAGATTTTATTTATTTATTTGACAGAGATAGAGACAGCCAGCGAGAGAGGGAACACAAGCAGGGGGAGTGGGAGAGGAAGAAGCAGACTCATAGCGGAGGAGCCTGATGTGGGGCTCGATCCCACAATGCCGGGATCATGCCCTGAGCCGAAAGCAGACGCTTAACCGCTGTGCCACCCAGGCGCCCCTCCAGTTTATCTCTTAACTCAGGCAAAAGACCTAGCGACAAAACATCCCATGATGGAACTGCATCCTCTAGCAATAAGGACTGTCCTCACACCAACAAGGCTCTTAAGTGATTGACCCCAAGACAGTGATCAACCTGATCTTACCGGCCACCTGCATGTACCCACTGACCTTTGTCCCACATTTTCCTTACATAAAACTAGAAGTATTGGGGTGCCTGGGTGGCTCAGTTGGTTAAATGTCTGCTTTTGGCTCAGGTCATGGTCCCAGGGTCCTGGCATCGAGCCCCACATTGGTCTCCTTGCTCAGCGGGGAGCCTGCTTCTTCCTTTCCCACTCCCCACCCTCACCCATGCTCTCTTGCTATCTCACTCTATCTCAAATAAATAAATTAAATCTTAAAAAATAAAAATAAATAAAATGAAGTATTTTCAGCACTTTGGAGACAATCTTAGAGATATTAGTCCACTGTCTTCCTGAAGTTGGCCTCACTGAAGTAAATTTCTTTCTAGTTTCACCACCACTAGTCTCTCTGCCTTTGGATTTTATTAACAGCAAGTAACCAAACCTGGTGTGTTTGGGACTGACAGAATAGGCAGCTGGTTAGACATGAACTGGAGGCAAAGGAGGTGATATAGATGACACATTAGAAGCTGAGGGCACAACACTCTGACTTTGTGGCTTTTAACATCTTGGCCTTATGGCTTCCAACACCCCAGAGCTGACAAACTGAGACCCACAGGAGCAGAACATGGGCTCTTCTCTCCAACCCCGGCCCCAGGGTAACATATAGCTTCATTATAATATATTTACATTGTGGTTTTAACTTCTCCATGAGGGACAATAGCCATGAGAGTTCCAGCAAGAATCTTGTAGGGCCAAAAACTCCCCCTCCCAGCTGGTAGGAGGAGCCCCTTAGATGATTGAAAAAAACCTCAGTCAAATACTGCCCTACCTATGATCCATAACCTATGCAAACATAAAAAGAAAAGACAGGGACACCTGGGTGGCTCAGTCAGTTAAGCGTCTGACTCTTGGTATGGCTCAGGTCATGATCTCAGTCGTGGGATTGAGCCCTGCCACAGGCTCAGTGCCCAGTGCAGAGTCCGCTTGCTGATTGCTAATTAAACCAGATCTTCAGCCCCTCTCTCCTCCCCAGAGGTCAGGGTAGGACTGAAAGTTCCAACCCTCCAATCAGGTAGTTAGCTCCACTGTCAATCATTACCTTTCCTTAAGTGCTTTCCAAAAGTCACCATTAACATAACAAAAGACACCTTTATCGCTCACATTTCAGAAAATTCCAAGGCTTTTAGGAGCTCTGTGCCAGAAGAAAGACCAAATATGTATTTCTTATTATGAATCAAAACATCACATTGTTCAACATGCTTTTGACTCCCTGAGAATTAAAGGGTATTAATGTTTGTTAAAATTAATTTTCAGTTTTCTGAATTTGTTTCTGCTTCCTGTGATGTTGATGTTTTTGTCCTATTTAATCTTTAGTTTGTGATTTTTTTTAAATATCTCATGAATCTTGGATACCCATTAATATTTAAGATATAACACCTTTTTAAAAATACTTGTAAATTTTCATATAGAAAGAAAGAGAGAAAGACTGATTTATGGCAAGAAATTGCACAATTGTTGGGGCTGGCTAGGCAAGTGCAAAATCTGTAGTAATGGCCATCAGGACTTCAGGAAGGATAGACCGGAAACTCTTGGGCAGGAGCTGAAGCTCTACTCCTAGGGAGAATTTCTTCTTCCTCAGGGAACTCTCTGTGCTCCTCTTAAAACTTTCAATCTGATTGAATCAGACCCACTCGGGTTATCAAAGATAATCTCTTTTCCTCCAAATCAATTGATCATACATGTTAATCCCATCCACAAAATACCTTCATGGCAACACCCACTTTGACTAACTGGGACTGTAGCTTAGTCAAGGTGACACAAAAGACTAACCATCACAAGCAGTCAGATGGGATGCCCACCTTTTTTGCTGCAGAAGGACAGGGGATAGAGACACAAGAGTGTTAATGGTGAAGAACACAGACTGGAGTCTGGAGGGAGACCACCTGCTTCAAACTCTGGTTCAGCTACTTCTCGGCTGCGCTGTGTAACTTCTCTTAGGCTTCAGTTTTCTGAAACGTAGAATGGGAATAAAACTAATGTTTACTTTAGAAAGTGTGAAGATTAAATGTACCAGACATAAAGGATTATAACACTGCCTGTCACACGGCGAGCGCTAGACGAGGGTTTGCCACTGTTCTTACTGTTACTGCTCCTGGCTCTTCAGAATTCTGTGGCTGGTATGAGGGGCTGGAAAGTGAAAGGATCAACTATTCTGCATTAAAATTCTCAATTAATTTCCCTCCCTAATACCAACGTGCCCACAGTGGAAATTTCCTTGATATTTTGGAAATAAAATTCCCGTTTTCCTTCAAGATAACCCATTCCACAAGGACCATCAGGAACAGAATCTCTGGTTGTCTCTGAACTCCACCACAATTCTGTCTTTCAGAAATGTTTCTGTTTCTCATTTGAAGACAGACCATCTCTGTTCATGCTGCTATTGTCTATTCACCTGTGTTTTATTTCTTTTGTATTATTTTAACAGAATGACAGTATGAGCTAACACAGGGATCAGATTGTCACTTTAGAGTCACAGGAATCAGAGACCTTACCCACTATCAATCTTTACTAATAGTTTAGGATATAGATAATTAAGAGGCACAGATAAGGCAGAGAAATCGCTCTTAAATCCTTCATTCCCACATCACACACATACTCTCTGACAGAATAATACAAGAGGTTTTACAGGGATCCTCACATTCAGGGAGAATTTAAGTTATTAAATATCTCCATTTTATACTACAGAAGTTATATAGCTAATGTGACATTTTTAAGAGAATCATGCCTCATAAATTCTGTTTATTTACTTTAAGTATCTTCTTACAAGAGACGTTTAGCTAAAGGCATTCTGTAGCTAAGCTGTACACACATAGATATGTGGATACATGTAGATTAGATTAGATACATAGATGAAGAAATTTTTCTTCTTTGTTTTCCTTTATTTCTATAAAAACATGGTGCTTTTCTTTAAAAAGTCACTTTTAAATTGTAGTGGGATTAAAGAATCTAATTCAAGAGTTATCTGGAGCAACAAAGGATTAAAAATGAAAAAAAATCAAAAAAATTAAAAAATAATGAGAGCTGCATAATAATAAGAGCTACACAGTAATAACTGAAATAAGACATTGGTTCTATAGGAATTAACAGATCATTTAAATAAAAGGAATATAAGAAATGTGGGAATAAGAGAGAAAATTTAGTGCTATAGATGGCTTTTATAACCATATTTCAGTGGAAATTTTCTGCATTGCTTGAAAGAAAATTTAGTGACATAGATGGCTTTTATAGCCATATAACAGTGGAAATTCTCTGCATTGTTCAATTACAGATATTGGGTCAAAAATTAATTGGTGAACTAAACACATTACCAAAAAAATTCTCAGGTGGATTAAATATTGAAATTTGAGACATTGAAGACAGAATTGCCATTAGAAAATACGGATGGATATATGTGTGCTTTGAATTGAATTGTGTCCCCCCAGAAAACCATACGCTGATGCCCTAAGCCCCAGTGTGACTGTGTTTGGAGACAGGGCCTCTAAGGAGGTAATTAAGATTATAAGAGGACACACAGGTGAAATTCTAATCCCCTAGGACTGGTGTTCTTATAAAAAGAGAAATTTTTCTCTATCTCTTTTATCTCTAGATATTTTTCTCATCATGAGTACACAGAGGAAAGGTCATTTGAAACCACCATGAGAAGGCAGCAGTCTGCAAGCCAAGAATAGGGACATCCCCAGAAACTAACCCTGCTGGCACGCTGATTTTGGACATCCAGCCTCCAGAACTGTGAGAAAATAAGTCTGTTGTTTAAGCCACCCAGTCTATGGTATTTTGTTATGGAAGCCTGAACAGACTCATACAATGTACAAAATATGGAGGAAGCTAGCCTGAACCAATGGTAGTGTGTGGATGTGTTTGGGGGGTAGGAGGGAATCACAAAGTAAATGGACAGATCTGATGTAATGAACATTTAAATATTAAATCAGTTAGGAAAAAAACTACCAATAATAGTAAAATGCAGATAACACACTACAAAATATTTGCAACACATTCCATAAGAAGTTTGAATTAAAAAAAATTAAAGATGAATTCTCTAGATAGAAGTTAGATACACAATTTAGGGAAGAGTGCTATCTGTCCAGCAGCATGAATAAAGTGTTCAACTTCAAAAATGATCAAATATATAAAAATGACCATAACAAAGAAATGGCATTAGAAATGTTAAAAAATAAGTATAATAAACAGCATTAGCAAAGTAAGGAAAAATAGACATGATATAATAAATGTGCAGGAGAATTAACTCAGGTACTTAGTTGAGAAGTCAGGTTGTGAACATCTATCCAAATAATACTCTTTGACACAGTATTACACTCCTAACAATTTACTCTTAAAGTTTCTTTAACGATTAACATTTTAGTTACAGAAATTAGCTAAAAGTGGTAGAGTGTTTAGTTTTTACTAATGGAGACAGACAAACATATTATGGATAAAAATACATGAAAAATTGGGGTAGGTTACAAGTTAAAGAGGGGAATTATTGGTTAGAAGTTTTCACCACATTGGGCAGATCTTGAAGAAATCTAACAGCAGAGAAGAAAAAACTGTTAAGCAGACTTTAGCTGACCAAAGAAAATGTATTTTCCCACTAATTATGTTTGAAAGACATGATAATATGCCTATCATGCTTTTAAATATTAAATAAAACATAGTAGCTACGTTGTACCATACAGTGTTATATATAAGATCTGCTAGACTCAAATGCTTTAGGAGATGGTAGGAACACACACACACACACACACATACACACACACGCACATGCATGTGCAAGCATGGTATCTAGGAAGGTTTGTGCCTCAGGAAGGTGATTACCCAGGGAGTGTGCAAAATTTCAGCTACATGCCATTCACTGTGGCATTGTTCACAATAGCAAAAATGTCTAAATAAGAGAAATACATAACTATTAAAATTATGTTGTAGGAAAGAGAAAATTTAATAAAATTACATGATATAAGCATTAAAAACGTTGCTTCTAACTGTATAAATATTAAATATTCCTATAAACATTAGAAAGGATATAAACGAATATTTCTTCCACAAATATTTCTTGAGCCCCTATTATATGCCTGATAGTTTAAGGCATAAGATACAGAGCTATCAAAAGAAAATTATTCCAGTGACCGCAACAGAGTTTACATAGAAGTTAAATATGCATTTAGCTGATCTCTGTGGAGCTCACAATGAGCACATGACTTCCAGATTAATAGTGTTTTTATGGACTAGGGGAAGGTCAATTATTTGTCCTTGTGGTTTGGGCTCAGGAAGCTATTTTTTGTCTGTAGCCCAAATATGCCCTGGTTCCTATTTTCATGCTCTTTCCTTGGGATCACTGCTGTAATCCAATCAATTAGGAAAGACAAAGAGAAGGGGGAGGGAGAAAGAAAGTGGAAGGGGTCAAAGAGGAAGGAAAAGGAGTAACCAAGGAACCTCTATCATGTTGGTTTTAGTCACTTCACGAAGCAGTCAACCAATGAAGGTAGCATGGTGATAGGAGGAAAGTGACAGTCAGTAAAACAAATATACAATATCAGGAGTTAGGTGCTGTGAAGAAGATTACAGCAGGTTAAGGAAGACAGGGAGTAGCAGGGCCCAGTGAATGCGTGTTGTGGGGTAGGTGCAATGTGAAGAGGGTGATCAGAAAAGTCTCACTGATTAAGATGTGTAAGGAAGGAATGGAGAGTGAGCCACTTGTGCATCTGGGGCAATGTTCCAAAGTGCTGGGGATGGCAATGCAAAGTGTTTTCCTTGGCCTATTCAAGACAGGGCAAAGAGGCCACAGTAACTATAGTAACAAGACTGGAGAGAGAGGGAGAGACTAGATATGAGTTCAGAAAGACAGAGAGAGGCGGAAGGCCAATTAAATGCATTCTTGTATGCTATCATATGCATGTTTGGTTTTTGCTTCTTAAGATGGCTATCTCATAGATGGATGTACTAATGGCCTAAATGGCAGTTATAAAAATTAGTTTAAAAAAAAAAACCTTTCTGTTTATTGCAAATGCAGGATGTGCTACAAAATCCAAAAATAAAATTGTGTAATTAGAAAGTTTAAGCATTTCTTAAGAATGATGTAACAAATTTAGGTTAAACAGATCCAGGCTAGAATAAAATAAAAATCATTATGAGCAGTAAATAACTGAAGGCAATCCACTTAACATTTCTCAGGCAGCACATATTTTCCTATGATTTTTATAAGAGTATGTTGTGAAGAGATTAGTATTTTACTTCCTTAAATATATAATTCCATAATAATACATTTTATGTAACAGAAAAACAATGTAGGTTGCCTTTAAAAGAGATAATTTTGTTAAAAGACAGTTTTCCCTACCCAACTCCTACCCAAAGAATTCTTGGTAAGTTGAATGTTTTTAATATTAAAAAAACACAATGTAGTTTTTTTTTCCTAGTTCCACATATAAGAAGCTTGGAAGTTGCCACTCTGTTCTAACAACAAATAAAAAGCTGAACAAGTTGAAAAATCAGAACCTCTTCTAGGATCCATAAGAAAAGATAACACAGGGCAAACCACTGTCCCCAGGACTGGAGAGACCACCAAGGGGGACAGGCAGTGGTGGCTTCCCAGAGCAGACGCTCACAAGTGGAAAGCTCCAGGAACCAGAGCCCAGGTAGGAAAACCTGAACTATAACCAAGGGATTGCTAGAGGCTCAATACCAGACAACTCCAAGGGACCCAGTCATAGAAGGGTGCTTCACAATATTGTGAGATTTACCTCCAGAAACTTGACCAGGTTCCCACAATAAAGATGGAGAAAAATCCTCTCCTATTTCTGGCAGGGGAAGAGGGAAAGGAACTACTTTGAAATATGCCAGAGCTATTCTCAAGGCCTGTCCTCAAGGAAGAATAGTTAACCAGAGCATAACCGATGAGGGTATTACCAGAACCTAAGTGACCCGGGAAAGAGAAATACACAACTCCAGCCATCCATAGCCATCCTGTCCTACCTAAGAGAGAAAAAAATAAGAAAAGAAAAGAAAATATCCTGAGAAACAGTTGTAAAGTTCACAGTCCAGAGGCATAAGTTTTCTAAAAGACCAAGACCTAGTCATAGGACTATAGAACACTCCCCCTCCGCCCACACCTCACCACCACATTACTAAAAACGTATGTATAGCAATTCCTTTCACCTCATACATCATGTCTGCCTTCAAGAAAATATTACAAGGCATATCAAAAGGCAAAAGTGGCAATTTGAAGAGACAGAGCAAGCACCAGAACCAGACATGGCAGGGATACTCTATTTATCAGAAAGGAAATTTAAAACAACCATGATTAATATGCTAAGGGCTGCAATGGAAAAAATAGACAGGAAGCAAGAACAGAAGGGCCATGCAAGCAGAGATGGAAATCCTAAGGAAGAACCAAAAAAAAAAAAAAAATGCTAGAGATCAAAAACATGGAAACAGAAATGAAGAACACATTTGATGGGCCTATTAATAGCCTAGACATGGCTGAGGAAAGAATCTCTGAGCTGGAGGATATATCAACAGAACTCTTAAGAACTGAAAAGCAAAATGAACAAAAGACTACATAGATAGGTAGGTAGGTAGATAGATAGATAGATAGATAGATAGATAGATAGATAGATTACATACATACATACAGAATAGAGTATCCAAGGATTGGGAGGTAACCTCAAAAGGTATAACACACATGTACTAGGAGGAGAAGAAAGAGAAAAGAACAGAAGAAATATTTGAAACAAAGATGACTGAGTATTTCCCCCAAATTAATTTCAGACACTAAAACACAGATCCAGAAAGCTCAGGGAATACTGTCAAAGGTTCAGAAATAACAAAAGTAAAACCAATGAATCACTGAGGTCTTAATTAGTCAAAATTTATTCTGCATATACCAAAAAAGACAGTTTGCGAACCGAGAGCACTCAAGCCAATTAAATAAGGAATGAGGCTGAGGGATATGTTGTTATAAAGCAGCTCATATAGTGAGAAAACAGTAACTGTTTATTCTTCACAGTGGGTTATGATATTAGAATTCTCTTAAATGATAGGGAATCAGTCACCACCTCACATTGGTAACCATCTCATATCAACCCTGGGAAACATTTTAAGTTTTGCTTATAATTTCCAGAGGCATAAACAAAAATGATCCAGGTCAAATGAGCCTTGCAAAATAAGCTAAATAAAGTTTTGCATGTCTGACTAAACTGGGTTTGTCTGCTCAGAGAATTTTCAAAGCTGGTCTCCATTCATTTTTCATTTTAACAATTCCCCCCTTTTGGTCATCTTCTCAGTCTGCTGAGAGAATGACCAACCATTATAGCATGATTCTCATTTACCACCCTTGATGTAGTCAGGCTGAAGAATCATACATTTGCTGCTTCCATTAGTTGAATCATCAGGCTGGAGGGCCATGTAGTCTCCATCTTCATCATTTATATGGTTATTGTTGATTTTATCCAGTTGTCTGATCCTGATGGATATCATTTGGTGTGTAACTGGGTGCCAACAGGCATTTAAAACCCTCGAGGATATACAAGGCACTAGAGATGTTAATATGATGACTATAAGGAGAACAATAAGAGGATTAAAAAATTCCCTAGAGCAGAGATTTTCAGAGCCAAGATTTGATCAACTAAATAAATCAAATGGGTTTCAATTCTTTTAGAAGGTATTTACATAGGCACAACATAATGTGGTAATAATCACATATCCTCATAATTACTTAGGACGGGATGAACATGAGGATGTTGTATTTCAAAAAATAAGTGTTGGAGCTGACTTTTCACCAAATTAGGTCTCTATATCATGTGAACAGTCAGGTACTTTAATGAGAGGCATTTCTATGAAAACAAAAGAAAAAGGTTAATTGTTGAGCAAATTATAAATTTAGATTCTGGGTTTAGAGAGCATCCAATTGAGAAAATTTTTAGATGCCAGGTTTGAAGCATCTTCAGATGGAATGAGGTCAAGCAGTGGCAATCAGAGAGATTTCCTTGTTTGTAGTGTGAACGTCTCTAGTGATCTTTCCGAGTGGCCACATTCAACAGGCACAAAGATTGTTCACACATGAGCATCATGAGTATCTCACCAACACAGATTCAAAAATCCTCAACAAAATACTGGCACAATTAATCCAAAAAGTTATTAAAAGAACTAAAGTAAGACTTATCCCAGGTATGCAAGGCTGCTTCAAATTTCAAAAACAACTAAAGAAACCCATCACATCACAGACTAAAAAAGAAAAACCATAAGATCATGTCAATAGACATAGAAAAAGCATGTGACAATATCCAACATCCATTCATGATAAAGACTCTCAAAAACTATCAACAGAAGGGAATGTTCTCAAGTTCATAGAGATTATCTACAAACAACCTACAGCGAACACGCTTAATGGTGAGAAACTCAAAACTTTCCCATTAAGATCAGGTACAAAGTAAGGATGTCTCATCTCCTTTCATCATCTTTCAACTCCTTTCAACATCATACTGGAAATCCTTGTTAATTCAATAAGGCAAGAAAAGGAAATAAAAGATAGACAGATTGAGAAGGAAAACCAAACTGTTTCTGTTTGCAGATGACATGATTCTCTATGTAGAAAACCAAAAGGAGTGACCAAACAAAAACAAAACAAAACAAAACAAAAAACTAGAACTAATAAGCAATTATAGCAAGGTTGCTGGATGAAAAGTTAATATTAAAAAAAATCAACTGCTTCCCTACATACCAATAATAAACAAGTTAAAATTACAAACTTAAAATCACAATATAATTTACCACCAAAAAAGAGAAATACTTAAGTATAAATCTAACAAATATATACAAGATCTATATGAGGAAAATAACAACAACAACAAAATTACTCTAACGAATGAAATCAAAGAATAATTAGGGGCTCCTGGGTGGCGCAGCGGTTAAGCGTCTGCCTTTGGCTCAGGGCCTGATCCCGGCGTTAAGGGATCGGGCCCCACATCAGGCTCCTCCGCTATGGGCCTGCTTCTTCCTCTCCCACTCCCCCTGCTTGTGTTCCCTCTCTCGCTGGCTGTCTCTCTCTCTGTCAAATAAATAAATAAATAAAATCTTTAAAAAAAAAAAAAGAATAATTAAAGAAATGGAGACATATCCCATGTTCATAGATAGGAAGACTTTATATCCACAAGATGTCAGGTCTCCCCAACTTGATCTGCATATTGAATGCAATCCCAAACAAATCCCAGCAAGTTTTATTGACAAACTGATTCTAAAGTTTATGTGGAGAGGCAAAAGACCCAGAATAGCCAACACAATATTGAGGGAGAAGAAGAATGTTGAAGGATCAACATTCTAATTCAAAACAGTATAAAATTACAATAATCAAAACAGTGTGGTATTGGTAAAAGGATAGACAAATCAATGGAGCATTATAGAGAGCCCAGAAATAGACACCCATAAATACAACCAGCTTATCTTTGACAAAAAAAAAAAACAAAGGTTATACAATGGAGCAACGCTAGTTTTCAAGAAATGGTGCCAGAACAACCCACTGGCAAAAAACAAACAAACAAACAAAAAAGAATCTAGAGACAAACCTTACAGCCTTCACAAAAATTAACTCAAAACAGATCATAGACCTAAATATAAAGCACAAAACTATGAAACTCCTAGAAAATGACATAGGAGAAAACTTAGATGATCTTAGGTATAGTAATGCCTTTTTAGATATATTATCAAAGACATGATCCATGAAAGAAATAATTGGTAAGCCGGACTTCATTAAAATTAAAATTTTCTGCTCATTAAAGACAATATCAAGAGAATTAGAAGAGAAACTACAGACGGTGTGAAATATTTGCAAAAGACGTAATTTTCTGCTCATTAAAGACAATATCAAGAGAATTAGAAGAGAAACTACAGACAGGGGTGAAATATTTGCAAAAGACGCATCTGATAAAAGGACTGTTTTCCAAAATACACAAAGAATTCTTAAAACTCAGCAAGAGGAAAATAAGCAACTCCATTAAAAAAAACTGGCCCAAACCTTAACAGATACCTCATCAAAGAAGAAATACAGATGGCAAATAAGCATATGAAAACAAGTTCCATTATCAGACGTCATCAGGGAAATGTAAATTAAAACAGTGAGATATTATCACACACCTAATAGAATAGTCTAAATCCAGAACACTGACAGCACCAAATGCTAGCAAGGACGTGGATAACAGGAACTTTCACTCAACCCGGGGAATGCAAAATGGTACAGCCAGTTTGGAAGAGTTTGGCAGTTTCTTGTAAAACTAACATGCTCTTACCTTACAATCTAGCATTTAAACTCTTTGGTATTTACCCAGAAAGGTGAAATCTTTCCAAACAAAAACTTACATATGGTTGTTTATAGAAGCTTTATTCATAATTACCAAAAGTTGGAAGCAACTAAGATGTCTTTCTATAAGTGAATGGATGAATAAACAGTGGTACAATCAGGCAATGGAATATTATCCAGTGTTAAAAGGAAATGAGCTACTAAGCCATGAGAAGACACAGAGGAAGCTTACATGCATATTACTAAGTGAAAGCCAACCTGAAAAGGCTTCATGCTGTATGGTTCCAACTGTATGACATTCTGGAAAAGACAAATTATGAATACAATAAAAAGATCAGTGGTTGCCAGGGTGTGTTGGGGGAGGGAGATATGAATATGCAGAGCACAGTGGGGGGTGGTTAGGACAGTGAAAATACTCTGTATGGTACTATAATGATGGATATATATCATTATACATTTGTCCAAACCCACTGAATGTACAATATCAAGAGTGAATCCTTAGGTAAACTATGGAATTTGGGTAATCATGATGTGTCAGTGTAGATCCATCACTGGTAAAAACATGTACCATTCTGGTGAGGGATACTGATAATGCATGTGTGAAGGTGGGGAGTTTAGGGGAAATCTCTGTATCCTCCTCTCAATTTTTTTGTGTGTGAACCTAAAACTGCTCTAAAAATATAAAGTCATTAAAAACCAGGGCATATCGCATAAAGAGGATGCTTCTCCAAACACTTGAGCTATATTACTTTGGATAAATGGAAAATTTCAAAAAACAGAGGAATTTGATAGAAACAGAATTAACTTTTATAAGTCTAAACAAGGAATGTTTTTCTCCTTTAACTATTAAGCCAAATTTTGCTTTTTACTCCATGTGAAGATTTAACTTTTTTTCTTTTTTGTTTTTGGCTAGTTTGCTTTCTATGCCAAAGTAAGAAAATGGGAAAAAAAAAAGAGAGAGAGAGAGAGAGAGAGAAAGAAAGAAAGAAAGGAAGGAAGGAAGGAAGGAAGGAAGGAAGGAAGGAAGGAAGGAAGGAAGGAAGAAAGAGAAAGAAAGAAAGAAAGAAAGAAAGAAAGAAAGAAAGAAAGAAAGAAAGAAAGAAAGAAAGAAAACAAGGAAAGAACTAGTACATAGTTTCTCTCTTTTGACTTCCCCTCCTTTTCTAGGACACAAAATTCTAAGTTAATTGGGAGGCAGAATTAATGAGAATAGAATAAGTGTATTTCAAACAGTTCTCTCACTGAAAATATCACCTTAAGCATAAGGGTTGTTTTCTGTTGTCAAAAGCAATTATTGCAAACGATAATAATCTTTTGAACCTAATTTTTTCATGTATATTTCTGCCTCTAGTTTTTTTCTTATTCACGACCATTTTTAAATTTTACTTTTAAAACAGTAGAATGAACTGTATTCAAGTCCTAATGTAATTTTCTATCATATAGGTACATCAAATTATAAAATGCATGTTCCAAATCTACTCTGTTCACATGCTTTAAAGAAACTGCTATAAATGGGGTTTTTTTTTGATGTTTTGAGGCTTACTTTTAGTATTGTAGTATGTTTATACCTATATAGCTTATTTTCTTATAAATAAGTGATATCTATTAACACCATGCTACGAATGATGAGAAATCTGTCATGTACACCAGCACTTTTCCTTTCACTCTTCTCAAATTGTCTGTTTGTATATACAGTATAGTGTGTATATATATAATTGATTTTACATATATCTGTAAACCTCTGTTTCTTGATCCAATAATTTTAGATACTACTGTATTTTCCACTATTTAGAATAAAGACAGTGGCAATATTACATTCCTCCACAGCTTTTCCTGTTCTTTCTCACTCAAAATCTCTCTCTCAAATAGATTTGATTTTTTATATTGCCAAGGTTTATATTTGCTTTTTTGTGTATAACTATGCTTTTTGCATGCTCTTCTTGATTTTAAAATTGAAAACCACTAAGCTACATTTGCAATCTTATGATAATGAAAATATTTTCACAAAACGAGGAAGTGTGAGTGAATCCATAGATAAGATGCTATCATCTTAAGTCCCCAGCTTTCTGGCACTAAAAGGAGAATATTAGAAGCATCAAGATCAAATACAATTCTTTAAATGCGCAGAATCAAACCACATTTTGCTTGCCTCCTATTTAGACTGTGAGCTTTCTGTCATGTGTTTCTTCACCAAAGAAATATACTTGTCCTTTCTCATCCACAGGTTTTATTACTATTATTTGTTAAACAATTTAATACATGGGCATTTCTCCATAAGACATCTACAAAACTGTGATTTGAATTTCTCTCCTTTGGATTTTTTGGATTTCTTTCCCTTATTCCCCTGATTAACTCTACTTGTTCTTGAATTTTCTGGCCTCTTCCTTAGTGGATTGCTTTTAATTTTTGCTGTGAACTAACAATCATATATAGTTTCTTTGCCCACCTGCTACCTGGCCCTGGCTTCCATCATTCTAATTTCTGTCTCCATGAATTTGACTATTCTAAATATTCGTCAATTTGAATGTATCTAGAAACATAGCCTCAACATATTAAAACAATCCTCATTGTATATGGCTTTAATACGCACAAATTTCAGTTACCATAATTTAGTTAAATAACACCATAGTCCCAACATTACAGTTCAAATTTCAGTTACCATGGCGTATTCACTGTGAATATTTACATAAAGTACAAACTTTGCTGCCATAACTCTTTAGTCCACAAATCACTAAACAAATGCACGTCATGATCAGTGACAAATCACATCACTTCTTGGAAAGTATGTCTGTCATTGGTCACTATGCATCTGTTTTTCAGTTTACGTACAGAAAGCAAAGTGTACAGTTGTGTTGCCTCCTTGGCCCCAGGTGATAAACCCATATGACCTTTTAAAAAAACACATAATTGAAGGAAGAAATTGACCCACAAGGGTAAAGAAAAGCAAAGAAGTAAAAAGTAATAAAACTGGAAGTGAAATAAGAACGGAATTTGTAAATGGAGTTATAGAAAAAAATAGCTGACCACGGGAATGTTGACAGTGCCTCTGATGACTATAGCTATTGAGCCAGAGGAACTAGATGAACGCAAATTTTTTGACTTAAATGGGAAACATAATCATGATGGAAAAGAATGAAGACATCCCAGAGGAAGTGATATTGGCAACAAAAATCTGCATTAACAGAACCTTCAAAAATATTTCAAGATATTGAAAGTGCAAAGGATAAAATGTTGGAAACTCCTCTAAGCTCAGAAAGGAGTGTGACAATTCACCAAGACATAGAAAAGATGCTCATTCTGTATCGTAAGATATACAATGAAAAGAAGAAGGAAAACAGTGTTCACATCTCAGTGTACTCTTAAATCATTTTCTTGCAAAAAAAATAGAATACTTTAATTATCAGTGTTTCTGATGTTTTAAATTACAATGTACTACAGAAACCTGAGCGTTATTTCTTCCTTTTTTTTTTTTTAAGATTTTATTTATTTATTTGACAAAGACAGAGGGAGAGAGAGAGCACAAGAAGGGGGAGCAGCAGGCAGAGGGAGAAGAAGAAGAAAGCACTCCACTGAGCAGAGAGTCCAACATGGGGCTGGATCCCGGGACACTGGGATCATGACCTGAGCTGAAGGCAGATGCTTTACTGACTGAGCCACCCAGGAACCCTGAATGTTGCTATTTTTTCCAACCCCCAATATACTTATAACTTAACAATAAGAGGTTTAATGTTTTGACCAATTTTTCTAAAAGTCACAGATCATCATTTTTATGAACGATTATTAAAATCATTTTGCATTATTCAGCTTTCATGACTATTTTTATGATCCTGTATGATCATATAAAGGGAGGATTGCTATAAAATACAAAATCAACATAATTAAAAGGGAAATCAGAGAAAAGTCACAATCTCAATGGGAGATTTTAACTAATTTTACTCAGTAATAAATAGAATAAGACAACAAAATCAGGAAATATATAGATTTGAACTATAAATATTAACAAACTGAATCTCATTGATCTATATCTATATCTATCTATATCTGTATCTATCCTCTCTCCAACCTGAGGAATACCACTCTATTCAAGTTTGCATAGAACATTTACCCAAAGTGACTAAATGATGGTCCATATAGCAATTTTCAATATATTTCAGATAATTAAAATGGTTTAGAGTATGATCTTTAACTACAGCAGAATTAATTCTCGCTTAGGGAATTAATAGGAAAAGGATGAATGGAAATCTTCAATTTTAGAACTTGAGCAATATACTTTTAAGGTTAAATCATAACAAACGGTGACTATCACAAGACAATTAGAAAATACTCTGAACTCTTTATCAATGGAAATCCTACATATTGAAATGCATGACTTGCAGCTAAAGTCCCACTCAGTAGAAATGTAAATCCACCTAAAGATTTATTTCAAAAGCTACATTTCAGTAGAAGATAGGCTGAAAAATAAATATCTATGTCAAGACTTCAGAAGATTATCAAACTAAATACAAAGCAGAAGAAAGCAAATAATAAAAATCAGAGCAGAAATTAATTGAAATGAAAATAAATATATATTAGAAAAGGTCAGCAAAGAAAGATAGTAGTCCTTTGAAACTCCAACATAAAACCTGGCAAGTACAATCAAGAAGAAAAAAAATTAAAAGATAAAATGCATAAATAACCAGTATCAGAAACAAAATGAAGATATCACTACAGATTCTATAAATATTAAAAAAAAAACAAATAAAATGAGATTACAAATTATGCCAGTAAATCTAAAATTTTAAATTAAATGGACACAACTTACCGATTTTGATTATAATAAATAAAAAACAAAAATCCGTATAAGATTATTTTACTTGAGAAAATTAATCTGTATTTAGAAAAAGAGATCCACGTGACTTCACTGAATTTCACATCATGAAAGATGTAATACCAAATTAATTCCTACTCTTTCAGTGAACAGAAAAATAGTAAAAATTTGCCAATTTCTTTTATGAATTCAGTATAGTATTGATACTAAAACCTGACAGTTGTGTAGCAAAAAAGTAAAATTCAATACTAACTTCTCTATTAACCATAGATACAATACCCATTTAAGGCAGATCTAGTATATACAAAGAAATAATTTGATTCCACAATTAGTATCACAATATCAATCAACATACTTCCTCACATTCACAGAATAAAAGAGAAAAATCATAATTATTTATATGATTATTATATTATTTATATTGTTATTTAGAAAAAATTATCTAATAAAAATAAACACAAATTTTTTAAAAAATTGATAGAAATAATTCACTCAATATATAACTTTTAACAAACCAAAGACAGGAAGGAAGGTCTTTAATATGAGGAAAACTACATACAAATAAAATAAACAGTATTAAATATTTATGGGAAATGAGGAAATAGTCAAGAATACCTGTTGCCACTACTTCTATTAATATTATACTGGGAATTTTAATTTTATTAAATTTTGAAATTTATTTTGAAATGCAATTTTAATGCAAAAACATAAGAAAAGAAATTCATGGTATAAGGACTTAAAAAGAAATAATAAACAGTCATTTTCAAGTGAGATATCATGTAAACATATAAAATAGGAAAAATCTAGTATGTTTAACAATATTACTATGATCAAGTAATTAAAATATGAAATTTAAAGCTTAATTCCATTTACAGTAGCATCAAAGATTCAAAAATCTATAGCTAAATCTAACAAATGTTCAAAATCACTACACAAAAAATTATAAAAGATTATTGAGAGAAATTAAAGAATACTAAATAAATGGGAGTTTATGAATTAGATAATTTAATGTTATAAAAATGAAAGTTGTTTCCAAATTGATTTATACTTAATGTAATCTTAAAATCCCAGCAAGATCTTGTTGTTACTATTTGATTAATTGTTCTTCACTATTGTACAAAACAATAAACTAGTATAATATTTAAATGGAAATGCAAAATTCCAAGAATAGTCAAGAAATTTTGGCAGAAGAATTGGACAGAAGAATACATTTATAACATGTGCAACCAAAAATGGACTATCATCAGGAAACTAAAAACAAAAAGCTACAACTCTGTAAGACAACCCCAAAGAAAGATGGGCAAAATATTTGAACAGATGTCCCACAGAAGACTATATCCAAATGGTCAACAGTCAAATGAAGAGGTACGCAATCTCATTAGTCATTAAGAAAATGCAAATTAAAACCACACTGAGATGTTACTAAGTACATCTCAGTACAGCTAAAATGAAAAAGATTGACAACATTGACAAAGACATGGATTGACTAGAGTCTCAAATCTTCCTGGTAAGAGGTTAAATTGATAAAAGCATTCTGGAAAATAGTTTGGCAGTTTTCACTAAGTTGATGGCATTCAGTCATCATAACCCAGCAATCCTAGCAAAATGACCCAATGATATGCATATATACAACATTAACAGTAGCATTGTTTGTAATAGCCAATTACTGAAAACAACTTAAATCTACTAGTGGAAACAAAGTGTCCATCAACTGTAGGATACATAAAAAAACTGCTATAATATTAGAATTGGAATATATATAGCAAGAAAAATGAATGAGCTATTACTAAATTTTAAAAAAATGAGAAAAAAACATGAATGTTTTCCTTCAAGTTCAAAAGTAGGGAAGTCTACATATAAGGGTGTGGAGTTAGTTATTGGAATTTAGCATAAGGGGTGTTGCTAGGGTGTTGCAATTATTGTATTTTTTACCTGGGTTATGGTTACATGAGTATATTTATAAACTTTGCTATAATTTTTGAGTTGTCTACTTAAGATTAATGCACTGTCCTGTGTTTATGTTACATTCAGGATAGTATTGACTGGCAGGTGAAACCCACCTGTCCACAACTCCTGTCTACCAGAATGAAAACTCATGAGGAAATTTATAAACTTCATGAAGATATTAAAAATAAATTAACCAAAATTTGAATATACATTAGTTAGGTGTGTAGAATTTTAACATCTATTTCATAATATTCTGTTGTTATATGCCTCTCCTATTAGCACAGCTTTTATTAATGTATTTTAATTTTTCCTTTTTTTTTCTTTCATTTTGAGAGATTCTTTTAAAGAAGGAAGGTAAATGTATGTATTTACCTCCATCTAGGACAGCAGTTAGAACTACAATTCTCCTCTAATTCTCGTGTCATTTATATTGAGACTACATTAATTTGAATCATTTCCTACTACTTAAAGAATGTGGTCTTGCCATCTAAACTATAATATATCTGTGTTTAATTTAACAACACTGATTTTTTTTTTTAACTTTGAAAATTTGGTAAGCTCCCTCTTGTCCTGGACTTTGATGCTAGAACACGTGCTACCCTCTATCTGGAATGCTCCCCACTCCCTCTCTGCCTAGCTGGGTACTTGTCAGCTTGCAGGTTTCAATTTATGTTAAATCTCTCTGTGATAGAATCTGTTTGTGTCCTCGTTCTTAGTGACAAGATTCATATTAACATGCACCCTTTTAAATACTCTTTAGATAAAGGCTAAGTTCTGTTAATGATCATTACAAATACAGGGGCAAGCGAAATGCCATGTTTGTGGTAGATGCTCAAATATTTATTTAATAAATGAATGTTAAGGAAGGTTATCAATTAAGACAGTATTTAGATGAAGTAATAAAAACTGATGAATTGTTGCTTAAACAAATAGGAGTTTACTGTTGTCACATAAAAGTGTCTGGGGATTGGCTGTGTTGTCAATGCCTCAGTGGCTCAGTAATGTTCTCAAGGGTTTAGGTTCTTACTCTCTTTCCTCTATACCATCCTTAGCCGTATGGATTTTATTCTTTATGTATGCCCCTTTATATGAGGTTTCAATAGGATGATGTCTGGCTGCCACAGACCTAGACATCATCCTATTTCCACACCTGGATGAAGGCTGCATATCACTAGGAAGAAAAGGATTTTCTAGAAACTCCTGGTAAATGTCATTGTCCAGAACTGGGTCATATTATCACCTGTGGCTACAAAAGAGGATGAGGAATTCAGTATAGCAGCCTTTTAAAACTGTTTAGTGAGAGATGGGTAGGGAGATAAGAATTGGGAATTACTTTTGGGTCAACGAACAAATCTGGTATTCTAACAAAGTTCTAATGTAGATTTCCATATACCCATGTGGACATATAATAGAATTTTAAGTACTTATTGGTGGACTGATGGATTTCCAGCCCTTCTGTGAATGTATATACTCAAAACAGCATTAAACGTGCTAACTTTCCCTAAAGACAAGATCATCATTGGACAATATTCCAACCCCTTTTGTGTTCAGTCACATGAATATGTCTGAAATAAGAAGCCATGCAGAAGGGATAACAAGTTTCCCTGAAAATAGAATAAAAAACAAAAGAAATAAAGCAGAGTATAGCAAATATATTACATGATTTCTGCCTGGCTTTCATCAAACTTGGTAATTCCTTTTTGCTCTGGCACATGTATCATTCATTTTTCATTCAGCACAGACAAATTGAGCTATGGGACATTAGATAACAGCTATAATTTTAAATCATCTCACAGTTCACAACCTCAAGGGGTAATGTTATGACAGAATCAAATTAATCTATCTTATTTTTTAAAATAATAAAACAATTCACTCTTACCTTTGTCTATTGATGGACCCTTTGATACTGACAATATCCAGACACCAGAAATGTAGTCTTACATGGAGTTATGTCTATCATTGTGGAATTCAAGGTTAGACAAATCATTAAATAATTTGAGAAATTTCTGAATATTATGCCACAAGAATCCAATATGATTTTTTTTGACATTGGAAGACCTACTTCACTTAAAATCACTGTAACTAATGCATTAGTTTAATAATTCAAAATTACACTATTGAATGACTCACTAATTTTAGGCTTGTCATCATCACTTTTCCATAAAAATGGAGTATCAGAAAAAAGTCAAGGTTTTGTATAGAATAAATTCACTACCTAGATAGTTCTAGATTGCTAATGAGTAGTGACCTTGCCTACCTGAGTAGATATGACTATCCTTTAAAGCACAAACAGTAAATCAAAGAAAAATTTTTTTAAAAATTGGGTTTTCAACTCTCCTCATTAATTATAAAATTCTTGAAGAAAAAAACAGACTATACAGTTAATAAACAAAAAAATCCACAATCCCACCAGTGGTAGGTAGGCAATCACAGATTGTGCTTTGTCACAAACCTAAGGCATTGAGTCTTTCCAAACTATTTTCTTGTTCTGGATCTCTGTGTGTGATCAGACATAATTACGGAGTAGCTGTGTTTCTGCCTTTCCCCATTTATGGTCACAGAGAAATATTGTTTGATGTTGTGGCTCTGTGAAATGGTTTCTGTTCAATAGAATGACGCTGCAGCTTGGTGGTGAGTGCTAGGGGGGCTTCCCCCAACAGGGGAGCTCCCACTGGTAATTCTGTCCACCTTAGTCCCTCATTCTGCATATTCCAGCCATACTGAAATTCTTGGGGGCCATTCAGCAATGCAAGTTGATTTTATACCATCGCCTCTGCCTTTGTTGCCATTCCTGCTGTGGATAACACTCCCTTAGACGTTCGCATGATTGTTGTCTCCCTAATCAATCTCAGGTCAAATACCATCTCTTCAGAGATAACTTCCATGACCACCTTAGCTAAAGCAGCTCCCTTAACCATTTTTAACTCAATACCACAGTGTATCTTCTGCATTACTCTTAATTCAGAATGTAGCTTCTTCCTTTTTCTAAAATAAAAATTGTATATATTTCAAGTCTACAACATGTCAATTTAAATACATATACATCGTGAAATCATTACCATGGTAAAGCTAGTAACATATCCGTCTCCTCATACAGTTACCATTTTTGGTGTACATAGTAGGAGCACCTGGAATCTATTCTCTTAGAAAATTTTCAGCATTTGGAACACAATATTATTAACCATAGTCATCATACTGTACATTAGATCTCTAGACTTATTCACCCTACGTAACTCCAACTCTGTACCCTTTGGCCAACATCTCCCTATTACCTTTACACAGTATTTCCCATAAGTATTGATATATAATAGTTCACTATCATGTTTTATAAATTGTATGTTAATGTAATAGATTTCTTCTTTGATTCTAGAGTTATATGAAATAGATTTGGCAAGAATCACCAGAATCAGTCCCATTGAATCCCTTGTCTCTGGCACTTGTCCAATGTGAAACCAGTGACAACAAAATATTCTAACTAGTTTAAGCCTGGTCACGTACCTTACAGCACAGACCCACTGGCGGCTTAGGAGACAGTAACTCTATTGGATTATATGAAGGAAGAATGGGAAAAAGATAGAGATAGTTTAGGTAATCAGAGATTTTGATTAGAAGTTGATGGGATTTGTTGAATTTTTGCTTTTATTAAAAAGTTTTTAAAATACCACCCAAACTAGATAAAAATAATGTTTTTATATCACTGACAATAGGGCTGACATAGTGCTGTCACTATAATTAATTGGTTACTTGATTGCACAAATGCTTTTACAATCTCAGTGAGATTCAATCTCCGAAAATTCAAGAACTGCTTTTCCATCTCTTTTACAACCTCTCACATTCTTTCCTATTAACATGCTGGCATAGGTCTTTTTACATCTGATGGCCATTTCTCATTTCCCCTTTTCCTTCATGCCTTGAATAGGCCCTGAATGTGAACAAAATCATACATTCTCAGTTGTTCTCCTGGTACAAGCAACAAGGACCTCAACACCGTATAAACTGTAAGTTCTAGACATGTGGGTATTTTTTAGGTCAGGACAAAATCTTCATGATAAAAAAGAAAATAAAACCAAAGATAAAGTTTCTAGTCAACTAGTTATCTTCTGCCAAATTATTTTTTTCAGACTAGACTCTCTCCTCTCTCTCCTAAGCTGTCATGATGTTTCTGTGTTTTCACAAGCAAAACACACAGTCTATTTACAAGCCTGCTTAATGTTTTCTCAGTAAACACGAATACTGGACACAGAATATCTGACCTGATTCAAATCTGACATTTACTTTATTGGTCCCAAGATAATATGTCCTTCCTGATCTTCTCTACATGTCCAAATACTCCGAACATTCTTTTCCCCCCAAATTCTTGCTGATATGCGTCACACATTATCAAGTAAAAGAATCATTCCTTCTTTTAAAAAAAGAAAAATATTCTGAGGTTGTAGAGAAGAGAAACTAATAACCACCTATAATCCTCACCTTCTCTAAGATGTCTGAATGTGGATAATGTGGATTTGAAACACAAGGAGATAACCTATGTGCTGGTGAGGCTCCATCTACAGAGATGGGACAGCTTAATGGATAATGGCCATGTGCCCAGGCTCTGGAGCAAGATGGCAGTGTTTGAATCCAGGCTCCACCATCAACAAACTCAGTTCCCTGATCTGTAAAAGAGCAATGAAAGTATTACCTACCTCGTAAGATTACAGTATGTATTAAATAGATTTATATATATAAAAACATTTTGGATATGTACTCACTACATCTTAGACATTTATCACCAGTGGTTTATCTATCATTGTGATAGGATAATGTGTGAAGTATTACATGTTTTCAAATATTTAATTCTAAGATCTACCACCATTTAATATAAGGGATATAAATTTGATTGCCTCATGGTGGACGATCGCAAGCAAATATTTAGCTTTCGGATTCCAAAATCTCAGGTCAAAATGCAAGCCAGACTTTGTCTCTTTCTTGTAACTTAATTATAATCTAAATAAATAGGCCTGTGTAGCTTTTCTTCAAATATAAACTAGTAGGTAGTGTGTGGAGGGCCAGTCACTGTAGACATTAATGAAGATACCAGAAAATGCAAACCCTACTACCATATCTTACTCCCCCTTAAAAATCTGGGTAAGGAAGAACCAATGTAACCCAGGGGATGTGGGGAGATCCCAAGCCAATGGAACCCATCGTAGAGTGTAGCTCTGGAGGCATCCAGCGTGGCACCTCATAGCCCAAGCATTACTGCATGAGGTATCTCGGCAAAGTGACCTGAGAGCATCCCATTTATCCCAGGGTTCACTAATGGGCATATATTTTAAACAAAGGAGAGAGAGGGATCAAGAGACCTCAGAAGTCTCAAGACTAGAAAAAGAGACCACCAAAAAGAATGTAACATGAAACTTGAGTTGGAAACAGGATGAGGAGATGGTTCCATCTTAATTAAGGTCATCACTGTGGAGAAAACTACTCTAGAATGAAAGCAACGAGTCTTCTCAAGAAATGTGCAGAATGACCATATGTAAGGATGAAATGAGATGAGTCACATTTCAACAAAAGGCAGATTAAGTAACCAACTATTAAGAAGAAAGATTTATTCATAGGAACTCCAGTCAGGAAATAACTCATGTGTCTTTCAATTGATGAAATGATAAACAAATTGTAATATATGTATATAAATGCTCAGCCTAAACAGGAATGATTACTGATACACACAACATGTAAATATTTCTTTCAAGGCCAGAAAAGCCCTGCTGTCTTCAGATTTTATAACATAAGACTTCTTCAAAGTCCCAGGCCTCAGTTTCCCTTGAAATGTAAACACATACCTCCAGAGTTAGGTAAATCCCTCTGGTGCTCTCATTCTATATACAGTTAAAAATTAACTTCCCAAGACTTGTTCTTAGCCCAGAATTCCATGTTTTCAGCAAAATTTATTCAGAAAGTCCCAATTCTGCGTAAACACAAATTTATGTTCTTTACACCACAAAACTACAAACCATTATGTCTGATGGACCTAGACAGAGAAATTTTCAAGAAAATATTTAAAAATCAAATCTAGCAGTGTAGAAAAAGAATAATACACCATAACCAAGAGAGGCTTATCTGAGTGATGCAAGGCTGGTTGAATATATGGAATCAAACAATCCACTCTATTGCCAGCTCAAAGAAAAACTACATGATCATATCCTGATAGAGAAAAAGCATTTGATGAAATTCAACATCCATTCATAATTAAAACTCTGAGCAAACAGTTTGGAAAGTAACTTCCTCAACCTGATAAAGGATGTCTCTATTGTAATATTACTCAGCAATAGAAAGAAACAAGGTATTAATGCACACAACAACTTGAATCTCAAATGCATTGATCTGAGTATAAGAAGGAGGTCCCAAAAAGCTACATACTGTATGATTCTTTTTATATATAATTCTCAAAATTACAGTTTGGGAATGTAGATCAGTGGTTAGAGATAGGGAAAGGCACAAGTGTTGAGGGATACCTCAAAAACAGGGATACCTGACATGATGTAGCTATTATGTATCCTGATTGTGGTGTTAGCTACACTAATCCTTTTGTATATTAAAAGCATAGAAATTTACGCTGAAAACAATAGTAAAAAAGAAGTTTATTTAAATTCCTCTTACTTTTTAGGGACAGCTGGATGGCTCAGTTGGTTACGTGTCTGCCTTTGGCTCAGGTCATGATCTCAGGGTCCTGGGATCTAGTCCTTCATGGGGCTTCTTGCTCAGCAGGGAGCCTGCTTCTCCCTCTGCCTGCTGCTCCCCCTGCTTGTGCTCCCTCTCTCTCTGACAATTAAATAAAATCTTTTAAAAAAATAAAATAAATTCCTCTTACTTTTTAAAAAACAGTTCTCAAGGCATTATTGGCTCATTCCTTTAGTGTCAGTGTTTTGATTTCCCACATATTTTCTGCCCCCTTTAAGATATTTTCAATTTGTCAATCTATTAATAACATTACTAAACAATCACTATGTGGCAAGCACTTTTCTAGATTCTTGATGGTATTTTAAAAAACAAAACAAAATTGATGGTCTCTGTGGGCGTTTTTTCCTCTTGATTTTGGAACATCATCTTTATTACTTTATCCTCTGACAACAATTCATGATGCTTAGCTGGTTTTTGGTCTGTTTTGTTTTGCTTTTTTTTCAAGGCATTTACCCAGTCGCTGACATACTGACAACGTAGGAACTTGTATGTATCTTCCTACCATGGACTCCACATTCCCATGTACTTTTGTGACTGTCCATAACTTCATCCAATTAAACTCAATAGCTATTAGTAACCACTGTTTTCCAGGAACTAACTGGGTTTAAAATGTTTCCACACTGTTGGAAAATAAACCTTACTTCCATGAAATAAGGAGTCACAATTATATAACAAAAGGTTGAGTTTTTATTATTAAAAATGTGAGTATTTATTATCCCTCTGTTAACACAGGGACATAAAGCTTAGGAGGTCACTAGGGAAGAAAATATTTGTTCCTAAATTTCTGTGAGCTCTGCTTTAGGTAGAATCTCCTCCTTACATTTAAAACCATGTGAGGTAATATTTCCTGATATAAATTAATGTTAATATATTTAGGTAGATCAGTTGTATTGTGGGTTTTTCAAGAATAAGTCTTATCTTCAAAATATACTGTTGAAATGTGTACTGGTGAAATAAAATGGCGTTTGGGATTTGCTTCAAAATTATTTGTGAAGAGGGGAGAAGTTGGTCAGGGTACAGGTGAAACAAGAGTGAATATAAGTTGATAACCATTTACCCTGGGAAGTGAATACAGAAGACTTCATTATATTTGCTCCACTTTTGTATACAATTGGTACTATCCGTAATAAAAACGTTTTAAAAAAGAAAACAAAAATTTTTCTACTGCAAGAAACTTTTCATACCTTATCAGAGTTACATTCCGCTTACCAAAAAATACCCAATTTTAATGCAATTCAACAAATACTCAATATGTAATCTTTGGCAGCCACCAAAGTCTGCAATGTAAGCAAGGATACTCAAATAACTTTGAACTCAGAATTGTGTTTAAAGCAGAGACAACAGTTTATACACACAGTGTTTGGAACAAGGCATGGGCTTATTGCCACCATCTTTAAATCAAGCCTGTAGTAAGGCCAGCCCACTCCCAGGTCCTTCCCATACCGAGGCTACCCAGAAAGAGAAGAGATGTCCTCACCCACAGAGTGTCAGAGTGTCAGAAGGGCCTAACCATTGGAGATGGGTCTCCGGGCAGCCTATTTCCAGGGAGGTCGCTGTTCCCTCATAGTGGAGTTTAACCACCACACAGAACGTCCCCTTAGCATCCATATAAGCCACAGGCACATGGCTACAAAGATCCCCACATTATTTGGGCATAGACGACATTTAATAGGATAAAAACATAAGTTTTGAGCAATAGGTGCTTCATTTGAGTCCAAAGGGTAAATGAAATGTATAGGTACTTGGATCCCTTTGGGTTAACTGTGGAACCCCCTTCAACGAATTTTGCAGTTTGACGTTTGGCCAGTGGCTTCTACAAGAAACATCTAGAACCTCTTTTAAGGCTTAACATATGCAATAGTACCTCCTTCAATACTCTTGCACTCAGCTGCAGCCCTCAGCATTAGTTAATACATGTTTTGCCTGTCATTTTAAATACAAAGTAAATCATATTAAAGTAAATAAAACAAACACAGAGCCACTTCTGTTGTTTTCATATTTAGCTTTGTGTTTCTAGCTGTTATTGCACCTGCAGAAGGTTTGTTGGCACAATTCCTTCTAACACTGAAGTTGGTGTCTTCCTCATTCATTCAACCAGTATTTATTGGGCAGCTCCTTTGTGTCAAGGTCTGCTTATCCCTGTGTACAGAAGACTTGCTTTCCTCTTGGAGTTTATATCAGGAAAAACAGATAATATATAAGTTAATAATGAAGATAATTGCAGGCTTGCATAAGTGCCTTGCAGGGGAAAAGTAGAGTGATATGACAGAGAAAAACTTTGTGTGTATGGTGTGAGAGGTGCCCACCTTAACGAAGAAATGCCCTCTCCAAAAGATGATGTTTTCAACTGAGACCTGAAGTGTGAGAAGATGTCATCCATGAGAAACATCAGAGGAGGAGCACACAGAGTAGAGGAAACAGCATGTCCCCAACTCCTAAGACAATAAAGAACTGAGTTGTTCAAGAATCAGATAGGAGGCCTGTGTGGATGAAACTTTATGAGAATAGAGGACAGACACAATAAGCCAGATCATGTAAGCCTCTTAAGGTAGCACAGTGAGTCTGGATTTTATCTTTAGCAAAGTGGGAAAGCTATTGAAGAGTTTTACATATGGTTGTGAGATGATAATTAATAGGTATTAATGTAAGAGCACTTTGCAATGCCGTAGAGAATGTATTACAGAAGAGCCACAGGAAAAGCATAGGTATGAAGCTATTGAATCCCTACAGGAGAAATATAAGAGGGATTTACATTAGAGAAGATAGAGAAACATGGACAGATTGAAGATATATATATTTTAGAGGTAGGGTTGCTGACTTACTGGATATGAAGAACCAAGAACTGGGAGAAATCAAATGTAACTTTTTACTTGCTTTCTGCTTATGTTGGATGACAGTGTTGTTATTAAAATGATAAGGGCACAACATGGTTGAAGTACATCAAAAATTATGACATCTATGGAAATTTTTAACCAGATATGTTATTAAGACAGTTATATACATAACTAACTTGTACTGAGGTGAATCCAAGTGTAGTGATAGAAAATAGTGAATCTTTAGTGTATAGATAATTTTAAATTTCGTTTCTATCATTTTAAATTTTAGAAAGGAACAGTGTCACTTAGAGAAAGAGTAGAGTTAGAGAAGGAAACATAATCCTAAACAGAGAATTAGTACAGTGTGAGTACTCAGAAAGCAGACCAAGAATATGGCATCAGGGGGTGGGAAGAAACCCAGCAAAGTGATGGGGAAACCAGAAGGAAATGTGGTTTGGGTCCAGAGAGTCGAATGTCACTTCACTTGTACCGGATCAACAATATCCCCATTTAGCCTCTTTTAATTCATAGTCCACACAGAATAAAATGGATTCTTGCCTGTATCACTCCTCTGTTAACTCCATTCAATGGATTTCTATTGACTTAAAAATACATTCCAAGTCCCGGGGTTTCCTTCTTAACATCATGCTGGTGGGATCCCCGTCAAGTCTGAGCTAGCCTCACTGTCTGTCCTTGCACCAAAAGATGTTACCCTCTGTGGCTTTTCCTTATGTTTTCCCTGTACTTTAAGTTCCACTCCGATAACTTTTTATATTTGGTTATATTCCAATCATCTATCAATAAATATTGGTTGACAAATTGGAATGATTAACTTGAAAAAACCCAGTTGTGAAGTACGGTTTTTTTGAAAGAGTAAACATGTCCAATGAGCTTGCATCTCTTTGCCTCTGCCTTTGCATGACTGTGAACCTGTCAGAAAGGCACCAGCATTCTAGAGAGTTACTGGTCTGGCAATGCATACAGGTGAGCACCAGACCTTAGTGTTTTTCTCCAACACACCAACATGTCTGTGCTCAGCTATCAGTTGCATTTTCCCTCCTGTATGATGAGGCCAACCGTGATTACTCTTATCAACACTGAATCCTACTTAGGTCCCTGCCTCTTGCCCCCGATCATTAACATCACAAATAGTATCAGTGTCACAACCAAATCTCCCTACCCACGCTCTAAGATCATGTCCTTCTAATTTTTCCAGATTGCATCCTGTGCCCTGTTTCCTTCTCTGTGATTTCTAAGTCCCTTCCAGCTCTAACATTCTGTGTGCAATTAGAGCGCTGCACGTGATCCGTCTATAAATACAGCAGGAGTTCAGAGGTTAGAGTAATTGAAGAAAGTTTCCTAGAGGAAATGTGGAGATTGAATAGGGTCTTGAGTAATGGGAAGAATTTAAACTGGCGAAAAAGATTGTCCCAGGCTGGAGAAACTTCATGATTCAAAGCAGGGAGGTGGGAAGAAAAGATGTGTGCAGAGTGACTGATGAGAGATGAACTTGACTGGTATAGTGTGTGCAGTTCCAGGATTCTGAAAAATTAGCCTGAATCAAAAACAAATAATAATAAATAGGAAATAAACAAGCACCTGAGGGTGACTGAAATGAAATCTGGGTTTAGAAATGGCAACAATATTCTGCCCTAGGATTTAAAAAAGTATTTGGAAGCCAAGGGAAAGTCTGAATTGAGGAATTTAGGATGAATTCATAACTCTACTATAAACTCACTTTCTGGCAGTGAAGAATCACTTTAGTGGGTTTCAATATACCTAATTATGCAGCATGGATGAAATAATCTATGTGAATTGTTTTTAGGGACTGACCCATACCTAAAGAGAGGTCCTTAGCTGGATATTGTTATGCCACCAAAAATAGAAAGGTGACCCGATCATTCAATCTTCACTGTAGTTATGTAAAAGAGTTGGACACAAGGAGGCTTATATCACAGTTCAGTCTTTTTTTAGACCTGTTAATAGGATGGAAGGCAGAGGAAGGGAGGGAGGGAAAAAGGGAGGAGGGAAAGAGGAAGGGAGGGAGGGGAAGAGGGAGGGAGGAAAGAGGGAGGGAGGGAGGAAGGAAGGAAGGAAGGAAGGAAGGAAGGAAGGAAGGAAGGAAGGAAGGATTGAGAGATGGAAAGAGAAGAAGGAAAAGGAAAGGAGAGGAGAGGAAAGGAAAGGTCTTTTTTAGTCATGCCCTAGCCTAAACATGGGCCATTCATATCACAAAAATTAGACAATCTCCTCACTGCAAAACAGGTAACAGTTAACTGCTGACAGAAAAAGACAAATCCTTACTTTTCCACAACTTGAAATGAATGGCTAATTATTAAAAAATAAAATATTTTTCAATGTAGATACTGTCTACATACGGTTTAAGAATGCATATGCGGTCTTAAAAAGAAACTGAAGAAGAAAGGTAGGAACATCTAATGGACACTATACACGTGGGACAGTTCCGGGTGCCTAACAGATATACCTTCACTCAGTACGCAGACCACAGGAATAATTTTTAGTAATAATAATATAATAATAATAGTAATAATATTTTTTCTCATGAAAAAGGAAGCTGATATTCAAAGCTTAAATGATTTACCAATTTATCCCAACTTGAAGATGGCAGAGCTGTAATATAAATTCAGTGACTACCGTACTCCCTAGCCTTCATGACCGCCACTCACACATGCGTACATTCCACCCCAAAACAGGTCAGATTAAAGTATGGTCAGAAAGCCAGCTGCATCCAAATCACATGGGAAACTTGTTAAAAACCAACATCTCAGAACCTGCCTCAGACCACCTTCACTGTAACATGTTCTCCAGGTGATTCTGGTGTGCATGAAAAGTTTGAAGCAGTGAAAAAATCAAACTACTTCCCATAAGTCACAGAGTATAAATGCCACATGAACTTTTTAAATGAATTCTTCCAAACCACATCCTTGGTGTATGAGCCTCTATTTTTTCATCAAAATCTAGTATCTCAAAATTAAAACTGAAACCATTGGCCACCGTATTTGACTTTCCACAGTGAAGCTTTTAAAGACAAGCCAGAACTGAACTGAACTGAAAAACTAAAGAACGGTCAGTGAGTGGAGACATAAATAAAACAAAATTTCAAAGATGGAAATGTATTGGAGGGTCTGGGAGGTTAATAGAATATGCATAAATCAGAAACAGGAAAGGGGTGACAAGATTAAGACTGGTCAAGAAAGGATCTCAGAGACTCAAGTCATGTACATATTTTTAAAATCAAATTCATTGAGGTATAATTTGTACAAAAATAAAATGAATCTATGTAATTGTAGGGTTTGATGAGGTTTTTTTCCCCCATATCAATACAACCTTTACTGCATCTTTAAATTATCACAAATAAGTGTGAAAAATCACCGGGCATCTTGCTGTTTCTGTAGCTGGATAACTTAGATCTTATTCATCAGCCTGCTGAACTGTTCCTTTTTCAGAAACACGGATACCAAAAATTTTCTGATATTCTTATTTTTAACTGATGTGGCTTGCTGAATCAAAGCAGCTGATTTTGATACAAGTTCAATGTCATTTTCTTCAGGAATTAACTCATCTTTCTGGGCTTGAGATACTGAACAAGCAACACCTGGCCTCATCTGAACCCTGCGGATGTACTTTTCACCCAGGAAACTTTGAATTGCAACAGCAGATCCATTCTCCTGAATAATGACATTGATGGGGAAGTGAGCATACTTAGACCTTATCTTGTAACGAAAGCCCAGTGTAATGCCCCTGGTCATGTTCTGTGTGTGACTACAGATAGTGTGAACAGTAGCCAGTTCTTTTCTATTCATTCACCATTTGTCAACTCAGAGCCTCTTCTTTTTCTTTCCAAGGAGACCAAGATCTACAATGATGTGATTGATGTCCTTTTGCCCGTTGCTTTGGGGCCCTTCACGGTAACAGTGGGTCCACCCCTTCTGAGTGATATTGACATTTTCTGGAATGTCAACAGTCTCATTGTTGAGAATGGTCTTTGTTCCTGCAGTAGACGCCACAAAGAGAGAGCTGATGAGTTTTAACACATGCATACAATTGTGTAATCCCAAACATGATCACTAAATAGAACTTTTCTATCACTCTCTCCCTTGTGCCCCTTTGCAAGCAATACTCCTCACCCCTGGCCCCAAGTAACCACCAATTGGCTTAATTATTCCTCTTCTAAAATGTCATATAAATGGAATCATACAGTATGTGAAATCTTGTGAGTCCATGTTGTTGCTTAGAACCAGTAGTCTGTTCCCTTTAATTGATATAGTATTCCATTATATAGATATACTGCAATTTATTCATCAGTTCAATTCTTGATGACTATATAGGCTGTTTCTAGTCTGGAGTTATTATGAGTAAAGCATCTATGAACAGTCCCATGAAAGGCTTTGTTTGGACTTATATTTCCCTTTCTCTTGGATAAATTCATGGAATTGCTATTACAAAGTACATGTAGTGTAACTTAAACAAAAAACAAACAAACAAAAAAAACAAAAAAAACCCTGTCAAACTGCTTTCCAGAATGGTTGGGCAATTTAACAATCTTACCAGCAATGAATGATGATTCCATTTGTTACACATCTTCATCAACAGTTGGCATTTTCAGTATTTAATTACTCTAGTGGGCACGTACAGATATCTCAAAGTATTTTAGTTTACATTTTTTGGATGATCAACAATGTTGAGTATTTTTATATGCTCACTGGCCATTCATATATCTCCTTTTTTGAAGTGTCTGTTCAAAACTGTTTGCCATTTTTGAAAATTCTATCTTCTCATTATTGGAAGAGTTTTAAAAATTAAATCTGTATGTAACATCTTTGTTAAATAAATGTGTTGCAAGTATTTCTTATTAGTCTGTGGCTTATCTTTTCATTTTCTTAATGGTATCTTTCAAAGAGCTAGAGTTTTAACTGTGATAATTTCCAATTTACTATTTTCTTTGATTCATGCTTTTTGTATACTACCAAGAAATTTTTGCCTATGCTGAGTGGCAAAGATTTTCTCCTAAGTCTTCTTCCAAATGTTTTGTTTATTTATTTATTTATTTATTTATTTATTTGGTATTTATGTTCAGGCCTATGATTTATTTTAAGTCTTGTGCATGGTATTAAGAGTTGAAGTCTCTTTTTTTTTTTCCATATGCATAGCCAGGTTTTCAATACCATATTTTAAAATTACCCACTGAGTTTCCTTCACATATTTCTAAAAAATCTATGAACAAATTTATGTGTAGGACTAACTCTTACATTTTTCTCTTCCGTTGATCTACATATTTATCCTTTGCCAAAATCACATTGCCTTGCTTGGCACAGATTTACAGTATACCTTTAAATCAGTTAATGTAAGTGTCTGATTTTGTTCTTGTTTCACAAAACTGTTTTAACTATTCTAAATTCTTCCCATCCATAAAATGTTAGCAAGACCTTGGCAATTTATATGGAAAATGTCTGCTGGGACTTTGGTTGAACTTGCATCATATTTATAGATCAGTTTGGAAAGACATCTTGGCACTAACAAAAAAATTACACCTTAACAAGAGTCTTCCAAATCAAAACAACAACAACAACAACAACAACGAAGTATGTCTCTCCATTTATTTGTTTTCTTTAATTTATCTTAGCAAAATTTTGTGATAGTCAATATAAATATATTACACATATTTAAAGGAATTATTCCTAAGTATTTCATATTCTAGATGCTATTATAATTGTATTGTTTCTTTAAGCTTTCTTTCTTTTGTTGTTGTTTTTTTTTTAAGAGATGGTTGGGGAGGAAGAGAGGGAATCTTAAGCAAGCTCCATGCCCAGCTGGAGCCCAACTGGGGGCTCCCTCTTACAACCTGAGATTATGACCTGAGCTGAAATTAAAAGCTGGATGCTTAAACAACTGAGCCACCCAGGCACCCTCTTTAAGCTTTATTTCTAATGCTTATTACTATTACGTAGAAATACAACTGACTTTTGTGTGCTGTAGCCATACTAAATTCATTTAATTCTGATAACTTTTTGGACCCTTAGGATTTTCTATGTGTTCATGGAGTCTGCAAATAATAGACAATTTTGTTCTTTCTCCAATTTGCACGCCTTTTTGTCTTTTCCTTGCTTTATCAGTACAGTGTTAATTGGAAGTGATGAGAGTATTTGACTTTACCATGCTCTTGATCCTAGGTGTAAGCTTCCAGTACTTTAGGAATTAAGTGTCATGTTTGCTCTATATTTCATACAGATTCCCTTGACCAGGTTGGTGCTATTCATATTTTGCTGAGTGTTTATCATGAATAGACACTGAATTTTGTCAAATGGTTTATCTGCACCTATGTAGATATTCATGTGGTCTTCTTTTATTCATTTTTTTTTCTTTTAATGGGTCTGATTTTTGAAAGTTAAATTAGCCTAGTATTCCTGGGATAAATGTCTCTTGTTCATGGTATATTATCCCTTTTATATATTATTAACTTTGCTACCATTTTGTTAAGGATTATTGTGTCTTTATTCAGCATGTGATTTCTTTACTTACAAAATAATTGTCAGGTTTTGTTGTTATAAAATGAGTTGGAAACTGTGTCCTATTGTATTTCTCAAAGTACTTGCAGATGATTTGATTTACTGTTTTCTTAAATGCTTGATTGTGGTTTTAATCTGCATTTTTGTGAAGACTAATAATGTTAAGCATATCTCTATACTTTGGAGGTTGGTTCAAGTCTTTTAGATTGTTTTTTCTTAATATGTTGATTTCCAGGGATTCTTTATACAATCTGCATTTGAGTTCTTTGTCACATATGTATTGCAAATATTTTTTAAGTCTGTGGCTTGCTGATTCATTTTTTGAAAAATAAAGAATTTTGATGAAGTACAATTTATTAATTTTTTTCCTTCATGGTTTTAGCATTTGTTTGAGAAATCTTTGCTTATTACCCCAGAATGACAAACATAGTGTTCTATGTTTTCATCTAGAACATTTATGGCTGTGGCTTACACAGGTCTATTAGCCATCTCAAATTAATTTTTGTGTCTGTGAGAAAAGGATTGGACTTTTTTTTTAATCTAGTTTTTTGTGTATTATTTAGTAAAAAGATTGAATTTTCTCTCATTATGTTGATTTGATGCTTTAGTCAAAAATCAGTGCCTATTTCTGCATTCTCTTTTTTTGTCATTCAACCTTCTGATCTTTACTCAAATACCACATTGCTTTGATTACCATAGGAAATTCTGAAGTCGGGTGGTGTAAGTCTTACACTTCGCTCTTCCTCAAGATCATGTTGATTATTCAAGATATTTTAACTATCCATTTTAAAATCAGCTTTCACTCACCGAAAAAAAACCCACTGGAATTTTGGTTGGGATTGTGTTGTATCTGTAGCTTTATTTAGAGAAAGTGTTCTTTGATTCTCTGGAATAAATTCCATTATATTTAAAATCCACTTTAAAATTTTTTCTAGATAGTTTATAGAAATAAGCACATTTTTATATATTGATGTTGAATCCTGTGAAATTGTAATTTTTTAGTTAATTTCTTGCAGTTATTTGTAGGTTGTATGGGGTTTTCTACACAAATAATCATGGTATCCACAAATATTAACAGTTTTACTTCACTTTTTTATAATATTCTGCCCTTTTTTTCTGCCTTATTGCAATACCTAGGATATATAGAGTAATATTGAATAAAATCAATGAAATCAGACCTTCTTGTTTTGTTCTTGATTAGAGGGAAACATTCAATATATCTCATTAATTATGATATTAGTTCTAAATTTTTTGTAGAAGCCCTTCAGAGAGAATATTTCCTTCTATTTGTAGTTTTAAGAATTTTTACCATGGGTATTGAATTTTTTTTAATGCATTGTTCTGCATCTATTAAAATTATCATTTGGGTTTTCTCCTTTACTCATTAATGTGATTAAATACACTGATTTTTGAATGGTTAAATCTAACTTGCATTACTGGTGTAAAGGCCACTTTGCCACAGTGCATTATCTTTTCACATATACTATTTTTAATACTTTTTATGTCTACATTTATAAGAGATACTTGTCTGGTTCGTCTCCCTCTCTGATTTCTTCCCATTCAGTGCCCCCCCCCACATCCCTATTGTCCTTATGCTCCAATGATGTACTATACCTTGGCTAACTGAATTTAAATTTAAAAAAAAGAGAGATACTTGTCTGCATTTTCCTTTTCTCACAAAATCTTCCCAGTTGGGGTATCAGAGTAATGATAATCTCATAAAAATGAATAAGGAAGTATTCCTTCCTACTTTATTTTCTCAAATAATACATGTTGAGTTGTTTTGTTTTGTTTTGTTTTTTCTTTGCTGTTTGGTAGATTTCACCATTTAAGAAATATGGGCTTCTAGTTTTCTTTGTGGAAAGATTCTTAACTGCGAATTAATTTTTTAAATTGATAGAGAGCTATTGAGGTTTTCTATTTCTTCTTGAGTTATCCTTGGTAACATACGTCCCTCAAGAAATCTAGCTGTTACATTTATTACCATAATATTTTTCATAATATTTACTTGGAAGGTTGTCTTTTAATATTTATAAGCTCGTTAGTAAGATCCACTCTTTCATTCCTGTTATCAGTAATTTGTGTCTTTTCTCTTTTCCCTGATCACTCAAGCTAAGGGTTTATTGTCACTTTTACTGATGTTTTTTAGGAACCAGCTTTTGACTTCCTGACCCTCCCTCAGTCTTTGTAGGCCATGGCCTTGCGGCCAGTGAAGGACTGAAGTGTTTCAGAGGAATCGCTCTTAGTTCTCTTGCCCTCATCCTAGACTCAGCATTCTACCACACCAGCCAACAAATATCTCTGTACTTCCATATCTAGAGGATTTTCTGCTTTCTGTTACCCTTCTAGAGATGAAAGCAGCCATGGGCCTTTTTTCTTTATTAAATGTTTATCATGATCTATATTTTAGGTTTATACAAATCCTCAGATCTCTGATTGGTTTTTAAAAAATATTTAATTTTGAATACATCTGTTTTGTTCCCTTTGTTACCGAAGGGTTTTGTTGTTGTTGTTGGTGGTGGTGGTGGTTTGTCTGTTTTGTTTTTAAATAAAGTCTATGTTATTGGGGTCAGAAAGAAGATCATTGGAAAACCATATACACAGATCAGCCAGGATACTTTCCCAAACTTAGTTCTATGTCTATTGTTCAATCATAATCACTATTAAGAGAACTGTAACATAGTTTTTGATTCTTCATTGCCATTAGATTTATAATCCTTACAAACTTTATATTTATTTCACATTAAATGACAACCGAATTCAATGGTTTTTTGATGTGTTAGCCTTACCATATTTAGAACTAAAGAATTCCTCAACATTTCTCTATCTTCTGTGGCTGGTTATACCTCACAATTTCCAAGCTGATATAATTCATCCTGACTCTTACATGTTTGAGAAGATTTCTTTAGTTTTGATTTCATTGCAACATGTATTTCTACTAAGCTGCCCTTCTTTTATTAATTTGTTAGGATGTGATCTCTTTTATAAATGAGGTATACTATCTGCTGTATCCTGTATGCAATGTATTTACATTTCCTACCGAAACGGGAATTTGCCACCTTTACTAAAATTACATGCCTAAATTTGACTGTCCAAATAAGAATTGAACAACAAATCTCTACTCTTAGTTTCTTAATTCCTTCATCTCAACATACTATTGAGTTTAGACATATTTAGTCAGTCTTGCCAAGTTTGATCAATGTGGACCCTAATGGGTGCTTTCTAAAATTGCTTCATTATTCTTTGCAAGTACAAGAAGATTGTAGTTCCAAACAAGAACCTCTGTAGCATCTTTATTTTACCAGTTATAAAATCTAGTAAAAACACAGATTTGTATGAGATCTCTATGCAATAATTATAGATGTATTATTACCTTCTTTTTCAGTTATTTTTAAGCTAGATACTATTTTATCATATTTGACTGGCTTCTAAATATTTTATACTATTAGATATACGCTCTGCCTTCTCTTCTATTTCAATCCAACTTGATAGCCAATTCTTATTTTCTTTTTCATAGAAAAGCTTCTGGTTACTTGAACTATACTTCAACTATAATTTCCCAAGTCCATATTAAAAGTCTATTTTAGTCCAACAGATCATGTATTTCTATGTCACATAATGATTATATTTTCTGTTATTTTTCTCATTGGAACCTGTAAATGGTTTCCTAAAATTTACTTTCTTTTTTAGTCCTCAAGATTCACATTAAAACAAAACAAAACCAAAATAAAGGAAAACAAAATGAAACCATATGTATGTCTACATAGACTTTATTTTTGACGCTATGACGATTCCATAAGAGGATTTCTACGCTCTTCCCAAGTAGAAGTTATTCTTAAAGTCCTCAGGCTATGCCTCTCATTCCTAAACAGGATTGTCTATTCTTAATGATGGATACGGGGACATACTTACATCGCTACTTCCTTATTACATTTCACTGGGGTGACACCTTAAGATCATTACTGTTACAAGAAATGGAAGATTCATTTCATTTCTCAGAGCTGCTTTGTATTTCTTTTACCTTGTGAAGAAGTGGATTGCTTTAGGAAGAAGCAAGTGTCAGGATAGGCTTGGTCATGCTACAGTAACCAACAATCCACATTTCAGTAGTTTACCCAAACAAATTTCCCTTCATGTTCATGATATATACCCAATGCAGATAATCAGAACAGCTTTATTTATTATTGCCACTCAGGGAATCAAACTCATGAATCTATTAATATTTTTGCTTCCAGGCTCTCTAAGGCAGGGAGAAGGGGACCTAGTGAATGATATCTAACTCTTAAAAGAACTATGTCTGGTTGCTGGTCACATTTCATTGGTCAAATTAAGTAATATGGACATTAAAAAAAAAAAAAAGAAAGAAAGTATAACCCTCGCATATACCTAAAAGGAAAAGAACCAGAATACTTTTGAATGATCCTATTGATTACCACAAAGTAACAAAATTCATGGGGAAAACAATAAAATTTGCTTATTAAATCTCAATCCTAGGCTCAGTTAATATCCTGACCTGGTAATAAAATGTAAAACCCTAAATTGATATTGGTCAATAAAGCAAGTATAAAATCACAAGTTTAAGGCTATCTGCTATTTGAATTCTTCTTGACTAGCCATCTTAATCTCCTTTAACACTTTGTACTTATCCTTTACATATAAACACAGTCGTTATAGCACTGAAAACACATTTATTATTTGCCTGTGCATATTCTTTGCCTGAAATATTTTTTGATCTGTTTAACTGAATTTTAAAATTCTTTGAGCCATATTCTCATGTCTAAAATTTTCATGAAAACATATCATGGCTCACTTTAGGGAAATTAACGCACTTAATGAAATGTGTTGTATCACTATTCCTACTACTTCTACCTTCTGTTTACTTAATTTAGCCTTGGTCTCCCTGGGTAAAAAAAAGTCTTAAACTTATATCATTATCCCTAAATTTATTGAAGCGGCTGGATGATCCTAACGGGAAAGAAGCTTGTTCTCCTGAGCAGGATTTTAAAAGTCTATCAAAACCTAGTCAAAACATTTAGGAGCATATATTCTCTCCAAAGAAACAGGTACAGTTATGAGCAAGATAGACACTCCAACTACCAAGGGTTATTGGCAATAAGTGAACATTTTCACAGTTAGTGATCTAATTACTGTCAAAGACTAAATTAAGTCCAAGGCAAAAATTAATAAAGTCCATTTACTCATGAGCTTGTGGAAGGGACTCCATCTGCTATCACTTTCATTTTTGCATGGCTCAAAGATGTGAGAAAGAGTAAAAAAAAACTGGCATATTTAGACAGGTTCTGATTGGCAAATACTCTTATTAAGGTGTGATTTTTTTTGAACCACGAAAACTTCCTAATTCGTCCTCAGGCACATCTGGAGGTCCTTGTTTGGCTTTAGGGATTAATAAAGCAAAAGAGGAAGGATCGTTCAGTGTTAGGAGCAGAGGGTTTTCTGAAAGCAGTAACTTCCTGAAACAAGTGAGGTTCGATGGAGTTTTTTTTTATCATTAAATTGTCATAAAGTGGCTGCCATGACAGGCTACTTCTCATTAGTATTGTAGGGAACACTATCAAAAGGAAGGATATGGCACTTAGGAATTATCTAATAGGTTCTGTGTCCCAGGCTGGGGTCAACAAAGGAAAGTTTCCTTAAATAAGTCAGATATCACATAAATTTGGATCCATGCATATCTTTTCATTTTGGCCTTGAGTACACAGTATTGCATAAAAGTTATTAGTATAGTTTTATTTCCATTTATACTTTTTTTTTTCTTAAAGATTTTATTTATTTATTCGACAGAGATAGAGACAGCCAGCGAGAGAGGGAACACAAGCAGGGGAGTGGGAGAGGAAGAAGCGGGCTCATAGCGGAGGAGCCTGATGTGGGGCTCGATCTCATAACGCGGGGATCACGCCCTGAGCCGAAGGCAGATGCTTAACCGCTATGCCACCCAGGCGCCCCCCATTTATACTTTAGAAATGGAAATATTTTTATGGAAAAAGTGAAGGCAGTGAATGGGTCATTCTCTTCTAGACCTTATACCACAGTTTTTCAACATCAGCACTATTTATACTTCAGACTGGGTGTTTCTTTATTGTGAGGGGTTGTCTTACAACTGTAAGATGCTTAGTAGCATCATTTCCCTCTGCCCACCGCATACCCACCAGATACCAGGAGCCCCACCCTCCAGTCATAAAAATTTCAAAATGTCACAGGACATTAACAAAAGGCCCCAGGGTGTAGGGGAGGCAAAATAGTTTCCAGTATAGAACTACTGACTTAAACTCAATTAACCATGGCTTGGCAAAGAGCTTCTTTATAATAATTAGACCACTCAAAGCAACTACATCTTTCAACCCTAGCATGTAGAAGTGATATTGACCTCATTAGTAATATTATAGTATATAGTGAAATGTGTATTATTTTTCAATAAATATTGTTTTAGATTTTTTTGAATGAATTCATTTGTGGAAGCTGATAGCAATTAATTTGACCCATCATTTTGCCTTATAAAAAAAGAACTTTGATAAAAATTAATACTGTTAAATAAATAAATCCGTAATCTTCCCCTTTCAGATACATGATAGTAGTATACTTCCTGGTCCTCACTGTGTATGCTTAAGGCACAAGTAACTTGTTCCAGCCATAGAAAAGTGAGCAGAAGCGACATGTGCCAATTGGTTTCCAGAACAATGAAATGCCAACCTGAGACTCACCTGAGCGTTCTTTCCTCTGTGTTGGGATTTAACAGTCACCTTAATAATTTTTACCATAAACATGCACAAGAGGTACTCCAGATTAAAGGCAGGTAATCTTTTTTTTAACTTAAAAAGCAAATAACTATACGGATTCTTGCATCTCAGTTTTTACCCCTGAAGCAACACAATGAGAGCCAGACCAAATCTACTGCGCATACAAAGTCTGTATCTCATATGAGAAACAGGAAAAGAAAATACATTTTCTTTTCTTATATACAGGAAAGAGGTAACTGCCTTTATCTGTCTTACAAAAAGAAGGGAAAAAAACCTTGCCCTCTGAAGAGGGAATGAAATGGATCCTGGGTTCTCGCTCTAACCTTTTAGAATGTAAATACTATCTTCAAGGGCCAGATATGCCTTCTTGCCCAACGCCTCCAACCCTGCCATTTCTTTGGTTTCTATGACCTAGAAGACATCTTCAAGGTCCTGAGCTTCATAAATCTCTACAGTTACCTCACTATCTATACAGTTGTACATTAATTACCCAAGGTTGCTTATGGCCCAGCAGTCCAATTCACAGGGGAAAAAAAAAGTGTTTAGAAAGCTCTAACTCTATAGCAATAAAAAAGTTTTTCTTAACACTCCACAAGTTTTACAAATCTTTGTCTGGTTTTGGTATAGGGTAATGCTAGCCTTGTAAACTAAGTCAGGAAGTATTCCCTCCACTTCTGTTGGCTAGAAATGGTTGTCAAGAATTGGTGTTATTACTTCTTGAAATGTTTGGTAGAATTATTGAGTGTAACCCTCTGGGCCTGGAGAGTTCTTTTTTTTTTTTTTTTAAGTTTTGAACTATTATTTAATATCTTTACTAATTTTAAGACTATTCAAAATATTTATTTAATCTAGAGTGAGTTTTGGCTGTTTATGGTTTTTGAAGAAATGGACTGTTTCAAATAGATTTACAAATTTACATGTGAAGAGATTTTGTAGTATTTGGGTTTGTTTGTTTGTTTGTTTGTTTGTTTGTTTTAGCATCTGCCAAGTCCCTAGCACGCATTCTCTATATATGTGGATAGATAGATAGATAGAATGACACAGATACATATATAATGGAATATTATACAGGCATTAAAAAAGAATAAGAAAACCCTGCCATTTGCCACAATATGGATGGGCCTTGAGATCATGAGGCTAACCGAAATAAGCTAGACAGAGTGAGAAAAATATTCTTTTCTAATATTAATATTTGAGGATATAAAGTTTCCTTTAACACTGTCTCAGCTGCATCCCACAAATTTTGATATGCTGTGTTTGTAATTCAGTTCAAAATATTTTCTAATTTCCCTTGAGATCTCTCTTTGACATGTGTATTTTGTAGAAGTGTGTAATTTAAATTCCAAATGTTTGGAGATTGTGTTTTATCTTTCTCTTACCGATTCCTAGCTTAATTTCATTATGGTCATGCATGATTTCAAATCTTTTGAATAAGTTTGTATTATTACCCAGAATAGGGTTTTAGTGTCTGCTCCATTGCACACTCGGAAGGAATATGCATTTTGCTGTTGTCGAGTGGAGTATTCTATAAATGCCAATCAGACCCAGTTGGTTCATGTTGTAGTTCACTTCTGCTATTTTTTTATTATTTAGATTCAATTAGCCAACATATAGCACATCATTAGTTTCAGATGTTGTGTTCAATACAGTTCTGCTATATTCTTACTGATTTTATGTCTATATTACTGAAAGCAGAGTCTTGAAGACTCCAACTGTAATTATGGATTTGTCTATTGATCCTGTAAGTTCTCTCAGTTTTGGTTTCATATATTTTGAAACTTTCATGTTAAGTACATACACTTTTAGGATTGCTATGTCTCCTTGGTAAATTTGCCCTTTCATCATTATGCAAGATCCCTCTTTATTTCTGATAAAATTTTGTTCTTAAGTCAAATTGGTTGATGTTAATCTAAGCCTTCCAATTTTCTTTTGATATGTATTTATTCAGCAGGTCTTTTCCTATTCTTTTACTTTTAATCTGGTTATCATTATATTTGAAGTGAGTTTCTTTTCAGAAATATATGGTATCCATTCTGAAAATACCTCATTTGTTTGTTTTTGTTTAATTGATGTGATCTGACCCATGCAATTTAATGTACTTGCTATTAAATTTGAGTTTACGTTTGTTGTTTTATTATATCTTTTCTATTTATTGACATGGTTTTTCATTCCTACCTTCTTTTAGATATTTTTAATATTTTAAAAATTACTTTATCAATTGTATTATTGACTACAACAATTTTTATAGTATTTTGAGCAGTTGTCTTCAGCATTAAATACACTACTTAACTTTTAATAATCTACTTATTTTACCACTTCAAGTGGAAGGTAGAAATCTTACCACCATATAAGTGCCTTTTCCTTCTCTGCTTATGTTAGTGTCTTATGTATTATAACCTCAAGCACTGAAAATTCATCAGATGATTTTATAATTTTTTGTCTCATATTTTTGAAAACTCAAAAATATATCAATAGTCTGTTTTATTTGCATCAATATTTATAACTTTTCTTGCTCTTCCATCATCCTGATATTCCAAGTTTCTTTCTGGTATCATTTTTCTTCTGTCAAAAGAGATTATCATAGTAAAATTTTACAACAGTTAAGCTGACCACACATTCTCTAAGTTTTGAGAAGTTTTATACCATTTTTATTTTTGAAGGATATTTTCATTGGATGTAGTTTTGGGGGCTGACAGTAGTTTTCTTCTAGCACCTTACAAATATGGAGACACTTCCTTCTAGCCTCTAAGAGAAATCTGTTACGATCAAATCATTATTCCCCAATAGGTAACACAATATTTCTCTCCCGTTGCTTTCAAGATTTTTTTCTTCCACTTTAATTTTCAGTACTTTGATTATGATGCAAATGGATATGGATTTCTTTGGGTTTATTCTGTTTGTGGTTCAGTGAGATTACTCAATCTAAGAGTTTATGGTTTTATCTAAATTTGGGAAGTTTTCTGCCATTATTTCTTCAATTTTTTTTTCCTACATTGCACTCTTTCCTTTCTTTCTGGACCCCCAATGACACATACATTAGTTCTCTTGGTATATTCCCATGGGTCCATGAGTTAATAGGGCTTTTATTTTTTCATCTTTTTTTCTCCATTCTTCAAATTGGATAATTTCCACTGGCCCACCTTCCCTATGTCATCTCCATTTTGCTATTAAACTTATCCTAATATTGAGCTCATCCCATGAGTTATTCTTTTTAAAAATGAACACATGTCAAAGATTTCATTCAGCTCATTAATTACTGTGGGAACCAGTAAGATGTTAAAAGCAGTTCAAAGAGATGTGATGAGTTAAGTGTTTATTTGTAATTTATAAAAGAAATGTTTGGGATAAGATTTTTGGGTTAGATACAAACTAATTAATGTCCTCCAGGACAATGGATTATAAATTTTGAGGTTATCTTTTTCTGCCAGACAGATTTTTACTCTTCTCATTTCTACCAAACAAAAAATTCACAATTTAAATGTAACTTCACTAAGTTCAGGCATTTCTAGAAGAACAAACAATGTGTTGAAGAAAGTGCATTCCCCTAGACAATCCCTAAGAAGGCTTTTGCCCCTAACTGTCATTGAAAAGACATGCTGCCCACATATTATCTGCCTTATTTGCAGTTTTTTGATAAGTTTCCTTAACAGTAGGAGAGGTAATAAGATTACTGGCTTGAGAAGTAACACTTTTGAAACACTGTATAATCACTCACAAGAAAGCCAAGAGTCTACACAATTAGAAACCAATGAAGCATTGGTGCTGTCCAGTTATACTGAGCAACTACACTGAGGTGTCACCCGCTTGTCAGCTGCAGCCATAGGAGCCTTAAGAGATTTCTGGAAGATGTATTTGAGCCTTTACAAATATTGGAAAGCCCAAGGCCCTCCACGAGATTTCTGGGAACCCCAAGAAAGCTTGCGTTCCCATGTGCTTCTCTGCCTCTGAGCCCTTGTTTTTGCTGAATTAGTTCGAATTAAGGATCCTCTCATTTTCTTGCTATCATTGTCATTGACAGAAAATGTGTCCGTTTCCTTAACTTACACTACCCAAAAATAAAATAAAACCCACTTACATAGGCACTTATAGGGACATCACTGGAAGGTTTAGGAAGATGGATTTACATTTCAAGTGCAAACAGCTTAACTATTAGCAATTAGTATTCCCCAAATGATGCTCCTGATTCTGCTCCCTTCTCACATATTTTCTCCTCTATTCCCCTTCTGTCTGACCAAGCAACTTGTTTAATTCTCATTAAAAAAAAATCATCATGGTTGCTAATTAACTCAGATGCTCAGAGTTTTAATTTCACTTTAAGCAGCTTATTTAAAAATGGTCTTGGGGCATCTGGGTGGCTCACTCAGTTAAGTGTCCAACTCTTGATTTCAGGTCTTGATCTCTGGGTTGTGGGATGGAGCCCTGGGCGGGGAATCCCTGCTCAGTGGCAGGGAGTCTGCTCCCCTGACCTCCCCCTGCACGCTCACTCTCTCTCAAATAAATAAATAGACCTTAAAAAATGGTGGTAGTAATGGAAGTTTGGTTCATCCTCTCAGAAAATTTCTGGTGCTACCTTATAAATAAAAATCTCCACCTTTTTTTTTTTATAATAAAGCATTAAATTTGCCCCCTCTGGAGAGCAATAGTGGTTTACCCTCCTTTGGGGACCACAGCTCCATAAACTGGAAAGGAAGTTTGCCTCACTCTCAGTTTTAGGTGCCTACAAACTGCCTTGCTTCCACCGTTGCCATCACTACCACCCTGCAGGTGGATTTGCCTGGGAGCTGGCATGAGAAAGATTGGAAAAAGGAAAAAAAAGAAGAAAAGATAATATGGGGATTTCCCCCACCGTCTCTTAATATTAGGAGACCCCCTGACTGTTCCTCAAGTGAGAACTAGAGGGAATCACCCAGACTGCTCTCTACAACATGCACTTCCAGATTTAGGCCAACTGTAAGTCTGGGCAGGTGAATACCAAAGCGGGGAACAAGATAAAGCCATCGCTTCTAGGCGGTACTTCAAATTCTGTTCTTCTCCCCCAATCTGCCTGTTACTAATTACTTTTGAGAGTCCTCAAATAGCTTTCCCATGAGTTCTGTTCAGGCTTATAGCTCTACCAGGGGGAGAGGCAGAGGAAGTACTCTATCTTATCCATAACTAGAACCTGTTTAGTGAGTTTAAGTGCTTTTGACTAAGAACTGGTTAGAATGGCTCTGCTTACATGTATATATCTTTTTTCAAATGGTTATTTTTGCCAAAATAATTTTAATAGCAAGCTGATGTAACCAGTACTCCATCAGGTGTTTGACTGCTTTCCTCATCGATGGCTATATATGTCATATGCCATATCTCCTACTCATTATTTAGCTATAAAGACAAATCTAAAACATATTGAGTATGTACTCTATGTACTTTCTAAGCACTTTGCATATATTAACCCATTAATCTTAAAACAAGCCTATGAGTTAAGTACTACCCTGAATTCATAGATATAGACCCTGAAGCATAGAAAAACTTGCTCTGAGTACCCAGCTAAAAGGTAGAGTCAGATCCAGAATCCAAATATTGGCAGAGGGTTTCCACAGTCTTTGCTCTTACCCAATATACTATATGTCTTTTCTGGTATAAATAATTAATATGTAGCATGCAATGAGCTGAATTGTGTCCCCTTCAAATTTCATATGCCCAATTCCTAATCCCTAGTACCTCAAGAATTTGACTGTATTTGGAGATAGGGTCTTTATAGGGGTGATTAAATCTCAATATTAAAGTTAAAATGAGGTCATATGGCTAGACCCTAATCCAATATGACTAGTGTCCATATAAGAAGAGTAAAATTTGGACATCAACATACATGGATGGAGGGAAGACACTGTGAAGACACGGGGCAAAGATGGCTATCTAAGAGCCAAAGAGAAAGAACTGGAACAGAATCTTCTCCTGGACTCTCAGAAAGAACTAACCCTAACAATACCTTGGTCTTGAACTTCTAGCCTCCAGAATTATGAAAAAAATAAATTTCTGTTTACGCCTCTCAGTCTATACTGCTTTGTTATAGCAGTGCTAGCAAACTAATATGGTAGGATAAATTTGATTCCCAAAATACCTAAGAAAATGACTGAAATATTAAAAATACTCAGTAAATATATGTTCATCTATTAATATTTGAATCATTTAGATAAGTTGAGGTAGGTGGGTAATTAATTTGATTTTTATCTTAGAAAGATATTTGTCAATATAATTTTCATATCTCAAAATAAGAGCTAGTTCTGTAGAGTCAAGCTACACAACAAGAGAACACTGGAGTGAAGAGGATAGACCCTCCCAGAAAAGGCAACAAGATACAAGCTTAAGAGCTATAGGGATGGCAGACAAGATTCCCTACAAGATTTGAGCCATGGGAATGGGATAGGGCCACCATTTTTTTCTTGTACATTTAAACCACTCGTACTGAAAATCCAAGTACATGTCACAATACATAGATTTTCTCTTTTTTTTTGCACAGTTTAGATATACTGGCATTTCTTTAGCACTTTTTAAATACTTTAAGATCTACTTCATTTGCCATTTAAAATTTAACTATCTTCTATAAAACTAAATGCTTCTTCTAGTAACACTTTGGTGTGGTTGCTTACTCCTAAAAGATATGGCCAGGGGAAATGGGACATCAGATTGTCGGTGTTAGAATAAATCTCTGAACATGTGGGCTTGTTCCAGAGACTGACTGAGGCTCAAGGGGAATGTTGGCTACAAATTATGAAGATTAGATCTGGTTGCTTACTCTAACATGATGGCCAGAAGCAAGCCTCACAAACTCTATGCATTTTTTTCTTTCTCTTTTTTTTCCCTGTGAGAATCAGCAATTATGCAAGGAGACAATAAAAAATGAAAGACAGGAAACCTCTATAAAAGATGAAAACTTGAGCACATTCACCCCCATCACTATTATAGATGCTAAGATCAACAAAGGAACATAAGCAGAGAGAAAATGCATACTAAACAGAGAACCAGGAAATGGTGCCATCAATGTGCCATAAATGTCAAAGAATTGTTATTGCACATAGCATATATGAGACCATATTAGAAGAGAAGCTGGATAATAAATCTCAAAAGAGAAAAAAATTTTGCTTTCCTGAGAGGAAAAAAAGGACTTTGATGTTGCAAGAAATGATCCAGAAAGGAACCCAGAAAGATTTTAAAATCTGGAGGTCAAAGGGATTTAAGGAAGAGGGAAGATCGTGAAAGACATGAAGAGCTCATAACATTGAGGGTTTTTTAATCTCTCTGGGATCAAGTGAAAATCAAACCAGCTGCTCCAAACTGGCAATGGGGAAGTGAGGTTGCAGCAATGGGACAGCAGGTGCACAGCAGTGCTTCTCCCTAGTCTAGCCAGGTTCTTCTCAGCTGTAGTGGACAGAGACGCAAGAAAAATGACATGGCTACAGCTGATGCCAGGAGTTTGAAGCCTAGGCAAACAGAAATTGAGTATGTGCATTGAGTAGAAGAATGACATGGAAGAGAGAAGAAAATTTGTCAAAAATGAATTATTTTTGAAGTAGAACTCAGTACTTGGGCTTCCTTCCAACTCATCCCACTTCACTCCAAATAGACTGATGTATCAACAATCTGGTGATGCAAAATTTTATCTACAAAGCCTTCCATTTAACAACAGAAAGGAGGATTCCAAGAGCATCTGGGAGGAAAAATAGTAGATAAAATAAAAGTCAGTCCACTCTATTTGGGAAGAACATGGCAGTCATGAAAAGAGTCTTTATTCAAAGAAAACTTATTAGAAAAAAAGATACCAATGAGTGGTCTGCTAAAATATTGTGCAACAAACAAAAAAATCATCCATATAGACAAAAGACAAGGATACTTTTTTAAAAAGATTTATTTATTTATTTTAGAAAGGGGGAGGGGCAGAAAGAGAGGGAGAGAAAGAATCTTTATCAGACTGCCTGCTGAGGGAGGAGCCCAACGCAGGGCTCGATCCCAGGACCCTAAGATCATGACTTGACCTGAAATCAAGAGTCAGATGCTTAACTGACTGAGCCATCCAGGCGCCCCAGGCAAGGATACACTTTTTTTTTTAAAGATTTTATTTTTTTTTTATTTATTCGACAGAGATAGAGACAGCCAGCGAGAGGGGGAACACAAGCAGGGAGAGTGGGAGAGGAAGAAGCAGGCTCATAGCGGAGGAGCCTGATGTGGGGCTCGATCCCATAACGCCGGGATCACGCCCTGAGCCAAAGGCAGACGCCCAACCACTATGCCACCCAGGCGCCCCAAGGATACATTTTTTAAACAAAAATATGGTTAAGGAAATAAAAATGAAATTTATAGATTATCTACTTTGTAATCTTACTCAAAAATATTGACTTTAAGAAAGTTTGGGGAAAAAAATAGATGAAAGACTACAGAATATAATAGACAATTGGTTAGTGTACAAATCAGAGAATGTAAAAAAATTAATACTCAATTAAGTTTTAAAATATTACAGCAGAGACAGTAAAATGACCTCCAAAATTTCACGAAACAATGATCAGGACACAGTGAACAGTGAACAAAGGTATAAAATATGAACAATTGATCTTGCTAAAGAAATGTTCAAAACAGAAACAAAAACAAATGGTTAAAAACCAAATCATGAAGCCAATAATTGTGAGCTGAAGAATGACTAACAATGATCAAGAGAATAATATAATTCAGGAAAAAAAGGAAAAGGAAAAGCATTTAACGTTTATCCAGTGATTTTGATTTAAAAAAAAAAAAAACGATGCGAGGGCAATCTGGCTGCGACATCTGTCACCCTATTGATCGCCAGGGTTGATCTGGCCGATCTGGCTGGCTAGGTGGGTGTCCTTTTCCTCCCTCACCACTCATGCGCCTCCCTCCCCAAGCTGCCTGTGCACTCAGTCAGGGAAGATGACCTTCCCGGATAGAAGAGGACCATTCTTTGGTCAAGGGTATAGGAGTAGCTGCGCTCCCCGGCTAGAACCTCCAAACAATCTCTCCCTGGCTGGTGCCATTTCCCATTCCCACCCGTCACCATTTGCAGGAGGATGTAGGGTCATCCAGCTGCCAAGACTCTGGGCGTATCCAGATGAGGCGCTGCATGTGGCGGTCTGCCTTTCTTTCAAAAAACAAAATCAGAAACCAAAAAAAGATAAAGAATTCACTATAGAAATACGAGTCCGAACTAATTAAATTGGCCTATCAATAAACAGGTCAGTATTTTATCTTCCAGTTGTCCTGTTTTGCTGAGGCAGAAACCTGACGTGGTAAATGGAAGCAGGTATTGAAGGGACCCCTAGTTTTAGGCTGCTACAAGAAACAAAGAGAATAAAATAAACAAAAGCCCCATGATGACCCAGCAATATCTTCCTTAGATTTTTATGATATGGATTAGCAAGTCTCTGGAATTTCTTATAATAGGTATAATCTGCTCTTTCCTACTGTGATTTTGCATTTCAGATTCTAGATTATTCTAGATTTGAATCCTACTCCCTGACTAAGGGGTGATGAGAAGTAGAAAATAGAATTGCTCAGATTTCTTGAGGTAATGGTAGATAACTTGAAGTAAGAAATCGATGTCACACCTAAAAACTCTTAGCTCAAGATAAAGAAAATTCAAGGAATTTATAGGACTCAGCTGAATAAATAGTTTTACTCAGTACAACTGTTGTGCTAATGCTATAGAAATTAAAATCTCTGAGATTCTTTTATAAACATTAGGGCATTTATGAGGAAAGATTTGGATTCTTAAAAATAAGTAAAATTCAATAAGAAGTGGGCCAGAAAATTTGATATCCTTCCAATAACAGCTTAAAAATATGGCCCTCAAATTCTTGACATTCCTAACATTGAGATATGGGGTCCAGATCCCCTCCCACCAAATCTGGACCCTGAGAATATTTGACTTGAATATGACAGAATTCATACTATGCTAGTTTCAAAGCCTCAGCCTGGGGAAAGTTGCAGCTTCCACTTCCTCTATCTTGAGATACTTGTTTTTGGGACCTGCTACCATATCACAAGGAAGCCCAAACTGGACAAAGTGGAGAGATCATATGGAATGGCCTTGTGTAGACATTGTGGTCCACAACTATCATCAACCCCCAGATAGGTGAGTGAAGATGCGTCCCAATGATTCCAGCTTCCATATTTAAATCACAGTCAGCATTCGAAGTCTGCCCTTCTGAAGCTTCAGAATCAGAAAGTAAAGATATTCTGTCCTCAGCATGACTTTTACAAATTTCTAACCCATAGAATCTGTATAATAAAGTGGTTGTTTTATGTCACAATACCTTGTAGTGTTTCTTTCTGTAGCAATATTAACTGAAACTCACCTACAAAAATCTTTACATGGCATCTTCTTGCAATCTTATATTGAGTTTTCTTGCCATAAGTGAATAATAATCCATAAGAAAATGTAATTTTTTCTCATATATGATTAAACCTCTGCAGACAATTTGAAGATGCTTAACTAAGGAGAAGAAAAAACCTGAAATTTGGATCAGACAGAATATATTGCAATGGATACAATAACTCAACTGAGATACTATATTCTGTGTTCAACAAGCAGCTACAGTTCCACGCTAGATTGACTAGACAAATCTGAACCAGTCACGGCTAAGGCTAACTGACCCTGAAAGGCCAAAAGCAGAGAAGAGAATTTAAAAATGTTGGGAGGAATACATTTTATGAATTCTATACCAAAATTAGGATATTTTGCCCATCCACTGCCTCATTCTTATGCACTGTTAAAATCCAGTAGACTTTTTATTCCCCCTTGTCAAGGGAATTTCAAAAGTCCTTTACCTTTCCTGCTTTCTTCATCAGCAAGGATGCATTTTCTGATTTGGACTGAAAGGAAGTCTGACGGGTCTAAGATAATAAATTTTCTTATCATTAACTTAAGCAGGGAGGTGACTTTAATTGTGACGCTGGCTCCACATATGGCCCTTGGTACTTAATGTACAGTTATTGACTTAGCAAGCATATTTTTCTTTTTTCCAATACATAGAGACCACACAAAGGCAAGCTGTCTCGCCTGCTGTGGGAACACTATGCCGATAAGGTTCTGCCACTTTATTACTGCCACAATCTAAGCTATAGAAACTTTAAGCCCTTGGAGCCTTTCAAGACATTAGACTAGTTTATTATATTAATGATGAAAGCCTGACAGAACTAAGTAAGCATGAGTAGTAAATTTCTTACAGGCTTTTCCTCAAAAATATGTGGTTGATGATAGACAGGAGAAAAATCTCACAACAAATGTAAGACACAGACACCTCAGTGAAGCTCCTGGAAGTATATTGCTCTAGGCTGGTCTGAGATATGCACACAAAGGAAAGACATAGCCTATGTCTTCTTTGATGAAAAAGAACATTTAATATTTCTTATGCTTAGTTGGATGACAACCATATTTGGATGCCCTTCTTCCACTTGTCAGAGGAAAAAAAATATTTTATGATTTAATGGAGGTCACAGTTGACAGCTTCTAGGATGATTCCCAATGATCCCTGCCTCCTGGTGATTAAGTCCTTTTTAATCCCATCCCCTTGAGTGTGGACTGGCTCTAGTGATGCGCTTCTAACAAATAGAATATTGCAAAATTGAAAGAATATCACTCCCATGATTAAGTTACCAAAAAAGTTTCTGGCTTTCTTCTTCTTCTCTCAGCTTTTCACTCTCATAAAGTCAGATACATGGTGGCAGCCTGATCTTTGAAGAGATCCATGTGTCAAGGAACTAAAGGAGGCTTCTGGCCAATATCCAGAAAGTAACTAATATCTGTAGTCCAATAGCTCTCAAGAAACTGACGCTTACCAACAGCTACATGAGTGAACATGGAAGAGATGCAGATTTTTCCTCCATTCAAGCCTTCAGATGAGACTATAGCCCTGGTTGTTTCAGCCTTGCAAAAGGCATTGAAGTAACAGGTACAGCTAAACTGTTTCCAGGCTCCTGACCCACAGAAACTGTGACATAAGTGGATTAAAACTTAAACTGTTGTTTTAATCCATTAAGTTTTAGAGTAATTTTTTAAATGTAGAAATAGTTAACTAATATACCACCTAAGATAGGCTAATGATCTGGTATTTCTGCCCCAAGTACTTTCTTACCTTTGATATTCAATATACCTGCCACAGACTAGAATATTATATGGCACCTGATGCAAACATACAGCAGAGTGGTGAAACTGAGAACCCCGAGGCCAGGATTACTTTAACAAGGACCTGTTTTGTTTTGTTTTGTTTTGTTTTGTTTTTTAAGAAAGAGCTCCTGGTGGTAAAGGAGCATATGACCAGTGGACCTAAATGGCAGCACAGGCCGGATGTTTTCTGAACCTCCTGGCTAAGCACACCCAAAAACGTTCCATCAGGAAGTTATCTCCAAAAAGAACGTAAAGACACAGATAGTCATACAAACACAACACCAGTACCTCGAATTCATTATATTATGACTTCATGATGTAATGGCCAGTTAAATGGTTACAAATTTGAGCCTACTGTAGAGATGGCATCACATAGTATGGCAGCACCAGCCGTTTGTGTTTTGCAGTAGTTTTAAAACCCTTCTCAGGGATTATCAGATAAAGGAGGGGAAAAAAAATCTTCGCATTGGCAGACCTTCCAAAACCTTGTTTTTCACTTTATCTGGGAGGGAGAGGTAGCCTCAGGTCAAGATGTATACTGATTCTTAGACAGTGACTGATAGTTCAGATATCTAATAAAGGACTTTGAATAGCAATATCAGAGGATTTTGTGAGAAGGAGTTTTGGTGAAAGAGCACCTTTCTAAGTATCTAAGAATGGACTTAGAGCAGTGCTACAAAATTACAGGCTTGTGACCATAAGACTTAAAAACAAAACAAAAGTTTTTCACTGAAGATGTCTTGAAAAGTACTGAAAAGAGTCTGAAAATATTTGTAACCCTCACCAAAAGGCTACCATTGCAAAACAGCCTCTCCAAATTCAGAAGGACAGGATGGGTCTCTGTGTATGTCCATTTGCCTTCTTTCCCAAACAGGCCAGTGTTGATACAATAACCCCAAGAAACAAAGTGTGTAAAGGGGCAGAGATGGGACAGATCCGTAGGTTTAACCATATGGAATTACATCTCACCAGGCTTGGCTTGGTCATCCCTCTTGCTGAGACCAATTCCAAACCTGTAATATGACACCATTCATTAGGGGCCCAGACAGCTCTCTGGTGGTAGGTTGATTACATGTGACCCCTTCTGTCATGAAGGGGGCAAAGATTTGTCCTCACCAAATAGACACCTAATCTAGAGTTGAAGTTACTTTCCCTGCCTCTGTCAATATCATTCATCCATGAAATTACTCAATGCTTTATACTCTGCATCCAACCAAGAAACCAATTCAAAATAAAGGAAGTAAACGAGGTGCTGTTGCTTGTGAAATTCACTGGTGTTATTTCTTATCCATCAGCTGTAAGCAACTGGTTCTCGAAATAATAGAAAAGCCTATTGGAAGCTGGGGGACAATACATTTGGATTATAGGATGCTGTTTCTCTCGTAGAGATAATCTATTTCTATCCCATAGAGATAAACCCAGTGCCATGAGCTAAGGACCAGTGGTGGAGGGGATAAAGGTGTCTATCAGGATTAGAGCTAATAGCCCACCTTGAAAATTTTTAATTTCTTGGGTTGTACCAGACTAGAGGCTTTCTTATGCAAAAAGAATCATGGTTTCTCTGAACTGGAGAAACTGAAAGTGTGACTTAGCTTTACGTAACTCCTAACGTAAATGGAGAAATTATGAAAAAAGAATACTTGCTGAGATTACTGAATCTGCCCATCCAGAATAATGACTCCTATTGGCTGCCTCCTGTTCTACCATCTCAATAGTCAAGACTTCATTTTCTTCATATCGAGATCTGCCCTCGCTTCTCCATGCAAGTAAAGTTGCCAAGCGAATCCATGTGGAATATAGAAAGGGTAGTGGAGGTGGTAAGTCACATCCATACATCACTTGCAAATTCAAGGACACTGGAATTTCAGAGTTGCCATAAGAAACAGATTATATATTTTAACACGCACGTTTCTTGCATTCCCCTATCATCTGTAGGATATATTTGTAAAGGGAAAAATATTATTTTCCTCATAGATACAGAAAACTGAAATTTGATCAAGACAGATATAGAGGAAGGATAAGCATAACTAAAATATTTTAGAGTCAGAAAATAGAGTACAAATTAGAATCTCTTCAGCTGCAAGTAACATAAAATGTTTTTAAGTAAATCACATAATGGAAAGTTTAAAGTAGAGCAAGTTTTGCTTCATTTCCCTTGGCAATCAGCTAGCGCTTTTCTCTCCTCTCTCCATCAGCTTCTACCCAGGTGGCAGCCAATGGCGTTCAGCAGATTGGACCTCACATCTGGGCACTGGATCATACAGAGTATAAGATACCATTACTTCGAAGCTTCATGTATCTAAAGCCAGCATATTTTTCAAAGGAGCCTCTGGGACTTTTCTTCTCAGAATTCACCAGCCTAGGTCTAATCTCAAATAATCTCTGACAAAGAAGGTGCATTACACACAGGTCGGTGAAGCTGGGGTGTATGATCACTGTGGAAGCGCATGTGTTTGTGTAAAAAGACAAATAAAATACATGAATTGAAATTGCATCGGTGTTGAAAAGAGTGAAATGGAGGCAGATCTGAAAGGATTTATCAGCAATGTACATGACAACAGAGACCACAGAATATGAAATGTGAATGCAGAAACTGGAAGTAAAAATGGCTTGTCTCCTGTTGGAACGGATGAGTGCACGTATGGTTGTACCTGGTGATAGATGGATCATACTAGAATCATGTCCATTTGGGAATCTTTGAGTGTACGGAAGAATAGTTTATTTGGGTTCCCACAGGTGGACCACCCCATGGCTATGTCTATGCTACCTGACCCTGTACCTTTGGTCATAGCTAACTCAATTAATGGTAGACTGTTGACCCACTGGGACCATTTAGGTTCTCGTTCTCTAGAATTTGAAGTCTGCCTGGAATAAACCAAAGACTGAAGATGCCTGACGATGTTATCCTATTTGTAGTGAGTTGGAAAAAAAAGATCCATAAACTCCAACTAGCGGGAATCTCAGAGCTGCTCTTATTCACGTGTCTCCTGTGGTTTGTTTGTGTATCTATCCATCAATACTGATCAACTCTAATACTCACCCAGTAATTCCTGTTTTTTGCTGAAGCTTTTGTTTTCTGTTGTTGACACCCTGATACAATATTAGCTAATACTGGTATGCTGTCAAATTGGAAATCACTGATATAGTTCAAACCTTTTAATCTATTCACAAAGAAAGTGGACTCTAAAAAGTGTAAATTGGCTTATTCAAGGATACTCAGATTCTTGGAAATTAAACTGTAATTAGAACCCACATCCCCATAACACTGGCCAATGAATTTTTTTGAGATACATGTAAAAATGCTGAGTGCCTGACAATGCAGCCCAAACTCTAATTTAGAACTTTTCTTTAGAAAGTTTCCACCAGTGTTTTGCAGACACCCTGGGGGATTGCTGACCCCATTGAAAGTTCTGTGAACTACTTCTTGATATTTTCTAGGATTTAGTAACCTTTTCTTCTTTTCCTAGACACATTTTATTTTGAGCTCTCCACCCTTCTACCACTGTAAACTTTTCCCATTTTAACCTTAAGACATTTGAGGAATAAAAAGAGTTCCTGATCGTAAACCATATGGGTACCCCTCCCTTACAGTACAGTCTTGTGATACTAAATAACAACAATTATCTGTTTTCTCAGATAGACTCATGAGGGGAGAGGTCTAAAAATGCCCTTAAAGGAGAGTGTAATACAACAAAAAGGGCAAACGAAAAACAAACCAGGGGCATAAAAATTTTTAAAAACTTGTTAGGTAAAATAATCAGAACAACAACCGTGGGTTCAGCCTGAATTTATCTGGATTCTGACAACATGTTGACCTTCAATCAATTTGTTTTATTTCCTTGAAATAACATTCTCTGATCTTTGTCAGGTCTCATTCAATTCCATCCACCTCGGCCTTGAAGGATGTCAAACTTCTAGGAAATATAGCAAGAATGTTTATGTCCATTATTTTTTCTAGATTGTGGAATCCAAACAAAAGTTGATGCTTTGGATCTATGAATCCTTCATTTTCAGACATAATGAGCAAAAGACCAACTAAATCTCTGAGAGAGCACTGACCCATTCTTAGATACTGAAGTTGTAGAAGCAGACAGGATAAACACTTGTCTGCCTTGTGTCCTTCAGAAAGAATGGGTTGGGATTCCTGAATAATAAACCAGAAGGATTTTGAAGAAAATAATGGTATTTTATCAATGTGGTTGACTACAGACTGAATGTGTGACTGAGCCTGGTCAGCAGAATAGAACAATCTACTTTCTAGCTTTTGGTCAGAGAGAATGGTCCCAGGTTCTTCACCTTTCAGTTCTCTTGGTAGAGCCTCTGGAGCAGATCACATCTTCAGTCAAGGGAATTTAAAGAGCTGGATTCAATAACTCTGACAACCCACAATAAAGGCAGTTTCTTAAATCACTCTGATTTGTACCACTGCTCAGGTAATTAGGATCATTTGTTCATTTAGTCAAGCCCTGTTTTAAATTCCAGTTCCAGCGACAAAGTTCTTGTCCTGTTTTCTCTGATTATCTTTGCCCTGTAGATCAGGAGCTGATAAACCACAACCCAGCCCACTTCTTGCTTTCATAAGTTAAGTCTTATTAAACAGTCATGCCTATTTGTTTATGAATTGTGTATAGCTACTATTATGTTAATAATGGCAGAGTTCCATAGATGTGACAGACACTATATGGCCTACAAAGCTGAACGTATTATCTGGCCCATTACAGAAAAAGTTCCTGTCCTCTAACCAAAACCCTGGCTCAAGCTTCTGCCAGGTGCCCTAACATCCAGCCCGATGTTCTTATCTTTGATCTGCGATTAGTGCATCTGATATCTATTTGGATATTTTTCTCAATTTCCTCTGCATTTTTTATTGCGATACAGTTTTTAATTTTTTTTAAATTTTGGAAGATGCTACAATATTACAGAGAGTTCCTGTATTTTTACATTCACTTTTCCCCTAATACATTTATCATAACTAATGAAAAAATATTGACCCGCTATTATTAACTACAGCCTATAATTTATTCAGATTGATTTCCTTAGCCTTTGTCTAATATTCCTTCTCTGTTCCAAGATTCCATCCAGGATACCACATTATATTTGGTCTTCATATCTCTTTCCGATACTTTACCCTGTGATAGTTTTTCAGTCTTTGTTTCCGACGACCTTGAAAGTTTGGAGAAGTACTGGTCATGCATTTTTGTAGAACACTCTTCAATTTGGGTTGGTGTGATGTTTTTCTCATGGTTAGATGGGGATTAAGAGTTTTGAGGTGAAAAAGCACAAACATCAAGGTTACATAAAATCAAAATAATTTATCACCGTTGTTGACCTTCAGCGACTGGCTAACACAGTGGTCGTCTGTCAGGTTTCTTCACTATTAACCACTCTCCCCACTTCTCATACTGTATTCTTTAGAAAGAAGTCTCTATGCATTGTTTTTTGCATTTTTTATCAGGCTTTCTATAGCCAAGTACTATCTTTATCCTTTGGCTTCGCCATATGATTCTCCAGCGTGTTTTTGCTGATGCCTGCATGGATTCATGCTTATTTTCTGCCACCAGACGCTCTGGAATACCACACTACCATCTCTTAGGCCTCCCTCTCACCTTTCATTGTTTGTGTTCTGGTGGACCTACCTACTTTCCCTATTGTTTGTCTCTGCTGTGAATTGTGTTCTTGCCAGTCAAGGTCACTTACAGCAAAACAGACGTGATTTGGCATAGATTCAGACATGGAAGTTGAAAGAAATGAAACAATCTGTAATTATTATCACGAACATTTAATGACATGAAGAAATCAAATGATGATTCCAAATACGGTGAGTTGGTGATGACGGGGGGACATTAAAGTGACTTTATTTAGTAGGTACTTGGATATATGTGAGCAAAGCCCATTGTGTTGAGAGAACTAGATTTGTAGAATTGTTGAGGATAGATAGGCTCTGGAGTACAATAATGGATATTAACAGCATACAATTATATATGAAAATAGCACATTGATGTAATTATCTATTTTCAGAAAAGGCAAAAATTTAACCAGGCTTAGGATGCATTGGTACAGGAGAGGTCATGAAGACTCACAAAGCAGAACGTCAGGGGATGTCTCAGAAAAACGTTTTAACCAATTCAAAGCTGCAGAAGGTTTACATAAAAAAAATAAAAATGAGGATAAGGTGGAGGATCTACTCAAACAAGAAACCTATTGCTCCCGGCCAAATTAGAATATAAGATAAGCTTTGTGAAAATCATGCTGGCGGTCAAGTGAACACTTTTAAGAACTGGAGATCATTACAATGCAGGAAAGCATTTAAGCTGCTACTTAGCTGAAGGTTGGAATTAAAAGTACAGCCTGCCCTTGGATCTATTCATAGAAGCTGTAATGTTTATTAGCATGTGAGAGACAGTCATTAAGGTGTTACTGCCTTAATTTGTATCAGGACATATAAGAAATAATTTAATTAGGTATTAAACAGTTTTTCAATTTTTTTAAAAAAAAATTTCATATTTAATCTCTGACCAATTTGGGATTCACTAACAATTTCTTTCTAGGTAGCTTAAGTCCATGAACTCAAACTTGTAGAATATGAAGCATCTAAATTTTAGTGACTACATGTTTTTGTTTTTTCTGAGTGCATTTGTTAGCTTTGAGTGAATTTCGATTAAGAAAAGCAACAAATTACATTGATAAACACTGCAGTTAAGTGCCAGTTTCTGAGGTACAGACTCCAGCTGTGTGTTTTCTCATCTATGAAGAGGTTTAGGAGGGGAAGTTAACCTTGTTCTCCCTGTTCTTTGTAAAGTGAAGCTCTCCCCTTTGAGATAGGTGATAATTAGAACAAGGAGTGTGGCATTTAACCAAAACATTTGACTACATAATTAGATAGCCTTAGTTTTATTTAGATAGCACAAAGAAGCTGCAGGCTTCCTGAAAGCAACGGGCAGACTCCCCAAACCTCCCTTGGAGATGTTCCTCTGTAGGAGCCTTGCCTGAGAAAGGGCTCCGGAGTGGGCTCCATTGATGCTGGCGGCAATGGTGGCTTTACAATGCCTGTGAAGGCGGGGTTTGGCTCCCTGTACTGTCAGACCTTGTTTTCATCCTCTTGCTTTGTCTCTAAATACATCCAGATTTTTTTTTTCTCCTATGAAGCACACTGTTCCCAATGGGAGTTCTGAGTGAAAAGCTAAAGCTATAATTTGCTTTAGTGAAATATAGAAAATAAATGCATAAAGTATTTCTCCAGAGGCAGGTTTGAATTCTACTGCCTTAAATATTAGAAAAAATGATTGGTACATGTTACTTACTCGTTTTATCCAATTTTACTCAAAAAGGCGTATTGGTACATATGTTTAAATATTTTATATTAGCCATATATTCACAACCTTTGCTTATTGTTATTATTTATTATTACCTTTTGCTGCCTTTTAAATCCGAACCCCTGCTGCCTTTAACTTTTGAATTATTGACACATTTTACAGCTTTGACTTTAGGGTCATGGTGTTCTCATAATTATCTGTGTAATCAATTCTGTATTGATTCAGTGATAAGGGTATTGAACTGCTGGTCAACCTTGTAAACAGCATGTTTCTTAGATCAATTGGAACTGATCTTTCTTCAGACTGCGATGAAAACTGTACAAGACTGAAATAAAAGTAACAACTCTCAGGAATGTGAATGAACACACATTCATCATCATTTACTTAAGAATCTGGGATACAAATCATGAGATACAAAGATGCTGATTCAGTGTTGGAAGATTAGCAATGTCTTCATTTGCATATATTTCTTTCCTCCCCACCAATGGATTAATGACGCCATAATAGGTATCTTTACCTAGAATAGTATTACAATGGATGGACATGGAGATCCTGTATTCAGGTTACTACTTGAAGGAACTACTTTATTGTCTCAACTACTGAGAGCTTTACCAGCCCCTTCAGAGATGGACCTAGCTACAGAAAGGCACCTTGCAAGGGTGCTCCACATGCAGCGACTGATGGAGGCTAGGTTATGAAGGCCTGGTCATTTTGGCCCCATGTGAGATAACACTGGTGAGACATTCCTGCTCTAGCGCTTCCTGTGGAGCAGGCCAAAGTGTTTCCCGGCCTGTATCACAGCTCAACTTGTTCCTCTGCCTAATCTTTCCTTTCTCCTTCCTCCCTCTTCTATATCCCACCACTACACTCTGTCTCAGAATCTGCTTTCAGAGGAAGCTGCCACAAAAGCCTTGCTGGGATCCAGCCTTATGCGAATAGTAGTCTGGGTGAGAGGTCTTTCCAAAGAGCCACTCAGTGCTAGCTGCTAGCTGTACTCCATTAAGATTGTATGTCTGCACCCTGAGACATGGCAACAATTCTAACATTCCCTCAAGATACATGGCACTTGAAGGGTGACAGCAAACCCAGATGTTGTGCCAATATTATAGGGTGGCCGAAACAATAAGTGATGATACTTAAAATATAAAGAGAAAGTCAAAACTAGAACAATTTCATTCCTTTGGGGTGGTAAAATTAATGTAGCAAATAAGACCTAAGCATAAAGGACTCTGAGGCCAATCGAGTTCTAAGAGGGCAGATGGGGTGAGCGAGGGCATCCCTGTAGAGATGGTGACTTAACAGGATGAAACAGAAATAATATGTTAACTGATAGAAAACACCAACCAACTTATTTCCTCACCACTAGAGAATCAACACTTGAAAGATGATCTTATAAAGACCTGGAGAAAGGGCCTCCTATTTAACCCTAGAATCACCTAAAGTCTAAATCAACACTCAAAGGTTTTCCTGGATTGAACAAGGCCTCAGGAATTCCTCTAGAATAAACGCAGAGTGAAGAAACTTTCGAGATATACATGCTTTGGGTTTCATTCTGATGAATAGACTAAAGTGAGATTTACTACCAGGAACGCAGAATGAAGTGATACATAACCTGATACAACCCAGCCATCCCACCACAGTCTTCTCTGAGGTCTGGTTGGCCCACAAGATTAGGGCAATTATCTCAGTGTGTGGTGTGAGCTAAAGAGGTGCAGAAATATAGACAAGATTCTAAAACTTCATCAGAAAACAGCTTCCTAAAGGAAATAAGAATTTTTCTGTAATTTATTTAATTCATATTAATGGGGATTCTTTTGCAGAGATGTACGCTTATCACAACAATAATGAATCACCTCATCTGAAGCTGATAACGATCGTTTATGTGAAAGTACTTTGTAAATTTAAACAGACATAAGATGTTAGTTATCACTGACACAGTGCCTGGAACAGCAGGCAATCAATAAATGTTAATTGCATGGTGAGTGAAACTACTGGAAACATTATTATCTTTATTAGTAGTAGTATGAAGGAATCTATTTGCCTTTGTTATACATCAGTTTTTACATTTAGTAATTAATATGTAATTAGATAAAATATACTTTTGTATAATTTCAGAGTCAACATTCCATGGATAATGTAGGCACAATCTTATTTTCATTTTTTTAAGTTTTTATCTCAATTCCAGTTTGTTAACATGCAAGACACAATCTTGCTTTTAGATAATCCCAAAAAAAAGGAATGTTGTGGGGTGTTTTGTTTTGTTTTTGTTTTGTGGTTTTTGGGGGGGGTTGGTCTCTATTGTAAGAAATCCCACTAAGAGTCCTGGTTTATCTTGTCGTTTTATATTTTATGGAAGGCTATTGATGAAGCACCCACTCCTATGACTGCTAAAATATAAGGGATCTCCGATCACTTATGAATTCAGAATGCCTCACTTTATGTTCTTTTCAGAGAAGAAAACCTCAGATAATCTGCTATCAAAGTTTTATCCAAAGCCCAGATGAGAGAAAGAATATTTATGGAAACTTGACAGATTTATAGTCCATTCATTTTATCTTTAAATGAAGCTGAGCTCCCTGAGGGAAATATGCAAAGATCATACTATTTGATTTTCTTGTCTAATTACAAGGCTCTTTCAAAGAAAGAATAATATTTAAAAAGTAGCAATGAAAGATATCCTCTTATGTCTTTTTTTTCCTTTCATTTTTAAACGCTTTTGGCTTTGAGTGTGTTCGAGAATCTGGTAAGAAACATGAACCTGCTCCCCAGAAAAATCTAAATCTACAAAAAAACTGTGTATATATACACACTTACTTATACCCTTACTTTCACTAGTACAGAGACTCTTTGATGCTCATTGATGGACTTTAGGGACCTACAGACAAGAAGTTGAAACTTCCCCCTAGTAATTCCAGTGTTTGTCTTTAAGCATCCTACTGGCTATTGGCTTCAACTAATGTTTTATTGTTACTTTATTAGGAGTTTTATACAAGATATTGAATTTCCTCAAGGACTTTTTTATGATTTATTGAGACAATTTTCTAATTTGATCTATTAATATGATGATTTAAATTAATAGCTTTTTCTGCTATGAGAAATTTTGGCATCCCTGAACTAAATTAACTTGGTCTCGTTATATTTTCTGGTACATTTGGCAACTTTTTGCTATAATCACTCTCAATAAAAAGATACTCTTCATCACAGTATTCAATGATGTTCTGTAGGTGTGATAATACATAACTTTAAAAACACTGCCAAGAAAATAATTTTGTCAAAAATCTAGCCATATCTATATCTACATCTATATCTGTATCTATATATCTATTCAGATACCTTTAATAAGCTAATGTGATACTGTTCCAGTATTAAAATCTCAGACATTTGTACCTAAGTTCAAAATTTGGGGGTTAGTTGCATTTTAAATATTTTCTAGAATAAATATTTTAGTAATTGTGTAACAAAAAGAAAAAAGAAATAAAAGGTGCTCACTACCCCCAAAGTAGGAGGTTGATGTCAAAGCCTATACACCCTTGCATTTTGAGTCTATAGATTGCACTCCAAACCTATGATCAGAATCCTCAGAATTTGTTCCCGAGCTTTGAAATCATAATACTGTCAACAAGCTTGCCTCATTTCCCATGATGGCTGGTCAAGTTATTGTTCAGAGTTGTGCCATGATCCCAGGGAAGACAGTAATGAATGATGATAAGAGATTTTGCTTGCAGGAAAAACATCTAAACCACAAACACAGTCCTGCTTCTAAGAATCTTTGGAATTAAACTAAGCATGCTGCTGCACATTGAGAATAGTAGATGCTCTAGATGTTTCAGCAGTGAGAGGCAAATGAACCACAGTCTGACAAAAGAGTTAAGTAGTTGGACGTGGCCAAATGGTTTGGGACTACGGGGGCAGATACGATAGTTAATGAACCAGCAGGAGAAAATATGTATTTGTATGGAATTTTCAAAAAACAGATGGGCCTCTTGCGGTTGGAATTGTTCATTCATACACCCACTAAAAACAAAGAAATAGGGCAGATCTCTAGGGTAGATCAAGAAAAAGTATCGGTAGTATTTTGTATTTACTCATTTCTTTACATATGTGTTCATCAAATATATATAAAGACACTGGTCCAGCCACTGTAGAAGTTAGAGAAAAATATTAAAAATTGCTTCTGAAAACCCAAAGCATTACTCAATATCATTGTATCAAATTCCATTTGTGATCATTAATACTAATGATTTGCTCCTCTGGAAGGTCCAATTGACATACAGGATTCATTTTATGGCTCTCTGAAACAAGGCAGTACAAATGTATGCGTAGGTGAACCCATTCAATGCAGCCTTGGGCAGGAAGGACACCTTTAATTCAAAAAGCCCTTGGGACTGTAGCTATAGTTTGTCTCCACTACCTTCTGATATGAGATTCCTGATACTTTTTTCTGGCTCCGGTCATGGCTTTTTTGTGTCCCCCACCCTTGATTTCTCAAGCAAATAAATTTCTTTCCCCTGAACAACTTGCTGCACTAGTGCTAACCCTGCCTCAAAGGAGCTGAAGCTGTCCAGTTCGACAAACAGCCCCGTAAAAAGGAACTGCACTTGGAAAACATAATATGCTCGGTTTTTTAAGCCATCAAGTTAGCACATTCCAAAAATTGAGTAGATCCAATCAATTATGCCACTCAGGCTGACAAAAATTGCAGAATCAACGGATTCAGATATTAATAACATCAGAATGAACTGCCATTGCTTGTTTGTGACTTTTCTATTGACAAGTCATTTAATTGTTATGTATTGCAACCCCAAACTGTGTCATGTTAGGAAAAAAAGTATTTTTTGAAATGAACCAACACCAACAGGGAGAATAAAATTTGACCCAGACTCTTGAAAATCGGACATACCCACATGGAGCAGTCATTCTTGTTACTTTGTGTTTTGAATTTTCATGTCCTGTACACCTTTTCTTTTGGATTTTGCCAACTAAGACATATTTGTCTTATTTTCTTTTTAAAATATTCTAATAACAAAGTATGTGTACGTGTGTGTCTTAGTAACCGAGATTGTAATATAAATACATACCATGGTTTCAAATAATGTTTTTAAATAAAAAGTTTGAGATTTAAAATACATGGGAAAATTATTTGTTATGAAAGCAACACTTACTTCCTACTCCTCATATTTCCAAGTAGAGGCTCAGATGAACTCCATCTCTTCTGTATTTCTTACTGCTGCTCACAGAAAATAAGTGAGCTACCTGATAAAGGAGTGACATCTTTAATTTATATTTCTCAATTGGGTGAAGTCAGTCTATTAAAACTTCATAAGCACTGGTGCTTAAGGCTACTTTCTTTTCATTCAGGTTCTAGGTGAATGTGTCTGTTCTGAAATCTAAATTTTCCCACAGATGTGAGGTCCCAAGTTCTATGGGAAGGGCACAGGAGGGGCTAGGAGTAGAAAGTATCAGCAACCCCATTTGGTGACATATCTGAGACTTGTCGGCCACCCCAGATTGTATCCATAATAAAGCTAACACTTAGGGGCATCTGGGTGACTTGGTTGAGCAAATGCTCTTGATTTCAGCTCAGGTCATGATCGAGCTCTGCCTCCGGCTTCTTGCTCAGTGCGCAGTCTGCTTGTCTCTCTCTCTTTGCTCCTACCCCTGCTCACGCTCTCTCTCTCTCTCTCTCAAATAAATGACCAAAATAAATAAATGAAGCTAACACTTAAATTTCCATTAGTCTGAGTATCTCTCTGTATGTTGGTTCCAAACTTGGGCAGAAAATAGGCACAACATCTATTGGCAGCCCGTAACCTCAACGGTCTCAAAATACAATTTGTTGATTATGCATTTCCTTGCCAACTGATGATAATGATTTTTGGTTATTTGTAGGGTCAGCTTTGTATAACTTCAGAACCACAAAAATCCATCCAGACGGGATGCAAATATTATCCACAAATAGACTGATACTTTATCGCTTTTGGAACCCAGAGGGACCAACTTAGTTATGCACGAATTTTTCCCTAGCTCTCTTTGTCCTACTTCTTATTGACTATTTTTGATTATTGCTTTCTCTACCATTATTAGTTCTCAGCATATTGCACAATTTTTTTTTCTGCAAAGGTATCCAGAAACAGCAAAGTAAGTCTTAGCTTTGGACTTATATTTTGTTCGCATTTTAAACTTTTTGATAGGATAATGTTAACATACAATTGCCGATAAGCCCAGGTTTATCTCATAGTCAGTGATATGTTTTCTTCAGTTAGAACAGTTTGTCCGTGATGTAAATATACAAAATAAGGCACATGGAAACACTCGGCATTTTTATTCAACATCAATTTCACCGAGTGACCCTATACATGAGACATTGGCTCTAAGATTGCTCAGCACAGAAAATATAAAGCATGACTAAACTAAGTTTTTACTCTACAATGATTGTTTTGCTATTTAAAGCAGGCATATCCTAAAATGAGCATATTTTTTGTCACTGTTTCTGTTTGCCACTATTTACTTTAAGTTAGAGCCAAATCTTTTATGAATATGAAACTGGTTCAAGAATTGGACAATTGAGCTCAAAAGGTTCTGTCAATTGCTTTCCTCAAACTTATTTTCCTGACCAAAAAAAAAAAAAAAAAACCCAACAACAACAACAAAAAAAACCCAACACAATGCAATTTATATCTAAAAGAAATATCCATTTCCTCTCACAAACCAACCATGCACAGTTAAGCCTGCTGAATAAAGATAGAAAAACATAGGATGAAATCAGCTATTCAGACTTAAAGTATTAGCAGCAGCATATAGCATGTTAGGAAATAGGAAAGAGTTATAAAAGGTTTTTTCAGGGAGGGTAGGTAATAGAATAAGTGTTTTGTTTTATAAAATTGCTTATTTTAAGGAATTCAGGCATAATCCATAAGCCACGATTGTTAAAATGGATAAATAATATTCCTAATATTCTCTGTGACAGATACCTGCCAACTCTGTCATAACTAGAAGGATAGTTAAATAGCTACTCAAAGGTAGATAAACAGGTAGACATTTTTATAGGTTTCACTCTCTATATGCTGTTTTGATAAACGGTATTGTAATTTTAGAGGAATTTAACAGAAGAAAAAACTCAGTGAATCTGAGGTAAAATTGAATGATTCAATGATTTATTTTTTTTCAATATGTCTTCACTCAAGACACAGTATTTTAAAAACTTAAGGGAAGATACAGTAAATTTCTTTCCCATAGAGGTCTTCTTGGATGCTGTATGTAGCTAATTTCCCATATTTGTTGCTATCTCATTATCCTGATTTGATTCCTTTAAGGCATTTGTCCACTAAATAAAATTATTGACAATTTAAATGTGCTCCCTCTCTCTCTCTTTCTTCCCTAGAATGTAATACTCTTGACAGAAACTTTATAACACCATTTCTAGGTCCCAAGTATTGACTAAGTACAGAAATGGTAAGGAAAGTAGTGCTCTTATACTTCTTCCCACCTCTTCTTTCACCAAGTATTATTATTATTATATTATATTACTATTTTTACATTGTCAAGGTGTAATACAATTATATTGTTCTATAATCTCAATTCCTACCTGTGTTTAGTCCCAGTTCTGTGTGAAAATTAAGTAAATGCTCGCCCACAGTTTCTCCTTTTCAGGGTTCTGCATTTTGACTCAAGACTGAATTAGCTGCACTTGGCCAGTGGGAAAATTTTCCAGGAGTCACTAAATGTAATTTCCTTGAGTTGGGTGATATTTGAGGATGTCTGTTCACTGCCTTCATACTTAAAACTCCTATCATTTGGATAGATTATTACTGAAACACAATTTCTTTTTTCCACACAATCTTACAGGCATTGTTTCTTTGTCTTCTGGTGTTTATGTTGCAGTGAAAAAGTCTTAAGTCAGCCAAAACTTTCCATCCTTAAGGACAATATGTCTTTGTGCCCGAATATGCAAACATTTCTCTATTCTTAGAAATTTAATAATTTGCCAGGCTGTGTACAAATGTTGATTATTCTCAACTGATAGATAGATAGACAGATGATAGATAGAGATTTTTTTTTTTTTTAAGAACACAGTGCTCTTCTCATCTTTTTTCTTTCCATTGGTTGGCTTCTCTACTTTAGGAAAACAGATTACACTTACGTCTGTTCACCTATATCTTTCCTCACATTACATTTCCTTCATTGTATTTACTTTTTCCGTCTATGTCATCTATTATTTCTCAAGGCTTTCCTATACATGAAGGGGAAATAGTCATTAAACAACACACAAATAAATATTATAAATTACAAACTGTGATAAATGCCATACAGGAAAAAAAGTTGATGTCCTTATGGAGTTATGAGAGGCCCTAATTTAGATCCTGTAGTCAAGAAGGAATTCTCAGAGGGGCGCCTGGGTGGCCCAGCGGTTAAGCATCTGCCTTCAGCTCAGGGCGTGATCCCGGCGTTGTGGGATCGAGCCCCATATCAGGCTCCTCCGCTAGGAGCCTGCTTCTTCCTCTCCCTCTCCCCCTGCTTGTGTTCCCTCTCTCGCTGGCTGTCTGTATCTCTGTCAAATAAATAAATAAAATCTTTAAAAAAAAAAAAAAAAAGAAGGAATTCTCAGAAAAAGGAATATTTAAGTTGGGATATAAAGGCTGAATTAGAGTTCATAAGGTGAAGATTTGGGAAGAATCACTTCATTTGGAAGGGACAGTGCGTGTAAAGTCTCTGCACTGGGAAAGTACTTAGCATGTCTGAAGAACTTAGAGACAGTCAAAATAGCTGATAGGCAATGGATGCCAGGAAAAAAGCAAAATGGCTTGAAATTATTTTTTTAGAAAAAAGGGAAATCATGTGGGGCATGGTAGGGGGTTCTATTTGAATCTTAGATTATAATCCAATCAAGAGATTTTTGTAAAGGGAGGAGATGAAGTATTGTAATAATAAAATATCACTGCGACAACTGTAACAAATCTGTGAGGTAGGACAAAAGACAGGATGAACAGACCAATAGGTGGTTGTATTCTGGACAAGAGTGGGTGATGGTTTGCATGATGGTGATAGCAGTGGACATGGAAAGAAATAGATATATTTAGGACATTTGTAGGAGTGAAAACTGAGAGGATTTTGCAAAGGGTTAAAGGTTGCATATGTGAGAAAAAAGAAAAAAGAATGTAAGAAAATCTTCATATTTCTGATTCGTACAAGTTTGGGTAAAGACACCATTTACAAGTCAGGAAAAATGGGAAGAGTAGTATTGTTTGCTTGGTGGTAGGACTTTGGAACATATGAGTTCCTCTGTATGTATGTTAAATTTGTGATGTCCACGGTATAGCAAAGTGAGATGTGAAGCAGGCAGCTGTATGTATGCATTTAGTTCTCAGAAGAATGGTTATAATTGATAGACGTAAGATTGAGAATCATCACAAATATGATACATCTTAATTGGTTTGGACTACTATCACAGAATATCTTATATTGGGTGGCTTATAACAACAAGCTTTTTCTCATAGTTTTGGATGCTGAAAAGTCCGAGATCAAGACACTGGGAGACAGCGTCTGTTGGAACCCACTTCCTGTTTCATAGCCATCTGTCTTTTCACTTTGTCTTCACATGATGGAGAGAGTAAGAGCTTTCTGGGGTTCCTTTTATCAGGGCATTAATCCCATTCATTACTGCTTCGCCCTCAAGACCCAATCACTTCTCAAAGGCCCTACCTCCTCATACCATCACATGGGGAGTTCGAATTTCAACATATGAATCTGGGGGAACACAAACATTTAGTCCATAACATAATCTGAATATAGTATTTAATTGCATAGAACTATATGATATCATTCAGAGAGTGTGCATAGAAAATTTAAAAAAGTAGTTAAATATTTATGGAATATTTATTATAAGTTAGGTACTGTTTAAAACACTTTACTTGCGTTAACTCACTAAATCCTCATAGTAACACTGTATAATATGTTACTCTTTTCATTCCGGTTTTAATAATGAACACTCTGAAGCAAAGAGAAGTAACATGCCCAGGGGTATAGAGCTAATTAATCACATTTCTGGAATAAAGAAAATTAAAGTGTAGAGAAGAAAAGGGGTAAGGAGAGAAGGAAAGGAAGGAGAGGAAAGAAGGTGGGGGCAGGGAGGGAAGATGAAGAGTGACACAAGAAACGGGGACACTTCAATATGTCACATAATTTCCTTCAAAAAGTATGTTATCAAAAGTCACCAGAGGAATGCAGTATGATTTCCAAACAATACTGACTTTGCAGTTTGCAGTCATGATTTTAGAGTGAAACTGGTTGTGTGATTTTCTCCTTCAGAGTTCAGCTTCTCTATTATAGGTCCAAAAAAGACAATTTGGGTAAAAGATGTTGGGAATTGACCAAGCAAGTAGGATAGAAGTACACAACACCAATTTTGCTTTTATAGCATCAATTTTGCTTTTAATAATAATGGAATCTAAGTCAGTAAGGAAGACAGAAAAATGTCGAGAATGTTGTATGATTCAATTGTACAGGTATTAAACACACACACAAGGTCAGATCTTGAGGAGAAGAAGGAAACATAAATATGTTTGTCTATATACTCTCCCACATTTCATAGTTTTCTGATTCATCTACGTCATTGGATAATTACACTTACCCACACACTTCTATTGTGTACTTAGGGGGACAAAAGGGAGGCTTGTTAAAAAAAAAAAAAAAAGACAAGAGGAGGAATCGGGGTCAGTTAAAACTTGGGAAAGGATTTAATAAAAGAGTTTGGGGCAAAGGGGGAAAATGATTTTTTTTAACCTTTGTACCCTTTTACTTCAACCACTTTAATAAGCAGTTTTTGTTTACTCGTCTAGTCTTCATAATATGAAATTTCACTTTATCAAAGTGTAATTTCTTTGTGGTATACAAATTGAACATCAACAATAAAGCGTTGCAGAAGGACGCATTTTCCATCCATATGTGGTTACTATGGCGGGTCAACGGAGTCAAAACAGGCAAAAGGATTTTACGTAAGGTTGAGCACAGTGGAATGTACGCTTTAATGTGAAGAAAGAAATTCCTCAGTATATTGAATGCTCATAATTTCTTTTTAAAATATATCCACATTTTGGGGCACTTGGGTGCCTCAGTCAGTTAAGCGTCTGACTTCACCTCAGGCCATGATCCTGGGGTCCTAGGATTGAGCCCCCGTGGTTGGTTGGCCTCCCTGCCCAGCAGAGTCTGCTTGTCCCTCTCCCTCTGCAACACCCTCCTCCCCCCTCAGCTCATGCTCTCTCTCAAATAAATAAATAAAATCTTAAAAAAAATAAATACGTAAAAATAAAAATAAAATATATCCACATTCCAGTAGAATAACTGACTCCAAGAATTTAGAGGCTTTCTACTTGGTTTCTATATCCAGAATTCCTATTAACTTTCTCTCTTATTATTTTCTCTCCTTAAGGAATATTATTTTCTGAAGGTATTTAATAGCCACCAAATTTGAATCAGTTATTTCCAGACACACGATTTCCCCCCCAAGTCTCTTTTTTTCCAGCTTTTATTCAAATGGTTTCAATGAGAATCCAAACATGCACAACACATACGTCAGTCAAGAGACTTATTCAGAGTCCATAAAAAACACTACAACTCAATATTAAGAAAACAAAAACCCCACCAAACACAGGCAAAGGATTTGAAAAGACATTTGATGAAAGAAGACACAAAAATGACCAATAAGCACTTTAAAAAGATGCAGAACATCATTAATTGTCAAGGAAATGCAAAAACCCCATAATTTTTAACTATGCACCTACTCAAATGAAAACACTCCCCAAGCGTTGGCAAGGCTGTAGAGTAATTAGACTACTCACACATTGTTGATGGCAATAACAATGGTACAGCCACTTTGAATAATGATTTGTTGATTTCAACAAAAAAAAAAAATACATCCACAGAAAGATTTGTACACAAATGTTCCCAGCAGTTTAGCCAAAAACCGGAAACAGCCTCAATGTCTTTCAATAGGTGAGTAGAAAAACAAATGGTGGAATATCTCTAATGAACTGACCACTTATTTACTACTTAGCTGCAAAAAGGAATACACTATTAATACATACGATAACATGAAGAAGTCTCAAAATCACGCCGAGGGAAAGCAGCAAGGCAAAATTGAGTGCATGCTCTATGATGCCATTTATATAAAGTCCGAGAAAAATGCAAACTAATCCATAGTGACAGTAAACAAATCAGTGGTTGCCTGGGGATGGAGGTTAGAAGGGAAGATGGATTGCCAAGGGGCACGAGGAAACTGGGGGATAAGGAAAATGTTCATTATCTTGACTGTGGTGATGTAAATATATCAAAAACTGATTGAATTGAAGACGTGAAATATTTTGACTTGTTTTATTTTTTACACCTACATTATGTAAAAAAAAAAAAAAAAAAAAGCCAAAGAACGCCCTCCCTTGCCTCATTTGTATCGTAAATGCTATCGTCTTTATGAAGCCTCATCTCTAAATGTCCCAAATGCTTTTTGTCACTCTCTCCTCTACAACTGCATGACTACATTCACCTCTATCATAGAAATAATCACATAATAATATAATAGGTTTCAGGGAAAAATAGCTTTAAAGTGACATCTAAAATTTTTGCCTAGATATTGTCTCATTAAATTTACTGCCTATGCCCTCGTTGATATTTGCAATTATATCAATGTAGCTGTTCCCCCAATCCCCGCTAGGTGGTAGGACCCTTGAGAAAAACCATCGCTGATTAGCACCTGGCATGCTGATAGTCACACAGTAGGTATGCAGTCAACACCTGCAGGATGAATAGCTAATGCTTATCACATTTGCTCTGCTGTATGGAGGTTTTCTGATACGTTTCTGGGCTCTTGACTCTGTCCTCTACCGCAGAGATTGCTTTATAATTGAGGTGTTGGTTTTGACAATTTTCATGACCCATAAAATTTACAATTCCCCAGGAAACATTCAGAAGAAATGATAGGGGGGAATTATTTCATCCAGCACCTTCAGTGTTTACATGATAGGTTTTTATCTGCTGTGATACTCATCTTCTGTGAAAAAAAAAAAAATTTAAGTTTTCTGTTTGTTTACAAAAATCATCTTCTGTTGTCCTCAATTGCGGTTATTTCTGATTCTGCCTTCTGAACTGCAGTATTTACACACATAATCTCTATTCAAAAGAATATAGCACACTTTTAAAGCCATTATCTACCACTGGAGGTGTGTTTATTATTGCTTTCTGTGCCTCTATTGTCTTCTCAACTAGGAATCCATAACACAAAATCCTGCAAAGCTTTTGTCAGAAATGTCATAAAAGAATATGTTACTAGACGAGATGTGAAAATTCCATTTGGGCTTATTTACCAATTGAGAGAGATAGTCAAGGTTGGGACAATATTATCAGCAAAGACTGCACTGCAAATGGTAATAGGGATTTTTTATTAGCTCTTTCTTCAGGAAGAGAGAAATCTAATAGAAAACATTTTTGCAAGATAAGTGCATAAATAACCAGTTTTGTGCTAGGTTTTCCACTGCTATTGCAATGTTGCCCATTAAGTGTATTTATGGAGTACTTAGTGACAAGAAAATTGTTTGATGGACATATCCCCCATAATGAGATTTTTCTGAAATTGTAGTTTTATTTTAAGTAAAAGTCTGGAAATGTCCACAATAATATTTCCAGACAAAAGGAGTGGACCCCGGGGAATTAAGGTAGACTCATGTCACCTTTAACATCCTGGGAAGTAACAGCGTTTTTGAAGGGAAAAAAAATACTCAATCTCACACTAATAACCATTTTTATTTAGAAAAATACATATATAGAATATGGACAGATAAAGCTTCCAAAGGTTCTTAGGCTACCCTGTTGAGGCATTTAAAATTCCTTGTTTTATGGTAAATGTAAGTGGAGGCTTGAACATAGATATCTATTTATATATCCTAAATCCTAACTGAAATGACAAAAAGATATATAAAAATAGGGGTAGTCTTCATCACACATTTAGTAAATGCCAGTCTAAATCTGCTTCTACCTCTCAAAAGAAATTGATCTTGTCAAGGTCACAAAGGACATGACTTCCAGGAATCTAGGCTTAACAGCCGCTTTCTTTCTAACAATCCTGCAGCTCCAGACACAGCTGACTCTTCCTCATCTTCTCTCTTGCTTTTTCATTAAGTTCTTTTCAGTCTTCTTTGCAGCTACTTTTCTTTCGAACTCCAATGTTGGAATGTCCCTGGGCTCAGTTCCTGATACAGACTGAATGTCTGTGTTCCCCCCAAAACTCTTGTGTTGAAAGCTAATCCCTGATGTGATAGTATTTGGAAGTGGAGCCTATGGGAGGTGATGAGGTCATAAGGGTGCAGCTCTCATGACTGGGGTCATTGCCCTTGTAAAAGAGACCCCAGAGGGCTGTCTCATCCCTTCCACCATGTGAGGACACTGAAAGAAAAGCCATCTATGATCCAGGAAGCGGGGTGTCACCAGACACCAAATCTGCTGGTGCCTTGACCTCGGACTTTCCAGCCTCTGGAATTGTGAGAAATCGACTTCTGTTTATAAGCAACCCAGTCCGTGGTATTCTATCATAACAACTCAAACTGATTAAAAAGAGTTCCTTACCCATTTATGCTTCCCTGTACACACATTGATGAGATGATTTCATCCAATGCCCTGGCTTTATATAATATCTATTTGCTGATGAATTTCAAATTCGTATGTTAAAATCTGACCTCAAACTTGTGTCTCCAACCATCTACAGAATATATCCACTAAAATATTGAATTAGTTGTCTGACTCTAAGTTATAACATAGTAACAAACAACCCCCAAGTCTCAGCACATTACACCAAAGGTTTATTTACACCTTCAATAAATGTTGCCTCTGTGTTAGCGAAAGAGCTCGGATCCATGCGTGTTTTTCATCCCTGAATCAAGTCTGGAGGAACAACCTCCATCTGGCGTATGCTGCTTTCATATCCTTCTACCCACATTTCATCAACCCCAAAGCAGATCATATGGCCAAACATGATATCAATGGGGCAGGAGAAGATAACCTTCCCAAACAGAGACAGCAAATAGTTGAAAACAATTGTCTGATAAGAATCTCAAAGTTAACATGTCCAAAATTTAAATATTTACTTCTCTGGCTTCAGAAGACATGGTCCCCTCTGATTCTTCCCATCTCGCCAAATGCTATCTCCATCTATCTACTTGACCCAGACAGAGATTTAGAAGGAAGCAGTGATTCATTCATTTCCCTCTGCCCATCATCCAATCCATCATTAAATCTTACTAATTCTACAGACATGTCAAAAATCCAATTCTCTCCCATTGTTATCATACTAGCATAAAACACCACCCCTTCTCTCCTGGACAAAGGCTGTAGATCCCCCAACATGTCCTCCTATAATCCATTTACCATACAACAGCTAGCTTTTTCTCTTTGAAATATAAATTGGATGATATCACACCAATATTTGAAATCCTTCAATAACTTCTATCACAGTTATAAAAATATCCAACTCCTTACAGCTGAGTACAAGGCCCTGTGTGACTTAACTCATCAACCTTGCTAACCTCAAGCAGAGCCATTCCCCTGTTTGCCACCGTGCTCCCTTTATACCTTGGAACCTAGAGCACATCAAACTCTTTCCCACCCCTGGCAATATGCAAGGGTTGATAATCTAGCATCTGGACCACCCTCCCACCCTACAGTTCTCAGATGCGATTTCGCCTCCTTAAAGCGGCTTTCTCCGACCATCGTACCCCAATAAGAAACTCAAACCCCCACCCTTGTATCAATCTACCCTCTATAACAGCAAAGTCTTTAGGTTACTTATACAATGATTCCATCATTTTCATATTTATGCAGTTGTGCTAGTTTGTTGTTTGTTTCCAATACTGTAGTCTGAGCTGCATGAGGACACTGTCGCTCTTACTGCTCTCGAGTACCAGCCATCGAGTAGCTAATCAATGCACATTTACAAAATAAGTGACATGACTTCCCAAATATCTTGGAGGAATTTCTGCAGATGTAACCTAGCTGAAGGAAGAAACCAAATACTAACCTAAAACTCTCAGTGGGGGAAGAAAAGTGTCTTCTTAGAAAGTGGAGAAGTCTGGCAGATACGCAGTAATACCAGTGAGAGATGCAGGTTCAAGGTAAGAGAGAGGCATTGCAGAAAAGAAAAAGAAAAAGAAAAAGAAAAAAAAAAATATATATATATATATATATACACATGTTACTCCTTTCATCTCCCTATTATAGTTTCAGAGAGAAATGTAAGTCAGGAATCTGGAGGGAAAGTAAAGCACTGCGCAGCAGGGGATCTGCTTCTCCCTCGCCCTCTGCCCTTCCACCTGCGCGCGCGCTCTCTCTCCCAAATACATTGAAAAAGAAAAAAAGTCAATCCTTCCTCTTACCCTCCTTTCTTTCTTTTCTTCCTCTCTCATTTCTTACTCCCTTTCCCTCCTGTTGTTCTTATTTAAAAGGAAAACAAAATAAGGCTATTAAGTGCAAATGTGGCTGCATTACAAACATTTTGACATGGAGCTGTCTCATTAACATCATTTTTTAGATAGTTTAAAATTCACATTGTCTTCCTCTTTAACCCAAGAATTTTATTTTGTTTTGTCTTCTTTTTGTGGGGGAAGTATTTACAAATTTCTGAGTAAACTATTGTATATAGCTGTGTCATTCTTTTTATATTTTATTTGCATTTTCCCAAGAAGATGTGGGCTGTCCTATTTTGACTTTTAGAATTTACTAAGGGTATAGTGTTTACTAAAAAGAAACCAAAGACATGTACAGCATTATATAATTTTTAATAACTACTTATTTAATTTTTGTCCTTTGGATATTTTTAAGAATGAAAGTTCTGTATAAAATTCATGTTTTTCTCTATGTCGCTAGCAACTTTTCTTTTCATTTTACATGCATTTTGTTTTGAAAAACAGCAAAAAGACATAAAACAGATTATAGCCCAATACTTCTATCTCTGCCATCATTCTGAATTATTAGTTGTTCATCTTTGTCATATTTGCTGCAAATCTTTTTTTAAAGAAATAAAACATTTCAGAAAAAGCTAAATCTCTCTTTAGCCACCCACCTTTGCTTCCACCTCTCACCACCTGCTCAGTCCCTTACCAGCTGCCCTCCTCCACTCAGTCAACCACTGCCATTATTTTGGTATATATTCTGCAAGAGGTTTTTAAAAATATTTATTCATACGTATACATCTTCCTACAAAGATGGATGAATGCTTTAGATTTACATAAATAACACTCTATGTATCATTCTGTGCCTTGTTTTTACCTAGTTTTATATTTCTGAGTTCTACTTATGTTTTAATATACATAGGTCTTATTCATCATTTTAACTTTGTGTAACATTTTCTAACTTTTTTCACTTGCTCACTATAAAAGTGGAAAATTCAATTGCCTCATACCGCTTCTTTCTCAAACACCTAACCGTTTTTCTCTGATTCTCATTTACTGAAAATTGAAACAGTGAAAAAAGAGCCTCCATAAGGTTCCACCACAATGACCTACCTATCAGCACCTGTAGATCCATGCTCAGTCTTCCTCTTGTGCAACGAATGGACTGCCCACAAGCCTACTGAAGACCAGCTCCTACACACACACACACACACACACACACACACACACACACGCTAAATTGCATTTACTTTTGCCCTATCAGGAATATTTATTCTATTATTTCCCCCTCTTGCCTCACTGGTTTCCCCCCCTCTCCACTGAGTCATCTGCATAAGCCTTCTTTTGACCCCACCTTACCTTCCTGCTACCTCATTCTTCTAATCCCATTTCTAGTTGAATTCTTAAAAATCGTTATGGACATTTTTGTATCTATTCCAAGCAATTGCTCCTGTGGCATATTACTAGCTAGAAGCCCCTTAGTTCACTCTTGCCTTTCCTGCAATACAGTTTGCATACATTTTCCCTAACAATTTTTGGCACACTGACAGCATACTTCTTTACCTGCTCCTTGGGATGAAAGTTTCTTGTTATTTTTATATTCCTTTGGGTCATTTTCAATGCTCAACTTATCATTAACAAGAAGTTAAATGTTAGTTTGAAAAATGCAAGGTGTATAAATTGAAGCTTAAACAAGCTAATAACCTTGAAGAATTGAAATGGAAATGTTTTGCACTGTGTGATTTTAGTGCTCAGAATTTGCTGGCAAAATCCGAAGTATCAGTGGCAATTAACGTAATGCCTTAGATGAAAGAGATATTTGGTTAAGGGAAATGGATATTATTTACCATGACTGCCCACTCATTATAAGTCAGAAGGAAACAAAAGTTCTATTCATTGTCCTTTCATCTCAGCTATTTGCTACAGTGTCCAAATCCCCAGAATAATTTGCCCAAGGCATAGTTTTCATTAAGCATTGCTCTAACAAGAAAGACTACTTCTAGTAGAGAAAATATACTTAGGAAGGTAAATTAAATTCACAGAATTTAAAATACTGTGACAACTATTTTTTTCCTCTCTATCTGACCTCCTAAGTAACCAGTTTCACAAGAGTCCTACAACTTGGGGTAATTGTTTGAGGGATTTCAGAGTGTTTAAATTACAACAAACCATTGGTGGAAATAAAGGGAGATGGAACAAGGCCAGAAGTTAAAAGAGAAACAGATTTTCATGCAATAAAAAAATAAAAGGATTTCACTTGGAGAAGAGAATTATTGCTATCGGTCAAACTTTTAACAAGTCCCTTCACCATACTTCTGCTAACAGTATTCTATTTGCTTGCCTACTTTTAACAAACATCACCACTCATTCCTTTCCTTTTTCAAAAATTATTTTCTTTGGAATATTACTTTTAAAAATGTCACCAAAAACTATGAAGTAAAGACGACCTTTGCAATCACCAAGCTTAATCCTAGTCCTCTCTCTTGCAGTTCAATTCAAATTGATCAATCAATTTCCATTCAACAGTGTTTGCTGGATGGCTGCTATATACCAGGCAATGGGATCTAGCGTACACATGAGATTTTCTTTATGGAGTTATGTTTTATGGAGTTTAACTATTCAGGAAATTATCACAAATGGAATAAGGGTTACGGAAGATCATCTAATATGGAAGCATATGGGAAGGAGGTGATGGAATAACTTCCTAAGGAACTAACATTTAAGGTGAACTTGGAAGAAAATGTAGGAATTAGCCAAGCAGAGTGAGTTGCAGGCATCTGCAGCAGGATCTGAAAAAGACCAACACATTTAAGGAAATAACTAAATCAACATTTCTGGCAAGAGCAGCAATGGGGCATTTTATATGAACCTAAGGAGAAAGACAAGAAGATATTACAAATTGGCTTTTCAACCATGTGTGAAGAGGTGAATAATATCCTATATAACTAGTACCAGAGTGTCTTCTGGGAAAGGAACCATCTTTGTCTGGAGAAGACCTTTGCTTAGTTAGTTGGTGTGGAGATGGAGCCACTGACGCCAGTGGTATTCCCAGTTCTGCTCCACCTGAGAGAAAGTAATGGTTGGACTATTTTTTACCCCCCCCCCCCGGTAGAATGGGAAAGAGATGAGAAGAAAAGCATAGAGAAGTAAAAGAGGACAAAGAAACTGTATTATGTTACATTTCCCAAAAGCAGGCTCTTGACGTGGTCTTAGACATGGAAGTTTATTTGGGAGGTGATCTCAGGAAGCAGAGTGAGATTAGGATGGTGAGATTAGGGAAGGAAGAGAAGCAAAAAAAGAGAGCATTAACCTGCTAACTATGATGCGTAGCCATATTCTATCCCACCTGGATTCTCTGAAAAACCTTGAAGAATCCACCACAGATGATCTCTGTTCAAAGTTTCCCTCAAGAGGGTCAACACCCTAAAGATAGTGGAGTAGGAGGATCCTAGGCTTACCTTATCCCATGGATAAAACTAAATATAACTCACATCAGTGTAATTAATCCAGAAAATGACCCCAAGAGTGACAGAACACTCTCCACAGCTAAATGTAGAGAAGAAGCCCATCAAAGAGGGTAGGAAGGGTGCAGACTCAGTCAGAAGTCAAACTGACCCTTGGGACTGTCCACAGGAGGGAGGGACACTGGAACAGAATAGAGAATCCAGAAATATAGTCACAATTCTATGGCCAATTCATCTTGACAAAGAAGGCAAGAATATGCAATATTTGCTCACTGTCTCTTCAACAAATGGTGCTAGGAAAACTGGTTAGCTATATGCAAAAGAATGAATCTGGACCACTTTCTTACATCATACACAAAAATAAACTCAAAGTGGATTAAAGACCTAAATGTGATACCTAAAACCATGAAAACCTTAGAAAAGAGCACAAACAATATTTTCTCTGGCGTTGGCTATAGCAACATTTATCTAGATATGTCTCCTGAGGCAAGGAAAACAAAAGCAGAAATAAACTATTGGGACCACATCAAAGTAAAAAGCTTCTGCACAGCAAAGGAAACAATCAACAAAACTAAAAAACAACCTCCTGAATGGGAGGTATTTGCAATGGACATATCCAATGAGGGGTTAGTACCCAAAACATATAAAGAACTTATACAACTCAACACCAAAAAAACCCCAAATAATCTAATTTAAAAAATGGACAGAAGACATGAACAGACATTTCTCCAAAGAAGACATGCAGATTGCCAACAGACACCAGAAAAGATGCTTAACCTTACTAAAAATCAGAGAAATGCAAAGCAAAAAACTACAATGAGATATCACCTCACAAATGTCAAAATGGCTAAAATCAAAGATACAAGAAACAACAAATGTTGGTGAGGATGTGGAGAAAAAGGAACCCTCTTGCACTGTTGGTGGGAATGCAGACTGGTACAGCCACTGTGGAAAACAGTATGGAGGTTCCCCAAAAAATTAAAAATAGAATTACCATATAACCTAGTAATTCCACTACTGGATATTTATGCAAAGAGCAGAAAAACACTAATTCAAAGAGATGTATGCACTCCTATGTTTACTGCAGCATTATTTACAACAACCAAACTAAGGAAGGAACTCAAGTGTCCACTGATTGAAGAATGGATAAAAAGATATGATATATATATAATGGGTATAATCTATATCTGTCGGTGGATATAATGATATATGTATATAATGGAACGTTACATAGAGGCCATAGAAAATGAAGTCTTGCTATTTGCAACAACATGAATGGATCTAGAGGGTATAATGCCAACTGAAGTAAGTCCATCAGAGAAAAATACCATAGGATTTCACTCATACATGGAATTTAAGAAACAAAACAAAAAAGAGACAAACAAAAAATAGACATATAAATATAGAGAACAAACTTGTGGTTACAGAGGGTAGGTGAGTGGGGGAATGGGTGACATAGGTGAAGGGGGTTGAGAGGACACTTACCATGATGAGCACAGAGTAATATATAGAATTATTGAATCACTGCATTGCACACCTGAAACTAATATAACACTGAATGTTAATTATACTGGAAATAAAAAAAGAAAGAAGTTTGAACTAACAAGTGTGGCAAAGTCATTTAAGGATTTTAAACGCAAATGTCATGTGATCCAATTTGCATTAAAAATGAATCATTCTTGCTACAGGGTAGAAATTGGATTAGAATGGTGGTGAGAGCAGACGTAATGAGAACAAGTAGTAAACATGTTGCCACATTTTCACCAACAGTCTGCAAGGTAAAGGAGACAGGTGAATGAAAAGGGTCAGTGTCTGAGATTTGAACAATTAGATTATTGAAATAGGGAATACTGAGGAATGAAGAGGGTTAGGAGGAAAATGACATATTTAATTTGGAGGCATGCTGAATTTGAATACCCTACGAGAAAGCAAATGGAGATACCCAATAAAATGGACAGATCAAAAAGAGCCCACGGTTAGTAATACAGAGTAACCTTCATAAGTGTTCTAAAACCAGGGGAGTAGATAAGGTCTTTTAGGATTAGACTGAGTTAAGGAGAGGGACTGGGAGAAATAAGGGGGGAGGGGGAAGAAGCAGTGGAGGAGGAGGAGAGAAAAAAGAGAAGACAAGCTAAAGACAAGACAGCATCTAGATAAAACCCTAGTCATAAACATTTAAGGGCTGGGAGCAGAGGAAGAGGAACTTTAAAGAAGACTAAGTAGGCACATTTAGATATGTAGGAAAAACAAGAGAACACGCTCACAAAATCTCAAGAGAAAAGTGTCTTAAAGAAGATGCCTAATTGTGCATCGTGTTCAAACACGAACAAGGTTGAAATATGTCCACTTATCCCAACAAACTGGAGGCTGGCATGACTTTGGTGAGGGGTATTTTTAAAAGCTCAAATATGATAAAGACTGAGGCATATTCATTGATCTTCAACCTGGAGGGCAGGGTGACCTTGGTGGGGAGAGTTTCAGCATGGTGGTGGGGATGAGACCCACGGCAGTGAGTGGGAACTGAGAAAATATGAAAATCAACAGACAACAATCAAAGGGGTTTAGCTCTCACATACACACATGTGAAAATTAAGTTAGATATTCTTGTTACCATTTTAGGGATGTAAAAACTGAGCTTTATAGAGGTTAAGTAACTTCTGCAAGACTACATAGTAAATATCAGCTGGGATTCAAAATCCTTGTTAAATTCACTTATGCCCATTATACCACATCCCCATGCATCACCACAGCTTCGGAATGTCTAGTGAAGATAGGGGCATTTTATCAGACGTAAGTGACATGTCAATAAAAAAAATTAATATTAACTTTAGGGTATAGAAACAAACATGCAAAAATATGTAGCATCACTAAAGTGTTAAAGAAAAGCTAATGGGAAAATGAAGAATGTATTTTTTTACATATTATTTTGACAAAGATTTGAAAGAGAATGGGCTAGAGAGGGCATTAGGAAGCACGTAATTCGTAATGTGCTCTTGGAAATGCAACTGCGATTATCTCATGAGACTGCAAGCTCCTCTGGGGCAGTTTTCATGTCTTAATCATCTTTGTTTTTCCCACTGCCTTTTACAGTTTTTGCAAACATAAAATGCTCTTATGAAATATTTATTGCAGTTTACTGAATTGCACTGAATTAAATGATTTAAATAAGATTGTGAATTCCAATTCTAAGACATGATTAATTGTAAAATTGTTTAAATATAGATGAGTATCATTCTGATTGCTTGTGACTTACTTCTGGATTACTTTACTTCTGGGAAGTATATTTCTATTACTGAAAAATGTATTTGTGTTGCATGTCTATGATTGACTTCATGACTGTGTATATGTGTGTTTTTGATTAGGAGGTCCAGCAACCTGAAAGCCAGTCAATTTTCCTTATTCGTCTATAAATAGTGTTTGATTATTAATACCCGTTCGTGTAAAATTTCACTTATTATTTCCCATTAAAGTTGGCTGCTAATTAACTGAGAAGCCAAAAAGTCCTCCATAGCTTTAAGTAGTGATGCTAAACTGCCTTCATGGAGGCCACAAAAATCTAGCAGTTCAAGCAAAAGAGAAGTTCATTTCTCATCTAAGAGCAGGCAATCTATGGAGGACAGATGGTCCTGCGACATGAGATCATCCAGAGACCCAGAGGCCTTGACCTTGCTACCCTCTCATGCCCTACGGAAGTGGTTTTCAAACTCGATGTGTGTCAGAATCTCCTGGAAGACTTGTCAAAGCAGACTGCTGGACCCACCCCCAGAGTTTTGATTCATAGGTCTGGGGGAGGACGCAGGAATTTTCATTTCTAATAAGGTCCCGCACGCGAGAGGATACAGGCTCATGCTGCTGCTCCGAGCACCACATTTTATAAACCACTGTCCTGGAGCATCGGCTTACTCTGCCTGGTCTGGCTGCTCCCCAGCGCGGTCCCTCGTGCTCACCTCAGGGAAAGGGACAAAAAGAAAGGGAAATGCATCTGTTCAATTGTCTTAATGGAAAGGGCTGGAGTGTATATACATATATATATTTAGATATTTAATATTTATTTATATGTTTTTGCTGACATCTCTTATTCGAGAACTTGGTCACACAGCCATATGTAGTTGCAGAGAAAATGGCAACTGTAGTCTCTAGCTGGGAAGATGTATGCGTGACTGAAACTCAGGAGGTTATATTACCAAAAGGAAAAAAAAACAAAGGGAAATACTAGTATTAGGGGCACCTTAGCATGCTCTGCCACGACACCATAGTAAGGGTCTTATAAATTGTTAAGATCAAGAAGAAAAATCATCTATAGAAGGACATAATCATAACAGCCAAAATTTCAGTGTTTATTATAGTCAAAGCTCTGTGGAACACTTTACATGTAGTATATCCCTTAATTTTCCCAAGTACCCTATGAAGAAGGTTATACAATGCCCTGCATCCCTCCAACATGCACACTATTAGGGATGAACACTAATTTATTATTGCAATTTTATTACTTATTTGATTTTGGAATTAGTCTGACAATCTCCAAACGTACATACAAAGAACTCAATTTCTAAAGCACAAATGTTACAATTAGTTCAGTTCTATTTAGAATCTTTAGAGTCTAGTCTACCTTTATTCATTTGCCAATTTATTATGTAGAGGTAGCATCACTTTAAAAACACTAATTAATGTTAATAATAATTAACATGTATTGAGTATTTCTTAAATGCTAGGCACTTTTCTAAGTTTTCTTTTTAAGTATTACCCTATTAACTCGTTTGAGCGCTGAGATCACACTAGCAGGTAGTCACTATAATATCCTCATTTACCAATGAAAAAACTGAGATCTAATCTGCTTAAGGTCACAGGACCCACTAAAACTGAACTGAGATTTGAACCCCAAAGTCTGTGCTCTTATGAAACTACACGAACTCTCAGGATAAATCACTATTGTATTAAAGAATAAAGAGGTAATTACAAAATATCCTGTAACTGGATAGTGAAGAAAGGTTATGGGACTTTTGACTCATAAAAAGAATACATAAAACACATTTTTCACCTTGGTAAGAATGTCATGCAATGTATATTTTGAAAGACATTACCAGGGAGTCATAATTGAGCTCAATGGAACTAAAATGGGCTCCAAATGAGTAGACAGTATCCATCTGGTCTGTTTCCATTAAAATGTCTGTGCTTTCATTGCACATTAGCATAAGCCCACTAAAATCATTCTTACTGTAGTCATCAAAGTCTTAATGGAAGAACACATGGAACACGAAAGTAGTCTATGTTCTCTGCTTCCATGTCTTCTTTCTAGTCTCTCTTGAACTCACTCCACTGAGGCTTTCACCTCACTGCACAGAAACTGCTCTGATCAAGTTGCTCATGAATCCATTGGTCAAGCCCCCATGTTATTGAAGCAACCATCAGCATTTGGTCTGGGGAACTGCTCCCTCCATTTGAAGCAATGTCTTTGCTTGGCTTCTGGTGTGCCACTCTCAGTTCTCCTCCAGCCTCACTGACTCTCTAAATGTCCTCTCCTGGTTCCTTTTCCTAGGCCTGATCTTTAGACTTCTACTCTTTTATCCCCATGTCTCTTCTGCTCTATGTACAATTATACCCGTGATTTTTGAATACTATAAGCTTCCAAATTTGTATCACTAATCCAAGATTCTCCCAGGAACTCCAAACTCATTTATCCAATTATTCGCTGGACAACCCACCTGAAGCTAACATTCCACCACAAACCTAGCATTTCCAAAAAAACAAATGCCTAATAAAAACTCCTGCAGTATGCTCTTTATATTGTCTCACCCATCTTAGAAAATGAAAAGTCTATACTTCCAATTACATAGACTGTGGCACCCCAGAACAAATTACCTTAACCATATCTGACTGCAGTTATTTTAGAAAATCTCCTGTACAAAAACAAACATGTTTATAAATAAAAGATAGGTGAGAGACCGATAAATGGACAGACAGATATTGATCAATTGATAGACCTATAGATAGATGGATAGATAGATAGATAGATAGATAGATAGATAGATAGATAGACAATTACACTGAAATAGTTCGTTGAGACCTCTCTACTCCAAAAATTGGCAACAAAGGAACATATTTTCAAGTTTAATTAAAATCTTCTGTCTACCTAGCCTATTTCACAATGAACTCAATGAGCCAATTAAACTCATGATCTCAAAAATGGCAATACCTTATTGGCAAAATGCAAGCCTAACACATTTGCAGTTGCCATTTTACCTTTCAGTTTACTCCCATGAGTAAATTACTTGAAAGCAGAGGCTGTGTTTTCTTCATATAGATTCCCAGCACCTAGTTTAGTGCCTCCCACATGGCAGTCACACTCTAAATATTTGTGGAATACATTTAAAGTGATTTCAACAAAAAGGAAATAGATTTGAGGTGAAAGATAAGCAATGGTGAATATCGTATGCTGTATAACTGCATTAGGAAATTCCATCTTGTGAAATTGATATTCAGATAATAAAGTTTCTAATAATGCAAGAGAAAGAATGGTATCTTTATTAATGCCCAGTATCTATTATACCACTGCACAAACAATGGGATAATAATACTGTTACACAAAGTCAACACCTCTCATGGAATGTATTCTAGTGGTAATTCAGGTTGCGAGCTATTGGGCGTAACCAGGTACCTGCCACAATTCAACATCCTCACACATGAACTGATACCTATTAAAACACACGTGGCTGCTTTCTGAGAGCTGATGGGAATTTCTTGGCCCTATTCAAAATTCTAGGTACTTTGGATTTAGTTGTTTTTTTTGGTTAAGAGCAATATTATCTTCCTGAATTTCAAATTCATTTTCTGTAAAACAATAGGGTAAAAACACCCACCACCATGTTATATGTGTGAACATTCAATGAGACAATACTTACAAAACAACAAACCCACTGCCAGGTGCACTACAAATGCCAATTCTTTATAATAATTGCTTAGAATTTGCAATTTTATGACAATTATGAATGAGAAGGATTGAAGTTTTCACATTTTTTGATCCCTTACCTCCCTGTCTGAAATCTACTTGAGCAGTCTATCTCAGGCAGGACAGGATTGGAGGGTGGAAAGAACAAATCTGAACAAATCACAGATGAGGCTTCTTCATGTTGGTTTTTTAAAATATAAAATAGTTTTTTCAAATGTACATTTCCCAGCCACTTCCCCTCCATTACTGCTGATTTTAGTTTGTTCTACGGTACTTGGTTAGAGGGTCTGGATGGGGTGCGGAAGGGTGTTCCTAGGTGAGTGTACCTTGAAAATCTCTCTGGGCATTCTGGGCTATGCAGGTCTACTCCCAGATCTTACCCCCATGCCTGGCTTTCACTCCCCGTCTTCTTTAGAAACAGGGCTTTAACAATCATTCCATTCATTTCTATGGGTTTTAACAGATATTTTAATTTTAATAATACCTTGCTAGAATACAATGTACTTAGAAAGGAACGAATCTTAATTCCCATTCAGGAGCTTAATGAGAATTAGTTAAGACCTAGCCAAGGATAAAGCCAGGTGGTGATTTGATAAATAATTTCATCCAAATAACACATTCTATAAAAACAATTTTAATGTTTTTTTACTGCATTTGGCTGAATTGATAAAACGGAGTACCAATTTTGTATTTTAGTTTGCTTCTGTTCGTCTGTTGCTGTCAGTTAGCCATAGTTTACCTCCACACACACACACACAAAAGTGAAAGGATGAAGGAAGAATTAAGCTTGAATAAAGGGATGGTTTGTCTAAAGATGTGAGAAAATCCATTTTCTATTTTCATGACCAAGAAAAGTTTTTACGAACTGTGGACAGCACTTGTAAAACTGGTATAGCGCATAGTAATTCCTCAGGCCATGTCCTGTTCAGTTTGATTCAAACTTAGCTCTTCAAATGTCAGAGAATTTATTTAAGTTATTTGAGATAGGAATTTTTTTCAAAAGAGCACAACCTTATTAAACCGAATATATACAAACACCACACCTCGTAACTGATGACTAAGGGATTGCTGACTTGAACAATTAATATTGGACTTACGTTCAGGGACACCAGCCTCACTAAAGGCTCAGGGATGGAGTGCCAGTTATTTATATAACTTTTATATTTCTCTTATTTCTCTCCTCACTGTCCATGCCACATCTTAGCGCAGTCAATACTGGGCTCAAGAATACTTCTCTGACTTTTCCCACGGCCAGATGTGGAGTAAACAGAGTACTCCGGTTATAGGAGGTTTTTCCTACTCGAGCCATGAAGAGATCTGTTGTGTTCAATGCCCAAAGCTGCAAGCAGGCTGAGCTGCAGGGCAGGGAAGGGATCAGCCTGCCTCCCCTCATCCATCACTGGCGTATGTTGAATATATGGGAGCATCTTCATTAAGAAAATGATGCTACTTGCTACATGTTTTGGTTGATTTACACGTACAGTACAGTGTCATTTCTTTGATGTCCAGGAGCATAAAAACAGTATGTGTAAATCCGGTACATTTAGTAGCTACTAATTATGTGTATGAAATCTTTGCAGGTTTTTTTTTTTTGGTTTTTGGTTTTTGTTTTTGTTTTAAATTTTTATTTTGTTGTATTAGTCACCATACAGTACATCCCCAGTTTTTGATGCAATGTTCCATGATTCATTATTTGCGTATAACACCCAGTGCACCATGCAATATGTGCCCTCCTTAATACCCATCACCGGCCTATCGCAGTCCCACACCCCCCTCCCCGATGAAGCCCTCAGTTTGTTTCCCAGAGTCCGCAGTCTCTCATGGTTCATTCCCCCTTCTGTTTACCCCCCCTTCATTCTTTCCTTCCTTCTCCTACCGATCTTCCTATTTCTTATGTTCCATAAATGAGTGAAACCATATGATAATTGTCTTTCTCTGCTTGACTTATTTCACTTAGCGTAATCTCCTCCAGTCCCGTCCATGTTGCTGCGAATGTTGTGTAATCGTTCTTTCTGATGGCTGAGTATTATTCCATTGTATATATGGACCACATCTTCTTAATCCATTCATCTGTTGAAGGGCATCTTGGCTCCTTCCAGAGTTTAGTTATTGTGGACAATGCTGCTATGAACATTGGGGTGCATATGGCCCTTCTCTTCTCTACGTCTGTATCTTTGGGGTAAATACCCAGTAGTGCAATTGCTGGATCAAAGGGTAGCTCAATTTTTAACCTTTTAAGGGACCTCCACACTGTTTTCCAAAGTGGCTGTACCAACTTGCATTCCCACCAACAGAGTAAGAGGGATCCCCTTTCTCCTCATCCTCTCCAACATTTGTTGTTTCCTGCCTTGTCCATTTTTGCCATTCTAACTGGCGTAAGGTGGTATCTCAATGTGGTTTTGATTTGAATTTCCCTGATGGCTAATGATGTTGAACATTTTTTCATGCGTCTGTTAGCCATTTGTATGTCTTCATTGGAAAAGTGTCTGTTCATATCTTCTGCCCATTTTTTGATTTGATTATTTGTTTCACGTGTATTGAGTTTGAGAAGTTCTTTGTAAATCTTGGGTACTAGTCTTTTATCTGTAGTGTCATTTGCAAATATCTTCTCCCATTCCGTGGGCTGCCTCTTAGTTTTTTTGACTGTTTCCTTGGCTGTGCAGAAGTTTTTATCTTGATGAAGTCCCACAAGTTCATTTTTTCCTTTTGTTTCTCTTGCCTTTGGAGATGTGTCATGAAAAAGTTGCTGTGGCTGATGTCAAAGAGGTTGCAGCCTATGTTCTCCTCTAGGATTTTGATGGATTCCTGTCTCACATTGAGGTCTTTCATCTATTTGGAGTTTATCTTTGTGTATGGTGTGAGAGAGTGGTCAGTTTCATTCTTTTGCATATAGCTGTCCAGTTTTCCCAGCACCATTTATTGAAGAGATTGTCTTTTTTCCACTGGATGTTTTTTCCTGCTTTATCAAAGATTAGTTGCCCAAAGAGCTGAGGGTCCATATCTGGGTTCTCTATTCTGTTCCATTGGTCTCTGTGTCTGTTTTTGTGCCAGTACCATGCTGTCTTTGTGATCAAAGCTTGGTAGTATAGCTTGAAATCAGGCAACGTGATGCCCCCAGCTTTGTTTTTCCTTTTCAATAATTCCTTGGCGATTCGGGGCCTTTTCTCGTTCCACATAAATTTGAGGAAATCTTTGTGTTTTATTGAGGGTCATCAAAAGGAGAAATTAAGGTGCAATCACTTTTTTTCTCCTGTAGATTGACAACACTACAAATTAAATGACTCTTCCCTGTTTCCCAAAAGGAGGACAGAAAAAGTAGTTTTGCTGTGTGTCATTAAATGCCAGCAGAAGTCACATTTTTAAAATGTTAAAAAAAATTAAGCTCTAAACTTTTAATGATCTTTTGTCTTAACAAAGGATTCTATCTACAGAAAAAGAGCTAGGGTAAGATTGTATGTGTGTTTGTAATGAACTTGAAGGAGGCAACTGAATCCCAATAAAATGAAGAGTATTTATTTGCCCACTAACCTAACTTGGAGTTTTCCCAAATCCCTCATTGTACAAGTTGTGTCCTGTTATAAGTGCTTCAAACCAGAGTTTCAATAACAAACCACAGATGAGTGAAATAAATTCAGTCTGAAATCAATTATGCTACTGCCTTCATTTGATTATTTTTCCAACACTAAGATATATTTGTTACCCATTTTCACTTTGTTAACTTCAGGAAGTTCTGAGAGTTTTCTGACAGCTTTTTGATAATAAAAAAGATAGGGTGTGATTTCAAAAACATACACCACACCCTACACAACGGCACCAAAGTTCTGAGAAAGCACTACAATTTGCTAGATGCACAGTAACAATTTTTAGGGTTTGTACCGTATTTTTAAAGTTTCCTTAAAGCCACAGACTTTATACAAAAGACTGCATCGTCCATTTAGGGTAAACTGGTTAGAATTCTAGCTTTATCTTTCACTTCTTTCATCTGCCAGTCCCCTCTGTCTGGGCTACTGTGGTTATTTACACATCAGTTACTTTTACTATGTTGCTTAAAATTTTGGGTGCTAGACAAAATAGTGACACCACATTTGTGTGTTTATTTTGTTTTTCCCACATGTTCTTACCATCTTTCCATATCTGTGTGCAGATGTGTTACAGTAAGTTACTATCAGAACTCAAATTTAAACGTCAGTTGGTACCAAGACAACTAAGTGTCCTCTGTCTCCTTAGATCCCACAGATGACGTTCAATGTGGTAAGTTTCTCTCGTTCTTCTAGCACATGGAGATTGTGGAGGAGGAGAACTGTCATGCATAAAGACAGAATTGAACATTGGCTTTTCTATTTTTGGAAATTTTTTTAAAATTCAACAAGAACAAAAAGTAATGTAACAATCACCCTTACAATACCACCTAAACTTAACAGGTTAGGTTTTTCGGCATAGATTTAGTAAACTTTACTTTTTGTATGTTGCTAATTAAAAATATATATATTATGTCATATGTATGATATAATATATAAATGTACTGGCTTGTTTATTTATTTATGTATTTATTTACTATTATTAAATATTAAAATATCAAAATGTCAAATTTAATTACTCATTAAATATTTATTTAATGTATTAATTTATTTTTAATTTATTTTTATTTAAATATTTAATTAATATTACTTAATTAATATTAAATATTACTTATTATTTATTTATAAAAGGTGAACATCACAAAGCTGAAGTTTACCTGAAGCCACTATAAAAAATTTATAGCAGTCCTTTTTTTTATGTCAATCAAAGCTAAGTCATGATCACTAACAATGAAAAGATCTCATTAGAAAGAAGGAAAAAATATTAAATAAGTTATACTGCTTTATGTCTATGAATTAATAAACACTCCTTTTACTAAGTGTCCAATTAGTAAATGTCAGATATTATACATACATACACATACACACACACACACACCCCTTGTTCCCAAAGGCCATTTAGTCTTCATTTTTCAGATAAGGAAACAGAAACATATGTAGTTAATGACTCCACCACAGGCTCAGCAAGTAGAGACATGATCTGAACTTTAATCTGCCTGATGTATAAGCCTGTACTCTTGACTAAGGCACACTATTCATTCTGTCACCAAATGTGAGTTAAAATTTGACATTTTCCCTAGCTTGCCACCAGTCAGGTATTTTTTTTTACAAATTTTGTGCCAGTTAGTAATCATTATAAAAATAACATTTTTGAAGCGTTTCTTATTTTTAGAGGAAGTTAAGATTTGATTTATTTCACTTAATGACCTAAATAATCAATTTGAGACAGTTGGTATATTTTAACATTTGGATCATAGCTTATTAATTGACTAATATACAAGCTGAGACGGGATTTGGCTGATATGGTGAAGTATCAATGTGAAAAGGGAATATTTTTGCAAATCAAAATGATTGCTTTAGCCAGATTCATTTTCATAAATATTAAAACCAATATTTACTGGCTTGAATTACTTCTCTCATAGGGCATATCTAAGTTAAAATATTAATGTTGGCAAGGAATTAGTTTATAACGTGGCCTCATTACCATTTGGCATTTTAAAGCAATTTGAAATACTGAAGTTTTTTGTTGTTGTTGTTGTTGTTGTTGTTTTGGATTTTATTTTTGTTTTGCTTTTTTTCTGGAAGACAATAAATGCCTTTCACATCTGCCGAGTAACTATTGTTTAAAAAACATTTCAGGCTAATTTGACTCAGCTAGAAAGGAGGCTTATGATGTTGCCTATTTAGCTGGTAAAATTTCTCACTACTTGGATTTCTCACTACTAATCAGTCAGTATTATTTTTCTATGAAACTGGTTTATATCCAATGGGATTTTTTCCCCATAAATAATATATGTAAAACCATGTAAACAACTAGCTACAGGGAATCACTTTTCCTCTTTACTTGCCAAAAACTTGAATAGTATAAATGACATTGTAGGAAGATTTGATGACCAACCTCACAGAAATAACCTACCTCAACCACTTTTCATGTGTCCATTTAGATCTATCCAACTATTAACCTAATTTAATAAACCTTATGTATGTCTGACTCATTTGCCTTCAGTGATATTATCATTTTAAGCTAATGTATGTAAAGAAATGAATATCTATTTTTCCTTGGAAATCAATCCTTTATGCTGTCTCTCTAAACCTCGGTGAAACCAAAAGTATAGTTTTAAAAATATTATTCTCCTTTTTTTGTTATCACTATTGTTTTTGTTGTTAAAATAAATGATGTAAACAAAAATTCCTAAGTCCTCCAAGGCGTCTGGCTCATCTAGACCTTTAAAACCCAGCTACATAGCTCAAGACCACTCCATTTATGGTTGAAAGCTTGACATCCTTCCTAGGATATCCGTCATGACTCCAGGGTGGGGGATATGAAGGCTTATATTCTCCTGGTCATTCGAGCCTCTAGATTTGATTTCCTCCTGTTGCCTTGCCTCCTGAGCCTATTTCATTTCACCCTTTGCAGGAACGCTGTCACTCTCCCTTAATTTTTCAAGCAAAGCATCAATAATGCAATGTTGTGGCATTTAGTAGATATTTGCTCAAGCTTTGGAAATAAATCAGAGGTCTACTTTGCTGCTCAAAGTGAGAAATAATTCCTAAAATAGAATATTAGACGCCACAATTTTTAAAGTTACTTGGACATCCCTTCATAGGGAAGTTCTCACTGCTCGCCTTTGTCCTTTTGATTGAGCCTGGGCCATTTTTCTCCTGACCCCGCACCCACGCTTCCCTTCCTCCCTTTTCAGGACCCCTCACACCATCTCTTCTGCTGACCACTCTTTATTTCTCATACAGGCCATGGCATTGCTCTCTTTTTCTTTCTTTTTCTTCACTTTTCTTGTATGTAGGTGAGTTTCTTAAATACACTTTCATAAGCAAAAGGTTCATTCACAGGTATTTTTAAATAAAAAAATAAAAGTCATCTACCTTAGGTCTTTAATCCCAACAATGCAAAAACAAAATGTATTACTTTCATTTTCTCTTTGCCTTGATTTAGTCACTTATTTTTAGTCACTTCTTTTTTTATTTAGTTCTATTGACGATTATTTTGGTAGTCTATTTGAAATCCTTTTTGAAGTGTGTGTTATATAAACTTTACTATATAAATTATAGATAGATGGATGATAGAGCTACACAGAGAGGTACGTACAATGTTTTATCTTCACTTACTTTATTGTCTGATGTATCATACATCAAAGGTCTGACAAACATCTGAATTCCAGAAAAAAAGCAATTTGCTTCAGAGTAGTAAATCATACTTTTCAGTGGGATAACCGAAAATTTTAAAAATTACCTTTTCAATGTTCTGAAATTACAATATTTATTAAGCTACATAAGTACCATGCCCCTTCCCTAGTGAATTTTCTTTGGAAATGTTAACAAAATTTACTTGCACCCCCTGCCCTTTTTTTGTGGTGCCAACACTGTAGCCAGTGCTGAAGCTAGCATAGTTCTTGCCCTAGAACTTTCACTGTATAAATAGCTAAAAGAAGAATGCACTGCAATTACTCTGCATTTGCTTCTAATTGTTCTAATTACCTCACTACTCTAGAAATATTCATTCCTCAGCTTTGATTTTGTTGCCTTATTGTTTAGAGAGAGAAAGAGCTTTTTTTTTTTTCTTCACCATAAATGTGTGCTTGTTTGGGGGAGGAGGGGGTATTTCTTCAGTACTGTATATTAAGCAATGCACTTCCCATAAAGATTACTTTTAAAGTCATCAAAGATGTGACATTTATGGTATCAAAATATGAAAGAAGGATTGTGCATGTGGGGTAATGGCAGCACTCACTGCTTTCCATAAAGCACTTTCCATGATGAATTGATTAAATAGGCCAGGAGCAGAGTTAAACAGATTTCCATGGATCTCATCCAGATAGCACTTTTACCAGCCTGTCTTATGCAGTGCCAGGAAAACTGTAAATAAGTTACTGACCCTTCCTTAGAGCAGATACTCCCAGAAAGTTCACTGTGTTTTTAGCTTATAAGATATAGGACTTATGGTTTCATCACCATTATCATCAGCCGCATCACCGAGCGGTCTCGTGCTAAATTCCAGACAAAGCATGATGCCGAGTGTTTTACAAACATTATCTGGAATACTCACACCCATCTTGAAAGGCAAAAATGGTATCCTCACTTAACACATGAGAAAATTGAAATTCAACACTTTAAATTGTGTTTGCAACTCCTTAGAATCATGTTTACTTGCTTCTGCTTAATATCAGTATTAATTTTTCCTACACTAAGGTATATCCATAGCAAAATGTTACTATCATAAACCACATATAATGAAATTCTGCTATTTTAAAATTACTAGACAACACTCAGATGATCAGGTTCAACTTTTATAAATTTCAACAGGCCCATAACTATGTGCTTCATACTATAAAAAGTCAACTAAACATTACATTTTTCCATATGCTCACATTTTTTTTTATGTGTGGGATCTATTTTACTCTTCTATACTCCTTTCCCTTTTACACTCTTTTCCACTAATAGTTATATTCTTAAAAGGCACTGAAAACCACGCAGAACAGGATTGTGATCCTGGAGGGAAGGAAACACACACAGTGAGCCCCAAGACTGCTCCATCTCTCTGCCTCAGGGCATTTGGCTGCCACCAATCCAAGCAGAGCCAGAGTCTCCCAAAGCTGAGGAGGTAGAAAAAGGTCCAAGACACTGGAGGGGCTGGAATGTGCAAGGCAGGACGCTGAGGAGGAGGAGCTGTGCAGGGTGAGAGCAGAGGAAGAAGTATGTGTGGATACCCACTGCGGATACTCAGCCAGGGCTGAGCTGGATATTTGGAGGATTGGACTGCACAGACCAGAGCAGAGATGGCTACCAGGGAATTGACAGCTGAAAGGTTACGTCAAAGGTTGTGTAGTATGGGGGAATGTTGGATTAAAAATAAGTAAGTAAACAGAAAAACCATATAATCACATCGATAAATGATAAAAGCTCTCAGCAAACTAGACATAAATGAAAATTTTCTCCATATCACAAGAGGCATCAACGAAAAACCTACCACTAATATTATATTTAACAGTGACTAAATACAAGTTATGTTCACTCTCATCAGTTCTGTTAAACAGTGTAGTAAGAGTCCTAACCTATGTGATGAGAGGACCAAAAAATAGTAAAAGACATGAAGTTGGAAAAAGAAGAAGTAAAGCTGTTTTTTGTGGGTTTTTTTTTTTTTTTGGCATATAACATGATCATTTACATAGAAAACCTTAAGGAATCTATAAAACCTACTATGTGGATTTAGCAAGATCATAGAATACAGAATCAATATCTGAAATCAGTTGTGTTTCCATATACTAGCAATAAATATTTGGAAATAAATTTTAGGAATAAAATCTCTTTAAAATACTATCAAAACATCACAATCTAGAAGAATATCTAAGAAAAGATGTGCAAAGATCTATACTGAAAATTACAAACATGGATGAAGAAATTAAAAACTAAAACTATGTTCATGGATTGGAGGACTCAGTATTGTTACAATGTTCATCTGCCCCAAAATGGCATGTAAATTCAATACAACCACTCTCCATATTCCACTAGGCAATCCAGAAGAAAAAGATACACTGATTCTAAAATTTATGTAGAAATTCAAAAATACAGCATAGCCAAGTGATCTTTAAAAAGAAAAACAAAGTTGGAGGATCACACTATCTGAATCAAAGATTTACTATAAAGATATAGTAATTAAGACAGGGTGGTATTGGCATTAGGATAGAAAACTGTGTCATAGGAACAGAATACAGATTCTAGAAATAGAGTCACTGTTCAACTGATTTTTAATAAAGGCACCAAGGAAATTCAATAGGGAAAGGAAAGTCTTTTTAACAAATGATGGTGTAACAACTGGATAAATCTATAGGTAATAGAAACAAATCTATACCACTACCTCACACCATTCACAGAAAATAATTTGAGATGTATTATATGCATAAATAGAAAAGCCATATGCTTTTAGAAGAAAACAAGGAAGAACATCTTCCTGACCTTGGAGTACTGTCTTCATAAAGTGGACATGAAACATACTACCTATACACACAAATAATAAATTAGAATTCATACAAAATTAAAACACTCTGCTCATCAAATAATATTGTTAAGAATATTAATACACGAACTATAGACTGAAGAAAATATTTGTACCACTATGTATCTGATATATTGTATATCCAGAATATATATGAGATTCTTTTGAAAAATAAACTAATTAGAAGATTAAGCAAAGAATTGAGTGGATTTTTTTTAAAGATTTTATTTATTTATTTGACAGAGAGAGAGCATGAGCAAGGGGGGAGGAACTAGGGGAGAGGGAGAAGCAGGCTCCCTGCTGAACAGGGAGCCCAATGTGGGACTCAATTCCAGGACCCCAGGATCATGAACTGAGCCAAAGAAGGCAGACGCTTAACTGACTGAGCCACCCAGACACCCCTGAGTGGATATTTTAAAAGAGATATATGACTGGCCAAAAAGCACATGAAAACATACTTAACATCATTAGTCATTTGGGAAATGCAAATTTAAACTGTAATGAGAAACTACTTCACAATCACTAACATGGTTAAGATTTTTTAAAAAGACCAATAATAAGTGAACTATGCTATGGAGCAACCAGAACTCCTACACATTACTGCAAAGACTATATAATGGTATAACCACACTAGAAACTTCTTTGGCAAGTTCTTAAAAAGTTAAGCATAAATCTATCCTAGGACCTGGCGATTCCAATTCTCAGTATATATACAAGAAATATGTAAACACATGCCCACAACAAGCTTTATCGAAGAATATTTATAGTAAACTTACTCATACTAGTCAACACCATGGAAGCATCCCAAATGATTATTAAGAGAGAAGGGATAAAATCTGTTGCATTTCTATACACTAAAAAATAACTAACAAAAAGAGAAATTAAGAAAACAGTCTCACTTAAAATTGCACCAAAGGAATAAAATACCTAGGATTAAATTTAGCCAAACAGAATAAATACTTCTACATTAAAACCTGTAGGACATTAATGAGATAAATTGAAGACAACACAAATAAATGGACAAACATTCCATGCTAATGTATTGGAAGAGTTAATATTGTTAAAATGTCCATACTTTCCAAAACAATATACAGATTCATTGCAATCCTTATCAAAATCCCAATGGTAGTTTTCACAGAAATAGAAAAATTCTACAATTTGTATGTGACAATAAAGACCCCAAACAGCCAAAGCAATCTTGAGAAAAGACAAAGCTAGAAGCATCACATTCCCTGATTCGAACTATATTACAAAGCTCTAGTAATCAAAATGGTATGGTATTGGCACAAAAACAGACACAGGGATCAATGGAACAAAATAGAGATCCCAGAAATAACCCACACATATAGGACCAATTAATTTATAAAAAAGGAAGCAAGAATATACAGTGAGGAAAGAACAGTCTCCTCAATAAATGGTGGTAGAAAAACTATAGACAGCCACCTGCAAAAGAATGAAACTGGATCCTTATCTTACACCATACACAAAAATAAACTCAAAATGGATTAAAGACTTGAACGTGAGACCTAAAACCATAAAATTCCTAGAAACATGCTCTAATATAAGTCTTGGCAATGATTTTTTCGGATTTAGCTAGAAAATTCTTAGCACTAAACGAAGAAGGGCATTGACAGCTGGAAAACGTGACAGTAAAAAATGCTAATACATTTAATCTCTCCTGGGGAATCAAAGATAACACTGAAAATGTTGGCAAACGTTGCACTCCATAGCCAGGTAATGCAATACCTTTCATTCCCCTTCTTATAAATGTCTCCAATTATTGAATCTGTTCGTTTTGTTGCTGCTCAGAAATAAAACATTATATTTTTAACTGTTAAATTAGTTGTAAAAACTTTCAAATATAAATCTTGACAACAAATGCACTATTTCTCAAATACATAGCTGGAAAAAAAAATGCTTATTCCCAAAAAGTAAAAGGCCCTGAGGGCAAAGAAAATGGAGAATTTGAATAGAAGAAATGAAGTGCTCTTAATCATAGTGATGAGATGAAACTTACCGTGTGGAATGCTTTCTATAAACATAACTCATTTGATTACCATTTCAATTAGCCAAAAATCTCTGCTTTCATATTTAGCATCAGTTTACAGTTGAAACAAAACATTTGATATTTTACATACAGAAAGGTACAAAGAGAGTAATGTTTCCTAGGAAATGACATAGCGATGCTACTCTCTTTTGTAACCAAGAACTTCACAAAGGAATAAACATTAATTACTATTCCACAGTTGCTGAGGACCTGCCACATCCCAAACACTGTGCCATCAGAAATACAACTTGATGGTAATAAAGTCACAACCTGGGACACAGCCTGGCAAAGAGATACTCTATACTTTATATAGGATGTAAAGACTTCATTAGGGCTGTGTTCAAACTATTGTGGAATGCCTTCGAATCTGTGTTTTAATTTCAAAATTTTTTTTGCAGGAAAACATTCAAAAGGAAAGCATTTCTTTAAAAGCCCAAAATATACATTCATAAAAATTTCTGTTTTAGTATCTACTAAGAAATTGAAAACACAGGTGCCTATGTGGCTCAGTTAGTTAAGTGTCTGCCTTAACTCAGGCTCAGGTCATCATCCCATCCAGCCCCACGTCAGGCTCTCTACTCAGCCAGGAGCCAGCTTCTCCCTCTCCCTCTGCCTGCCTCTCTGCCTGCTTGTACTCACGCTCTCTCTCTCTCTCTCTCTCTCTCTCTGTCAAATGAATGAATGAATAAATAAAATATTTTTTATGATAATTTTTATTATGTTATGTTAGTCACCATACGAATGAATGAATAAATAAATTTTTTAAAAAAAGAAATTATTTAAGGTGTCCAAAGATAGCGACTAGTTATATGAGTCTTGATACATCTATGCTATGAAATAATATGCAACAATTAAGTAAAAAATATATCAGAGTTTACCAGCATTCCTGGCTTAGGGCAAGACATTTTACCTTTTCCTACGTCTCAGTTTTTCCACCCAAAAATAGCCCCAAAATATTTTCTTCACTGCTTTTTTGAAGATGTGGTGGATGAATGAAAGCTAGCATGTAAATATAAGCCCAAAAGGATCCAATCACTAAAAATTTTAAAACACACAATTTTAATAAACGGGAAGTCGGTAAGTGAAAGCACTTCCTCTTTATCACAAAATTCTACATTCCTAGGCTTAAGAATAAACTTATTATTTTTATGATTAGAAGACTGGTAAAAAAAAAATACAGTAAAAGACAAAGTCTGTCCTATTCCTGTGGGGTTTTCCTATGATGACTTTTCAAACCGAAGAGGTTTTCATAAACATTTTCAGTTCACCACCATACAGACGCCTAAAGTAGGGACATACGTTAGCCATTGCCCTGGTTTGCACATAATGATCCTACATTTTTCTCATGAGAACACTTCAGACTCCATTTTCATTATGACACCCACTTCATAATTCTTGTTTTAGCTCATATTATGGGAAAAGCAAAATATACAAACCTACTTCAATCTTACTTTCGTTTATAGAACAAAACACCCAAAGAAGCATAAATATATAATGCACAGTGCTGGCAGTTTCTCTCGCCACAGTTCTGGTTACCTCTTAATAAAATGGCAGAAGTGGGATTTATTCAGACTTCAGAGAACAGAAAATAAAAAGGATATCCTTCAGTTGCAGTGGAGGGTCCACTGCGTTCGCAATTGCCATTTAATTAGTCCTTCCTTTCGACTTTAGCCCATTATCCCTAGCCCTGTTCATGTTGCTGCATTAAACAGGAGTCCGCCTTTTTCAAAAAAATTAGTAGATTATTTTTATTAGTCAATGAGTACAAAGTTCACAATAGTAAAAGACAGATAAGAAAGAAAGAAAGAAAGAAAGAAAGAAAGAAAGAAAGAAAGAAAGAAAGAAAGAAAAAGAAAGAGAGAAAGAAAGAAAAAGAGAGAAAGAAAGAAAAAATGTTCTGGAAAGTTTTATTCAATATTCCTTAGAATAATACGTAATAATCAGATGTTATCACACCCAGTTGGTAAGGGCCAAGCAGTCATCTGAGAAAACTACACCCTCTGCCCCACCTTAGTTTGGACTGACAAAAAAAAGTTTGTCTCCAGTCATGCCTTCTAAACCTGCTCTGTTTCACTACTGTTCTCTGTCTTTTATACCCTGATGATTGATAGGAATGACATCCAATCACTTGTCCTTTCCTTTTTGGGACTCTGAGAAATGGCCTTCCATTATTTTCTAACAGAAATATTATAAAGTAACAAGCAAAAAGCAAATAGTAAATTTCGCCATATACAAAATTGAGGTTAAAGAATATCTCTTCCTTGATCCCTTCTTTTGTTGTAGCTCAAGAAATAATCTCTTGGGAAGAGAGTAATCTAAGCTTTGCTCTTTCAGTTAAACAAGCCTGTAACATCCCCAAACAGAGCAAGCATCACAACGGAATAAATCAGAGACAGTGTGCTAGGCCTGCTTCTGCAGGATTCCCTAAGAGTGTCCCAGTCCTTCAGATTCACATGACCTAGTGTTGTGACAGTATGGTTGGCCACCAGAGAGAGATTAAAGACTTCAGGCACATCGCTCTAATCCATAAGACTGAATGTGAAATACTTTCAAAACTCTGCCATATCGAATTAAATAGTATTTTCTATGTATGTTTTTCTGGAAAGGCCACGGTCTTGGAAATATTCAACTTCTCCCTCTCCCTCAGCCCACAAATCAAACAAATCACCAGATCCTTTAGCTTTTGCATTATAAACATATTTTAAATGAATCCACTTTTCTCAGGCGCCTTCATCATATCCCTGTTCAGGCTCCGATCAATGCGCTGGCTGTTGAAATAATGGATCTCACGTCTAACCTCAACATCTTCTAAACCACTGTCCATACGATCACCACAGAGAATGTCAGAGTCTTTCCGTACCACAGACACTCTTGAAACCTGCCAAAGTCTCCATATTTCTTTCAGAACAAGGTCCATGCGTCCATTATAGTGGAACCACAAATTTAGAGACCAAAACCAACCCTAGGGCTAAGGCAGGGTTCTGGGGTCAGAGGGACTTTCATTTCATTCCCTGCTCTGCTACTCACGTGGGCCAGGTCATGTAGGTAACTCTCTACCTATAGGACTGATGGGAAGTTTCCTCAAGCACTCTACCTATGGCATTTCCTCACAGTAGCAAGGAACAAAGTTAGCTTTCAAGAAATATTAGCTCATTGTTAATATCATTAACTCTAATAAAACAATCGTGTGGGGTTTTTGTGGGTTGGGGGGGAAGTGTTTTCATCTACTATTATTTTCTTCCTTTACTTTCTCTCTCCATTCAAGGAACTGCAAATCATTTCTTCTTCCCAGTCTGCATCATGCCCCCTTGTGGTCAGAGCTCTGTGCTAGTTCCTCAAAGGCAGGTAGGTGTATAGTGGTCAGGAAAATAGAATTTTCTGGCCAGTCTCTCAACGTAAGTCTAAGCCTCAGGACAATTTATGTGTTGTTGAATAAAGCTTTAGGAAACCTGCAAGAAGTGTTCCCTACAGTCTAAACAGAAATTCTACCTGGGATAGTAGATGAGAGACCAGAAGAGAGAGTTTAGATGAGAGACCAGAAGAGAGGGTTTTGTGGAACCCTGGGGCAGCAAGGACCTGGCTCTGCTTTCTGTCTGCCTCCTGGAAAGCTGGCAAGACCCAACTGGGCAACAGCTGCCCACCGCATTGAGAGAGGCAGGTGCCCCAGAGCCCACATGGCGTTCAGCTCACGATGCATGATCAATAGTTATTGACCGGGCTAAAACTGAAGTGAGCTATTTGCAGCTGGTGATGGATAAACTAGACACAGAGCTGGACCACCGTCCTGTGGCAGTCCATTTTCTAAGGATCCCTTCTCTTCATTCTTGAATTAGGCACTTTACTCTTAATATCCATATCTTCCTCCCCCACTCACAAGCCTCCATGGATATTGGAGCAGTGAGGTAAAAATTGCCACCCTAGAACAGGTGTTCCCATATTCTTAAATCACACTTACTTGGGACAAGATGAGTTACCAAAAAAAGATTGCTATTTTAATGACGCTCATCACAGTCATGACTGGCTCTGGGCTTTCAAATCTCCTCCCCCAACTGCAGCAAATTTAGAAAGCCTGCATTTTTTAAAGCATTCTAAAAGATTCAACAGTTTTCTCCATGTAATCAGAGACACTAATTATCAAGCCTATTTCAGATAAAGTAGTAGTTAATGCCAATTTATCAAGATGGGAAATGAATCTGATTTTATTTCTATTGCAACTGCCCAAAGGCAGGTGGCTTAAGGCAAGTATATTTAGTTTAATGAGACTCGAGGGGATAAACAGTCTAAGTTTGAGCACCCTCATTATGCATCAGCAAATACACTGACCTGCCTACTGCAAGAATTCAATTTATATTTACACAAAACATGGCCATAGCCAGTCCACTGGTAGAAGTGTAAGATATCCGAGCTCCCTTCTCCAGATGGAATTTGTGTGATCCCACTCCAATATTTGTAACTCGAGCTTAATTTGGAAGTAATTTCTGGTCTAAACGCTTCTTCCTTTACCTCTTTTAAGCCATTTCACAACGCTATTATTTTCTAATTTTCAGGGATAGAAAGGAGTCTAGAGTGACTCAGTTTCTAAGTATTTTATACTTTATTCATTAACATGTTCCCATCACAGTATTGTCAAGGATTTACTATTATGAAGATTCAACGCTGCCTGAACCAGAGCCCCTAGAAAATGCAGATGAATGAAAGAAAATATTAACCCATCATTGCAGTGCCCAGAAGTAAATATTTTGGCGGGTCAGTCATCTGTAGTTCATTGCACTCATACCAGGAAACTGAGGTTAATCAGGAAGAAAAGACCAGAATGAATAAACACACATGAAACGTCTGGAATTCATTCTTAAAGGATTGTGTCTAGAAGGAAAGATATCACAGGTAGTCTACTTGAGCTGAATTTGGGGACCAAGCCCCACATGCCTGCAACATCCCTTTCCCACCCCCCACCCCAATTCCTGAGGTCTCACTATGATTTGGAAGAACACAGATGGTCAATCACTGCAATAAAATATTCAATCAAATTATGACACATAAGTAAATGGTATACCATTCAAAGGTGGGGTAGAGAGAGAGAAAAAGAAAAAGGAGGGGAGTAGAGGGAGGGAAAGAGTGAGAGAAAGATGAATTTGAAAATTCTAGTTCTATTCTCAGACACACACATTTATTTCACTTCTTGATCCCGTTGAAGTTAAGTGTAGCCATGTAATTTGCTTTGACTAGTGGAATGATGGGTGGTTATTTTCCTTTGTGTTTGTGAGAACAGTGTGAATATGCCATGCTCTCTTTCCCTCTTTCATAGTGACTAGAAACACTCCTGATGATGGTTGCCCAGCAGCATGGAACGCAAGCAAAGATAATGCAAAGAACCCCAGCTGACCTGTGGTGGACACTGGGGACGAGCATGAAATAAGCCTTTTGTAGTTGGAACATGGAGGCTGTTTATTACCACAGCATGACCTACTCTACCTTTATTGGTATAAATGAGTAACAGCAGTGGGACACAGATACGACCATGAGTCCTTACATCAGTGTCACTGCATTAGGGTTCAAGGGTGGGATTTGAGCTAACTAATACTGGAGACTGAAAAAATGGTGATCGACCTTATGCAGAGGTTGAATATTGGATAAACTGTCACCTGTAGTTCTTGGAAGGCAGAACGTGTTCCTAAAAACGTGTGGCTCTAGGTAGCAAGGGCAGAAAACAAAATGTTGGTAGTATGTGTGATGGGAAAGTAACATAGACAAAAGATAATTTCAGAAAATAATTAATCAGTTTGTAAGCATAGAATTCATGGGAACATGGAGTTCACAAACTCAGAGATTCACAGCAGGCAACTGTTTCTCAATCCAAAGCTGGTGGTGGGGTGAGGGGTTTACTGAGAATGTTCTGAGGGAGAAATCCTATTAAAACCCAGGATCAAGTCAGGGGTATGGCCGCTATCCCCTAATTCAAATTTCTCAATTTATTAAGTTCTATCAATATAAAGATCACACAAAGGATGTGGCACCAGTAAGCCCTCTGATGGGCCAAAGTGGTTAGAGGAGCTGAAACTCAATAAACTGAAGCTACCCACGATGAAGTCACAGAAGACACAGAGATCAAGAGTGACGGTGTAAAGATGCATCACCAACTCATAAGACTGTATGCCAAAAAAAGAACCGTGAGTATCTGTGGGTCTTTGCATCCAAAGGAATGACCATTAAACATGAGGAACTGCTATGGTCTGAATGTTTGTGTCCTCCCCAAATTCATATGTTGAAGCCTTAATCCCCAATGTGATGGTATTTGGAGGTGGAGCCGTTGGGAGGTAATTAGAGGATGCCTCCCACGATGGGATTAGTGTCGGTATAAGAAGAGATAAGACAGCATGCTCTGTCTCTCTGTCATGTGATGATACAGCAAGAAGGCAGTTGTCTACAAACCGGAAAGAAGGTCCTCACCAGTCACCAAATCTGCCAGAACCTTGATCTTGGACTTCCCAGCCTCCAGAACTATAGGAAGTACATGTTTGCTGTTTAGGCCACCCAGTCCATGGTTTTCTTGTTACAGCAGCCTGAACTCACTAAGGCAGGTACAGACTAGTCCACAGTAGCCAGACGTCCTAAACTTTGAGCTAAATAATGCAAAGAGATACAACTTGTGAGTTCTGCATCTTGAAGGAGGTACTGAAATACAACAGAATAGAGACCCCAGCTGACTGAGATGGATATATAGTGAAAGGATGAATTAAACCATTGTGGTTTTAAAACTCCAAGTTGTTGGGGTGTCTTTAACCACAGAACAACCTAGCTCATCCTGATACAGAAATAAGCAAATATTTGTTAACATTGGAATATGAAAGATACGCTTCTACTTCATACACATTTGTGCTTCTTTTAAAATGAGTATATATTAGTCACTTAACAAAATAAGACAAAGTTTAAAAATCATTACTTTTATAACAGCATTAGATATAAAATAACATGAATAAAATTTTTATGAATTAACATGAATACAAAAAGTTATCAAAAATAAATTTTTAATAGATAGTACCAGAATAATAGTTAACTATTTGGAAGCAAAAAGGGGGGGAAAAAGCAAAAAAGAGTTAAAACTTTACTCTCACCCAAAGAAAATAAATTCTTGAAATCCTGACATCAACCAAAGTAACTTTACTTTTATTTTTGTTAATTATTGGAATTGGGGTAATGCCAACAGTAAACAATAGCATAGCTCTTACTATGAGCAGAGTACTGTTCTTAGTGCGTGACATACATTAACTCATTAATCCCAACAGCAACCCTATCCGCTGAGTTATTACTATTTATTACCACTCCTGCTTCACATATAAAGAAACAAACAAACAAAAAAAAAACAGAGAAGCTAAATATATTATCCAAGTTTACAAAGCTAAACAGTGAAAGATGCAAACTGACTTCAGGATCTGTGATCTTAACCACTATGATGTCTATATTGCCTCTCAGATCATCTGAGTTAATGGTTCATTAGGATAATATTCATTTGAAAAAGCTTTCTGTGTCTAAAATTGTTGGAGAATTCTCTTTTATAACATTTTGCTCTTATGTTACTCTTTTCATAAGCTAAATAGAAAAACGAATATGTTGATAGTAGTGAAAAGAAGCATATGACTTTAATACAATTGAGAAAAATATGGAAATCATTAAGTGTAACAAATTGTTAAATCTGAATCCTCAATTGGAAGCAAATTGGACCTTTGAATTTAAGCCAACCGTCTGTGTGTTCAACTATGCACAAAAACGACAGAATGAAAGAACATCTTGGAGATGTAGGAAACATTTTATTGCTGGTTGGACCTCAAAAGAGAGATACTAAAACTTCTGGAAAAATGGGAGAGGACATATGCATTTGCATAATTCCATTCCCGAGACAGGCTGAAATTAACAAAAGGACTCAAACAAAGGGAAGGATGAAACGAAGAAATGGCTGCAACTTATGTTACAGCTTGGGAGACTGTACAGAAGGGGTCTTTATATTTCTGTTGTTGAAACTTCTGAGCGAAGTGTCAGAACAGCCAGATCTCCATCTGTGGCCAGCTTTGTAACTGACCCCCTCCTTGTCACCATCTCACCTGTCCATGACCACCAAGTCCCCCATCCCTCACGCACAAAGAGATTTCTACTTCTACCTGGTTTCCCAAGTGCTACAGGGAACATGCGCTGCTGTTCGGAAACTTCTTTCTGATTCAGTCACCACTGCCCCCCAATTTACATAGCTATCCTTGCCCTGAGCCTTCCAGCACAGGCTCCATTCAATTCATCTTTAACCCCTTCTAGGCATACCTTTCTGCTGTGCTAGGACAGATACTTGTTGTGGTGCAGACATCTCTCCAGAAGCATCTGCTCCTGATGTAGAGAAAGTTGGGATTCGGAGCCGACAGCCAAGAAAAAGTTCTTGAGAAGTCTATGATACAAAAAGCTGATTTTATTAAAGCACGGGGACAGGACCCATGGGCAGAAAGAGCTGCACTGGAGTAATGAGGAGTGGCTGATTATGTACTTTCAAGTTGGGAGGGTTTAGGGATAGCCTAACTCTCTGAACGATTTTGGAAGCAAGCTTTCCAGGACCCTGAGGGGGCTAGCTACTGTTGGGAAAAGGTCATTTATTACTGTCTAGTAAAACCCTAGTCATGAGACCCTTCATATGTATATCGGTGGGCCATATGCTTGGGGGATGATTGTCAACATATACCTTGGAGGGTAGAGATAAAAGAAGTTTCCAAAGGAATTTTTATATGTTAAAGTAGACTTACAGGATCCTGGGGGTCATGATAATGTTAAGCTAAGATTGCCTTTTGCCCTGAGCAAAGTATTAACATCAAGGCAGCCGAGTTCCTAGAGGAATGTCACTCTGCCCGTTTCAAGGACTTGTCAATGGGCTGTAAGTAGTAAGGAAATTTAATTTTTCTTTTGCCTTTGTTTCCCACATCACTACCATCCGAGACATCGTTCCCCATATCAAACTACAGTTTGTTCATACAATGCAGAATTCTTTTACATGATTCCCAGGAGCCAAACTCCTTTTAAAGGGAGGTGAATTAATACTATTACTACTAATAATAATAACACTAAGAATAGTGCTAATAAAGATAATATTTGCCCTAGGTTCCATTAATTAGTGATAGATGCAGGCTGGGACTCGGATCCCCCTGGATCATATGTCCAATATGCTACTGTCCCTATTGGATAACAGGCCCCATTTGCACCACATCAGAAATCCCTGAGTGCTTTTTTTTTGTACAGCAGCCTCCTCGGATTCTAGAAATGATACAAACTCTTCTCTATTTTCAATGTTTCCTGCATCAGAATCTGAGGTGAGGAGAGGGGCAGAGGTACAGAAGACTCTGGTGCTCAGCTGCTTTCTTATGTACTGGAAGATTTCATCGTGCACTGTTGATTTCGATGGCAAATATACACTTTTCTTAGCTCTGTCTAGACACAAATAAATCAAGAGCAACATTTACTCTAAATCTACAATCACTCAAATAGTATCTTCTATTCTCAGCTATCAGTCTTCTCCTTGGAATGTTTCTAAAATTTGTCACTTGTGTTAGGGTGAATTGCTCCCGAGAGGCTAAATAAAGTGAAAAGAAAGAAGGACTCCCCAGAGCTGTTCGCCTTTCAAGATTAAGTACATCAAGTTTGGGATCAGAGTTGGAGGTGTTTCTTTATTTTTAAAATAGTACTATTGAATTGAAAATATTCCCTGAGTGAGTTCATGTTCATTATAGGAAACGCAGGAGTAGAAACAATGTCATGCCACGGATCTGAAAAATATTCAAGGTAGCATTATATCAAAGGAATCTGAATGAATATTCTACAGTCTCTGAGGTTTTCAGATCCCTCTGTAACTGGGACCATGTGAGATTGCTTAGTTTTCCACTGTGATCAAATTGTTCTTTCATTTCAGTCATGCCCTAGAAATTAATTAAAAATTTTGGATTTGTCATGTTCAGATAATCTCATTAAAAATATTAGAATTTTTCTTCTAAAACGTACATGTGGAATGTATACCATACTTTTCATTTCTTCTTTTCTAAGCTTCTCTTTCTTCTAACATTTCTACCCAGTTGACTTACTCCTCCCATTCACTGTTCATTAGCTACCATTTGACATGGAGACGTTCAAACAACAAATATCACTAAAAAGCGTATCTAAACGTGGCTCCTTAGTAAACACATTGTCAAACATTTCTTCTGGATGTCTGCCCTAAATAAACTGATAACTGATAAATGGAAGAAAAAGGTGGGGTCAGCTGTGGTGAGCACCTTCGTAGGAAGGGGACTTGTTATTTCAAAGAGTTTAACGGAGAAATCTATTGTGGTAGCCAATAAATGAATGATCCCTTTTGTGACATTTACTATCGGGAATCTGCTTCAAGATGTGTTCTTGGCATATTAAAAATGCAAAAATTTAGTAAACTGTGGGTGTTCTCTGTTTTGCTCACAGATTACCCATTAATATCTTGCGGGGAATACTGGCATAGATCTTCATGTTTTCAGCCTTTTTCAAATAATAATGTATTGGGAGTTTCTCTTCCAAATCCTCAGGAGGTAAAGCAACATATAAATTGAAGTTCTTATTATCAAAGGCATTCTCATTTCCGACCAGTCTGTCAAGGGACCATTGTTCTAATTTACATGCCGCCAAAAGCTGCACATCTCTGTGATGCTGTCTGCGGTGTTTAGCTTACAGTGGGAGAATTTCTATGGCTGGATTTGCCACTGGGGTTGAAAGGTTAATGGTATCGACTGAATGAGATGAGAGGAATTTCATCTGACTGCATGGTAATAAAAATGAGTTACTATTTCATCTAACACTCTGATTGTTAGAAATAAGGAAATTTCTTCTATAGAAAGTAGAAAGAAAGAAAGAAAGAAAGAAAGAAAGAAAGAAAGAAAGAAAGAAAGAAAGAGAAAGAAAGAAAGAAAGAAAGAAAGAAAGAAAGAAAGAAAGAAAGAAAGAAAGAAGGAAATAGGAAATATCTGGACTGCCAATTCCAGATATTTCACTCTTAGAAGGATTACAATTTGAATGCTTTAACTTCGCGTAAAAATAAAATGTCAGCATATCAAAATTGATTATCAATAAATTCTACCGTAATATTGAAGCCACGCTAAATAGTTCTAGTCAAAAATTATAAAAATAATTTGCAACTACTTCCAAAGAGATCATCCTATTAATTTATTGAGGAGATTGGTATGACCCTGACAGGTTTAAGAACCTTTAAAACGTTTTTAGAAAGAGCAAAGGCAGGATGAAAAAATAAAATGCAACGTCTGTCTTTTTACCTACTCTTTGAAGTTCTCTGAACCCCTTCATTCCAAATCTATTTGCACGCAGTAAACATTCAGAGGAAGCCTCTCCTCTGGGTAGACTTCTTCACTCCTGTATGTGGTACATAAATTACTCCAGAAGGAATTGAAATAGGATGTGAAAATATAAGACAGATGCCTAACCAAGCAGAACAGAGCAACAAAAAGACAGAATGGTCGGCAGACCCCCGGGGTTTTTCTGTGACCACATCCGATGAGAAGGGACGCTGGGAATGTGGCCTGGTGAACGTGTGAACAACAAGCACTTCTGGTCCCTCTGCCTCTATCTTCTGCTTCTTTGGTTTAGAGTTTCTTGTTCTTTCTCTTTTCTGTGACTTTGCCTTTATTTTGTGCTCAAAATTCCCTTGTGCTTAAAAAAAAAAAAAAGCACAAAAAAAAAAAATACCTCTCACCTAATGGCAAGCATACACAGATTTATTCTATTAGGGGCTATGTCTAATTTTTAAATATTAAAAATTCTGATGCCTTATGTTTTTCTACTTATAAATGTTGAAACGGTAAAAGGAGTTCTCCAGAGAGAAGAAAAATAATACAGGCTCATATGTGGAATATAAGAAACAGTGAAGAGATTCATAGGGGAAGGGAGGGAAAACTGAATAAGAAGAAATCAGAGAGGGAGACAAACCATAAGAGACTCGACTCTTGGAAACAAACTGAGGGTTGTTGGAGGGGAGGTGGGTGGGGAGGTTAACTGGGTGATGGGCATGAAGGAGGGCACGGGATGTGATGAGCACTGGGTGTTACAAACAGTGGATGAATCACTGAACACTACATCAGAAACATGATGTACTGTATGGTGGCTAACTGAATTTAAATTAAAAAAATAATACAGGTCAGAAATTTGGATCTACATAAAGAAAGAGCATTAGGAAAGGAATAAATTGGGTAAAACAAATCTTTTATTTTTCTTAATCTAACAAAGAACAGTTTGTTCAAAACTGTAATAGCAATGATGTATTCAGTGATTATAGCTTATGGATAAGTGAAATTTCAATGAAAATCAATCAAATCAATATGAAATCCATATTATGGGGAGAGAGGAATCAGGAATACACTGTTATAAGGTATTTTACAACACAGGAGGCAGTACAGTGTTATTTAAAAGTGAACTCACCTTGGTTGTAAGCGTATGTTTCAAATTCTGAATCAACCACTACAAATATTGTTAAAGAGTATAACTGATATGGTAAAAGGAGAGAAAATGGAATTGTATAAAATCATCAGCTGAAACCAGAGAAGGAAAAAAAAGAGTGGAAGACTAAATAAGAAACAAATAATGAGGACAACAAATGGAAAAAACATAAGTATGTATTCTGAGTCCAGGCTATTGGGAAAATCACAGGTGATGATCTGAGAGGCTGTCATGCAAGAAACTTACCATTCTATATAGCCCCCGACCAACTCTTAGTAAGGATGCGGAATTCACCAGAGTAGTTTCCCCACGTATGTTCTATTGAATTACAGCTCTGAGTGAGTATCACAGATGGCCCCTCGGTACAGCACCTGGAGGCAGCTTTGGAAGTTACTTGATCTGTCAACTCAACTTCTCTTACGGCATGCTCACAACGAGGAGATATGTTATATCTCTTTTTTCTACTTACAAATTCAAAGTAAGTTCTTCAGCTTGTCAAATATATAATGAGTTTTCAGATGCCTCCATTTCTTCATAAATATGTGGCTTGCATTTGAACGGTTTGATGTAAAAATCTGCATAAAGTTCATGCATCCCATTGCTTGCTATGTCTCTCAAGTGTCTCTCAATCCAGAGGTTTCCCTTTCCTTCCATCTCCTTGTAATTTATTTGCTGAGTAAACCAGATTCGTATGCCCTATCAGGATTTGCAGATGTGGGATTTTGTTGCTCATATCTCCATGTTAGTTTTTTGTTTGTTTGTTTGTTTTTTAACATGTTCCCCTGTCTCCTTTGTTTTCCATAAACTGGTTGTCAGATCTAGAATCTGGATCGGATTCAAGTTCCATTTTTTTTTAAGATTTTATTTATTTATTTGACAGAGAGAGAGCACAAGCAGGGGGAGCGCCAGGCAGAGGGAGAAGAAGAAGCAAACTCCCCGCTGAGCAGGGAGCTCAAAGTGGGGCTCGATCTCAGGACCCTGGGATCGTGACCTGAGCAGAAGGCAGACACTTCACTGACTGAGCCACCCAGGCACCCCTCAGGTTCCGTTTTTTATCAAAAACCCTTCACGGGTTTCCATCTGATGTACACCTTAGGCTGCATCCCTTGTGCGAAGCCACAAATCCACCTCCACTGTCCCCCTTTCTCAAGCCGGGCACTGAGGCATCTTTGCTCCTTCACCTTATCTTGGATTTGCCTTGCCCTTTACCCTGAAGCTGAGATTTCCTACTTGGGCCTAAAAGAATCTGTCCAAAGCTAAGAGTGAGCACTCCCAGGATTGGCAGATGATGACATGACATCATCATTCAAGTCTGATGTACTCTGGAGCAAAGGCTCAGTGTCCCTCTAATATTAAAGAGCCTGGAATCTGAGGGAGATAGAGATTCACAGCATTGAAAGCTAGCCCTGAAGCAAGAGTGGTATCAAAATCCAGGTTCATTTGGTTTCCTCTCTAATATCACTTTTCCAGATGCACCTGCAGCACACGCGTGGGGCAGTGGCCATCTGGAAAATTGAATGGTGCTATAACCACACAACCGGGCCATGTTTAATCTCAGGTCTTCTACTTTTATCGTCTCTGTGACCTTAGAAAAGTCACTTAACCTTGTTGCGTCTTATTTTCCTCATCTCCATAATGGGAGTGACATACATTCTCAGGATTTTAATTGCATACTGTGCTAATTAAAGCATAAAACACACTTAAAAGTACAGAGCAAAATACAAGTGTAAGGTTCCTGTAACTATATATCAGATGCCATTAGGAGGTTAGCATGAAGGGGATCCAGCCTAGGTGAAGCATGAGGGAAGAAAAGGAACAGACATTCTTCACTATGTGCCAAGCACTTCATGTATGAGGAAAGGAATATGCAAATAATAAAGGATGAAAAAAGAATATTTCATGCAATGTGCATGTTTGAGGTTTTCACTGATTATCTTACTAAAATCGGGTTCAACTAACTGTAAACACTTTTACAAGTCACTTCAATATGCTTTACCTTCTTTAAAGCTCAGAAAAATTCTATATAAAATTATTATTACCCCCATTACGAAGAAGAGGAACTAAAATTCAGAGAAACCTGGCTGATTTCAGCTGAGACTTCTCTCTTAGGAAAGACTGGGTTGGTTATAGAGATTTCTTTGTTATAACTACAAGTGCAAGAGAGCAAGATTTTAGGAATAAATGGTAAAGGCTGTAGTCCTGATTATTAAAGAAAAAAGCCATTTGAATTAAGCTGGTCCAAAAATCACCAATTACCATATGATGAAAACAGAAGTAGTAAGATTAGTCAGAGGTGATGAGGTGACATGGAAACAGTATTAGGTACTTGGCTACCCACAGATAAGGTTAATAGAAAAGTTATTGCCAGATGTAAGAACTACAGACAATTGTCTCCATGCAATTGAAATCAACAGATAGTTATTAAACCTCTCTGAACTCCGTTCACACTTGCCGTCTGTGCTTACTTGGTACTTACCTTAAGTTGCACTGCATTGTCAATTCACCTCAAATGTGCACCTGTCATCTCTCCAACAAGTGAGGCCTGCCTCTGTTCTGCCCATGGGACTATCTCCTCAAGAAAGATTTGGTTTGAGCCTCCTCCTTCCCCATGGACACTGACCATTAGAAATCCAAAAATCTCAGCTAACAAGGTTCCTGAATCCAGTCTTCCCCGACCCTTCCAATTCACCCAAGTTGTGTAGCAAAAGAAGACTATGAGTTACTTCAGTGAGGAAGCTAAGTATCGGATGCAACCTACTCTCTGGGATTCTAATAAGTAAAAGAGACCATGAAGGACCATCAAATGCAGAGGCTGTCTCTTCCGTTACTGCAATTGGGGAATGAACGTTGTAAGGTCCTTTCAGAGTTCTGTGTGTGTGTGTGTGTGTGTGTGTGTTAAGCACAATGTTCTCTTTAGCAAGCTTCCTGGGAAAAGTACTGAGCTCTGAAGAAAAAACAGCACTCCTATGAGGTCCACTTATGAAGAGCCACCCAGTTCGTCTGAACCACCTCTGCTACGCTTAGCATAAAACCATAGATTCTTTACCATGCCTCCTGAGGATGAAACCCTCTGTAGAGTGTGTCACTGAGGTTTCATTACAGTCTTCCAGTGCCTGAGAACAAAAATGAAAATCAACCCTGAACCAGTCTTGACAAAAGCAAACCTGATCTGAGTATGTGCCATACATGTGCTAAGAATGTGCTGACCTTGCTCGAAGAACTGTTTATCCCTGTCTAGCTTATCAGCATCCAGATGCCCTAAGCCTAAGAAATGATTGGAAATTCTCTCAGTTGCAGCCCACAATGGACACAGAGTACACAGTGGTGCCTTAAGACTCTGCCATCCATCAGTGTCTGGTGATATTCATAAAAACAGTGGAACAGATAAACAAAAATCTTCAGAATGAAATCAATGTAAAGTATTTACATTACATGCTTTAAAAGTGATAACAGTAAGTAATAAATCTAGTAAACCTTATATGGGACTATGAAAGAAAATTAAAAGAAAAATACAGAAATTCAAATACATAAGGAACAGTAGGGAGGAAATGTTTTTTGTTTTGTTTTGTTTTGGTTTGTTTTTTTTAAAGATTTTATTTACTTATTTATGTGACAGAGAGACAGCCAGCGAGAGAGGGAACACAAGCAGGGGGAGTGGGAGAGGAAGAAGCAGGCTCCTAGCAGAGGAGCCCGATGTGGGACTCGATCCCGGTACGCCGGGATCACGCCCTGAGCCGAAGGCAGACGCTTTAACGACTGCGCTACCCAGGCGCCCCAGGAAATGTTTTTAAATAAAAATCTTGGGGTAGCTGGGTGGCTCAGTTGGTTAAGTGCCTGCCTTCAGCTCAGGTCATGGTGTTCTCGGGGTCCTGGGATCCAGTCCTGCGTCGGGCTCCCTGCTCAGCAGGGAGTCTGTTTCTCCCTCTCCTTCTGCCCGTCTCCCTGCTCATTCTCTCTCTCTTTCTCTCAAATATATAAATAAAATCTTTTTTAAAAATCTTGACTCCTGTTGAAGGTTGGACTTTTGATTCTGAGGTGGAGATGGGTATACAGGAAGATCATGAAGGAATGTTCTTGGGATCAATACCCAAGAAAAGGCAAAGGAAAAATGAGATTAGGCAGAGAAAGAAGTGGAGTCTCAGTGAAGGCCCCAGCTGACCCACAAGGTGGGTGTCTGAAACTGAGATGATCACCCAGATTTGTCGCTAGTTGGGGTGAGCAAGCTTGCTGGTCCTTCACATCCCTACACTGAGAAGGCACTGAGCATGGGCCACCTTAGGAAGAGGACATGGCCTTGGGTGAAACAGCTCTCCTTAGTCCTGGCTAACAGGACTGAGAGCTGAGGGCTGCAGGCTCCCACATACCCGGCAGCCAGGTGCATGAAGGCCTTCCACTGTGATGGGGATCAGAGCAGCACCGTGGCATCGCAGAACCCACCAAATAGTTCCTTACAACTCCATTACTGAATTTTATCATTTCAGGACCGATATTCTAAAACTAAGAGAATTTTCAAAAATCACTCAATAAAATCATAGAAAAATCTAAAGGACATTATAATCATGTTAAGCTGGGTCTAGGAAGAGGTTGACAAACTTCCTCCAAACCTTTCATTGTACTGAGAAGACTTTAGTGGTAAAGTCTATTGAGACCGCAAAGAATAAACAATCAAATCATAAACCAATCTCCTTATGAACACAGTTGCCAAAATTGTAAATAAAACATGAACAAATGTAACCCAGCCCTGTCCTACGATAACATCATGCCCAAATAGGATTTATTTAAGACATGAGGATATAATGAGATAGGAAATATGATCATTTTCAGAGATGCCCCTAAAAAAGCATTTAAAATTTCATTTGTGATTCATTGCTGGTTTAAATAAGTTTATATCTTGGGGCGCCTGGGTGACTAAGTCGGTTAAACGTCTGACTCTTGATTTCAGCTTAGGTCTTGACCCTAGGGTCATGAGTTCAAGCCCCATGTTGGGCTCCGTGCTGGGTGTGGAGCCTACTAAAAACAAACAAACAAACATAAATACATAAAATTAAAAATATTGAAAAATTTAATAAACTACAATCCAAAGGACTCTTTTCTAACATGCTAAAGCTTATTATTCTCAAAAAAGCAATTGGTATTATACTTCAAAAATGTAAAAAACTTTGGGATATGACTAAAGCAAGAAATAATAAGGATGCTTCTTTTCACTGCTGTTAGTTAACATTGTTTCCTAAGTGCTAGTTAATGCAAATAGCTTTTGTCAACTGGTTCCCAGCTCAGGCTACTAGATCAATTTTTAAGCTGGCAAATTTAAGAGAAAATGGAGTTCTACTCCACATACTCTATGATAACATGACAAGTAATATTCATACTGATATTTCTACTCTAAACTGAGTCTCATTTCTGTTCCCTAGTATTTTTTCTTTCTTTGGTTTGAGACCTGGATGTAATTTTGAACTTCAGCCACAAAAATGTGATTTCTGGTTTTATTACATGCTCAATCTCTCCATCCTTTCAGGACACAAATTAACATAGCTGCAGCTAGCAATTCTACCTATGATGGCAGAGATGGTGGGTGAGTTCCTCAACCCAGCCAAGTAGATTTACCCCAGGGTTCCATGCTGTTTTCTTAACTGATGCCAACTGCTTGCTCACTAGTCTCAATTTCTACATATCCATTGGCCTGTATTTTCTTTCTTGGTGCCCCACAGGCCTGCTGGGATTACCCTGTACTGTTATATTAGAGCCCCAGTCACTTGCTGTTTGCCTGCACCTTTAATAGTTGCCTGTTTTCTAAATTCACTATCTTTCTAGAACCGTTTAGCTCTAAAACTATTTGACTCATTCCTTGGGAAGATATTTGTCCAGGTAGTAGGAACTACTTTATTTAGCTTGGCTATACAAGATATTTTTGGGTAGTTGAAAATAAAACACAACAGAATGTTTGGCCTAGGAGAATCAAAGCTTGTATGTCCTCTTCCTTGCCATTTCCCCAGTGCCTAAGAATGTGACAAAAAGAAGACAACTCAAAAATATTTGCTGAATGCATCATAGTCAAATCTCAATTTAAAATCAGTATGTCTTAAAGAATACTAATATGAATATTGTCAAGTTTAAAACTGTTAGGTGAAATGATGGAGACAAGGGAAAACCAAGAAGAGTTGTTGTTGGCACATGCTAACAAGGCGAATTCTGTGAACTCAATGGGTTCTGATCTCATTAAGCTTCAGGGACATATTAAGGTATCTGGAGGACATTGCAGATATGAAAGAAAGAGCCCATGAAACAAAGGAACTCAGTATGTGGAGTAACTAAAATACGTGTTAGTATTTAGGGTTAAAGAAAATCCCTTCTTCCCCACTGATAATTCCACAAAGCCTTTGAAAAGCTCCTGTGTCTAAGAATCCTGCATTTAAGTTCTAGGACATCATTTAAAATCAAATGTGTGATATTTTTCAAGTTACTAAGCTTCCTTTTCTGCTTGAGATATTTCTCATTTGTAAAATAAGATTAGGATGTGATTAGGATCTCTGTCCCCTCTGATGTTTTAATATTTTATAACTCTGTAATAGTAGATGCTCTATTTTTTTTCAAGATTTTATTTATTTGAGAGAGAGAGAGAGCATGAGGTGGGGAAGGGATAAGCAGAGTCCGTGCTAAGCACGGAGCCCAAGCTGGGCTGATCTCACCACCCTAAGATCGTGACCTGAGCTGAAACCAAGAGTCAGACGCTTAACCCACTAAGCCACCCAGGCACCCTGAGGCTCTATTTTTAAGAACAAGGGCAGTGTTCCACAGGTACAAGCAATATCTTGGGGTACCTGTGCTGGTTAATACAACATTGAGACACAGGAGGTGATTCTGGCCATTATCTATGAGAAATATGCTGGTTCAATCTGGCCCATGGCAGAGAAGTTACCAAAGGCCTCTGCTGGACAAATAATGCTTGATACAGCTGAACTTGACCTGAAAGTACCTCATACGTCCAGGATATGGAGTCAGGTGGCATCTTAGCCATTTAGATATTTATTTTATTAACCAGATTAAACAGGGCTCAGGGGGCATCTTGGAGACAAAGACATGAATCCTATCCACAGCTGGAGGTTCAGGTCTAATAGATGGGAACAAGGGAGCGTGGCAGTCACAATGCAAGGAGGGACAATAGGCCCCTTGAGAGAATCTGCAATAAAAGTAGATGAAATCTAGAACTAAAACAAAAAAATAAAAAACAAAACAAACAACAACAACAAAAAAAACCAATACTGACTTGGAAAGTAGGACCAAGGATTTCAGGGGCATGGCACTTCTGAATGAGGTATTTGGAATGATCTTGGGAACACATCCTAACCCAGTCCCACAATGGTATATTTGTCTTCAGGGAGAAAAAGAACTGAATTTGTGATAGAGCTCTAAATTCTGAAGGTATCAGAGTCCAAGTTATATGGCCCTGGGGCCTCTCCCATGCTCCCAGTTTAGTAAAGACATAAAAAAGTGGAATTCTGTTTCTAGTTGTTTAAGAAACCACTTGGGTGTCAAAGCCCCCGTTTCTGTACACCAAGCTCCTGGTTATACAAAAGTCACCTGAAGAAGCCATTAAAAATATAAATTTCTGGGTTTTTGGCTCCAGAAATACTGAACTGATAGGAACAGGAGCTCCAGAGTCTACAATAAAAAGCCTTTGTGGTGACTGAAAATCAAGTGGTACCAAGAGCACATTTTGAGAAATAATTCTCTGACACCTTGCCATTCACAGTGTGCTCCATGGCCCAGCAGCCCTTCCACACCCGGGAGTTGACTGGAAAGGCAAAATCTCAAACCCCACCCCAGACCAGCTGAATTAGGATCTGCATTTAACAGAATCCCTAGGTGATGCATGTGCGAATTAAAGTTTAAAACTCACTCAAGAGCTTCAGAAGTTGTGGTGCCTTTTAAGAAACGGGGACTCTCAGATAAAAGCTATATTGTGTCTTCCAAATGACAAGTACCTAACCTCTGGTGACAGTAGCTAATGTCTCCACCAACTAAGGTGGAAGGAAAGCCTGCATTGGTGGCTACTGGCCAGGACCTGCCTGCCAAATGTATCCAGGAAGGGATGGTAGGACTGAGTCATGCACATACATAAGAAGCTTTGGGAATTCTAAAAATTACTTGAGGATGGGTTACTCTTCAAGAAACAGGATTCCATCTTCCTAAAGATGGGAGCTTAGAATTATTGAGATGTAGGCTTAAATAATAATGCAGTTAAATGTGTATTCACAGGCTGTTGAAGACTAGGACATTCAAATTATGGTACAGAAAGATTACGACTGGAAATTAGGAGGGGCGCCTAGATAGCTCAGTCAGTTAAGCGTCTTGATTTCACTCAGGTCATGTCATGAGATCAAGCCGTGTGTCAGCTCCTCTCTAGGCATAGAGCCTGCTTAAGATTCTCTCTCTCTCTCCCTCTCCCTCTGCCCCTCCCCCTGCTTATGAGCCAAAAAAAAAAAAAAAAAAAAAGGGAGAGAGAGAAAAGAAAAGAAAAATGGAAATTAGGTGTTCAGAGTTCCTATATGTGGTATCTTTTCCCTCTTTTTTCATACGAAAATAAAGAAATGATACATAAAGTTTCTTTAAGCTCAAAAATGAAAAGAACTGATGATTTTTTCTGAATCCTAAGAATGATTGCCCTCTGTACGCATGGCTTCAGATGAAAAGATCTGGCATGCTCACTCAAGTGAGCCCGTGTTACCACCAAATCATGACCAGCTGTCCCCCATTTACTTATTTAAACACTGTCGCTTGTTTGTAGCTGCTGAGTTTATTTACAGAGTCTGTCACTTGCTGTGACTTTTCATTATCTGCTTAATTCTTTTTTACAAAAAAAAAAAAAAATGCTGCCAGGAATTGTGGCATGCCAAATGCATCCATCTATCCTTCACGTTTCGGAGTAGCCAAGACACTGGGCAACATTTCAGGCAAGCACGTATCCATCTATGCAACAAGCTTCCCCTTTTCTCCCTTGGTTATTTTTCTTCTCCGAGTATTCCCTCTTCATTCTATTTTACTTTACTTGTATCCCTCTTCTATTATTTATTTATTCATGCATCATTTATGTATTTAAGCATGATACACAAATCAATTCCGTAAGAATCAAGTAAATGTTACCATCTTCTATGCAAAGTGACTAGAATAGCACCTGGCAAATACAGGCATTTCTTAAATGTTGGGCATTCACTGGGCATTTTTTGATAGCTGCCTACGTAGATGCCATGTTGCTATGGAAAGTGTAGGATATAAAATACAATTCTGAGTTCATATCATTTATCTCCAGAACTGGCTACATAATTTGCTAGGCTCAGTGGAGGCTGAAAATGTGAACCTCCTGTTCAAAAATTATTAAGAATTTTAAGATGGTGACAGTAGAGTGGGACCCTTTGGGCACAGGCACAAGCCATGTATCCATAAAGCCATAAAGATCATGGCAACTCCAGTCAGAAAAGATTTTTGGATTGTCTGGCTCTGCTAGAAGTTTGAGGGGGAAACCCAAAACTTTTAGCAAACACATTTCCATTTTCTTTTTTAAAAAATGTAACCATCTGCTAGAGCATGTCCAATTATTCAGTGCTGATAGAACAAAGATAATACATGGAAAGGAGAAGAGTAGAATAGCAGAATTTAATTATCACAAAGACCCTGACCAATTAATAATATTAACTTAAAAATATTTTATTATTCATAATCTGAGTCCACTCACAACTCCTAGAGGCACATATCAAAAACTATGGCTTCTTTTCCCCTCACCTCTCCCTTCCCTCCCTCCCCTAAATCAGAGGATGGATGCATTTCCTGGCTGAGAAAATGTCAATAATGAGGCATTAATACAAACTGAAATGCACGTTGGGGTAGAAAAATAAGTTGAAAGCCATTACTTTAACTTGTGCTAAATGGCTATGAAGAACCCTGTGATGATCTTGTTCATATGTACGTAGCATCCAGCCTTCTGTCCTTATTTACACAATGTCCCAATTGTTTACCTATCTGTCTCCATTACTAGACTCTAAGGTCCCTCCCAGCAGGCTTGCTGTCTGCTTCTTATATGGCCCAGGAACTAAACATGGTTTTTAGTGTTTTCAGTAATTGAAAAAAAATCAAAAGAAGAATATTTCATGACAAATGAAAATTAGATGAAATGTAAATTTCTGAATTCATAAATACTTATGGGAATACAGCCACACCTGTTCCTTTCTGCACTGTCTGTGGCCGCTGTGGCCTTACCACAGCGGAGCTGACCAGTAGTGACAGAGATTGCATGGCCCACAAAGCCTAAATATTTGCTATCTGGTTCTGTGTGGAAGAAGCCTGCTGACCTCCACTGCTGTGTGAGGGCTGTCTTCATCAACGAATTGTCTGAGCCTAGCATCATGCTTGACTTGCAGTGTATGTTTCATATCTTGAAAACAGTGGGTACAAAGACGGAAAAGGGGGAGTGGGAGATTCCCTTCTCATGTGGCATCACTCTTGAGGCCCGCTGATCTTCCCAGGCTCTCTCCTGAACAGACCTCAGTCTAGCCCATCTATATCACATTTTTTTTTAATGAAAACATTTAAATTCTACTCTCCTAGCAAATTTCAATTATTCAACACAGTGTTATCAACTGTAGTCACCATGCCATACATTATATCCTCAGACCTTATTCATCTTATAACTGAACATTTGTAGCCTTTTACCAAACTCTCCCTATTTCTGCCACCCCCTCAGCCCTTGACAACCACTTTTCTACTTTTTCTATGTGTTTAATTTTTTTTTTTTTTTTTACGCTCCACATGTAAGCGAGATGGTACAGTATTTGTCTTTGTCTGGCTTATTTCACTTAATATATATATATATATGTGTGTGTGTGTGTGTGTGTGTGTGTGTGAGAGAGTGTGTGTATGTATATGTCTTGCTTACACCTTGACCTCGACTTTGAGTCTCCCAGATTGTTAACAATAAATTTCTGTCGCTTTAATCACTGAATAGTATGGAATCATTTCTGCTGACAATGATTCCTTTCTCATATTAAAAATAATTATGAGAGCTCCTACACATGAGCAAATCTGTGATTTAGAGTATATATAATAAACACGTACTAAAAACTGGGTAAACACCTTTATAAATACATTTGTACTTAATAACCAAAACTGAATAAATAAACACTGACAAAGGATTATACACCCATCTCTGTGAGACATTATTGGTTGCATCGAGAGGCCATGTTTACTTGCTATAGTGCTTTGCACACCCCTTACAATAACTTGCAGTAACCGGGAATCTCCCCTGCTTATCCCCAAGGGTCTGTAATCCACAGGCTTAGAACTCTTGTTCTCTCATGTAACTGATTTATTGGAAAGCCTCAGCTCTTTGAGGGTATAAACATTAAACTGGGTTTCTTTTTCTTCGGTCCTTACTTCCAACCAGGTTTTGTTGAACGATTCTTTTCTAGTCTTTAACAGTTTGGGAAAATCTTATAATTTCATAGTCTCTTTCAGTTATAACAAGTTCAGATTAATTGCCAACCTTAATCGCAAACCGATTTCAATCTCATCTCTCCCCTTCCCCAGCAAGGCTGATAGAGCCCGGCCCTCCTCCTCTGCTATAGATGGCTCCTCTGGTGCCTTGAGACAGGGTTGAGGGAGACAAGAAGGGACAGATATCTCAATTCTTTGCTGGCCTTGACAGTCTGCCCCTGTGTCTGGTCAGCACTGGCTGGCCATCAATACCGCTTGAGTGCAGGAATTTCAAGGTTGTTTCGTTCATGGGGGTGGGGAGGGGTGTCTTTCATAGGACCTCCCTGCTGTCGCTTTCCCGACTTAGGACACCCCACTGCTGGCTCACCCCTTTATTCCCTCCTCTCAGCTTCCATCATTGCTGATCTCCCCATAGCCTCCTGCAGCTGAGCTTCCCCTGACCGGTAGGCAGCCACTTGAGTGAGCCTCAGCAAAACTGTTAAATCGTAGCTACTAGTCATTACTTAGCATCAGTATCCTTGCATATCGAATAATGGAGCGCACATCTCCATTCAGTCATCTCTTTCCAATTTTGTCTCCTATTCAGTCTAAGTCAGCAAGTTGGCTATTTAAGAATGCCTAGGAATTGTATCTTAATAGAGGTGTGGGTTACCCGGGTGCATACATTTGTCAAAGCATATCGAACTGCACACTTAAGATCTGAGTGTTCCACTCCATGTAAATTATGCCTCAATTTAAAAGTGAGAATGTCTAAGAATGGAAAATTAACTATGAATAATGCTTAAGAATGAAAATAAATGCCCACTTCTCCTCTTTGAAAGCACTCTTGAGTTTCTTTAACTGAAGTTCTTTGAGCTCTGATCTTAGCTTTGGATGGAAGTGCCCTCTAACTCTTGGAAAAGGGAGAGAAATATCATTTTACCATGAACTCTGCATTCCCCAAAAATCCAACAATACAGTTACTCTGACTTTTCCTCTCTCTCTCTCTCTCTCTCTCTCTCTCTCGACTTACTCCCCCTCAATACTGACTGGGAGGCGAGGACGGTTTGGCGTAGTGAGCTGTGGTGGAAGGAGCATATCTGTGGCCTCTCGGTAAGCTCTTAAGGAAGTATCTGTCTCAGGTGCTATCAAAGGTGGCTTGCTTAAAGTCTCTTGAGTTTAGCTGGGTCCTGGTAATGAACGTCCAGGCAACTGGTAAGTACCATCAATTATCTCTTACTAAAAAAAAAAAAAAAAAAATGCAGAAAATATATGAAGAGGAGAGTTTTAGAGAGAACAATTCCATGACCCAGGTCTGATTTGCTATTCATTTATTTTAAAATAATGACTGAACACCTACTACATACCATGACCTTTCTAGGCACCAACAACTTGGGGAAGAATCATCAGGACAAACAGATAAAGTTGTACAGATTGGGGCATATAACAAATTAAAAATGTATAAAGGCAATCCTGCTGTTCTCAGAACCAGATAGAAAGAAAAGCTTGTCCTTCTCACAGTTGGGAAATAAAAGACAGGTGACTCGAGAATTATACTAGGGTTTGTCCTAAACTAAGATAGAGCAAGCATGGGATTCTATACAAACACATAGGAGAGATGCTGAACGAAGATTTGGGAGAATTAGAGGAAATTTCCCAGAAGATACACACCTGAGCCGAGACCCAAAGTTTGAGTAGGATTAGCAAGAGCAAAAAGAAACAATTCTAGGAGGAAGAACACACAGTCACTGTATTAGTTTCATTGGGTTGCCATAACAAATAACCACAAACTGAATGGCCTAAAACAAGAGAAATTTATTCTCTCACAGCTCAGGAGGCCAGAAGTCTGAAATTAAGGTATTGGCAAGGTTGGGTCCTTCTGGAGGTTCTGAGGGAGAATCTGCTACATGCCGTTCTCCCAGCTTTTGGTAGTTGCCTGCGATCCTTGCCTTCTAACTACTTCTCTCCCATCTCTCTCTCTGCCACCACATGGCACCTCTTCCCTATGTATCTCTATTTGTCTCTGTGTGTCCTCTCCTCTTCTTAAAAGGGCACCAGTCATTGGATTTAGGGTCCATTTGAATCCAGGATGACCTAATTTTAACCTAACTAATTATACCTGTGAAGACTCTATCTCCAAATAAGGTCACATTCTGAAGTTCCACGTGGACACGAATTTTTGGAGGGTATTATTCAACCTACTATAGCCACTAAATGTGATATTTAGCAGGTTTTTGTCACTTTGCTCTCAAAGTAAAATGTCTTCTACAATTCAGGTTTTCATACTGTGTTATAATTAATGATTTGAGAGTCTGTCATCCTTCATAAGAAGGTTAGTTTCTTGACACAGAAAATGAGACAATCTCTAGCCCAGAACCTAGATGACCAATAAATGTCCCTCGAAAAATTAGAATTTTTGAAACATGGCTTCCTCAACTATAATTATGTGGTGGGCTCACTCCACAAAATATGAGCTTTCTGTTTTTTGTCAAGAGCTCTAAGTCAGAGTATTCCTTGGTCTGAAATATAGCAATACTCAGAGGTCAAGCATCAGGCTTTAAAATGTGCTTGGGGGCTATGTTCTTCTTCCTACAACCCACTGCTACTTTCATTTTTATGATAACAGTGATTATGATAGTGCTTGAGCAACAAAGAACGGGTAATGACAGTTTATACACATTGCAGCCGCATGCTCTCTTTCTAGCGTGGTTGTGAAAAATCCCTTGAAAAGATGATTTTATATATATAGTAATATTTTCTCTGCAAAGCGTGATAAGATTTCTACAAGATTAGAAAGTCTTTGATTACTTTCATGCTAGAAACATGAGAAACTAACAAAAGTATTGTAAACACAAAAAAATTATAAAAAATTCACTGCCTTCTAATAACAATGTTTTTCTGTGAAACATATTTTTTTCTTTTTTTCTTCTTCTTTCAATTACTTTTAAGTATAGTCACCATGCTGTACATTACATCCACAGAATTTATTTATCTAATTTATCTAATAAGTTTTACCCATACCGTCCATCCCTCACCACCACCACCCCCAACCTCTGCAACCACCAATCTGTTCTCTGTATCTATGGGTTCAGGTTTTTTGTTTTTTTACATTCCACATACTATACGAGATCATATAGCATTTGTCTTTCTCTCTCTGACTTATTTTACTTAGCATAATGTCCTCAAGGTCTAACCATATTGCTGCAGATGGCAGGATTTCCTTTTTTTTTTTATGGCCAAATAATATTCCTGTGTGGTGTGTGTGTGTGTGTGTGTGTGTGTGTGTGTGTGTGTTCTTTATCCATTTTCTCTATCCATTCATCCACCAATGGATACTTAGGTTGTTTCTATATCTTGACTATTGTAAATAATGCCATAATAAACATAGTGATGCAGATATCTCTTCAAGATGGTGATACTGTTTCCTTCAGGTGTATACTCAGAAGTGGAGTTCTGGATCACATGGTAGATTTATTTTTAGTTTTTTGAGGAACCTCCTAACTGTTTTCCATAGTGAGCGTACCAATTTGCATTCCCACCAAGAGTGTACAAGTGTTCCCTTTTCTTCACATCCTTGTCAACACTTGTTATCTCATGTTTTTGATGATAACCATTATAACAATTGTGAAGTAATATCTCATTGTGGTTTTGATTTGCATTTTCCTGAGGATTTGTGACATTGAGCACCTTTTCATGTACCTATTGGTCATCTGTATGTCTTCCCTGGAAAATTTTCTATTCAGTTCCTCTGCCTACTATTTAATACTATTTTTTTTTTTACTATTGAGTTATGTGAATTTTTTTATATATCATAGGCATTAACCCCTTATCAGACATAAGATTTGCAAATATCTTCTACCATTTCCATAGGGTGTCTTTTATTCTGTAGATGGTTTCCCTTACGGAAGCTTTTGAGTTTGCTGTAGTCCAACTTATTTATTTTTGCTGTTGTTGCTTTTGCTTTTGGTGTCAAATCAAAAATATCATGGCCTAGAGCAACGTCTAAGAGTTCACCCCCTATGTTTTCTTCTAGGAGTTTTATGGCGTCAGGTCTTACGTTCAAGTCTTTAATCTACTTCAAGCTTATTTTTGCATATGGTGTAAGATAGGGGCCCAGTTTCAATCTTTTGCATGTGGCTGTCAATTTATAATCTTCTTTGTGGTTTCAGATATATCTCTGTTTGGCCCTCATAAGTATCTCATGAGGTAGAGCAAGTGTTAGAGATAAGATTCCCTAAAGGTAGCGCATAAGATGAAAATCTCATGCACATGATTTATCGAGGGAGGGTTCTGAGGAGAAACACAGAGAAAGTGAGGGACACAAGACATCCTAGGGAAAAGTCAAGCAAAGATGTGGTTTGTCTCAGACTAATCCTGCAGGTATCTCTGGAGTATGACTAGCATCACAGAGCTGGTCTGCATTTAGGCAAAGGGGCCAGACTTTTGTGCCCCTACGTTAGTCAGTTATTGGCTGTGTGTCAGTCACTGGAAGCAGATGTAACCTTCCAGGAAACGTGGGTGAGCTGGCTCCCATCTGCCAAGGGCAAGTGTCTGAAGAAAGTGCAGCTGCGGGTCATTTGCAGCCCATTCTTATAGCAGCAGACGGTAGGTGTAGAGCCAGGAAGAACCCGAGCAGGACACCAACAGCAGCTACTCTAGCAAGAAATGATCCCATTTTACAAGAGTAACGACCAAGGCTTCGAGAGGTTAAGTACTTTCAAGGGCTGCCGAACCAATAGATGGCCCAATCAGAGCATGAATTCAGGTGTTGCTTCATAAACTTCTTCCTGTAGCCTCTGAAGGCACTTCCTTCTGATGAATGTTTTATAGCAAACTCTTTGAAAAATACTTTCTGCTGCTATGGATGATCTCACTGGGCAAGAATAGGTGGGTTTATTCTAGAACTTACTAAACAGTGACTTCTTTCTAGGGAGCAAGTTATGATAGAAATGACTGTGGATCCCATTCCTGTAGACGGACCAGAATTAAGGCTGTTATCATCACATCTCAAGGTAGTCTTCTTAATTTTTATTATACACAAATCTTTCTTTTCTCTCTCTCTCCTCTCTCTCTCTCCTCTCTCTTTCTCTTTCTCTTTTTGGTCTTCATGAAAAATTTTGCTATCAATTAGAGATTATGTTAAAAGTTAAAAAGTTGACCCCAAATGATCTTAAGAGCAAGCAATAAAATATTTTGTAAGATACTACTAAAATTATTCGTAAAAATCACCATTTGATCAAATCACAACAGGCCCAGTGCATTTTATCCTCATATTTCTTATCTCAGGAAGGGCAAAGCATATTTGAATATATGGTGCCTTTATCAGAGCACCTCTCAATTATCTTGAGCCATGAGACATCAATAGACCAAATCTGAATACAGCAAGGCTGAGAGGAAGTACTATTTCTTAGAAACACCATTAAAAAAGTGGGGGGAGGTGCCTGAGTGACTCAGTCGGTTAAGCATCTGACTTGATTTCGCTCAGGTCATGATTTCAGGGTCGTGAGTTGAGCCCCAGGTCAGGCTCCTTGCTGGGTGTGGAGCCTGCTTAAGATTCTCTGTTTCCCTCTCCCTCTGGCCCTTTCCACTTGTTAAATAAATAAATAAATAAATAAGCAAGCAAGCAAAGCAAGCAAGCAAGCAAGCATTTCATTCAATATTCTCTTCCAAAGTAGCATGCAAGCCCATTCTGGCACTTTGGAATGAATCACTTGCTCTGACTGTCTTATCCAGGAATATGAATAAATCATCTAGCCTCAGAAAAGTTGCAAAAATACAGTGAAGAAAATAAACTTTCTAGCACACTTATTCAGATGCCTATACCTGCTTTTAGATGAGATTGGATTAGAGATTTCATTACCTTAGCCAACCTTAGAGATTTTATTCCATTTTTGAAGATAGCTAAGCACAAATGTGTTACAGGGCCATCTCAGGGTCTTACACAACATACTTCATTTTGACAATGAGTTATACTCATATCTTCATCAAGTTATCGCTGTCCTATCTACAATAGTTCTTAAAGTTAAATTTTCCATGACCTGACACAAAAATGCATGTTTCCACAAGATTTTTCACAGCATTGGTCTGCATGTCAGTCTTTCTTTCACCCCAATATTATAAAAGTGATAGAGCATTTCTGGTATATCTGACCTGGGCTAAGGAGAAAGATTGGTACTAATGCCCCCTATATATTCTACCAGGACATTGGATAAAATGCCAAGAAGCTCTTATCTTGAAGTGATCTAAAAGCAATTTAATTAAAATGACACATAAACTGTGCCTAAGAGGAGGAATATGTGATTTAACTAAACAAATTTATGCAGAGAAGTTATACTTAAAAATATACTCGACATCTAACCAATTTTAAATTAATTTGCCCCTTAAAAGTGAACTAGTTGAAAAGAACAATTTAATTTTATGTTAAAGAGATAACATTCCGGGGCACCTGGGTGGCACAGCGGTTAAGGCGTCTGCCTTCGGCTCAGGGCGTGATCCCGGCGTTCTGGGATCGAGCCCCACATCAGGCTCCTACGCTATGAGCCTGCTTCTTCCTCTCCCACTCCCCCTGCTTGTGTTCCCTTTCTCGCTGGCTGTCTCTATCTCTGTCAAATAAATAAATAAAATCTTTAAAAAAAAAAAGAGAGATAACATTCCAATAAAGTAAGAAATTACATATATATATACATATATATATATGTATATATATATATGCATATTTTAAATGAATACCAATGTCTATAGTTAGAAGAACAGTGGCAATAAAACTGGGAACAGTTATTTTTTTTCCTGCAAGAGAAATAGGATGTAGTAATCCTTATCTATACAGGTTTGGTTAATTAATGTTTGCAGAGTGCTTTGAGTTCTTGCAATAATAATCTCCATAGAAAGATGAAACATTGTTGTTATGAACACCTGAGTAAGCCACTTGGAAAAGCTGTCATAAAAACTAGCTCTTCAACCTCTAAGAAGAAAATGATACACTTCTGTGGGTTACCATCAAAGACTTCCAACCCATCACTCCCAAGGAAAAAAGAAATTCTAAAAAAGAAATGAAATAAGGGAAATATTCACTTCCACACCACCTCTTGCCCTGCTAGAGCACCAAGCTCCTATACCAGCCATCTATTTTTTGATCCATTCCACCGGGGTCTTGAATTCAGAGAAGGGTTATAGGATTAGTTACTGTTAGTCGGTTAATATACAAGGGTGATCTTTTCCCAAAGTCATCTAAGTTTCTCAAGAAAGCTACTTGAGATGCATTTAAAACATTCTTCAATACTCATTTATCGAATAAAGGTACTCTCTCTAATGTTATCATTCTAGGCATATAGACAGTCTTGCCTTATTTTTATTGCCCGATTATTACTGCCTGATTATTACAATAAATAATAAAATAATGGATAAAATAGTTGCTGGTATAAATGACAGGTTATGAAGAGAGAGGATCTGCCGGTCTTTACAGTTATCAAAACAATAGGAGCATCATTTCAAAGCCAAGTTCTCCCACCCCATGTCATTACATTAATTACAACCTCATTCCTAAATCAAAAGTTTTCTATATGGAGAGAATATTTTGATAGAGAGAGCCCATTGTGTATAGGATTTAATAACAGGCAACTGCTTCAAGGAGCAGAGCCCTCTCTGACTGTGTTTCAGATCTAGCCAAAGTCACCAATTACTGGACTCTCCAGAGACCAGACCTTACAACGAGTTTTCTGACCCTGCGAGGATTTAGATAAGCTCTGGATAAGTTCTGTTCTCTGACATGAGCCCTGCCTTGCTCAGCAGTAAAAATGTTTCTCCTCTTGAACACCTCAGCCAGCAACATTTCCCCAGGATTTATGAGGATGGATGCGACAAGATGGGGGTGCCGAGCATCTTAGTGTGAGAACAGTTTTTGCTAATTGTATGTTAGGTTTAAGACCCTAAGGCCGTTTTCAACCCCTCTGAGTCCTTTCTTTCTCAGGTTCAAGAATGGAAGGGACCCTGCAAATCGTCCCGCTCTACCCTTCCCCGGTTGCTGTGGACAGGACCAGCCAGGTAGGGCTTGGGAGAGAGAGAGATTCTCAGTTCCTAGAGGTCTTTGTCATCTACATCTCCATGAAAGGAGGAGGGTGAGCAACTATGGGAAGAAAACAGCATAACATCTTTGAATGTCAATTATGCCCTAAATGTTTGAAGGAAGCCAGTGTGTTTGTTAAAACCATGGTCTCAGGGCACCTGGGTGGCTCAGTCAGTCAGTTGAGCTCTCCCTTTGGCTTGGGTTGTGATCCCAGGATCCTGGGATGGAGCCCCTTTTCAGGCTCCCTCCTCAGCGGGGAGTCCACTTATCCCTCTCCTTCTGCTGCCCTTCTCACCCACTCACTCTTGCTCTCCCTCTCTCTCTCACTCTCGCTCTCTCTCAAATAAATAAATAAAACCTTTAAAATAAACAAATAAATAAAACCACAGTCTCTGAAGTGGGACTGCCTGAGTTTCAATCCCAGCGTCACCCATCCTGGTAACCCTTCTTGAGCCTCTCTTCCCCATTTATAAGGGATGATTTAAAGAAGGTTATCTAATAGGATATTTGGATGGGTAAATAGGAGAACATTTAAACATTTAAGAAACTCAGAAGAAAGACCTGATGCATTAGAAGCTCCCAATAAATCTTAGCAAATATAAAGTATATATATTTTAGAAAGTAGGTACTGTTATTCCCATTTTACAATTGAAGAAAGTATGTATCAGAAATGTAAAAGCTCTAGTAACCAGGAGCATACAACCAGTTAATCAACAGAAGAGCTGGAATGTGACTCCAGGACTGTCCCTTTGCAGAGCCTTTACCTCCCATGCCCTCGCAATAAGCCATGCCAATAATGTCAGTAGATGGTATTACCCACTGTGCGGGGACCCAAGGGGCTCTGAAAAGGTCATGATCTCCAGAAAGCCACAGTTATAGGTTCATTCTTTCAAGGAAAGGATTGTGTTTCCCCTCAGTCCTCTTTTACAAAGCAATTTCTCTTGCAAAGAGTATCACAGTTCAGCGTAAGATGAAGGAATTGGCCCAGGCTGGACACATGCCACATGCTGGGTGCTGGGCTACAAATGTTATGTGTATCATCTCATCCACCCCACACAACATTCGGTGTTGGTGTTGTTACCCTCATTTAACAAGGGAGGGAAGGGAAGCTCAGAGAGTTGAAGCGCTGGTCCTAAAGTTAAGGGTTATCAGTTGGTGAAGATAAGGCCTGCCCTGTCTGATTCCCACTCCCAGACTGTTTTCTGGGCAGTTTACTACCGATGTGTGCTCATTTCCTAGTGGAACTTAGAACAAATTACTTTATCAACAATCTGGTCGTTAGAATTTTAGCCAGACTTTGGGCTGCAGGCCCCTGGAGATGGGCAGGCCTGCAGAGCTACAGAAGTGCAGAGAAGGGGGGTGGAGAGGTTCACAGGGCACGAAGCCACCAGCCCTCATTGTTAGTCAGTGAGCAATCAGAATATTACAGGCCACTTGCCATGCTGAAGGCAAGAGAGGATTCAGAGTAACAAGCAGTTAAAACTGGATTTTGCCACTAATGCATTTCTGATTAATGCCTTCTGTGCCGTTCAGAAGTAAAGTAAGTTCATTTTCTTTTCAGAAGATCCACACCTTGGAGATTCTATAAATATAGCTCTTAATTTAACTCCTGTGAAGAAATGGCAACATCTCTTTGAGTGAAATTACTACCTTTTAGAGGCACTATCTCTCCCTAGTTGCTGCTGCTTCCCTGAGCACTCATTAGCCTTCCCCTGGATAGGAAATGGTTTTGTACAAGGCCCCGAAATGCTAAACGTCCTCAGGTTGAAGGGCATTTGTTCACTGAGCCTGTCTGACTCAGCAGTGATGTATGTGCAGAGGAAATCTTTCTTTGCCTGTCTTAGCTTTGCTCTCATTCCTCTTTCAGTTGAAGGAGTGCGATTTTTCTTTTCTACTCAAGTTCTATTCAGAAAGCAAAGGAAGTGCATAATTATGTGGTTGTCCCTTGCATCCCTCTGCCATACCTTTCACAGGAAATCTCATTATTAACATAAGAATATTATTCGTCATCTATGAACATAGATTTGGGTCGGTCAAAAGCCATGGTGGGGGAGGGCGGAATGAAAAACGCATCTTGCAGCAAAGAGGCCCATTTTGCTCAGCTATAGCATAGAGCGTGTTGTCAACTGAATGATGACCAGAGCAATAAATTCTGGGGATTCTTGGGAAAAAGTGTTTCCTATCACTCTTGGTTTGAAAGGCTTGTGGTGTTTCAGGGTTTTCTGCAGTTGCCTTGAATGATTAAGGAAAATGTCAAAGAACCTTGGGGAGCAGAAGCCAGATCCTTCTGTGAGGCCTTCCCAACATAGGCCTGCTGGGCCCTGTCCTGGGCTGTCACGTTGTGAAATGCCAGCTACCATGCAGAGAAGGTGCCTGGTACTCTGCAACTTCCTTTTTCCCAGCCTTTGGAGAAGAAGAGAATTTGAGGGTTCCAGCAGCATCCCATTACACACAGGAGAGCCCAGAAAGAATGAAATGAACATGTGCTCACAAAACCCCTGGCTTTCTTTCCACATCTTGCACCCAAATAATTAAACCCATCATCAATCTCCATCTGCTTGGGCTCGGACTTAAAAGTCAGAGTCAAATAGCAATCGATGCCAGTCCCTTGACTACCCAGTGTCATGGCATCACAAAATAATTGTGATGACAAAGATTTTGATTTTCCATAGCTAGGAAGAAAAAAATCCAAGAACCTTAACAGCTCCCACTATGGAAGCCAGACACAGTCACTCGCAGAAGAGACATAGTTTTGTCTCCAGATCCCACTGCAAGAGATTTTCCTGATTTAAAACAAAATACAACCAAGTGCAGAAAATGTCTCCCCAACATAAGCAAAAGCTCACTGTTCATGAGCTGTGTGACTCTGGGTAAATTGTTCAACCTGGCTGTGCCTTGGTTCTCTTATTGGAAAGTGGAGATAAAAATATATCTACATTATAGGACAGTTGTGAGGATTAAATGGGTGCTCAGAACAGTGCCTGACATCTAGCTATTCAAGTGATAGCCGCTACCATCGATCTTTCATATCGAGGCACGTCAGTGGGCCAGAAATGACAGCCGGGTCTGTGTTCATCCCTGATTTGCTCACTCCCTCACTGACTCTGCTGTGTGAATAATATCTGAGCTTGACGTCCCCCGCCCTAAATAAACAGACCACACATGCCTCCACCTCCTAGCAATGTGATACAAATGACCTCGTTGACTGTTCCCACAAGACCCTGATGCTCCCTGGAGTGACTGATGTGAAAATGAGTTTGCTAAATTCAAACCCGACACGACATGTATGCTGACCACGGCTCTTCCTGAAAATATTAAAGTCGAAGCACGAAGGGAATAACATTTTCAATATCATATTTTCATTGAGCTGTGGCTTCGTGGATTAAAAAATTAAGTAAAAACGCCTGACCATAACAGGTCAGATTTTTTTGTTGTTGTTGGCTATTTTTACTCTTTAAAAGTTTCTGAGCATTTTTCTGTGCTACGGGCTAAATAAATGTTAGCTTGGCCCCCAAGTGCTACTGCCTATCAAGGGATTCTCTGAGTGACTTAGTGCCTCAGGCACAATGAAAATGGATTTCTGAGTTTTCTGGGGATCTACTACAGCCAAATAAGGCTGTGCATCAGAGGGTCCTATTTAAAAAAGCTAACCAGCCAAAGAATACTGCTAGAAGGAAAGCAAATGACAAAGGAGAGGGGATGAGGCAGGTCTGGGCTTGGATGGGCAAGCGGCAGAAGGTCAGCACATGAAGGCCAGGCAGAGGAAAAAATGCTCACCCGGAAGACATTTTTCTTTGTAGTAATCACACCACAGGAGATGGAATGAAAGGGGAGCCATGGGAAGCTGATCCCGCCAGCGTTCTGCAGCTCCCAAGACTACAGGCGCCTGTCAACAGCACGAGCACTGAGGGCCGGAGGGGCTCAACATCACTTCAGAAAGCATTCTCTTGAAGTAGTCTTTGTACTTGAAGGTCCTAAAGTCAAATCTTACTGGACGTTTCCCAGGAAGCAGGCTGATCAATTCCAAAATACCTAATACCTTGTTCTTTGAAATACCTAGAAAGTGCTCTTCTAGTTTAAAAATAGGTAATATCATGTAACAAGCTATTTAAAAAATATGTAAGTAGTATATATAAAATACATATTATAAATACTTATAGTATTATAAATTCTATAATATAATATATAATGCAATGTTTAAATTATATATATATGTGATATATAATATATATTTTGTTATAGATATAATTTTATATATATATTTATATAATTTATATGTTGCCCCGTACGGTCTTACTAACTGCCACGTCCTTTATTTTTAAGAATCATGGATCTCGGCACCTGAGGCTTAAGGAACAATGTCGAACAATGTCTAACTTCACATGCAGGCTCAGGCTGTAGGAGCACAGCTGACAGTCCGAGGCTGCTAACACACTAAGGACTTAGCTAAGCACTCGAATGAATGAATATTCTGTAAAAGAATTCTAAAACAGAAGTGTCCTTTCTTCCCTTTTGTCTCTTGTTTTTATTTAATGAAAAATGTTTTAACCTGGGCATGTAAGGGTGCTTGGGTTCACGCAGTAGGATGGAGAAGGCTGAGTGAGGGAGGACAGGCCTGGGGAAAGGTAGGATGCTCACGGATTGTATATATCTTTTCACTCTATCTCATTGTTCTCTGCAGTCCTTTGCTCCTCACCTCACTGTATCCTTGTCCTCTCAACACTTTCCCCTTATCAGAACCGACTCTTAAAAAATAACCTGATACCCACCCACATTATGAATGACCAAAAAAAAAAAAATACTCCGCTTGTTGCCCATTCATTGAGAATCAGCATTTTGACAGCTATCAAAGCTTTAATATAGAGAGGAAGGGTCTAAGGGAAGGATACATTTTGTAAAGTTCATTATTTCAACAGCTAAATGCCTTCAATGTGCTTGAATCGATTCTATATGTATTAGAAATAGAAAAACATGGGGTTTGCCCTCTTGATATTCACAGCCTACCAACAGAAACATCAATGTGATTGTGGCATGGCACTGAGATGTGAAAAAAGACACAGGAGAGGTAGAGAAAAGGCTCTGAAGAGAAAGTAACTCGCTCTCCCTCGGGCAGGTGGAGCATGTCAGATTCTGGTCTTAAAGGCAGCGTGGGCATTTTGCCAGGTGAGGGAAGGAAAAGGGTCATTCCTGCAAACGGAAGAGAATGTGAAAAGTGGTTGTGGGCAGGGGGCCTGGGCAAACATGCTGTGCTTGAGAACCGGCCAGGAGAAGAATTTCACAAGACCTTAAACTCATACATTGTAGGTGACTCTGGATGCGACCAGGACGATGAAAATGAACATGACTTTCAGGCTAACAATCATATTTATGAAAGAAGCTGCAGCAGACTGTCTTGCTCACCGCCTCATCACTTCACAGAACAGCACTGCCCCAGTCAAAATTGATGAGCCTGTCTTGAATATTTTCAAGGGAAAGGGTCACCACTTTTGGGGCCAACATATCCAGCATCTAACAAACTTGACTCTCAAAATGCTAGGGAGGCTTAAAAGGGAGGGCACGTGTGAGAATTAGGCAAGCAGTAAGCAAATGTCCATGGCCAGGGTAGATAAGCCTGCTTTCCCAGTCTGACTTATATTCTAGATGCTATTGGCCATTACCCTTGTCTCCTTCACTTCCCACTATATATTATTTATTCTTCGATCCTTAATCTTAATAATTTCTGCAAACTGTGTTTTCACTTGAATCCTCTTAGAATTCTCCTGGGATGGTTGATAGAAGTTTCAATGATCAGTCCATTTCCTCAGCAGCCTGGGGAGGATGGGAAGTGATCCCTGCCATGAGAAGTTGCATTTTTCTCTGAATTTGGTGAAACTTCTCTTTTAGAGAGCAGTCTCCTTTCTCTTCTTCCTCTTCCTCTTCTCCTTCTTCCCCTTCTCCTCTTCCTTCTTCTTCTAATTTAGTTTTTAATTCAATTTAGCCTCCTCCAGAAAATGATAGAAATTTCCTTTATAAAGTGATGAACTGCCCCCTTATTCAAAATGGTTTCATGTTGCATTTGGTCTCCTAGTGCAGCCAATTCTAAATGTCGCTGATTTGTAGTTGTAAAAGAGGTACTAAACGTAATACTGCTGCTCCCTGAATTCTTCCCAGAACGCCAACCCCACCCATTCCCCCTGGGGTTTTAGTTACCACCATAGGGCGCACAGCAACAGATCTGCGCTTAATCATTACTATCCCCAGAAGTCTGTCCTGCTCTTCAATTTTGCCTTAATTAGCTCTCTGGTGATCAGCATATTGTCACCGTGATTGGAATGTGTTTGTAATCTTCATTTTGCCTGTCACAAAGGCAGGGTCTGGAGCAAAAGGATGCCCTCATCCAATGACTATTAAATTGCTATTGCTGCCATCCAGGATGTTGGCTGCCTCATCCGCTGCTGTTGGAACAAAGAAAAACCGAAGGCACATGAAAAAAAAGAAGAAGAAAAGAAAGAAAGAAGAAACAAAGGCACCGATTCAGGAAATGTTTAGGTGTGGATGCAAAGGATAAGGGAGTTCCTGTGACACGGCATCAAGTTTAGAGAAATGAGAAAGGTGGGTGATAAAGGAAGGCGGAACAGTCACCGGAGAGAATACAAGAGGGTAAACCATGGGTACACGGAGGGGTAGCCAGGCAGCACTGAGTTGCACTTAAACAAAGAAAGCGTTCTCATCGTCCCGCTACAGAGCCAAGAGGGTAGCTTTAGAATGTCAAAGGTGGCAAGTTCCGAACTCTTACTGGCCAATTCTCTTAAGAACTGGGAGTTCTTAAAAAAGTGATAGCGTGAAATTCGTTTAAGGAAAACAAAATATATTTTGAACTCATCTCTCCCCTCTCACTAGAGTTAAGGTCAAAAGAGTCTTCGGGTTTTACTCTTTATTAATTCAATAATTTAGTGCTTCCACCAGCTCCAAGGAATAAAGCTAATCCCTGCTTGGAATCCTCCTATCCACTCTTTTCAAAGACACTCAAGATGGCTTGGTAATTAGAAGAAATCACTTAGCTTTTGGAATTTGATTTGATTTCAAGTATTATATAAAACACAATTCTCAACTGACTCTTTTGTCTTCAGAAAACAAGTGTATCAGTTTCTTTTTCTAGCATACATTTATTCCCTCTAAGAGAAGTGAATTGTAATTAGGCTAAACAATTAATTAAAAAGCATTTATTCATTTCCTACTGTGAAGGATGCACAAAAGCTTGAGCTAGGACTACTGTGGTCCCAGTCTCAGTGGCACAGGGGCTGGGGGAGGGGAGTGGGGGCTGTGGACGTTTACATATCTAGAGCAAAGAGAGAGCATGTGAATGCCCACGTGGTACAGGCATAGGTGAAGTTAGAGTTCAGGCCTAGTGAGAAGTCTGAGCTGTTAACATACTTGAGATGATTAGCCTTTCCGGTAAAACGACAGCACAGAACAGTGATCACTTCAGAAATCTTTTCCCTTCTCATTCACAGGAAGGTGACATGAGAAACACTGGGACATCTGGGAATGGGGTGTCATTTGGGCCAGAGAGCAGTCGCACACTGGGCAGACCACTCGAGAAATGTTGGCATTAGCACATCAGCATTGGCCTCTGAAGACCAGCGAGGCTGCCAGATGTTGTTTGTGGGATCATCGCTCTTCACGTGCTTGGCATTTGTTTCCCGAACTCCACCACCGCGCTCTGCGAGCACCTGCGGTCAGAGGAGCCGAGCCTACCACCAGGAAATGTGTAGGAGGAAGGAAGGAGAGATGCACAGAAAATTAGTCTATTATTGCAATTTAAGCCCGTTTTTTCCATAATTCCTTTTCTTTTAATATGCCAAAATAGGTGCTAAGGGTTTCAGTAGAACAGTATTTTATTTATTTAATTAATAAGCTGTCTTAAGGGACAGCAGTTAGGTACAATTACCAAGATTCATTCTACCAATAATACTTAATGCCTGCATAACATTTTGGATTCCAGAGTCATTCTGCATGTATTAATTTACTCAATCTAATAACCATCCGGCACAGACCAAGATGTGCAGTGATCTTGATTCATAAGGATCAGGGAGTCGGTTGGGACAAGGGAGGCGATAAGGCCACTCCTCCAGCCTTGTGCAGTGAGTTCATACCCTGCCAGTCAGTTACGAGTAGTAGTTCTTGGTGTCAGTTCATCCCCTTCCTAACTTCAAAAGTCACAAAGTTACCCTACTGTGCAATGCCAAACTCTGAAACAAGGCTGTCTTTTCCATTTACTGTGTGACCAAATGAAAGGACAAATAGTTTCCAATTAAAAAGAGGCATAGGAACACAGCAAACCACAACCACATCATAAAATGTGGTGAAAGCATGCAGTCCTGGCTCAGGAAAGTTCTGTCTGGATCCTTTGCACATGTGGCATCCCACATGATCCGTAACTAAAATCATTCTTTGGGAAACTCTCAGAGCCTGTGGTGAGAGTTAGGTCCTGTGGCAGAGTCCAGGCTTCACCATGTGGATTAGCCAATACAAATTTTGGAAAGCTCCTACTGAGTGCTCAGTAGTATGTTCAATTCCAAGGGAAATACACTAGAAATCTAAACTGTGGTTTTAAGGGCTTACAGACGAGTAGTGGAAAGATGAACCTTGATGGAAAGGGGAAATATTAAAAAGGCATTGATGAGAAGACCCAGGAACACTCAAATCCTGCCCTCAGGTTACAATTATCTATTGCTGTGTAGCAAACATTCTGAAAATCAAGTGGAGGAAAACAACAAGCATTTACAATTCTTACACATTCTGTTAGGACTTTAGATGGGGCACCGGGTGGGCGGCTTGCTAATGCCTGGAGCCTTAGCAGTGAATGCTGGGGACGACTCAAATTGTTGGAGAATGCACTGATCTGGAGGCTTCTCGCTCACATATCTCACATACCTGGTTGGGTTGACTCAAAGATTTGGCTCAACTGGGGCTGTTGACCAGGCACCTGCACACACACACACACACACACACACACACACACACGCGCGTACTGAGCACTATTACATGTGATCCCTGCTCCTAGACACAGTAACGCCTATTCCAGCTTACACTCTGCATGAATGAGATGAAGCCCAAAACATATTAGAACAGCGTAAGGTAGAGGCGCCTGGGTGGCACAGCGGTTAAGCGTTTGCCTTCGGCTCAGGGCGTGATCCCGGCGTTATGGGATCGAGCCCCACATCAGGCTCCTCTGCTATGAGCCTGCTTCTTCCTCTCCCACTCCCCCTGCTGTGTTCCCTCTCTCGCTGGCTGTCTCTATCTCTGTTGAATAAATAAATAAAATCTTTAAAAAAAAAAAAAAGGAATTGCAAACTTTAAAAAAAAAAAAAGAACAGCGTAAGGTAATCTTGCAGGGTTTTTTTCCCATTAAGAAGAACAAATATGTTTAAACAATAGAGAACATAGAAGGCTATGATATCAGTAAAAGTTCAGTCAGGAGGGCAGAAACCCCTCTAGGACAGCATTTAATGCCGAGTCTAAGGCAACATTTGGAAGTGCTGAGGGAAGAAATATTGGGAGGTTACTGCCGGCTTCCAAGGCCATCAGAAGTGTAGAAATGTCAGGGAAGCTGCCATCAAAGATGCGACGAACATTTAACCTAGTCTATCCAGAGGAATCTAGAGGGACACAGGAGGAACGTTTTCCCTACTAACAAAAAAGAATAAATGATGAGAACAGCAAGAAAGGAAAGCCATTTAGCTGCCAGCCCCTTTCTCGCTTCTTGGAGCCTGAGGGTCGGAGGCCTGGGGCTTTGACAGTCATCCCAGACCCTGGAGGGGAGACGCCATGCGTATTCATCCCAGACCCTGGAGGGGAGACGCCATGCATACGCTGAGAAAGGAGAAGCAAAGGCCCTGGTGCATCAACCTTTGAATCTTCTGCATTTCTATTCGTTGTTATGTAAGGTGAACCCCTGCTTCCTTTTCCCAAAGTATTCTCTTATTTACAGCCTAACATACACACTGAAACATATACAGTACCGAAACACACGTTGACAGGTTTTTGTGATGGTGGCAAGGAATCTCGGATGGAATCAAAGATTGAGAAGCTATCAGTATAGAAGAAAGGAACCCTCTCTGACTTCAGGAATCTCCCTATTGCCATTTGATGTCATGGCCATATTGCACCCTATTCCCATCAACATATTTGGCAATAACCACAGGAATATGAGAAATCGAGATCTAGGTTTCAATGTCTGCAATGTTAGGTAGGTGCACCCCATTCTGCTCTTAACGGCTGGTCAACCTACAAAAAGCAAAATGAACACTGGTTTTCTTTACTGTCCAGTCTACACGGTGTAAAATGTCAGTACTCTGGATTTTCACTTTGCCAGTCCAGCTACTGAGAGAAGCATGGATTTCTCAGGTTTCTTGACCTCTTTTCATTTTCATGGGGAAGAGCCACTGTTTGGTCAGGCCTCCCGTGTCATGGTATAACTGGAAGAAGGCAGCAGGTCAGCAGCGAGGGCAAGGGGGTGAGCTGCCAACCAGTAAGCCATGAAGGGAGCTGGCTAGGTGGCACCTGGCAAGGTGGCACCACTGCCATTCAGCGCAGGTAATGAATGGGAAAAAGCAAAGCCGAGCAAGCCATGCTCCTAATGCTGTGGAATCCCAGAGCAAGATCAGGTACAGGACAGAGAACCAGCACAGTGAGGGTGCTCCGGGAACTCTGAGAACAAACTACGAGACTCTCTTTTCTGCTCTCTAACAGCATTTAACACCTTGAACACACCGACTTGGAGCCTGGATATTTCAATTATGATAATATGGGGTGATACAGGATACCTTGATGTCCTCTGATGAATTACCCCTCTGCCCTCTGGCAGACCTTATAATTCTTCAGCTTAAATCTTTATTCCCAGGTCAAATTCACCGGAGAAAGCCAGCATTCTATACCAATATAAAAGCATACATATAGCGATGTAACTTGTATGCGAAGGTTCAAATGTCTGGGCCTTACCATTAGGTGATTCAGGCGGTGAGCAAGAGTTGAGGCCCAGGAATCCAGCTGATTCTGATACAGGTGGTGTGAGGACCATGGCTTTGTATTCTTTTGTGCGAATGCAAGTCCCAAGGGCAAATCTGTTTAAGAAAGAAAGTCCTCTGAAGTCACTTTATTCTGAAGAATGAGATATGGAAGTAGAATGGGGGGGTGGGAGGGTGGTAATGTAAAATGAGACTGAGTTGCCAAGTAAAGTTCATGCGGCCAAAACCAGATTTCCCAAGGGGAGTCAGAAAGGCTAAGAAGAACTTCCGGAGAAATTTTCTATAGCAAGTGGATTTGAAAATTGGGTGTTAAATGGAGTCCTGGGTTTATTATTTATCTAATACTCGACATTCTCAGTCACCTCTGCTATGAATTAAAAGATTGGCAGAAACCCCAATATAGTCCTCTGCTCTGTGCCCAGCACTGAGGAATGCTTTCAAGTAAAAATTGGAGAACAAACACTCAAAAAGGAGACAGGGACCAGCTGGGATTTATTTCGATGTGTCAGCTTGACACAAACATGGGTGAAGGCCAGATATGGATTGGTGACTCACCCACATTTAGATGCAGTCTGTGTAAAATGTTTTCATTTCCGCATCATGGGAGCAAATCTGAAAGCTTTCACTCAAACCATGGAATTTAATTTCTTGCAACAAAAAGTGACCCACCTCCTAGGATGGTTTTAAAAAGTCCCACTTTAACTCCTGCTTAGTCTCCAAATCTAGTTTGACTAGTTTTTATTTAATTCCAACATAGAAACAACCAAAATTTTGCCTCTAGGTAATTCTCTGCTCCCATATGCACAGTTTTTAAATAAGAACGAATTAAGTTTGGTTAATCTTTAGTACTACATAATCCTTTCCAAACAGACTTTAGATATTGCATATTATTTTGAAAAGCAGCAATATTACAACCTGAATGTCTGCACTTGGACAGGTCAGGAGAGATCAGGAGAGTGTGTTAGCCTGTGTCCATAGCCATCCGCTCCTTGAATATTCATTTTGTTAGAAGAGTCTCAGCATTTTTTGCAAACTTTAAGAGGGGGCAAGAATTAAAATCTTAAGGATTTATACACTGCCTCCAGATTTTTTGTTCAACATTGCTTTTTAATGTTCATAGTAAGACACATTTATAGAAAACTTCTCTCTGACCTCAGATTATAATGTGGACATTCTTATAAGGTATACGTATAAAGTCACTGTAAGGTATAGACATGAAGACCAAAGGATCCCTGACCATCATCAAAGTATCTAGAAGAAAGGGAATAAAAATTTTTGTGGTAGATAGTTTAAAATTATTTTTAACGGCTTTATCGAGGTATCATGGAATACAAAAATTGCATGTGTTTAAGGTGTACAGCTTGATGTATTGATTATATGCCTCCATTGTGAAATGATCATCACAATGAAGCTAATTAGCATACCCTTCACCTCTACACAGTTACCACTGCGTGTGGGGGCAGTGTGTGCACTGAGATTTAATTTAAGATCTATCCTTTTAGCAAATTTCAAGTATACAATACGATATTGTTAACTATTATCACCAGACTAAGCATTACATCTCCAGAACTTACTTATCATGCATTATTGAAACTCTGTACCTTCTAACTAACATCATGCTATTTCCTCAGCCCCCCTGCCCCTGGTAACCACCATCCTGCTCTTAGCTTCTGTGACTATTTTAGATTACACCTATAGAAGAGAGCATGCAGTATTTCTCTTTCTCTGTCTGGCTTATTTCACTTGCATAATGTCCTTCAGGCAGATCCACGTTGTCACAATGAACACGGGAGTACAGCTACCTCTTTGAGATTCTGATTTCCATCCCTTTCAATATACACCCAGAAGGAATTGCTGGGTCATATGAAAGTTCTATTTTAATTTTTGAGGAACTTCACACTGTAGATTAGGACAGTCTTTATGAAAATCAGTATGGAGTTTCAAAATTATTTATATAGCAATTACTGTGTGTCAGCCTTGAGAGATATCAGGAAAACCAACATCCAACCTGTGACCTTTAGTAATTCATATCCTCCTTCTTAGTCTCAATTTTCCCATTAAGAGAACCTGAGAGGCTGTGGTTCAAGATGGCAGCCTCGGAGGACCCTGAACTCGCCTCCTCCCACAAACACAGCAAATCCACAGCTCGATGTGCAGCAATTCCCTCTGAAAAATTTCTGAAAACTAGCTGAACAGATCTTCCACAGCAAAAGATAAAAAGAGTACACTGAGATGGGTAAGAGAAGCAGAGACACATTCTTACCAAAAACCCCACCCTGACGCTGCAACCCACAATTAAAGAGTCAAGAAGAAGCTCACGAAATGAAGCTTTTTCTTGAGGAGCAAGGAGTCTATGCCCCACATGAGGCACCCCAACCCTTGGTATCTGTTTGTGAGTTACAAGCCCCAGAAACATCTGACTTCCAAATCCAATGAGGCTTACCAGGAGAAACAGGGCTGCAGGGAATTCAGTCTGCTCTTAAAAGGTCCACATGCAGGTTCATTTTCTCCAGAACTCAGCACAAAAGAAGCAAATTAAAAAGCACATAGACCATAGGTGAGGGAGATTTATTTGCTAACCCTAAGTCATCTGCCAGAGGGGCAGAAGCCTGTTGGGATTCTCTCCAAGGGTAGAGGAGCTGGCAGATGCCATTTCTGACATCCTTCTACCTTGCTAGCACTAGCATGGGCAGAGACCACCTTTGTACTGTCCTTTTACCTTGTTGGTGCCAACGCAGACAAGCAGCATTTTTGCATCCTCGCTCTAGTCTACTAGCTCCAGTGGGCCAGCTCCCCACACCACCCTGCACTGCTCCTACAGCCACCATCAGATGCATAGTGAGAGTGGCCCACGCACAGGGAATGCCCCTGGACCACCTGGCTCTACTGGCTGGGCGGGGATTGCATTTCTGGGCCCCATGGGTCAGAAGTAATCATAGAGACCATTTGAGAGAGACAACCAAAAGCTAGGGGGCAAAGCTGAAAGATAAGATTAATTTCCTACATAAAGCCACTCCTTCAAGATTGGAAGAGATGGCTGTTTCACCTAATACAAAGAAACAAACATAAAGTCAAACTAAATGGAAAAAAAAACAAAAACAGAAGAATAAGTTCAAAAAGATCAAACTCCAGAAAAACTAAACTCAATGAAACAGAAATGAGTAATTTACCTATAAAGAGTTCAAAGTTATGATCATAAAGATGCTTACTAAACTAGGGAGAAACAAAGACAAACATAGTGAGAACTTCAGCAAAGAGATATAAAATATAAGAAAGTACTAAACAGAAGTCACAGAGCTGAAAAATACAATAACTAAACTGAAAGATAAACTAAAGGGGTTCAACAGCAGACTTGATGAAGCAGAATAATCAGTGAGCTGTAAGACAGGGTAGGCGAACTCACCTAATGAAACAGCAGAAAGAAAAAAGAATTTGAAGGAGTAAAGATAGCTTAAGGGACCAATGAGACAACGTCAAGTAGAATAACATGCATTATGAGTCCCAGAAGCAAAGAGACACAAAGGGGCAGAAAACATATTTGAAATAATAATGGCTGAAAACTTCTCTAACCTGGGGAAGGAAGAGACATCCAGGTCCATGAGGCAAAAAAGTTCCAAACAAGATGAGCCCAAAGTGACCCACACCAAGATACACCATAATTAAAGTGCCAGAAATATAGAGAACCATAAGCAGCAAGAGAAAAAACAACTTGTTACATAAAAGAGAACTTCCATAAGATTATCAGCAAATTTCTTAGCACAAACTTTGCAGACCCCTGGGGCGCCTGGGTGGCTCAGTTGTTAAGCGTCTGCCTTCCGCTCAGGGTGTGATCCCGGAGTGCTGGGATGGAGCCCCGCATTAGGCTCCTTCACTGGGAGCCTGCTTCTCCCTCTCCCACTCCCCCTGCTTGTGTTCCCTCTCTCGCTGGCTGTCTCTCTCTCCGTTAAATAAATAAATAAAATCTTAAAAAAAAAAAAAAAGAAAGAAAGAAAGAAACTTTGCAGACCTGAAGGGACAGTGTGATATATTCAAAGTGCTGAAAAGAAAACACCTACACCCAAGAAATCAAGATTATCATTCAGAATTGAAGAAGAGATAAAGAGTTTAACAGACAAGCAAAAGCTAAAGGAGTTCATCGTTACTAAACTGGCCCTGTAAGGACTGTTAAACAGACTTCTTTAAGTTGAAAAGAAAGGGTACTAATTAGCAATAAGAAAACATATGAAAACAAAACCCTCACTGGTAAAGGCAAATATATAGTAAAGAAAGTGGATTAATCATCTATAAAGCTAGTATGAAGGGTATAAGACAAAAGCAATAAAAATAATTACAACTACAATAATTAGGAGATACACAAATTGAGAAGATGTAAAACGTGACATCAAATACATCAAATGTGGAGAGGGGAATAAAAATGCAGAATTCTAGAATGTGTACAAACTTAACTTGTTATCAGCTTAAAATAGATTGTTATTTATGTAGGCGGTTATATGTGAGCCTCATGGTAACCACAAAGCAAAACCCTATAATAGATACACAAAAAATAATGAGAAAGGCATCTTAACATAACACTGAAGAAAGTCATCAAACCACAAGCAAAGAAAGAAGAGAAGGAACAGAGAGAAACTACAAAGCAGCCAGAAAGCAGTTAACAAATGGCAATAAGAACACGCCCATCAGTAATTATTTTAAATGCAAGTGGACTAATTCTCTAATCAAAAGACACAGAGTGAGTGAGTGGATAAAAAAACAAGCTAAAAAAAATTTATATGTTGCCTATAAGAAACTACCTCATATATAGATATACACAGACTGAAAGAGAAAGGATGGAAAAAGATGTTTCACACAAATGGAAATGAAAAGAAAGTTGGGATAGCTATACTTATATGAGATAAAACAGATTTTAAAACAAAGACTGTAATAAAAGACAAAGATAAGCATAACATAAAGATGAAGGGGTGTTGGGAGGAAAAATATTACTTTACTCTTCAAGGCTGATCTAAGAATTAAATTGACATGAAATAGATGAACAGGAAAAAAATCAGAAGTTTAATAACACATATACCTCTACTACATGGGAAAGAATCAGGAAAACTGAGTAAAGTTCCCCAAATGGTGGAAGCCATCATCTTAAATACCATCTTCAGCCAACGATAAAAAAAGATGTTGGGGGTAGAGAACCAGTTATGGGAGGTTACCAGGGAAATCACAGTAAACAAGGGTAAGGTAGTTACACAAATTTAAGTCATTGTCTTCTCTATTGGTAAGAGTTTTTAGAGATTGAGTCACTCCTTCCTTCGTGGTAAAAAGAGGGAGACACCCTTGCAAAGGGAGATTTCTTTTATAAGTGTAAATGTCTCCTACAAAAAGGTAAATTCTACTGGGTTTGTCTGCAGTTTCTTAAAAACGGCCAGCTTAAAATAACCCTTATGCTAAAGAGACATATTTTGAGATGTCAAATTCTGCTCCCCTACAGGGGATAATCCAACAACAGGATATAACATTTGTAAATATTTATGCATCCAAAATAGGAGCACCTAAACGTATAAAGCAAATATTAACAAACCTAAAGGAAGAAATTGACAACAATACAATATAGTAGCGTATTTTAACACTCCAGTTACATCAATGGATAGACATCCAGACAGAAAATCAATAAGAAAATATGAGCCTTAAATGACACATGAGATCTGATGGACTTAGTAGATAGATACAGAATAAAAATCCAGGACCAGGTGGCTTCACTGGTGAATTCTACCAACTTTTCAAAGATTTAATACTTAACCTTCACAAACTCTTCCAAAAATCTGAAGAGAAGGAAATGCTCCCAAACACATTTTATCAGGCCAACATTACTGTGATCACAAAACCAGACAGAGACACCTCAAGAAAAGAAATCACAGGTCCATTTCCCCGATGAACGCAGATACAAAAATCCCCAACAAAATACTAGCAAACCAAATTCAGCAATACATTAAAGGGATCATACACCATTATCAAGTGTGACTTATTCCAAGGATGCAAGGATGGTTCAACATATGCAAATAAATCAATGTAATACACCACAATAATAAAATGAAGGAAAAAATTATATCACTATCTTAATAGGTACAGAAAAAGCCTTTGACAAAATTCCACACCCATTTCTAATAAAAACTTTTAACAGAGCAGGTATAAGCAGAACATATCTTGACATAATAAAAGCCATATATCACAAGCTTGTAACTAACATCATACTCAATGATGAAAAACTGAGACCTTTTCCCCTCGGGTCAGGAATAAGACAAGGATGCTGACTCTTTCCACTTGTACTCAGCATAGTACTGGAAGTCCTAGCCAGAGCAATTGGGCAGGAAAAAAATAAATAAAAGGCATCTAAATTGGAAAGGAAGAAGTAAAATTATTTGCAGATGACATGATTTTATATATAGAAAACCCTAAAGATTCCACCAAAAAACTGTTGGAATTAATAAAAGAATTCAGTAAAGTTGCAGGGTACAAAAATCAATATGCAAAAATCTGTTGCATTTTTATACACTAATAATGAGCTATCAGAAAGAACAATTAACAAATAAATAATAAATAGCAACAAATAAATAACAAATAAACAATCTCATTTACAACTGCATCAAAAATAATAAAATACCTCAGAATAAATATAACCTAAGAGGTGAAAGACCTGTATATTGAAAACTATAAGACATTAATGAAGCACACTGAAGAAGACACAAATAAATGGAAAGTTATTCCATGCTCATGGATTGGAAGAACTAGTATTGTTAAAATGCAATCTACAAATTCAATGCAACCCCTATCAAAATCCCAATTTTTTTTTTTTGACAGAAATAGAAAAAACAATCCTAAAACATGTGTGGAACCACAAAGATGCTGAATAGTCAAGGCAATCGTGAGAAAGAAGAGCAGAACTGGAGGCGTCACACTCCTTGATTTTAAACTATATTACAACGCTAGAGTAATCAAAATAGTATTGTATTGACATAAAAACAGACATATAGATTGATGGAATAAAAGAGAGAGCCTAGAAATAAACCCAAGCATATATGGCCAATTAATTTATGATGAAGGAGGCAAGAATAAATAATGAGGAAAGGACAGTCTCTTTATTAATTCATGGTGGGAAAACTGGAGAGCCATACGCCAAAGAATGAAACTGGGCCACTATCTTACACCATATACAAAAGTTAACTCAAAATGGATTAAAGACTTGAATGTAAGACCTGAAATCATAAATCTTCTAGAAGAAAACACAGGCAGTAAGCACTTTGACATTACTCTCGATGATATTTTTTGGATCTGACTCCAAAGGCAATGCCAACAAAAGCAAAAATAAACAAATGGGACTACATCAAACTAAAATGCTTCTGCATAGCAAAGAAAACCATCAACAAAATGAGAATAGGAGAAGATATTTACAGATTATATATTTGATAATGGGTTAATATCCAGAACATATAATGAACATATAATGAACTCATTAAGCTCAATAGTAGCAACAAAAACAAAATATAATTAAAAATGGGCAGAGGATCTGAATAGACACTTTTCCAAAGAAAACACACTGATTGTCAACAGGCACACAAAAAGATGCTCAACATCATTAATCATCAGGGAAATGAAAATCAAAACCAGAATGAGCTATCACCTCACACCTGTTAGGATGACTATTAACCAAAAAACAAGAGATAACAAGTGTTGGTAAGGATGTGGAGAAAAGGGAGAACTTGTGTATTATTGGAGGGAATGTAAACTGGTGCAGCCATCATACAAAACAGTAGAGAGTTTCCTCAAAAAACTAAAGATAGAACTAATATATGATCTAGCTTTCTACTTAATATATGATCTAGATTCCTACTTTGGGTATTCATCCAAAGAAAACAAAAACCCTGATTTGAAAAAAGATATGCACCCCATGTTCATTACAGCATTATTTATAATAGGATAAGGAAACCACCTAAGTGTCCATTGCTAGGTGAACAGATAAAGGAGATATTTCTCATATATTTGCATATATGTGTAACATACACACACAGTGGAATACTACTCAGCCATAAAAAAGAATGAAATCTTGCCATTTGTGACACAGATAGACATTGAGGGTATTACGCTAAGTTAAATAAATCAGAGAAAAAAGGACAAATACCATATGATTTCACTTATATATGGAATACAAAAATCAAAACAAATAACAAAACTCAGACACAGAGAATAAGCTGGTGGTTGCCAGAGGGTAGGAGGTTTAGGGGGCAGTTAGCAAAATGGGTGAAGGTGATCAAGATGTACAAACTTCCAGTTTAAAATAAATAAGTCATGCAGATGTAATGGACAGCATGGTGACCAGAGTCAATTATATATTGCAAATTTGAAAGGTAACTAAGACAGTAAATCTTTAAAGTTCTTACCACAAGAAAAAAACTTACAACTTTGTCTTGTGTTGGACAGTAACTAGACTTATTGTGGTGATCATTTTGCAAATGTATACAAATATAGAATCATTATATTATGCACCTGAAACTAATATAATATTATATGCTAATTATACTGCAATAATAAATAAAAAGAAAGAAAAGAAAAATTCAGAGACTTGAACTAGATGTCATCTAAAGTAGTCTGGCTCTAGGATTCAATAGAATCAAACAACTTGCAATTCTTGGGGACTGGCAATGAGGTCATATTAGTGAGTGCTCATTGTAAGAATGAATTTGACTAATGAAAGTCTTCGAATGATGGGAATAATCCTTATATCAGGATTTTCAGCATTTTTATTATGCTGTGTAATTACAGGCAATCTACCATCTTTTAAATCTGGTTAATTAAAAAGGACACTCAGCCAAAACTAGTGGCAAATACTTTTTCATTTCCCTGTTAATGTTTTCAGTCAGGAATAAATGAAGATATTACTGTCACTAAAACGTAAGTAAATTTTCCTGAAACACAGAGAAGTGATTCTTTTGTAAGCAAGCAAGGAAACACTTATGCCCCCACACTAGGTAGTGAGTGAGTGATGTGGCTTGGTCCCCAGGGAAAGGACTGTTTTAACTTCTAGAGAAGATCAATAGGCTAAAATTTTAGGCTTGAATGACCAATAAGCAATCTGAGTACAGCCCCCACAAATTTAGAAAAACAATCACGAGAGGCTTTAGGACTTAGATGGCAATTTTTAAAAGAAAGGAGAAAATCCTGTAGTGGGTCCCCTGTCTTCAATGTTAAGGGAGAGCTATCTTCAGTAATTTCACTGACTGATTATAGGCACATTTAACTTTCTACTACATTTTCTTTAATTTCCAAAATTGTTTTTAGCTTTTTAAAATATAAACCAGTATAGCAGATGGATAAATAGAAAAACACAGATAAAATCCTGGAAAAAATATTAATTTATCAAAGTGAAAATGAATCATATTACTTTAGATCCCAGGCCATAGTATAAAACTAAAAATGTCTCCCAGACAGTCACTATTTGATGATTTTACGTTATTTAGTGTTATACATTATTTTCCCCCTCAAGTGTAAAAGGAAGTTTGTTTCTGCAATAATATAAATTAAATGGAATTTATAAAACAAGTTAAGGAAGCAAAACAAACACAAAAAATGACTCCCTGGAGAGACATGAACCCCAGAATGTTTGGAAACAATTGTATCTACAGTTTTTCACTTTTCTCAATTTTCCAATCACACTCCCTCTTTTCTCCTACAGTGTCAGCAGATTATCTTGCTTCATTCTTCACAGCGTAGATAGAAGCCATGGTTGGGAGCTCCTTCAAATTCTCTCCATCAAATCTACAAAACTGAACCCTTGCTCTCCTCCAACCCTCCTTGGGCACAAGAAGGAGTTTCCCTCCTCCCATCCAGGGCCAGTGCTTCGAGCAGCACTCCACCACCCCCCCAGGGACCTCAGTCCGCTCTCATTCCTTTATCTTTTGCCACTCTCTGAGCCCTTCAATTAGATATCAGATATTCTCTGCATCTCCTGTGTTGAAAATGTTTTCCTTGAAACCTACAATCCCCTCAGGCTAACTCCATTTCAAGGCAAAATAGCTCTCAAAGAACATCTGCATATGCTTGACGTCATGTCCTCACCAACTATACATTCTTCCCTCTACTCCACTAGAATTGTCAATAACTTCTAGGCATCTGAAGAAAATGGTCTCTTGTTGGTCTTCATCTTATGTTCTCTTTTTCCTCAAAAGTCTACTTGGTTGACCACAGCTTGCTTCAGAAATCTCCTCTTTGTACCTGCCATCACATGTGCTCCTAATTTCCTCTTACTTCTGGCCATGCCAATCTTGAGACTCTCTCATAGTTAAACTTATTCCTCCTACTCACCACAAAGCATTGATGCATCTCTTCTCTGATGTCTGACCTTTATAATCAATATATACTTCATTACTACTTCCATTCAAATGTCCCTAAAACTTCTCAAACTAATCATCTCCAAAACTAAATTCTTCCCTTTTCAAATTTTCTTCCCCCTATTAACATTTCCCACATTAAAAGTCGGTGCCATTATCTATATGCTCACGCCAGAAGGACCCTTGTTCACAAATAAGGACTCTCGATATGCTACTTCACTTCCCAAATCCAGTGATCTATCTACAAGTGCTTTGATTCTACCTCTGAAATATATCTATAATCTATCAACATCTCTCCATATCTATTCCCACCACCCTGGTCCATGCCATCATATTCTGGTCCCTCATTTCAGCTCCTACCAACCAGCCCTGTCTCTTCTCCATCTAATCCATTCTACTCACAGTTCTCACTTTCATGTTTGAAATGCAAGTATCAAAACAAAATGTTTCTGCTTAGCATATGTCTTGGTTTCTTTTACCCATAAGAGTCTGAAATGTTTAGTCTGGGACATGAGATCCTGGGTGATTTGGACCCCGCTTGCTTCTGCGGCCTTGTTGCATGCCCATCTTCCCTTGCCCCATTACTGCAGCCGCATGGAGCCTCTTCCATGTCCTTTTGGTCCATGACCCCTTCCTGCGGTCTTCTCCATGCCTAGAATGCACTCTTCACTTTGTCAGCAGTGTCTCCCCTACCCATCCTTCAGGCTGCCTCAGCTAAAGTGTCATTCCCTCATGGGAACCTTGTCCAACCTTCCCCACAAGTTTGGATCCCAGTTACGTGCTTTTAGAATAAATCATACATACTTATCACTATTTTGTCCCAGCAACAGGCATCTTGCCAGCAGCAAAATAAGCATTCTAAATATATTTATTGGATAAATAATATTGATGGGAGTAAACTTAGAGTTCTCCACAAGATCTACATTGAAAGGGTATAAATATTGAATAAGAAGGGCTTGGACTCCTAATTGGGGTTTATCAATACTCAAGTCAACAAGTGATTTCATAACTGATGCCCTCTATGTACTATTCTAAAAAATATATCTCTGACATAAGCTAGAACATCCCAGAAACAATGTAGCTAAGTTATCTCAATTGTCCTTTGCAGAATGTAAATGGTTTGACCATAAAACCTTTTTGCAGCAATGTTAGCAGCCTCGAGAGAACTGGCTCAAAATACCCAGCAACTGAGGGCCCGGGTTTTGGAGTCAGGCACTGCTTGTAATCTTGACCTTTGAGGTTAATAAGTGATAGCCTCTGAAACCATATTATATCTCCTACAGGATATATTTGAAAAAAGAACTGAAGACATTGTATATTGTTTTCTTCATGAGAGCCCACTATGCATTGGGAAGAGGGGAGAGAACTCTCATTTAGAAACATTTGTGCATCTCCTGAATAACTGATCTATTTACATGTCTACAAATACAGTCATTTATCCTAGCTCCTTCTTCATGATGTACACCAGAAAGTTAAAATCAAATCAAATTATTCACCTATTTATAAGACATGTATGAATTTTTAGTATTTTCTTTCTTTCTTTCTTTCTTTCTTTCTTTCTTTCTTTCTTTCTTTCTTTCTTTTTTTTAAGAGAGAGAGAGATGGCAGGGGTTATAGAGGGAGAGGGAGAGAGAGAATTCTAAGCAGGCTCCATGCCCAGCACGGTGCCTGATGTGGGGCTCTATTCCACGACCATGAGATCATGACCAGAGCCGAAATCAAGACTGGGACACTAAACCGACTGAGCCACCCAGGCATCCCCAGGCTGTGTTTTGACAGTGACCTCATTTACAGCTTCATCCTTCTTCCCACTGTAATTTTCTATTTGCCTCACTTCTTTTGATTACTCTAAACTTACTTATATTATACATAGGGCTACCATGCAAAATCCTCCTTCAGTGCAAAATCCAAAGCATGTCTGAAACATGTGATTGTGGAAGATGAAGAACGTAGGTTTTGTTTGTTGAAGATAAACCAGCAATAAAAGAAAAGGTGCAAATTAAGAATGAAGGCTCAAGAGGCAAAAGAATAAAGAAAGTAATCAATAGGATTTATCTTGGTAAAGCCACAGGAAGAAAGAAAGAAGTGATATCAGGATGGAAAGTATAAAGAACTTCTGATTTAAAGAAATGTAAACAAAATAAGCAAAGGGTCTTTCACCTCACAAAATGCCATGGTGCTTTTAAATTCTAAGATCCAGTATTCAAGAGGCATGGAACCAGGCACTCATAGATGCTATTCACAGGAAAATGAAGTGGTGCAGAAATCACAGGGAACAATTTAGAAGGCGTATCAATAGCCTTAAAAAAAACTCCACACCTATTTACCCAGCAATTTCTTTTCCGGGAACTTATCCAAAAGAAATATGCATGAAGGTTTAAAAAATTTAGATTCAAAAGTATTCTTTGAATAATTGGTTATGATATCAAAAATATATATGAACATCCTACATACCTAAGTAATTAACAAGGTATTGTATCTAAGGACTATGCAATCCTGTATAACCTTTAAAAATAATACTATAAAAGAACGTTAATGTCACTGGAAGAAAATTATAATATATTAAGTGAAAATCAAGTTATAAAATAATAGGTAGACATTAGTCAATTGATATTAACTGTTACTAAATATACATTTTAGATACATTTATGTATAAATTATTTATATATGTATAAATATATATGAAAGAGTCTTAAAATTACCTTTGGATTGTGATACCAAATTTTTGTTTACTTTCTGTATCGATATTAAAGATAAATATTTTTAAGCAGTTGAAGAAGCTATACAAAAAAGATTTTTGAAACTGAATATGTTCAAGGATAACTAATCCAACAGCTATTTCATGGAATACCCAGGCACTTTTTCAGGCATTGAAAACAGAGCAGTGAATAAAATACAGTCTCTATCTCAAAAGCCTAAATTCTAGTACACATTCATTCCATTTAAAATCTTATATAGTCTACATGCTACTTAAAATTAAAACTTCTGCTCAGCAAAATCAACCTCAGCTGAATTAATAATGAATTAAAATGGTTGGGGGTTTGAGGAGGGGCAACACATGAGTCTGGGTGCCAGCAAAGCCTCCCTAAGTCCCCCACTGCCTCAATGGAAGTAGGTCTAGCCTGGGGGACACCCAGCCCAAACTTCTGGCCCCACCCAGGCTAGAGCTGGGTGGAAGTTAGAATACCCTCCACCCTAGTTCTGCAGGCAGAAGCAGCACTTCCTAGCCCTCGGCTAAACCTCACTTTCCAATCTCTGTCTTCCCAGCTGGGCCCCCATTAACAGTTCAAGAACTAGAGCCAGTTGGAGGAGGAATTTCCCAACCCACCTGTGGCTCTGCCTCTGCCCATCTGAACAAGTCTTACCAGTCCTATTCTGAAAGCAGGGGGCACTTGAACACAATGGCAATGGCCTAAGGGGCACCAAAGTGCCAAGGAGCTAAGGGCCTCGTTGGGCCACCCTTATTGAGATACAGCACCTTCCTCCAAACTTGGGAGCTTCCTTGGGCTCCCTACTCCGCTGAACATGCTCATGAAGGCCCCTATAAGCCCAAGTGATCCTTCCTTACGGTGCTTGCCAAGCCCTCTGAGCCTGTGTAGCCCATGAAAAGATGGCATACCACACTCTGCTCTACATTATCCTGCAAGTGGTAGGAAAGTGCGCTTCCCGAATCCATGCCACAGGATCTGTATCAGTCAGTGGGCAATCAGGAGACAAAAGCCATTGAACTCTGTAACAATGAGAATTCCACATAATAACTATAAGATGCAGCTTCCATCCCCAGAAATGGTGGAACAAAGGAAAGAGGTTAGAAATATTAAAACTCAGAAGCTTGAAGAAGAGTTCCCATGAATCTGGAACCCAGACCTCTGAGAAGGGAGTGCTTCTTAGTGGGTGATGGTATCTCTGAAGTTGGTTCTGCAAGTTGATAAAGGAACTGCAAACTGGAATCACTGGCAGTACAGGAATGAACCGCTGCTGCAGGGCTGAACAAGTGTTGCTAGATGATCTCAGAGGGACCAGAAGCTGACTCTTCCTTGGCTTTCCAGTCTCCCCCTACTGCCCGCTATTGGAACAGGAAATAACTGGAAACGCAGACACTGGGTTGCAGAAAACCTGTCTCACCATCACAAATATGAGTATAAAAAAAATGGATTGGAAGCTGGAAGAAAATATCTTAATAACTGGCACAGAGTCTGAGCAGCCTAGGCCTCTCCTAAACTTCTTGTCAGCAGAAGATGCCTGGAAAATCAGAAACTGAAAGACTCAATAAGCCTTTTGTAGTGTTCTGATGTCCACAAGGCAGTGCATCCTGCCTATCTCCAAACTGTCTTCCTGGAATGTATCCATTCTGCCCTGAAAAGAACCGAGGCGATGCCTACATTCTGAAAGCTCTACATGGACAGCTACGTCTGGAAATCAACCCATGAGATGAGGCTACAGTGATCCCAAACTCCTGGCCAAGAGTTCAGCCCAATCTCCAGACACCGAAGAGGGACTAAGTCCTGATGATGTGTGTCAGCAGTAACCTAGAGCAAGAGCACGTCAGGTGAACCTATGTGCACATCCTTTGCAAAGTCATCTCTACTGCCAAACCCACTGGTATCCCTCCACAACCTTTGAGGGTTTTTGTAGCTTGTCCTTGCCTGTCTCCAAAAAAAGATTTGCTTGGAGAAGGTGTTTCTGTAGGACTGTTTCATCCTCTTCACCAAGGACAAAGAGCTAGATGCCCTAATGTGTGACTGATGTTGACAAAAGACATGATGCTCCAAAAGTTGACATGAAAAAGGCTGTCCAAAATCCTCATGCTCCAGTGAGTTGGTTTTCTTTCTCCCATTGCTCCACCAAGGAAACAAAAAAGATGTAGACTTTTCCTGCAATAAATAATCCTAGAGGAAGGACTTTGCTAATAACGAGGCTAAAGCCTAGTGAGCTAATTGTATGCTATTTACAACCACTAGGGGAGTCTTCACTATGGCCATTCCATAGTTCTGTGATGGTTCTGGGCAGGTGGACACACCTACAATTCTTATGTCTCCCTCGTTAGGGAAAACCAAATGGCATCCAGTGAAGGATAGATGCTATTTTACCAGCTGATGCGAGAACCACCCATGTGCCCATGACACCTCCATTAAGTCCTGGTACCTGTGAAACTCTTGGAATTCCTTTAAGCCTCAGGCTTCCCAAATTGTTGTCTATGTTTATGCTTTTTTACCAAGGGGTGGGAGAAAGGAGCTCTGAATTTTAAAAGCACCCTTCCACCTGGACAATTCTTGGCTTTTCAGGGCTGTTCTGTTCTGGTAAAAGACCAGGTATTGCAATATTTCCCTCCCTTTCTAAATATGCACTTGCCTACATGCATTTTAAGTAGACAATATTAAAAATAAAAAGATTGACTATGGTGACTGTTAACAGTGGTTGTATTTATTTGGATAAGTTAGACTATTTGCTCTTTCTTACTACCTTCTTTTGCATTACATTTAGGAATGAAAAATATCTTATGCTGCTAAATGCAATAATATCATAGATAATCCAGTGTGAAAATGTCCAATTACTGATTTTTCTAGTTTATCAACATGGTCTGTTTATAAAAGGCTTAGTTTTTAGACTTCAGTACATTGAATTATTCCATTTTTTAAATGATGGATTAGAGCTCTTAACTTCATTATTCCCCAAACTCCATTACAGAGCAATTGCAAAAAATACTTGCATAGGAAAAATTACTTTCCTATCATGCCCTAGAGCAGGATGGTTCTTTCTCACTACCCACATAAATAACACTTTATTCATGTGGACAGTACTTCCCCAAAAGATACCATTTTCAGGCCTTCTCACCACCCCCAAAATGTGTACACACATACACGCATGCACACACACATGAGGACACATTATTTTCCAATATTATAAACCTCTAACTAAATGAAGGTGGGGATGAGAATTGGAACGGAAAGCACAGCCTTGTAACCACCTAAAACCTGAGTGGTATAAGCTCGGGATCATGGAGGTAAAATTTTAATATTCATATCATCAATTCCATCAAGCCTCCTACTTCTTTTTGGAAGGTGTCTATTTCTTGACTCAAAGTCAGAGAATATCATATGCTGAACCTTTAAAGATATTTCCTTATTACTGTTCCATCTACCTTATAATTAGTGACAATTCCTCCCAGATTCTGGCATCGGGCTGTCGGTCTTTATTCCCCATGTTGCTGTGAGATTTTGCCTCTTTCTGTTACTTCAGGCATATTTTAATGAGAATTTTTCAGAACAGTCATATTGGTGGCTCCTATCAAATTCTATTTTGGGTTAGCAATTTAATGGAAAAACAATTTTGAAAAAAAAATAGCTAGGTGAAACTTACACTAAGAACATTGAGAGTGACACAGTTAAAATTTTCTTAAAGAGAATAAAGCTACGATAAATGGCAGAAAATGTTACAGAATATACAGTTCAGAAAGGATCTATCATTTGAGAAAGACAAAATATAAAATTCAAACAAATACGAAAAATGTTGGATTATTTAAAAAATTGCATAAGACAACCAGCTACCATGGGAAATTAACACCATATTCCTCCATTAAGTAATACAGTAAGAATAATTTTAAATTAATTGAAGGTTTAATAGTTTACAGAAACAGAAGCAATAAATACTCTAAACCTAGGTAAATATTTATATAATTTCCAGATAAAGACAATCTTTCTAAATATATAAACAAAATAAAACAAATGCAATGATATAGTTAATTATGTGAAAATAACATTATTTTGCAGCATAAAATACCATGAATTGATGAAGGATAAAGAGAAAACTGAGGGAATTTTTGTAAAACATGACAGAAAAATATTTTATAAGTGTTTTCTATAAAGGCTCATATAAAAATTTTTATCAATTAAAAACTGTGGGGGAGGAAAAATAATTCTCCCTCTACCCTCTTAGATTCTTGACTGAGACCCACCTTTAATAAAAGACAGATCAACAAGAGAAAAACAAACAAGTTTAAAAACATGTTTACCTCCTGTATACATGGGAGAGACCCAGGAAAACTGAGTAACTTCCCAGCTTGGCCCAAGCCACCACCTTAAATACCATATCCACCTAAAGACAAAAGAAGATGTTGCAGGGGAGTAGGGGACCAATTATGGGAGGTTATCAGACAAAGCACACTAAACAAGGGTATGGTTGTTATGCAAATTTAAATCTTTGCCTTCTCCATGGATGAGTTTCTAGAGATTTGGTCATCCTCCTTTTCCTGGTAAATGGAAATTGCCAAATGTCTCTAACAAAAGGGTAACTTTTACTTAGTTTTCAGTGGTTCTCATCTGCTGTTTTTTGTTTCTATATTTGTTTTCAAACAATCAGCCTATAACTGAACATAATAAAAATTATATATATAGAAAAAAATAATCAGCCTAAAATAATCCTTATGCCAAAGAGATATATTTTCAGGTGGTAAATTCTGTTCTCCTTCAACATCACACATATATTACATAAAGTAATGGGTCATTGTGAAACAAGAGCAGACAAATTTAAAAACAGACAAATAACCTTCCAGAAATGAAAAACACTGTCATTAATCTTAAATGCTCAGTGAATAATTTGAACCATACATTAGACACAATTAGTATAATAGAGTGTTCTGGAAAATAAATCTGAAGAAATTACCAGGATGCAGTGAGAAGAAACGAAGAGATTGGAAGTATGAAAGTAAGTGTGCTATAGAGACTAAAAACAAATTTTTAACATACGCTTGATAGTATTTTCAGAAGACAACATAAAGTTCACAAGAAGCAAATTTAAAAAGATAATGCCAAAAGTTTCTAGAATTGGTAAAAGACACAAGACCTCATCTCATTAAAGCACTCTGATGTATCATACAAAATTTTTGAATATCAAAATCAAAGTGAACATCTGCAAAACAATTATAGAGAAGGTCAGATTTCCCACAAATGAGGAATCACTAGACTGAAGTCACACTTCTCTTAAATATCCCAAAGGACTAAGTAATATGGCATAACATTTCTAAAGTGCTAAGGAAATAGTCACTAGCAGCCCAGGCGGTTTGAAAGAACCTGAAGGAAAAATTAAAAAGTAATTTTCAAACAAAGTCTGAGTTTGCCACTCAGGATGAAAGAAATACAAAAATACTTTAATAAGAAGGAGATAGGACTCGGAGACCAAGTACGGGACAGAGGAAGAAAGGTGAAAAAAGTAATTTTTGTGCAACCTAAGGAAATATTAATTTAAAAACAATATTTACTAAGTTGAAGAAGGTAAATACACAAGTTGAAACTAAAATATTAGACACCAATCACATGGAATACTGGGGTAGGCAATAAGAATAAAACTTTCTCTGTTCTGTGTGCAGAAGGAAAATATTGGTTAACTTTGGATTAAGTTAAGTAAAACTGTGCATATTAACTTCTAAAATAGTAGAACTGTAATATATAGTTTCTATGTTACAAGGTGGTAAAAGGAGTACAAAGAAAGCTTGACTTAAGTAGCAAATATATAAACCCATGGATGGGAAGGATATGCAATGTTGTAAAAATATAAAACCACCAATCAGAAAGTTCCACTCCAATGTAGGGGAGTTCCTATCTCTGTTGACTGAGAAGTAAGAGGGGGGCATGAAGTGGAGAAGAGAGTTTCCTGGAGTATCTGTTGTCCTAAAATTATGAAGTGAATGTAACAAAAGGTTAGCATTTGTTAAATGTGAGTGATAAGTAAAAGAGTTGTCATTCTATTCTCTGTACTACTGTATTTATTTAATATTTCATAATAAAAATAAAAACAAAGGTAAGATATTTCTGAAATATTGTTAATTTAAGAAACGTTAGATATAACATACTTTGAGCCCACAATTGAAGACAATGCATTTACATTAAGGTATATTTATATTGTACACATTTTATTAACTATTCTGGAATAGTTATTAAGGATATCTTTATTTTATTTTATTTTATTTTAAAGATTTTATTTATTTATTTGACAGAGATAGAGACAGCCACCGAGAGAGGGAACACAAGCAGGGGGAGTGGGAGAGGAAGAAGCAGGCTCCTAGCGGAGGAGCCTGATGTGGGGCTCAATCCCATAACGCCGGGATCACGCCCTGAGCTGAAGGCAGACGCTTAACCGCTGTGCCACCCAGGCGCCCCAGGATATCTTTATTTTAAAGAGACGATAAAGAAACAATAGCTACTTTCTCCCCCAATAACAAAATCAGGTGTTTTCTCTGTAACAGTTCTCTGAACAGGGTTTACTGATACTATTTATGAACCTAAAAAAGCAGACACACATGCAAAAAAACAAAAAAATAATAAAATTCATTGAATATGGAGGTATAGTGAAATCCTTATAGAAAAAGCTTTCATGGAATTATCTGAGAACTTGAACAAGCAAACTATCATTGTCTAGATTTTTTTTAAAGAATGTCATTAATTGGTTTTGCCATCTTCTCTAGGCAATATACCTAGTTAGCTGCAGAACTGAGTTTATTAATTATATCACCAAACTCAACTACCCCTCTTTCCACTATATATATATTCATAGAAAAAAATCATTTGGATATTATCAAAGACGAAAACTAAACAAGTAGGAGATTGATTTTATTCAGGCTATTGTAACAGAGAACCGTAGATCCAAAGATCAGAGTATCTGACAGGGTGATTTTGCCTTAGATTTTTATGCAGGGGAGTAGACCAGTTGGAGGTGGAGTGATTCAGAGTTAAGACTGTTTCGTATTCAGGAAAAGTTTCAGCCAGTTAGCTGAACAGAAAATGTTTATCTCTATGTCTAGCGAGTTTCAGGGAAAAATCAGTTTTAATCTTAGCTACTCACTCATGAGACAAAGAATGGGAAGTTAGGTAAGGGTAAAATCGAAATCTTTGGCCTTGTCAGCAGGTTCAGCCAAAAGGAGACAAGGCTATATTTGGCCTTGTCAATATTAAAGCACAAGTCAAACACACATTTAATGTGTACTGTAGCAAAAGAACCATAGTGCTGTGGTTAACTATGCAGACTTGAATCCAGACTGCTTGGGTTAAATTCTCAATTCTGCTCACTGGTTACATGACCTTGGGTAAGGTACTTAGCCTCCAAAAGCTTTATATTGTCTGCCTGTAAAAATATAATAATCTTAGTACTTATTTCTTCTTTTGAGAATTAAATAACCAAAGTAAATTACAGAGTAAGAATTCAGTAAATATTAAAAACAAGTTTAAATATATAAATTTATATCTCATGATCAAAGACAAAATTGAGTGCATACCCAAAGTATTTCAATGTGAATAAAATTGTGGTGTGTATCTCCATTCCAGACTCTTCTTGTCAGTCAACAAACATATATTAAATATTTAAGGGTGTCTATATTCTACCTTCTAGTTTTTTCAGCATCTTATTATGAAAATTTTCAAACTTACAGAAAAATTAATATAACTTTACAGTGAGTTCCCACATACCCTCCCCTAGATTCTATAATTAGTGTATCATTCTATATGATTTATCACATGTGTACATGGCTACTTATCCATCAGTGCATATTATTTACTAAATGCATTTCAAAGTGTGTTTCAGACATCGGTACAATTGACCCTTAAATACTTCTTAATGCACACCATTAACTAAACTTCAATATTTGTTTATATTTTTTTCTAGCTTCTGCTTTTAACATACAGTTTACTCAATTTTTTCTAAGATAAAATCTATCTATCTATATATATATAGGACCCTCATGAATTTGTGTTTGTATTAATTTTCATGTATTGGATAATGTTTAAATTTCCTGCCAACATCAACATTCTATTATATTCTAAAATTACAATAACTTACACACGTAAACCACTGCTGTCTGCCTGTCAGCCCTGTCAGAAAGAGGAAGAACATAATTTTTCATCAAAAATATCATCCAAAGAATTAAGTAGCACACATCTAGCAAATTCACTCCTAAATCCCAGCTTGGCTCTATTCAAATTAGATTTAGTTTAGGTTGGGATTGATTGAGAACTTTTTCCTAGAGGCATCTTAAAAACTGTCAGATTCTAGAGCTTTTTAGCTGGTAAAATAGAAGATGACAGTTTTATTGTAATTGGATTTTTTTGCATGTAGTTTAAAGAAAGCATTCATTCTTAACAATTTAGTGTCATTGAATTTGCTAATTTAATTTTTTTCTTACATAAATAATGTATATTTACTGTGGAATGAATTAAACATACACACACACACACACACACACACATACACACACCCATAATCTAAATTCCCAGGCAAAACTGTTATTAACATGTTGATATTCTTTCCGACTTTATATACGCACATGATAAAGTTTATTTTTGTCTATTGTCACATCAAGTAAAAATTGCTAAATGGACTGTCATCTGATTTTAAAGATATGTTAGAGACAGGCAGACTTAATATGGAAATGATATATACTACAGGCAAAAACTTTCTTTCCAAGTATCTTAAGAACTACCTGAAAGATATGCTAAGTTATTTTCAAAGCCTATAAAACAGAATCACGTCAAGTGGCTCATGAGACTACAGCATAGACAAATCACGCCACGCATATTAAAATACTGTGGACAGAAGAAACAGCATTGTTTCACGTGTAAGCCCCAAGTAGAAAAACAGAAGGTAGGCAATTGATTTGAAACAGGACTATTCTTCGCAAAGACTAGCCTCTGTATTCTGTCCCAAGTTAAGTAGCAGCAGAAACTAATCTTAACTGTTTTATAGTGATTTGGAGTATTTCCTGGAAATCCTAGTAGTATATATAGGTGTATTTTAATTTTTTATTATAAAAATGTTTTATGAACAAAATGATGTAAGTAATGTTTCTGGGGAAGTTTATTATTTTAGCTATGATTAGTTGTAGCTGTATGCTAGAGAAAAAAAATTAATATTGGTAAATTCACAAGATTTTATTCTCTCAAGTAAATAACCTTAAGGTCAACAGTCTCTAAGGTATGGCACACAGTAGCTGCAGGAACACCAACGATTACATCAATATTCTAGCTAATAGGCAAAAGAAAAGGGGTAAGAAGTAGCCCCTCCATTTAAAGACAACTCACAAAAGTTACACACTACTTCTTCTCATATCTCACTGTCCATAAATACTGAGACGAGGTCCGAAAAATGTAATTTATTCTGCTACCTATTGCTGAGGTAGAAGAGGAGCTGGGATTTTGGAGAACAGTAAAAATTTGCCATATTCCACTTAGATTATCATATCTGATTCAGTATCAAGCCTGCTGTCCTGTGTTGTTTTGGTCTTGAGGACTGTGAAGAAAACTCAGCTTCACACATATGGGTAGCTGGGAAATAAAAAATGATTGTAATAGTCTTTCTAGATAACTGTGGCTATCCTTTGACACTTAACAACTGATAATTTCTTAAAGGGTATTTGCAATGTGGAATCTGAAATCATTTCAATGTACTTTCTGTACCCTGTGCACCTGTGAAGCAGTGAAAGTGAAAAAGGCAAATAATGTCTTCCTTTTATTATGAAAAAGGCTTTTACTTTGCAGACCCCCCTCCAAAAGGGCCTCAGGGATCCACCAGGGTACTCAGAACTATTCATACAGAAATAATCTTCATTTTGTCTTTATCCCAATTCTGAATTTTAATCAGTCTTTATCACTCAAAGACTTCATCAATCCCAGCTCTTACTCTTTAACAGATATACAGTCAATTGGCATTTTACAATATCCAAAGTTTTCAACTTTCTAGAACATCTTTGTTCCATCTCACCTTTGCTTGTGAAACTGTCAGTTCCCTAACTGTGCCATATCTTTCTTGTAACATATTACCAAGCATCACCAAGACTCACCAGCACCTACTACTGTTCCACAACCTCTTCCTCTACAGACACACATGTAATAAGAACACAATTTGCCTCTCAAACTACCATAGTTGAAAGTTTTAGAAACTGTTTTTTCACAGAATAACGTTACTAACTTTTCCAGCCCCCATTACATTTTCTTGCCACCTGTCTCCTAACCACTGAGGAAAAATCACATCTTTAGCCCCCCCGCGCCCCCCCCAAAGAGCAATAGCTTTATCAGTCAAGATGGGATAGATTATGCTATAAAAACAAAGAAAAACAGTATCTCACTGGCTTAAACAAAGGATCATTTCCTCTTCACATCATAAGTCAAATCATCGAAGGGCGTATGTACCACACAAGTCACTCCAAGACCCGGGCTGCAGGGTCTCCATTTTTGATGCCACCATCTTAGCAAGAAGCTTTTGGGTACGGAGCAACAAGGCAGAGAGCACTAGAGTCCCTCATATGGCCCTTAAAAGCCTCAATCTGGAAATGACACCCTTTAGCTGGAAATAATCACATGGACCCACCAGCCCCTAGAAAGTTCCAAAGTACAAGCATGCTTTGTGTCTGGAATGAGAGGAAAACTGGCTGTAGGGAAAACTAGAGAGCATTACCTAATATTTGTTCCAATTTATAAAGTTAGTTTAAACACTTTGAATCTTAACCTGTGTTCATAAATTTAATGTTTTCAATTTCCTCTTTAATTCAACTATCTATGTGACAAACTTAACTGAATACATTAACACATTTTACAAATATAATAAATTACATTTTTAATATGGTTATTCTTAAAATCTCTTAAGCATTCTAACAATGTATGTGAAATAGTAATATCTTATTTTGAAATCAGACATCTAAATCAATGACCTAATCAAGCAGTTGGCAACTGTAATTACAAGGTTAACCTATTACTCTAATAGATCTAATTCTTAAACAAAATTTTAAAAAGTGGCTTCCTGACCATAGGCAGAAATATTACAGAACAATTATAAATAATTCCAAATCTTCTCTGGAAAAAAAGATACTAATTCTCGTAGGAAACAATTATCTCACCTCAGACTGTTTGGAATCACTTTTCACGCATTTTTGGTTTTGCTTTTTCAGCTTGAAAAAGTGTTTTAATTACCTGAAATGCCTGCTGAGTAACCAACCAGATTTTTGTGCATGATACTGATAAAATACACTGAGCCCTAGTTATACGTGTAGCTGTAACTCCAGAACGAACACCTGGCAGTGATCCCCTAGCCCACATTTTAGGATTTGAGTCACAAGTTAATTTTCATGTCAGACTCATTCAATCAGCTGTCCTACTTAATTGGATTCAAGTTTGCTATATACTGGTTCAGTCTATTTTGAAATCTTCCTACATTCTTCCTCATCAGTAACAATTAAAGGTAAGTGGCATTTTATTGGATCCTGTGAATCACAAGACTATACTGGCTGCATGGTAACTAGCACTCCTAAGACTGTATGTACCTAACAGCATAGCTTCTCGAAAGATATGAAACAGTATTAACACAACCACAAGGAATTTGACAAGCCACCATTTTAACAACCCTCTCATGATAAATAGGAGTTTGGGCAAAATATCCATAAAACTGTACTAGATTTGGAATTCATAATTACTAATTGACCTAATGAAGAATCAGAATTTAGAAAATATATATTCTTCTCAAGTGTATGTAGAATGCAAGGAAAACTGACTATGTACCATGTCATAAAGAACGAACAATTTTAAAAGAATTAGTATCATCATATCTATTCTCTAATCATAATGTAATTAATTTAAAAATAAAGACAAAAAGATAAGTTCAAAAGAAAACATACATTTGGAAATAAATACACATATAAAAACAAGCACACACATATTTATTAACCAACTTCTTAATAACTCATGGGTTAAGAAATAAATGGTGAAGGAAACAGAAAATGTTTAGAACTGAATGATAATTTGTTTTTTGCAGCTAAAGCAGTACTTGGAGGGGAATTTATATACCTCAATGCACATATCAAAACAAAGTCTAAAAATTAATGAGTTAATGACTGATATATGAAGTTAGAAAAGAACAAATAAATCCAATAAAGTAAAAGAGCAGAAAAGAATATTATAAGAACATGGAAAAGTAGAGAGAATTAACAATGGCAAAAGTGTGTTTTTAAAAAGATTAATATAACTGGCAAATATCTGGGTAAAACAAGCCAGTAAAAGAGAGGGGGGAGGCACAAATCAACAGTATTAGAAATGTGAAGGGGCAAAAACATTGATAAATCACAGTTAAGAAGGTTAAAGAGAATATAAAGAAAAATGTTATGCCAAATTTGGGAAAATTAGAGAAAATGTCCATTTCCCTAAAAAAATAATTATCATACTTGCTTAAGGAGAAATAGAAGTTTTAAATAACCCTACAACCACTCGAAAATCTAACCAGTAAATAAAATTCAATACCCATTCTACAAATAACAGGCCCAGTGGTCTTATAGATGACTTATATCAACTATTCAAAGAATAAATCATTCCAATCTTACAAACAAGCAAGCAAGCAAACAAACAAACAGAATTTCTATTAAGGGAATGGAATCCCTGGGTTAATCTCAAGAATTAATTTGGATGTAAAATCTCAAGAAAAGTATTACAGAACCAAACCCAGCAATGTATGAAAAAAAATAATACTTCATGACTGATTTGGGTTTATCCCAGGAATTCAAGGGTGGTTTAACATTATAAAATCTAATATTGTAATTTACCACATAAGCATATTAAGTGCAAAGTAACATAAATGCTCATCTCCACAGGTGCAGCATAGTTTTCAATAAAATGCAAGACATAGGTTAATTTTTTTTAATCCTTATTAAGTGGAATAGAATATTTGATAACTTGATAATGTGCATCTTAAAAAAAAACTACAGCAAACAGCATACAAAATGGTGAAATAGTTACAGCATTCCCTTTGAATCAGGAAAAATAGGAGAATGCCTGTTCTCATCAGTTTTTTTCAACGTTGTATCTTCTTAAGAAGTGTAGTTCAGCATAGGGGGATAAGAAAAAGAAATAAAAGGTCTAAGAAACATGAAAAAAAGAATCAAACCGTATTTACAGGGAACATTATCTACATAGAGCAACCAAAAAGGTACAGATTATTAGAAGTAACAAACGAGTTTAACAAGATTGTGGATATAAAACGTACAAAAATCAGTAGCATGTCCATAACATAAGCAACAGATGGCTATATGATGCAGTTTTTTAAATATACCGTTTAAAGCATTAATAAAAGTACTCGTAAGTGTAAAAGTACTTGTAATAGATAACAAAACATGACTTTTTTGGAGAAACTTATAAAACTGTACTGAAGAATATTAATGAAGACCTAAACAAACAGAAAGAGATGTTGAATTCATGCTTAGTGACTCAAAAGTTTAAAGACTAGTCACAATTACTCTGCATAGTCAACATATTCTTGATGAAACCCCTGTTAAGGTTTTCATTGGAACTTCACATTCTGATTCTAAAATTTGTATGGAAAGCAAGACAACTGAGAAGAAGATCAAGATTGAGGGGATTTGCCTTACCACAGACCAACACTTATTATAAAGCGATAATGATGAACACAATATTTTATTGGCAAGGAGGTAGCTAACTAGAATTATGAAAGGAATAAAGAAAATACAGGGAGACTACATAGGAAAGAAATGTCACGACAGCTCCTTGGGGTAAAGATGAATGTATAATAAGTGACGTTCCAATGTGAAAAGTTATCCTTACAGAAAAAATATGACATTTTATCTCCACCTTACAACACTTAGAAAACATAGTTCTAGAGTACTTAAAGCCTTAAATGTGAAAAGTATAATTCTCAAACATGGGAAGAAACTAAAGGAAATATTTTGATGCATTTGAGTGATGGGAGTACTTAAGCCATGTGTGGCTGTCATCAAGTAGACTTGTATGGTCACTGGCGAAATAACTCACATGGGTAAGACGAGAGTCAGTATAGAAAGTATAGACGGGGATTATCTAAGGATGGGGATTCAGGAAGGCATGAGCGAAGTGGAGGGGACCAGGGCTGCTGTGAACATCCTGCAACACATACATATTTTATAAAACTAAAACCTAAAACAGAAAAAAATAAATGTAAAATACAGGTGAGTAGTTACTACTTATTCTGGGAGTAAGGCAGAGAATCATAATCGAGGGAAAATAAACAAGGAGTCAACATTTTAAGAATATTTCTTTTCTAGGGACGTCTGGGTGGTGCAGTTGGTTAAATGTCCTACTCTTGGTTTCGATCAGGTTGTGATCTCAGGGTCCTGAGCTCAATCCTTGGGTCAGGCTCCCCGCTCTGCATGGAGTCTGCTTAAGATTCACTCTCCCTCTCCCTCTGCCCCTCCTGCTTGTGTGCTCTCTCTTTCTCTCTCTCTGTCTCACTCTAAAGTAAATAAATAAATCTTAAAAAAAAATAATCTTTCTTTTCTTAAATTAAATTGTATGTTACATTGTTCATCAGGCAATTCTGTGTGTGTGCTCTCAGATTACTTGTGTTATGAAATAGTTCATGATACATTTTTTTTAAAATTCAATTACTTATGAAGAACTAAAAAGCAAGTTGGTCATAAATTGTTCTTCTGTAAAATAAAAGTCAAAAGACAAAAGAGCACTCAGCTTATAGAATTCTGAGTGAAAAATTTATGATCTACCAATTTGATATTGAGCCAAACAACAATAAGAAAGCCCTGAAATGCAATATTTACAATCCTGTACCATTCTTAAAATGATTTTTAAAAGCACACATAAAAATTGCATAAAAATGAACTTCAATGGAGTGTGTGGTGGTATAAAATTAGAAGCACAAGTGGGGAAAACATTAGAATCAATTAAAATAGATATACCTAAAAATTTATGTATGATTGAAAATTCATGACAAATTCTTAAAATATGTTAAAAATAGAATATCTTTGAAGTTTTTTTTTTAAAGATTTTATTTATTTGAGAGAGAGAGCACAAGCAGGGGGATGGGCAGAGAGAGATGGAGAAATGGGCTCCCAGCAGGGAGCCTGATGTGGGCTGGATCCCACGACCCTGAGATCATGATGTGAGCCCAAGGCAGATGGTTAATCGACTGAGCCACCCAGGCGCCCCTTTAAAGTTTTAAACTGATACAATGATATATGTCATTAACATAAAGAACCCAAGAAAATTAATAGGCATTATTGTAACTAAAATGCAAACCCAGCAGAGGGGTTCATATAAAAAGGTCATATAAAAGGTCATATGCAAGCTAATATATAAACTCAGTTGTGTTCTTCTAACCTGATGATAACCAAATTACAAAGTATCATAGAAAGTAAGATTCTTTTAATATTAGTACCCAAAAATACATAGTATCTCGAATCATCCATGTAAACTATATATGTCTGTAAAACTCTAATGAAATTTTTAAAGACCTGAAGAAAATGGACATATATACCAAGTTAATGAAGGTACCCTTAAATAATATAAACACACTAATTGTCCTTGTTTATAAATAAATGAACTCCAATTAAAATCACAGCAAATTTTTAAGGGAAATTTTTTTAAAAACTACTTCTAAATATTACTTCAAAAAATTTCATGAGGAGCTGAATCAATTTGAAAAATAGAGGACATTCCTTTTGTCATATATTAAGACATATTACAAAGCCAAAGTAAATAAAACTGAGGTAATGGTGCAGGAAGTTTAGAAACTAGTCCATATAAATTGGCTTGGTATATAATAAAGATGAACTCACAAGTCAATGAATAAACAATGTATTACGGACCTTTGGCTAAGATGCTACAATGAGCACAAGCATCTAATTTCACTACTTCCTGAAATCCAGCTGAAATATCAGGACAGAAAATTATTTTAAATTAAACATATTCAAAGGAGGGGAGAACAAAAGAAAAGATAATAGTAACAAAATTTTGCAAGTTGGAAAGCAGATAAAAAAAAGTGACATATAATCTAGCTCATCCAAGTAAATTCTAAAATAGTAGTAGAGAAATCCAAAACTTAAAATTAGCTAAAATAAAGAGGAGAGCTTAAATTTCATAATGCCATTTAACATGTCCTACTGCGAACTGTGTGAAGACTGTTACACCCATACTCTGGTGAAGACAAAAGATTTATTTACTGTACGTGGCTGAAGAGATGGCTTTTGAACCGATGGACAACAGAAACAATTCAGAATGGGGATACTATACGAAACTAATATTAAGTCAGGGGTGACTGGTACGTGTTTACAACCGGCTCTGTGAGACAAATACATTTATTTCTAATTTACTGATATGATGGATGTGCAGTAAATAGTTTAAAAATCATAATAGGCGAGGATGTGGAGAAACAGGAATTCTCATTCACTGCCAGTGAGAATGAAGAATGGTACAGCCACTTTGGATGACAGTTTAGCAATTTCTTATAAAACTAAACATTCTGGTATCATACCAGCCAGCATTTGTGCTCCCTGGTATTTAGCCAAAAGAGTTGAAAACTTATGCCCACACACACTAAAAAAATAAAAAAAAAAAAAAAACCCTGCACAAGGATGTTTATAGCAGCTTGATTCATAATTGCCAAAACGTCAAAGCAACCAAGATATCCTTCAGTAGCTGAATGCATAAAAACACAGTGGCACATCCAGATGATGGAATATTATTTACCACTAAAAAGAAAGGAGCTATCAAGCCATGAAAAGACATGGAGGAACCTTAAATGCACATTACTAACTGAAAGAAGCCCATCTGAAAAGGCTTCATACCAGATGACCTTCTGGAAAAGGGAAAACAGGGAACACAGTAAATATTTCAGTGGTTGCCACAGGGGGGAAGGTTTGGGGAAATAAATACACAGAGCACAGAGGATTTTTAGGGCAGTGAAAATATTCTGCATGATATTATAATGGTGGATATACGTAATTACAAATTTGTGCAAAACTGTAGAATGCACAGCAGGAAAAGCGAATCCTAAAATAAATGATGGACTTTGGGTGATTATGATGTGTCAATTTAGGTTCATCTTTGGAAAGAATTCAGGTGAGTAGTGTTGATAATAAGGGAAGCTATGCATATATGAGGTTAGGAGGTTATAGGAAATCTCTGTACCTTCCTCTCAATATTTTTGTGAACCTAAAATTGCTCTTTAAAAATGAAGTCTTTTTTTAATCACAATTAAATATATAAATAAATATATATACTACATATACTATAAATTTCATAGTGCCAATTGATTCTGACAGAAGGCTTTCGTCTTTTCTTTCTTTAATTTTTTTTTTTGCCAAACTTGTTTATTTATAGTCAATTTATCGTAGCAATTGATGGATAAGAAGAGTCCCAACTAGTTATTTTTGTTGACTTAAAGAATAAGACAAGGTGAAATTATGAAGATAACCAAAGGCACTTCACTCATTTGTCAATGACATAAGTGGTTTCTTTGCTGAATTAGACAACAGTTTTCAAGTACTCCAAGAATATTTCTTCACTTTCTGTGCTGTTGACAATGTATCAGCTACAAATCTAAATTTTCAGTTTAATGTGCCTTATTAACATTTTCTGCTTCAATTTATTAAGTCTAGACAATAAAACAGTAAAGTAAGTCCTGATTTATAGAGTTTGCTGATTTCTATGGTGTAAATACTCCTTCTATGGATTATTTAAAGCTACCAACATGACAACACTGAACATGAAATGGGAAGAGATATACAGGAACACATTATGCACTGTTTCCACCATGCAGATAAAATAACCTCAAGAGCAGAGAGAATAGAAAACTCTAGTAAAACAATTAGGCGAGGTTCTAGTTTTTATTACCTTTGCTTTTTATATAATTTGTTTAATTGTATGTTTATGTAGCTTAATTCTTAAAAATGGCCATGTTTAACAACTGGCTTGCAAAATTCCTAAGCTTGTACGATGTGACCCTCATGTGCCAATATGAGCCAGCTCCAGCGCATCAATGGATTAAATGAAAAATTGTTACCAGATGCAAGATCCCTTAGAAAGCTCTGACCGCTTTGCTCACACAGGACTGACAGCCAGAGTTTCACGGCTTAGACTGAGCTGGAGAATTCTTCTTTGCAAAACAGGACTAGTCTTAGGAGAAAGACCCAAAATCACTGAATCAGAGGTTCTCCTACTGAACAGCCTATCCAGATCATTCCAGCTTACAGATCATTTCCAGATCATTTTCAGCTTACAGCTGAAAGATGCCTTTCACAGTCTAGAGTTCAGTTTTCATAAATATAAGGAGACAACAGGAATGTTCAGAGTCTGAGAGAAGCATGTCATATGAAAGAACAATCAAAGAAGAAGAGGAAAGAAAGAGGGAGGAAACATAACTCCATAGGATTAAGAAAATACCCAAAAAACTCCCTATACTTTTATTAGTATTCTCAGAAGTAAGAGAAGACATAACAACTATGAAACAAAAATAAGATATTGCATAATATACAGCGTGGTGACTGTAGTCAATAATGCAGATTATGTATTTGAAAGTTGTTGAGGGAACTGATCTTAAAAAGTTCCCCTCACAAGAAAAAAAAATGTGTGGTGACGGACATTAACTAGACATTTTGTGGTGATCATTTCTCAATATATACAAAATATCAAATCATCATTGTATACCTGAAACTAATATATGCCAATTATATCTCACTATAAAAAAAGAAGAGAGTATTATAAAAAAGGAATATTCAAACAAGAATAATCTCCTAGAAATACAACTGACAGAAATTTAAGCAAAAGTTGGATGGAATTTACTAGAAAGAAAAAAAAATAGAACAAGATGGCAAAGAAAGATAAAAGGTAATGGGTACTTTTACCACTTTGATGGACGTAATAGTTTCATGGATATCCACCTATCTCCAAACTCACCAAGTCATATGCATTAAATATGTAGTCTTTACATGTCAATCATATGTCTATAAAGTGGGTTTTTTTTTTAAAGGTGAAGAAAGATATAAAAGTTAGAACATCTGTCCAAGAGGTTCAACATCCAAATAAGACAAGTTCTAGAAAAAGTTATTAGAGAAAAGAGAAAAGATTAAATAAATGTATAAAATTCTCCTGGAAATGAAATACAGTATATTTTAAATATAGAGTCCTAAGTGTTCCCAGCACAATATATGGAAATTGACCTACACCGCTGAACATATTTATTAAATTTTAAAACAACAGGGGAAATAGAAATGCCAGTTTTCAGAATGAAAACTGAAATGTGTAATTTAAAAGAATCAGTTATCATACCAGCTACAGACCTAACAGAAACACTTGAAGCTGTAAGACAATAGAAAAGCAGCTTCAAAAATCTGAAGGAATATTATATAAAACCCAAAGTCTCTACCCAACTAAGTCTATGCAGCCAACCTATCAATCAAGTGCCATTGTCATGTGTTTAAGGGTTTAAAAAAGTCCCTTCCCATATACTATTTTTTTTTCCTCAGGAAACTAATGTTGGACTTACTTCGTCAACATCAGGAAACAACTAGCAAAAAGAAAACCATACTAGAAACAAAATATCTAGCACAAGGGAAATGCAACCAGATTCCCCAGGATTAAGACTGCCCTCAGCCTTACAGACGTGCGCTGGCAGAGGGGGCAACAGGAGCCAGACCATTGCAGGTCAGAGGGCTGGAGGGAGATTGTTTGAGGAAGATAAAATGGGTAACACACCTAACCTGTCTGACTGTTTTAGGGGAGATTTAGGTACTTTCTAAGGGTTTGAATTTGAATTAATGGTAAGTACATAGAAAATCAAGCAAATTTTTAATTTTTAGAAATGTGGTGCAGGTATAAACCATCCAACAAAGCTCAACTATGAGTAGCATTTATATGCTCATAAGAATGTAAATAACAATTATGGGTATTATCAAATCATAGCTACATTAGGAGAATGGAAATGGGAAGGATGGTTGGATGTAGTGAGATGGAACAGGGTCTTTTCCTGTGCAATGGGAAATGAACAGATGATATTTAAAACCAACGATCGAGAAGTAGCAGTGTGATATAACATGTTATTAGAGCCATGCAAACAAGCAACAGGAAAGGGAAGCTAAAAAAAATGAAAAGTGGATTTACCCAACTTAATACATAAGTAAATGCAACTGTAATTAAAATCTCAACAATTTTGGAAGATGGTGGGAAAGAAGGTTGACAAGATGACTTAAAGTTGTAAAATAATGCTTAGAATCATAAAGTAATTTTGAAATAAAGGTAATTAAATGTACTTGCACACCAGATAGTAAAGCATATGCTCAATTTTCAGTAATTTATATATTACGATGTTGTCCTAAAATGTTTCAGAATAGTGACACTGAATAATGAGATCAGAAGTGAACCTTACACCTTAACAGCCTATAATATGGGATGAGGATATTTTGTATTAGTGGTAAAATGTACAACACACAATAAATGTTTTTGGGATAGTTACTTGAAAGGGGAAAATAAGTATACTATATAACTCACATAACATACTAACAAGACTAATTGTAAAAAGTCCCAGAATATTAAAAATAAAATATAATTCAAAATTTATTCATCAGATGGAAATGATTTTCTGCGTAAAATATAAAGGAAAGAAACCAGGAAAGACTGACTAATAATTTTAACCAAATAAAATAATAAAAGATTATTATATGCCTAAAAATGTCATGAATACAATAAGTTTTCTTCTACAAACTGCTGAAATTTTGTAATACTCAGAAATACTATTATTTTATTTAAAATACATGTAATGTGAAAAGTGATAGTACTTAGATCATAATAATTTCCCCAATATCTGTTTAACAAAACTTATTTCGCTCCTGTCATAATGGCCTATGGATCTACAATACATAAACTCAGAATTTTGTTCAGATCTGTTATGACTTCATCCTAGATTAGTTCAGCAGTGACTCTATCTATGACATAGACACAGTCACTAAATTTGCATCAATAAATATAGTATCTCTCCTACCTCTAGTTGTTATTCTAAATATGAAAGCATAGTTTGCATGTAACTATCTAAAATCTTGTGTGTGTGTGTGTGTGTTAAAATGTAAAACAAATCATTTTAATCATTTATAAGTGTACAACTCAGTGACATTAATTATACCCACAATGTTGTACAACCATCACCAGTGTGTACCCCCAAAACCTTTTTACCATTCAACAGAACCCTGATAAGCATTAAACAGTAATTCCATACTTTCTCTTCCCCCCCTCCTGGTAACCTCTAATCTACTTTCTACCTTAATAAGTTTTCATATTCTAGGTACTTTATATAAATGGAATCATACAATATTTGTCCTTTTGTGTGTGGCTTATTTCACTTAGCATAATGTCTTTAAGGTCCATCCACGTTGCAGCATGTATGAGAATTTCATTCTTTGTTAAAGCTGGACAATATTCCTTTGTATGGATATGCTATATTTCATTATCCCATTCAACAGTTGATGGACACTTAGGTTGTCGCCTCTTAAGCACTAAATCTTAAAACAGTCTCTAAATTATTTTAATTCCATAGGTATATTAATTCTATATGTTTGAAACTTTTAATATTTAATATTTTATATCCAGCTGCTAGCGTGTGCAGAGCAATACTGATTCTATCCTCCTGAGTTTATTCGAAATATAAATATTTTCATTAACCTCTACTTGCCCAAGAGAAAAAAAAAGGCATTGGTTAGAGTTTTCCTAAATATTAATGTTATTTTTAAGAAAGTTTGTATCTGGAAACGCAAATTCCAAAATTTGAAGCAATGAAAGCTGGAATGTGAACTTTAAAATGAAGGATCATAAAATATAATTAAAATATAGTATTTTTCTTATAAAAGCAACATTTTGTGAGTATATACATTGGCAATGAACTACATGATTCTCTTATTACGTGAAGAATAACAACTACCAAAAAAAAAAAAAAAAGGTATTTCAAAAACACCAAAGGCTAAAATTTTGTTTGCCCCACATTCCACATCAAAAAAAAATCTGTATATAAGTTTCAGTGGAAGGTCCTGATTTATTTCCTATTAAAAGATTTTTACCATCACTAAATATGTCAAATACATGATGCTAAATGCATCAAAAGACTAAAATGGAACGTAAATATGCAATTGTCATTCAAAGTAATGATGTAATTTAACATAATACTTATTACATGTGAAGATTTTTCTCTAAAAATGTGGGCTGGGGGCGGGTGGGGGCATAAAGAGAATTAAAACCTGCTGCTTGAATTAAGTCCTCTGGTCATATTTTTTCTAAATGCATTTAGGAGAAGTAACTTCTGATCTTACTGAAGAGTTTCTCTTTTTATTTCTTATTTTTATCTTATCAAAAATGAAAGGCATTAAAACTGTAGTTATCAGTAGTTTATCTACACAAATAGATGGATGCAAATGTTTAACAAGTACTTTGTCACACAGTACAAAATTATACTTTTTCTTTGCCTCCAGCGACACCCCCAGATATTGATTTTATCACAATTCTTCAAATTTCTTCACGTCTGTCAGCCCTATCCTATCTTATCGTGGCTCCCTACAGGGTTCCAGGGGTCCATCTACTCTGTCAGTCATTCTCAACACCACCCCAGACTGTCTTACCCATTGACCTAGTATCATATTCACCTTGAAAATCTCCAAGTGGAAAATGGTTAAAAGATCACAGTAAATTCAAATTATGAAGTATAATGGAGTTATTTTTTTGAAATCTACATCTATGTGCATTAACATTTTTCCCTGTTTTCCTGCCTACATGGGTTTAGAAATTCTTTACTCTTAGATTTATACACTTGAACATGATCAGTCTTATCACATGTGTCATTTTCCAGGTCTCAGCAAAACACTTTCAATCTGATGATGTAAATCTCTTTACTCGGCAAAGGAGAAGTTTCATCTCTAGTGCTTTTAATTATTTCTTTTTTGTTGATGTGTTTTCTCCTTCTGGGATATCTATTTTGTGATATTGACTCTCCTAATTGTTTTTGGGTTTTTTTGTCTTATTACTGCAATTCTGCTGCTTGAATTAAGTTTTTACTCGTCTTATCTGTTTCCATGAGTTTATTTGTCTTATCTGTTTCCACGAGATGGTTTTTTAAATTCATTTTCTAATTTGCCATTTTGTTCTTTATCGTTTTCTGCTTATTAACCTACTTTTTAAGTTTTGTGATCACACTTTCCATCTCAGGGAAATCTTTCTAAATCTCAAGATTGGGGTTTGTTTTATTTTTGTAGTCTTTCCTGCCCTTTGGCTTGTGTGCCTTCCACATTTAATCTCAATACAGCATTTATATGGAATTCCCCCAAAAATGTTACCAGCTGTCTGCAGAGACATTTGTTTTCATTTCTTATATTAATTCTGTCTTTTTAACATGTTTATTCTCTGAATGTAGTGCTTTTCCTCAGTTTTTTCATCCTGACAATAGATCATATCTTTTCCCATAATTTGGAGTTGAACTGTATTCTCTCAGAAGGCTTTCCATGCCTGTTTAATGCGTGCAGACTCAGATGAATGGAAAAGAGAGAAACAGCTGTATCTTTGCCCTATTCTGTGTGCCAAAAGGAGACAGAGAGGAAGTCCTAAGTGAGGGTCATGCTGGCGTGAACTCAGGAATCTGTGAGTGTCCCAAGAGAATGCATAGTGTTGGGCGCCTGGGTGCTTCAGTTGGTTAAACAACTGCCTTTGGCTCAGGTCATGATCCTGGAGTGCCAGAATTGAGTCCTGCATCAGGCTCCCTGCTCAGCAGGGACCCTCCCCTCTCTCATGCTCTCTCTTTCTCTCTCTCTCAAATAAATAAATAAAATCTTTTTAAAAAAGAGAGAATGGATAGTGTCCACATTTGTTTCCCTCTGATTTCATACATCCTGCTGTTGCTACCCATCATGCTATTTTGAAATCCAGTTTAACTGCCACTATACTATGTTTCCCCTATGTTACATTTTAAATGTAAAATATGAGCATCCAAATTTATTTACACAAGTAATAAATGAATGTAGTCCCAAAGAGGGCATACTGAATGGACTATATATACAGTAAATATGTAACACATATTAATATATACATCTATACACGTGCTCCACACACATAGCACATACACCTCTATGACAGCTTTGTTCTCTGAAGTATGTTTATATAAATATAAATGATATAAATATACTGTATGGAACATTCTTCAAATGCATTTTCCGTTTAGCAATATATTTTGAAAATATCTGTGGGTTGCTATGTATTGATTTTCTTACTTGTCATTCTTAACTATGGGCAGTATTCCATTTTGTGAGAAGCTCCTATAGCTAGACACTTCACGGCTTTTATTTTTTGCTCTTATGACCGAATCTCCAGTAGCCATCATATCATGCCTATGGTCTCGTGCACATATGTTCTTGTACGTGTGTTTCTGAGATACTGAAAAGTGAAATCATGGGAAGAAAAAGTGTTTGATTTTCTATAAAAATTTTCATCTCATTATAAGCTTGTAAATTTAAAATCGTTGTGATGCACACCTGGATTTCTGAGGGCAGAGAGCCTCTCGCCTGGTGCACCTGCCCATGTATATTTATGAAGAGGTTTTACAAAATGTGTTACCAAACTTTTCTTGAAATTGAGAAGGCTGTTCTTTTAGAGCTAATAAAAATTTGCAAAGAAAGTGAAATAGAAGTGGGCCAAAGCCACCAGTCAGTAAGTTGATATGCTATATATTTTTACTGAATAACATTTTTTTTCTAAAGTTATGCATGCTAAAATGTCAATGTGGATTCAGATGGAAAAGAAGAGTTTAAATGATGAGGGGGAAAAACAAAAATAGGATGGTTCATCCTTTACTTGAAAAATTCACAGGAGTTACTAGACTGGAAATCATAAACTTTCTTATAATTCATGATATGAAGTGAAAAAACAGGAAACGATGATAATTACACGGGGTTTTTTTTTTTTTTTTCAAAAAAAAAACGGCACATCTTTCATCTCATGATTTATAGATTAGTAACAGACAGATATTTTTGAATAATTGCTTCAAGTTAATAATGCAACTACTTTTAGGTGTGTTATATTGCTAATAATTAGAAATTTTATTGAGTAAACTTGACTTATTAAAGTAAGAAATAGCCTATTAATTTGAAAGCTTTTTAGCATGAAAGACTAAAAAAGAATATAATGTTTAATGCTCCCAAATCAGTTATCCCTCATCACTTTGTATTTCTGAATGTGGTAAAAGTGATCTATAAATGAAGAGTAAACGCTGACCAGGAAGTGATGGGACTAGGAAAGGCCTGGAATAGACTTTCGGGGGGCAGTAACATAGAGCAGGAGCACCCAACCCAGGTGTGAAGGTCGGACATGGAGGTCAGTGGACAAGAAGGGTTAAAAATTTAAAAATCTTGCAGACAGATCCTTAACTTTGCACCTAGAATACGGAAGGTCAAAAAAAGTAATGAACCTGAATTATAAAGTGTTAGTTTTAGGATTAGGGAAATAACTCAGGCGAAGCTATTAAGCAACAGCACATATGGTGATCTGTGTTAGCCCTAATTCAAATTAGAGTGTCCATGTCACCTTATGAAGGTACCCTCCTTCTCTCTAAACCTCATTTGTTCAGGGAGGAGAGGAGCCATCTGATCTCCAAGATTCTGTCTAGTCTCACGTTCTACAACTGTGTTTCCAATCATCAAAAGGAGGCTGACGCTCCGCCAACTTTTCTGCAGCCTGATTGCATTTGACATCCTTTTCCTTGCCAGGAACACATGCCTACATGTGACTGGCTTGGGATCTATAAATTAAAGTAAATTAGAGCAACTGCTAGCAATGGGAAGTGAAAAGAGGATCAAACAGCTCCTTTCGCAATCATTCCGGGTATCTGAGTATGCTGTTGGTAGGGCTGACCTTATTCTATGCTGTAGGTTTATGTCCCTTCCCAAGTTTTCATTAAAGATGTCATCTCAATAAAAGAGATGGGATAAACCTTAAGTGTTTAAAAGCCCCTAGAATTTGGACTTCAGTCACATAGGTGCCCATACCTTCTTGCTCGCTAAATTCTGTTTTTTATCTCCATAATATATCTGGTTTTCAGTATACCAGAGAAAATGAACTTTTTCACTTCTCTAGCAAACATTCTTTATGTTTTTCAAATATATTTTCCTTGCAAAATTGGCAGTACCTTGAAAATCCATAGAGCCTATGCTCTTCCTGTCCGTGAGAGTTCAATGCACTTCTCTTAACTCTGGACTCTTACCTTTAGGTTCTTTTTGTTGTCTTCATTAGTAATTTCCAAGTCATTGAGTCTATCAGGCACAATTGCATAACTGACTTCTTAAGTTAGTTGTTGAAAATGTATATTTAAAAATAATCACTAAAGGCATCACTAATTACTGATTTTTAAAAAGAAGATATATTTCATAATTGCCCATAATGGTGTCTGGAAAGACTTAATGTAATATATACATATTTTTAATAGACTGAAAAAATATATAAACTATAAACTGAGTCTGGAGCCAATAAGCCTCATAACTTTGGTAAAGATAAAAATTAAAAACAAGAGACTCAATTCTCCCTGTTGAAAATAAGGGAAGAGACTTCTTTGCTTTTGTCTTAGAGAATTTACTTTAGAAAACCTGTAAGTACCTTTTCTCTTTGAAATGTATATAAATCCTCTCCAATACTAGGTAGGCCTTTTGTCAGCCTGAGGACCAGGAATGTCTTTCTCAAGGACCTAGGAGCCATCTCCTTGAAATATAAATATCTAGGGGCACCTGGGTGGCTCAGTGGGTTAATCATCTGCCTTCAGCTCAGGTCCTGATCCCAGGGTCCTGGGATTGAGCCCTATGTCCAGCTCCCTGATCAGTGGGCAACCTGCTTCTCCCTCTCCTTCTGCCTCTCCCCTTGCTTGTGTGAGCTCTCTCTGTCAAATAAATAAATAAATCTTGAAAGAAAGAAAGAAAGAAAGAAAGAAAGAAAGAAAGAAAGAAAGAAAGAAAGAAAGAAAGAAAGAAAGAAATAGAAGGACAGTGGCCTATCTCCCACTTCCTGTGGGAAGTTATTAACCTAGCTTCAGCAGGCTCGTCCTTCCAAGTAGGAAAACTACTTTCTGTCATTAACAGTTGGAGTTTGCCTTTTTGTTTTTATTTCTGGATAAAGCCATTAATGTACAGGATCACTCCAACTACCAAGTACTTGTAAGGATAAATTATGAGTGATCATTGGTACTCTCCAGTTCTCGTAGTTATTGTTTACCTTGAGAACATTTATGTAATAGGTTCGATCTGCTTGGCTGTTTAAGGGAGTGTGAGTTCTTTCCGTCTCTGAAATCCCTTAGCGGATTGCCTGTGATGTGCATCACATTCAGCTGTAATGTTTATTTATTAATAAAACTGTGCTCTGTCTCTATAACCTTTATGGAGAGCTTTCCTGGGCTGGGGGAAGATTTTGCATTTTTTATTGTATTTCCTTGACGCCTTCACCGTAATAAAACCATCTTCCCCATATTTTTTGTCAAATAGGATTTCCTTTTTGCCCTCCAAAGGGCTTTATGCACTTTAATCTGACTTAAATCCCTCTTCTTCAGAGTATAAAAGACGTGCTCCCCTGCTCCTCACAGTCTCTCGCACCACTTTTGTCCACACGGACCCTTACGTGCTTCACTCTAAACAGCCAGCACAACTGAGAGTCTGTGAGTGAGTTGGCCGGAAGTGAGTCTCAGGCTGCCAGAACTGCTTACAGCCCTGGAGAGCTAAGCCGGGGAATGCACAATCCCCCAGGAGCACGTATGGACCAATGCCGGGGGAGGTAAAAAGTACAAATACTCCAGCGTCTTGGCCGCCCATCAGAAAAATGCTGAGGTGTGACCTACGCTACTTCCGGTGCTCCCTCACATGATCCAGTGATGGCTGCCTTGATTGGCCTCCTCTTCTTGACATGCCCCGTCCCACTTCCCAACTTCTCTGTCGGTGTTTCTGGGGAACATTCTTAATACTTTACACAGCTCCTCATTTCAGCGTCTGGAGAAGTTAACCTAAGAAATGCTCTCCACTTTCACTTTCAGTTTCTGCACTAGGACACACCTTCCTCTCGCCACACCTCCTGGTGCTCTCACTAACCCCTCCCGGATGATGGATGACCTTTTCATCGGGAAACCGAAGGTAGAGTCATCGTAGGGCTCAGTCCCCATTTCAGCTACGTGCCCCAAAAGACCTTCATTCTGCTGGAGATTGTTAAAGGGAGATGAGATAGGTGATTGGTGAGCTGGAACTCTGAAGGAAAACTGGTATGGGAGAATCCTAAAACAGCAAAAGGACTTTAGTAGAAAGATTGGTGAGATTCAAATAAAGTCTATTAAGTTCAGTTAACAATACTGTACCATGGCTCATTTGCTCATTCTGAGAAATACTATGGTTACGTAGGATTATGACATTACAGGATGTGTTTTGAGGAATAAAGGGGATAAAGGCAAATTTCTGTACTAAAATTAATTCATAATTAAAATTTAAAAAATATATTTGAAACCTAGAAAGAGACATTAGGAAAAAAATGTTTTATAGCTATTTCCTACCTTTTAAACAACTGTGGGGCACAGGGTTTCCACAAAAACATATTCCTGCTAGGCCTTTCAGCTATGCAAATGCAAGACAGGGATTAGCATCAGAAAAGATGTCTGAACGCTGTCTGGAAGCAGCACAATGGCTCCGGGCAATAATGTAAATGGTTGTGGATGTTTTATGCAGAGCTGCAACTCTACAGACTTTTCCCTTTACAGAAGGGCTTCTTTTTAAAGTACAGGTAAAGCTGCACTGTGTGCAGAGATTGAGTTTTGGTAAACTAGGGGGCTATGTATGCACCTGCACGCTCCTGTGTGTGTGTGTGTGTGTGTGTGTGTGTGTGTGTGTGTGAATGTCGCCCACACACATGCATGTACATGATTACATGGCCTAGTTTAACTGGCTCCTCGCAGAACAATAGGAGAGGCCTGAGAAGACTAAAACGATGTACAAGTTCATCTTCTCTTTCTTGGCAAGAGGACCGAAACAAAAGAACTGGACCTGGCCGAGGAGAATCACACCAGCAACGGCCTATTGTGGAAAAAGAGATCACTAATGCAGATTTTGAGCAGTATGTTGAGGCTGCATTAATTTGTTCTGCTAATTCTTCCATCTTGTGGGGCCTGTATTTGTTTACTAGTCTTTTTTTTTAACTGTATTTATTTATTTGAGAGAGACAGAGAGACAGAACATGAGCAGGGGTAGGGGCAGGCAGAGGGAGAGGCAGACTCCCCACTGAGCAGGGAGCCCCCCCCCGCCCCCCCCCCCCCCCCCCCCCGCGCAACACACACACAATGTGGGGCTCCATCCCGGGACCCTGGGATCATGGCCTGAGGTGAAGGCAGACGCTTAAACGACTGAGCCACCCAGGCGCCCTGAGCCTGTATTTGAAACATAGCATGCTCAAAATCAGCATCTCTGATTGAGGTAAACTGTCCTAGATGACATGAAGGCAAGTTGCATTTGGGGAAAAAGCTCTATGATGAGGAAAAGAAGAAAGCTACAGGTGCCACGAAAGTACCATCATGCATTCTGGGACTTAAACAAGATCCAACAGCAGAGAGATTATTTTTAATGTTTATCATACCCACATGCTACTTTGAATCCTTCGTTAAGATCTCATGAAAGATCACAGCCTGATCACAGCTGTCTTGTGGGAATGGAGGCTCCCTGGAGTAGAGAAAAGGGCTAAAGCAACCGTCCTCTAAGGACAGGATATTTGTCTTGGTGGTGGCTGAAGAGAGGTTCGTACGCTCAGAAGACAGGAAGGTGATGAGCAGCAGAACACCCCAGCAGAGCTGGCCAGCAGGTGGAGATGAGCAGATGGACGCCACGTGGTAACAGAGGTCATGGCAATGACACAGGCGGACACCTGAACATCTCTGAAACAAAACTTCCCAAAGATAAGGGGTATAAAGCAGCCTGCAGCACTCTATTTTAAAAGGCTCTTTAATCCATACTTTTGCATAAACTGGTGAACTCTAACGATATTGAATTATACATGAATATTATGGCCTTTTATTCAGGCTTCCTCTCATCTCTCCTGTGAATTTGATATCACAGTGGGCAACTTTGGTGCTCATCTGATGACAACCACTGTTAAACCACTGTCAGTGTTATTCCGACACTTGTTAAAATAGTAAGGGAGACTTCACTCAGGACTATGGTAATAAGGAAGAAAGATAGGGCTCAACTCCAAGTAGAGCAAAGACAGTCAGGGATTTAAAGGCAAAGAAGAGAATGAGGGAGTAGATGGAAGATTACTAAAAGGAGACTTTGAGGGTAGAGGGAGGCCAGCTAAACTGACCTAACGGAATTCTTGCTAAAGGCAGGAGAGAATGATCCGGTAACAAGGATCGGGAAATTCCCACTTAGCAGGATTCTTGCTACAACAGAGTTATGCGGGTCTGGCAAAGACAGGGGCCAAAGTCAAGATCTTGTCGAGAAGAAGGCTCAGAAAAAGCCTAACTATAGTTCGGTCAAGGGGAGAGTCTTTGTAACCACATAGCACAGCCCTGTAAAAGTTGCCTGCCCCATCTAAACCACAGATGAGCTATCCGAGATAAAATATAGGCAATTTAATCAACCTTACAGGATTATTCTTAGGACGAAATGAGATAGTAAGGTATCTATATACAGATATATAATAAGGTATATAATAACTTAGTAAGTGCATAAATAATTCTCTCTTCCTCCTTTGCTGAAGTCCAGAAATGAGTAAATAGTACTATTCCTAAGCAATCATCCTTTGCCTTATTTTGCTATTTCTCAGTCTCCTTACTTTTAATTAGCATTCTGCTGTTAACCTAATTCAACAAGGGTCTGTTGGATATCTGTTATGTGTCTAATGCTAATTAAAAATGCTTATCAGTTTAGCTTCCTAGATTTAACTGTTTACAAGGAACATCAAATTGGATATCAGGATACATGATCGCAGAGAAATACTGGGTTTTTTTGTTTTGTTTTTTAAGCCAAAGCCAAAATGCCATAAATGGTGTTTAAAAGCTGATTTAAAAATCTTGGAGATACTATTTGCATAAATGTGACAAAGAATTAATACTTCTTCAGTTAAATTAAGAGCTAATTCCATGAAAGTATTTGGATAAGATCCCAAGATTCCACTCAAATCTTATTCTGTCAATTTCTTTCCCTTATTAATCTTCCAACAATATTAAGTGGAATGTTAGCAGACATGATGAAACAGGGTTTAAATGTATTTGCACAGTTTGGCCTACTCACCTGCTTTCTTGTGATTGCCATAAGAAGATCACACTCAGGCCCTGGGTCTTGAGTCCTAGTGGTTCCAGAAGGATGAAGACACATGGAGCAGATTTGAATCTGACCAGCTTTCTACAAACCAAAATAGCCCAGCTGAGTCCAGCAGAGTGACAGCTGGTCCATGATCTGTAAATGAGGAAAATAAATATTTGCTATTTTGAGCATCTGAGATTTTGAAGTTGTTTGCTATACAGCTTTAGTGCATCAAGACTAACACACGCTAAGGGCCTCAAAGTTTAAAATTAAAGAGGCATACACCTGTCTATTTCAAAGCCCCCTCTCAAGTGTCAGACCCTAATTTTCACTGTTGCAACAGTACAGTGAAGAGAAGGAGGCAACCTCTAGTGAATGGAACTCCTGAGGAAAAAAAGGCTTTATTTCTGTAACTATGATCCAAAATTTTCCATTAATAGTGATATTAGTATCCATTTAGAGCATACTCTTTTCCAGGAGCAATTCTCAGCTACTGACATTAAAGAGAATAGATTTGAAAGCCATGGTCTCTAGGATCAAATTTTAGTTCTGTCTGATTAGCTGTATAAGGTTACCTAGGTAGATAACTTTATGCATCAGCTTCCAAGCCTGTGAATTCTGGATGAGAGGTTATAGTTCTTATCTCATGGGATTGTTGTGAAGATTACATGGGTTAATATATACAAGGTAAACAGAACACTGGCTCCTAATGTTAATTATTATTGTTATTACTATTACATGTATAAATTTGTTTAATTCTTGAACAATCCATGCAGGGAGTTAGTACTATTCTAGTATGAACCTGCAGGAACAGAAAAATAGCATAACAAATAAAAGCCAGGGTTTTAGCACTAATCTTTCGATCACTTCCTTGATTGTGATCTTTTGCAAAACACTTAAACTCTCTATGCCCAAAATTTTTTAATCCTTGAAATGGGTATAACAATAATAATACCTCCTTTTAGAGATAATAAGTGTTTGTGTATTGGAGGAGAGTATAGTCATACAAACGAATAACATTCAACAATGAAAAGGACTTTACTACTGAATATACATTATACAACCAGGGTGAAGCTCAGAAACATATTGAGTAAAGAAGCCAGAGTCCTACATTTTGTACGATTCAATATATATGAAGTTTTGGGCAGAGAAATAAAAGCTATCGTGACAAAAATGAAAATAGTGATTTCCTCTGGCAGTTTGGGGGCACTGGGAAAGGGAGGTGGGAAAGGGGGAACTGGCTGAAAAGGAAAACAAGAGAACATTCTGGGGTGATGGGATAGTCTATATTTTCTATATTCTATAGGTACTATTAATGTTCCCATTTTAGAGATGAGGGAACTGGTGGTGGTTGGTTGCATGGGTATATACATTTGTCAACTCTCTTCCAACTGTACACTTAAAATTTTATTGCATGTAAATTTATCTCAGTTTTAAAAGAGGAGGGTTAAGGGTCTTAGACTCATACAGCATTCCCCAACAATTTTAATACTGGGAGTGTGTCCAAAGTGTTAAAGGTTGTATATACTAGATCTTAACGGACACCTCACCAAAGAAGATATACAGGCGGCAAATAAGCATATGAAAAGATGCTCTATATCATGTGTCACCAGGGAACGGCTAATTACATAAAAAATGAGACACCAATAGACACGTATTAGAATGGCCAAACCCTGGCGAGGACGTGGAGCAATAGGAACTCTCCTGCATTGCTGGTGGGAATGCAAAATGGTACAGCTACTTTGAAATACACTTTGGCAGTTTCTTATGAAACGAAACATACTCTACCATATGATCCAGCAAGTGTGCTCCTTGGTATTTACCCAAAGGAGCTGAAAATTTATGTCTACACAGAAACCCACACACGGATTTTTATAGCAGCTTTATTCAGAATTGCCAAAACTTGGGAGCAACCAAAATATCCTTCATTAGATAAATGGATTAATAAACTGTGGTATACCCAGATAATGGAATATTATTTCACTAAAAAGAAATGAGCTATTAAGCCATGAAAAAACACACAGGAACCTTAAACATTTTGAATTGTACACGTAAGTTAAGGGTACACTTCATTGTACATTTTCATATACGAGGTGAAAGAAACCGATATGAAAAGTCTACATACTGTATCATTTCTATTAAATAGCATTCTGAAAAAGGCACAACTATAGGACAATAAAAGATTGGTGGTTGCCAATGGTAGGAGTAAGGAGATAAATAAATAGGCGGAACACAGAGAACTTTGACAGCAGTGAAAATACTCTGATAGTGTAACGATGAATACATGTCATCATACATTTGTCCGAACCAACAGAATGTTCAACACCAAGAGTGAACACTAATGCAAACTATGGATTTTGGGTGATAATGATGTGTCAGTGGAGGTTCACCAATTAAAACAAATGTACCACTACTCTGATGGTTGATAACGGGGAAAGCTATGCATGGCATAGTGGCATGTGAGCATATATGGGCAGTATCCGCACCTTGGCTCAATTTTGCTGTGACCTAAAAGTGCTCTGAAAAATGAAGTCTATTAAAATTTTTTAATTAAAAACAGGTAAAAATGCCCATCTAAACTCCAAAGAGTCGAATACCTGGAAATGTTTGAAATTTGAATAGTCATACTAATTAGAGTTTATATCAACAAAGAAGCAAGTCTCTGAAAAGATAAAATAACAAAAGTTCTTTGACTGAACACTAGGGGAAAAAGATGTCTGTGATTTCCATAAACTGTAATCTCTATATGCTCCCTTAGGCAAGCTTTGTTTGCTCTCTCCTTTGTTACTGAGAGTCAACATTGTTTCTGTTTCTACTTCTCATTGGTTATCTTGGGCTCAAAAGACCTTCATGGCTAGGAGGAAAGACATTCTGCTGGTAAATATGTATGAAAATATTTATTTTATCACCATTTATAGCAATTAAAAATTTGAAAAAAATCTAAACATCACATAGTGTGACACTTTTCTTAATAAATCATAATCCATGAAATTAAATACTGTGGAAGCACACACTAGGAAAACAATCCCGATTTGTGTCCTGCTAGTAGTGTGACCTTGAACAAATCTCAGCCTCAGTGTTCTCAGTGTGAAATGGGGACACTGATAGTCAGAGAGTCATTGCAAGGATTGAATACTTAGTTAATATTTGTAAAAAATTAGAACAATGCCCTGCAAAGACAAAATTCTAATTCAGCATTATTTGTTAATATTTTAGAAATTCATTTTATAAGAAATAGTGTATGAATAGAAAGAAAGCATTGCTTTTGGGTGGAATGTTTAATAGTGACTCTTAACTTCCTCTTTATTTTTATAACTATATTTAAAAGTTCCCACCATGAACATTTATTGAGGGAACATAAAAGGTAAAATTAAAGAAGTCTTTGCACAATCATTTCTTACACTAATAATATGGCTTCATATGTTCTTTCTGGGAAAGAAAATAAATTTGAAAGCTATAAATTAATCATTGATAATGCTAATCTTGAATAGACAGATGAAGAAAACTAGATTATGTCTTGGAAACCAAGCATTTTGTTTCCAACTGTGTCTTAGGATACTCTGTGTCTTAGGATACTCTGACTAAGCTTTTTAAAAACTTTTTGCCTTAACTGTTATGTATGCATATATTCATTCAATGAACGTTTGTTGAGTACCTATTTGAAAGACAATGTGAATGTGACGTGTATGAAGCACGACAACCTATGATGACAACTTTTTCCTTTCTCATAAGTAATAATTTCATGTGTGCCAGTCTCCATAGGATCCAGTGGAAAGTATACATACACATTTCTCTCAGTTACAGTATATCTATGGTAAGAGTCAATCTTGTATTTAACAAATAGTATATATCTACTGTGCTTCAGGCACTGTGATAGACACTAGAAATACAATGGAATAAAACAGACATGATTCCAGCCCCCGGAGGGTTTACAGGGACAGGGGAGAGGCAACATTAGCCAAATGAAGAGAAAAAGCATTTTGTAATTACAAATTGTGATATCTGTTATGAAGGGAAAGAATGGTGTGCTCTACAGGATGAAAATAACTGGGGAGACTTAGGGGTGAGCCAAGTGAGTCTGGTGTGGAAAACATTCCAGGAAGACAAAATAGTGTGAGCAAAGGCCCCAAGTGGGAAACAGCACCACGTGTTTGGAGAACTAAAAGAAGTACAGCTGAAGTATTTAAGCTGAAAACAGGAGTCAGGTGAAGTGGGCAGAGAGGCCCAAATCTGTTCACACGGGGGCCTTACTGTCCATAAGACATGGTGACTAATTTAATTCAGAGGAAAAACAAAAATGTTCAGGATGTCAGTTCTGTGTCTTAGAGTGATTGGAAAGATGATGATGTAATTAAATAAGATGAGAAAAAGTAGGCCAGGAGGAGCTTAAACGATGAGATTACAAGTTTAACTGAGACAACCAAGTTAAATGGGCAGTTAGACAAACATGACTACATCTCCAGGTGAGATCTGAGCCAGACATATAAACGACATAGGAGATTGTAAGAGAACTGCCAAATCCTCCCCTAGGTCCCAGAACTACCAACTGGAATACAGACAGTGCTTCCTAGGAAACTGAAAGTAGTCACCTGGTCTTGCAAACTCAGATTACCTGCCTTCTCTGTTCCTCTGATATGTCTGTTGCTCCCACCAGCATACCAGTGAGGCTGTGGCCACAACTGAAGCATGGGAGCCAGTTCTGAAGTTTGTAAAAGTATGAAAAGATGGTGGGGTGCCTGGGTGCTTCAGCCGGTTAAGCGTCTGCCTTCAGCTCAGGTCATGATTCCAGGGTCCTAGGAGCAAGCCCCAAGTTGGAGTTGGCCTCCCTGTTCAGCGGAGAGCCTGCTTCTACCTCTCCCTCTGCTCCGCCCCCTGCTCGTGCTCTCTTGCTCACTCTCGCTCTCGAATAATTAAAATCTTAAAAAAAAAAAAAAAGTACAGGGGCGCCTCAGTGGCTCAGTCCTTAAGCGTCTGCCTTCGGCTCAGGGCATGATCCCAGCGTTCTGGGATCCAGGCCCACATCAGGCTCCTCCACTAGGAGCCCGCTTCTTCCTCTCCCACTCCCCCTGCTTGTGTTCCCTCTCTTGCTGGCTGTCTCTCTCTCTCTCAAATAAATAAATAAAATCTTAAAAAAAAAAAAAGTATGAATAGATGGTTGCCATTTTTCTGAAAGACTTTTTGAACTCCTACAGCCAATTCTGTATTATCCAACACCCTCTTATGAAGGAATGGAACAGACTAGGTAAATGTGAAAAATATAAGATGTTATTGTCCAATTGATTTAGTATATTTTTCACGTCTGTCTTGTATTATAATAAAACATGTCAAATTACATCATCATCATTCAGAAGATGACAAACCTCAAAGACTTTATTGTAGAAAAATAAAATGAAAAGCATTTCATCAACTACCTTCACAAGAATGCATAAGTACAAAGAAGTACAAGAATTTTTTTCTTTACATTGTTTAGTAATGTTTATCAGTAAAAAAAAAAAAAAAAGCGATATGGCTTTCAAGCTGTTGGCATGTTTAACAGGATGGCTGTTACTTTTAAAAAGATAATGTGGGGGCTCCTGGGTGGTACAATCGGTTAAACATCCAGCTCTTGGTTTCTGCTCAGGTTGTGATCTCAAGGTCATGAGATCATGCCCTGCATTGGGCTCTGTGCTCAATGGGGAGTCTGCTTGAGACTCTCCCTCCCTCTCTCTTTGCCCCTCCCTCCTGCCCGCCCCCACCCTGCTCATTCTCTAAAATAAATATACAAATCCTAAAATAAAATAAAATGAAATGAAATAAATAAAATAAAATAAAATAAAATAAAATAAAATAAAATAAAATAAAATAAAATAAAAATATAATGTGCTTGGGGTGTCTGGGTGGCTTGGTCTGAAGCAGTTAGCTCTTGGCTCAGGTGATGATCTCAGGGTCCTGGGATCCAGCCCCACATCAGGCTCTGCACTCAGTGGGAAGGCTGTTTGAGGATTCTCTCTGTCTCTCTCTCCCCCGGCCCCACCCCTCACTCTCTCTCTTTCCTTCTCTCTCTAAAATAAATGCATAAATCTTTAAAATATATATGTGTATGTATGTACATGTATGTATATATACATATATATATAATGTGCTTAAATAATGTTTTTTCAATCTCTGTAAGTAGAAATATTTTTCCAAAGAAAAGATTGTATGTTTTCTTCAGTTTTTAATATCTAAAGAAGATGGGGATAAAAATAGCTTTTTTTAAAAATTTGCAAACATACCATATCTTTAATGCCTAATATTTTAATGTTTAATTTCTGTACTGCTTTTCTTCCATGGTATTTCCCAATTTATAAAAGATTAGTTTTGCATTTTTCCTGAAATTTTATCTCATTACAAAAACAACGAAATGTACTATATATATATATATATATATATATATATATATTTTTTTTTTTTTTCCCTTAAAGTTCAGAAGGTATTGGTTTAGCACCTAAGATCTATTTTCACTTTAGACCTTGAATCATCTTTATGGTACTATATTAAGTATTAGTATTAAAACATCAATAAGTAATCCCAAACAAATACTATTTAAATTTTCTCCATTATGCTCACAAGTTACATTTATAGTCCTTGAATGATTGGTTTACTAATTTGTTTTTCTTTGTCGATATAACGTCCCTTTTCTCCAGTGGATAAAAATTTATACAGAACATTAAACACACAAACACACACCACACATCACACACACACACACATGCACATATAAAACCTCTAAAGTCAGAGATAAAAATGTCTGTCTCCACTTGCTATCCTTAGATGGGGGCGTGGGGAGCTCCTCCTGTTGGCTTCTGAGATATTGTCAAGCATCTCAGGGATCTTCAGAAGATAGCTAGAAAACCACTTTCATAGATGGATACATTGTTTGGTTTTCATTATTTCTAGTATCGGCAAATATAGATAGTATGTATTTAAATTATTCAGACCATTTGTAACGTATATCAAAATATACATCATATCTTTTCCTTTAGTTATTATTAGTACAAATGCCAGTTTATTTCCGATCTGTATCCAAAGGAAAACACACACACACAAAATGAACAATTCAGAAGTGACAAACAAGACCTTTAAAAGCTTTCAGGATGTTGGTTTAATTCCTGTGAAACAGAGTAGAGAACATGTTCCCACGGGGACTCTGGTTTACTGGTCAGTTTTGGTTTTCATGGCACCTGTTCTGTCTCAGAGCTTTGTGTGTTTGGTTAAATGGCTTAAACAATCTTGTATTTCTGTGTGGGTAACTGTGCAAAGGAGGTAGTTCTCTCTGCAGCCAACATCCCACATCTCCTTCTCGGTGCCCACCTCTCAGAATCAAGCGGGCAGACATTTTACAGATCTGCAGCCTCAAAGGCAAACAGCCCTCAGTGAAAGTGTTCTGTGAACCAGGAGAATATACATCTTTCCCATGAAGTTGACTTCTTTTGTAATCTTATTTTTGTTGGTTTTCTCAGTATAAAAATTTTAAGAACTGCATACCTTCCAAAGCTTACAAGTCTGTGTGTTGGTATTTTGTGGGGTTTTGTTTGTTTTTCTTTTGTATTTCCAATATTAATGAATTCATGAAGACAGGGTGTGGACCAAACTAATGAGTCAGTCCATTAAAACATCCCTGTCATCCCACCACAGTCTTCCTCAGGCAGGAGAAAACTGATGAATGGTCAGCACTTGGCCAAAAAGGAGTGAAGAAGCTGAGCAGCGATGACCACTGACCTACTTGTCTTTCATTATTTAGTAAAATATCTCTAATGTTATAAATTTTATCAAGAATGTGTGTATATGTTTTACCAAATTTTATCCTTTAAAATGATAATTTATGCCACGTATCTCCAATGACTGACTCATTCTTAAATTCCTAGAATAAATCCTAGTTAGTGATATTGCATTTAACTTTTGTTATAGTCCTAGATTAGATTTCTTAAAATCTGTTGTTGTTGTTGTTGTTATTATTATTATTATTAAGACTTTATTTTTTCAGGGTAGTTTTAGGTTCACAGAAAAATTGTAAATAAGGTACAGAGATTTTCAAACCTGTTTTTTAGATGATTGATTATGCATGCTCTGTTTCTCAGATTTGACTGTTGGGATTATGCTAACTTTATAAAGTTAATTGGGAAGACTTCTTTCATTTACTGTGTTCTGAAAAACTCCACATAGCAAAGGAATTATTGACACCTTGAAGCTTTCATTGAACTCACTTGTAATTATGGCCCAAATGCTTTTTGGATGCTATTCATTAACAACTTCCCAATTTCTACTCTACATATCAGTCAGTTGGGATTTTTAACTTTTCTTCAGTGAACTTGTATGTGTTTCCTCTAGATTTTCTGGTAAAAGAACACGAAGTTACAAACACTAATATATCTGAGTAATTCTTCCTCTTCAGTTCACGGGTAGCTTTTTCTTTTTCTGCTTATGTCTTTACAACTACCACCTACCTTAATTTAATTTTACCTTTTCCTTTCTAGCTTCTTGAAGTGAGTCCTTAGATTGTTTCCATATATTTCTTATTTATGATTGAGCATTTGAAACTTATAAATTGCTATGAAGTACAGCTTAATTCACTTTGTTTAAATGTTTTCATCATCATTATTTTCTAATTTAAAACCACACTTTTTATTTTTTCAATAATTTGAATATTTAGAAGACTTATCAATAGTCCAGTCACTTTTCTATTTATTATTTCATTATAAATTTGCAGTTTTATTACACTTTTCAGAAATTTAGAGATGAATGTGAAAAGTCATTTTAAAAACAAACATAGATATGGAGTGCACTACCATCTAATTAAAATAATGTAAAGGATAATACATACTAAACAATTTCATTTTTAGTAAGATGAATTCATCAGATTCATTGTCATTAAAGACTCAAACAGCATAAGACTTCAAGTATTTGTTCTGTTGCTAATAGGAAAATGGTGACAATGTACTGTATCACTGAATGAAAGTAAAAACTCACTTAAAAATAGTATCAGAGAACACTTTGAAAAGAACAAATAATGTCAGCTGGTGTGCCAAGAATGTCGATACAAACCCTATTACAAGTCAAAGCATATGATTCTATTAGGGCTTGCCAGCTATGACTCCACTACCCAGACATTTAAATTTTACCTTCTCCTTCACAGTATCCATTGTTATACTCAATAACTAGCACTAGAGACTTTAATAGGTGTAGTCAAAGTAAATCACTTAGTGCATCTAGAAATTTAGTAAAGAAAATAAAGACTTGGGATTTTCAGATTTCAAAAATGCCTAACAATTTACATAGGCCAATTCTAATTATATTCTAATAAGGTTAAATTTAAGTCTTAAGATTTTATAGTACTACATGACTTTTATGGCATATTATATGTATATTTTTCCTCTACCATCTCTTAGATTAATTATATTGTCAAGAATGTCAGTTCTAGGGGCGCCTGGGTGGCGCAGTCGTTAAGCGTCTGCCTTCGGCTCAGGGCGTGATCCCGGAATTCCGGGATCAAGCCCCACGTCAGGCTCCTCTCCTGGGAGCCTGCTTCTTCCTCTCGCACTCCCCCTGCTTGTGTTCCCTCTCTCGCTGGCTGTCTCTCTCTGTCAAACAAATTAAAAAAAAATCTTAAAAAAAAAAAAAAAAGAATGTCAGTTCTAAACTGTAAGATGATAATTCTCATTAAGACACTATAGTAGTCAATTTTGTCAGATATTTTCTGTTTAACCTTACCTATCAATGTATACATCTTCAGGCAAATCCATTTCTCTGTTACAATATATCGTAGCCATTGTAGCCATGATACAGAAGCTAAAAAGTTTTCTGGTTGGCTGATCAAATACTACTTCTCAAGTCAAGGGTTTATAATTTCATTATAAAAATTAACTTCTGGCTGACTCTAACTAGATGCTCTCAGAATAGAAAGACCTATCATTTTGGGAGTACCTCTCATTTTAAATGCATTAATTCTACAAAATTTCAAACTGACGAAAGTCAGGGCGGTAATTCCTATAATAGAATTTCCAACCTTGCTCTAATTAATATTATTTCCAGATCATTTTGTACAGCTATCCTCCCAGTGATATGAGATAATACTGCCCAACTCTAATAGGAATTAAATATCAAGGCAATGTGGAAGAAACAAGGATGGATTCTGGAGAATTCTAAAAAAACAAACAATTTGGGGGTCTGGTAAATGGGATGAAAAAAAAAAAAGGGAAAGCAGAGCTCCAAGGAAGAAATAAATGTATACCTGCAGCTTATACTTACCTAGATACCAGTATAATGAAGGTATGAAAACCAATTAAAATTTTACATCATTGAACACTTAATTACATTCCTTGGAGACATGCAGCACAGCTGAGCATGCTAGTCTGGCGGACCTGTTCCCTTTGGCTAGGGATTGGTTTAGGCACGGTCATGTGATAAAACTTTGACCAATGATATGTGAGGTTGTCTGCCGGAGGGATTCTGAGATGGTTTCCCTCCTTTTAAAAAAAGAGCAATCAAAACAGGATCATTTTGCTTGTGAGATTATCGCCTGTTGGTGATGTCTGGAACTGCAGCAACAATGTTGGACTCCCTTCTGTAGGGAGTGGGCCTAAGAGCAAACATGCTGAAGACGACAGAAAAGAAAAGAGAAATACTCAGTGAATCATAACGACATCACTGAGCCATTGAGTTAGCCAGACCTGGATCTGCCCTTGATATGTGGACCTAGAATACTGTATGTGAGATCATAAATGTCCTTAAGCTAATTAAAATTCTCTTCCAACTTTTTTTCTGTGGAAGGAGATAGAGATATGGGGTAGTAGTGATAGAAAGATGGGGGGGGTTGCAAGAAGGTCTATTAGTTATCCATTGTTGTATAACAAATTATCCAAAACACAACTGAAAACAACATTTATTGTCACACACAGCTTCTGAGCCTCAGGACTTCTGGAGCTATTGAGCTGAGTGGGTGTTTCATAAAGTTGCGGTCATGCTGTCTGTCCGGGCTGCAGTCTCTAAAGACTTGCCTGGGGCTGGATGTTCGGCTTCCACACGCACTCGTGTAACTTGGGCAGGAGGGGTCACTTCCTCACCACACCGACATTTCCATGGGACTGCTCACAAAATGGCTTCTCGGGAGCCCGTGATCCAAGGGAAAGAGAAAATGCGTGCGAGGGAGCATGTAAGAGGGCCGTGGCCTCGAGATGCAAGATGCGGTCACGTCATGACCTTTTCTTGGAAGTGATATACCATCACTTCTGCTGAATTCTATTTGTTAGAAGCAGTTGTGAAGGCTTGCACACACTCCAAAGGAAAGGAATTAACTTCTGCTCTGAAGGGAGGAGTATTAAAAGAAAAAATGTGGACACATTTTAGAACCACCTGGGTTTTATTTTCGAGATAAAGCAATTGGAAATATTTAAATACTGATAGGAAGTACCCAGCTGAGATAAAGTGGTGGATATTTCTGTGTATTAGCATCTATTTTCTCTGTGTGCCAAGTAGTAAGATCATTTGTTAAAGGTGTTCAATAGACAGTAAGTTAAGTGGAAAGAACAGATGAGGGAAATAAGAGAGAGTGCTAAATTTAGAGACATAGGTAAAAATATGTTAAAAGCTATAAAAGAATTCTGTATTATATAGATAATTCTATATAGCTCTGTATTAATATCTTGAATAAATGGATATATTTCTATCAAAACAAAGCTTACCATAGTTGTCTCCAGAGAAGTGAGAAATCCTAATTTTAAAGTTTTCTGGGAATGATTCACACATGCATGTGCACGCACCCACACACACAAACATTGCATATAAATGGTTTGATTAGGGTCGCCTGGGTGGCTCAGTAGGCTGGGCAGCTGACTCTTGGTTTCAGCTCAGGTCATAATCTCAGTGTTCTGGGATCCACCAGGCATGGGGCTCTGTACTCAGCAGGGAGTCTGCTTCAGGATTCTCTCTCCCCCTCTGCTCGGAATCCTGGGCACACACTCTCTCTCTCTCTCTCTGTCTCTCCAAAAATAAATAAATAAATCTTAAAAAACAAAAACCAACAAATGGTTTGATTAAAGAATTCTTCCAAACATTTATAAAACCATAAAATTCATCTGATATACAAACTCTTACAGAGCTTACACAAATGAAAAAAAAAAACAACCTTTCAATTGTTTTATGAAATGTATTTCCCTTACATAAATAAGTTAGTTCAATCATTTAAAAATGAAAACAGGTATTTAAACTCTGTATTTCTCTGAACCATTAATATGGGGCCAAGTTTCATGTATCTGCCCTAGGAAGGATTTCTCAAGTTTATTTGATGACAACAAATTTTGATAATGTAGCACTGATTATCTCCTAGAACACTGTGAGAAACATTGCTGTGTCAGCTGAGCCCTAGAAGATTTAAAAATATTCAAGTCTTCCATTAAAAGAACACAGCTAACACAAGTATTTTCCAGGAAAGCAAAAAATGGCTTAGTATCAGGAAACATGCTAATATCTTTTAATCCGCCAACTGATCAAAGATGGTAGTGGAAGAATGCCAGTTGTCTTGATAGATGTCAGAAAACAATTTGATATACAACATCACTACCGTCAAGAACTTCCTTAGCATAACAAAAGCATTCATCTCAAAGCAATAGCCGACTTTATAATTAATAGTTAAAAAATAATTAGAAGACACATGAAAGTCAGAAGCAAGACAATTGTAAATGGAAGAAGAACCCGTCTTCCAATTACTGCTCCCATTCCCAGAAGAGACCTGCTTTAGAATCTGAACTAGCCCAAATTAAAGAAAATCTGTCATTTCACTCTTTTGGCAGTATTTTGCATTGCTAATAGTAGAGAAACTGGAAGATGGCCCTTCAACGAAATTAACTTCTTAATGAATACACCAAGTTTCTGTACACACAAAATTATTCAAGCAATCCAAACTTTTTGACAAAAAAAGTAACATGCATTTGAAGGCTTCGCATGCCTGGGGAGAGCCGATACGATACATATAAGAGTTCCCGCATACACTCAAGTGCATAGAACCGGGTCTGTGGGAGGAGCTCCCAACAGAGAGGAATAGCGCGTGAAGCTTCCTGGTTATGGGCAACAATCTAGGGACAGCGAGATGACCTGGGAGATACTCCATGTGGGGAGTTAAAGAAAATGACACCTAATAGTAAAGTACAGATGCACAGGCATACTGTAAACTCCCTTTTGCTCTCTGGGTCTAATGCACCCCAGCATTGTACTGGTACAACTTCAGCATGTAGAGGGAAGGTAGGCACAGAGGCAGAGACCACTGAAGCAGATGTACTGAGAATACCTCAGGTACCAACATTTAGAATGAGATGAAATCACCATGAGAATATAAGCCCGTGAATTTTCAGAAGTAGTGCATTATAAGCTGGAATTCTCACCAACCTGGGATGGGAGCCTTACTTGTTTAATTTGCAAATTAAATAAAACAGTAACCTGGAGACGTAGGGGCTCACAAAGATACCCAGGATCACCAATATTATTTAACTCTGCTTTTATGGTTTTTATTTAATGCAATCATACAAGGAAAAGGAATACATCATATGAAGGGAGAAGGCAAAAATACCAGTATTTGCCAAAGTAGGGTTTCACACCTGGAAAACCCAGAGAACTAATCAGAGAATGTAGTAAGGTAGCTTGACTGATATGCAAAATATTAATGTTTTCTTCCACTAGCAATTACCAGTTTGGAAGTGTGATGATAAAAAGATACTACTTACTATAGCAACCAAGATAGACCTGCTTTATTTAGCAAATAAAAATCCAGGATGCCCAGTTAAATTCGAATTTCAGATAAACAATGATTTTTTTTCTTTTTTTCTTTTAGTATAAGTATGCCTCCACGCAATATTTGGAACAAACTTACAATAAAAAAAATTGTTTATCTGAAATTTGAATTTAATTGGGCATTCTGAATTTTATTCAGCTGCTCTAGACCAGAAGGTCGGTTGAAGAAGGAAGGTGCAAGTCATGGAGCGAAGTACACTTTTCCTGAGTATGTTTATTCACTGGCTCTGCTAATGATTTTCACCATAGTCTGTATTTTCAACCTTTTGAGTTCTTTTAAAATTGTAGCCAAATTGCAGAATCTAACTTTTACTAATTAAAATAAGTTTTAATTCTGTATGAATTCCCATATTTCTGGCCCAGTGAGGCCTTTTGGCATCTGCTTGGATTTTCCAAACTTCTATTTCTAATGGGCAAAGTTTATCAGTATCTTCCCCCTCTTCAAACAAACACGCAACCGCTTGCTCACCCAGCATTGGCTGCTGTGGGTCCACTCTTCAGCGAGCCTGTCTCGTGCTCACATCAGCAGCATATCCTGCTCTCCCATATGGTCTTAGAGGGCCCTCGGGGGAACTCAGGCCCCACTTTGGAGAATCTGCTGCGGTGCATTAAACATTGACCATGGCACAGGACAAAGAACCAGCTGTCGAGCTGGAACGTCCCAGAATCTGAGTTTGCAAAGTTTTTAAAAAGGGCAGTTGTTACTGGCTGACAAGCCCCGTTTCCCCGAAGGGTGCTGTGTTCTTGGGAGGCAGCCATTCCAGTATTTCAAAGATTAAGTTATAACTGAACAATGTATGAGGATGTATAAAAAGTAATTTACCATTTTATAATTACTTTTAATTAACCATTTTATAATTACTTCCTCCATGGTAATGCCTCTGGGCCTGATTGTGAAAACAATTATCGGCTGGGAATTTGCATACCAGTAATAGGCCTTAACATAACCGCCATAAATGTAGCTATTTCTTGGTACTTATTTGGCATATCATGAAATCATGGCTCTAACTATATATTATTCACTCTCAGCCTTCTTCCAAATTGGAAGGAAAAATAAAAAGAAGAATGTGCCTCTTTTTAGAAAACTGTTTGACATAATTACAGATTATTTTATTCTGAAGCCACTTAAATGTTCCACGGCTATCTACTTTTTAAAGCAAAAAGGCAAATGTTGTCACCCTGGCGTTCAAGGTATTCTCCAGATCCTACCCTTACCCAGAAACACTTAGCTCTCACCAAAGTTAATGCGTTAACATCACATAGGAAATGTCTACATTTAGAAACTACAATATGCTCCTGGCCTTCTTTTGTAACTGATGATTAATATCACAAGTTTGTCAATTAAATCAACGTACAGCTTAAAATAAAAACAATAGATTTTTAAATATCTGAGCAGAGACCAGTAAAATCACAGAAGAATTCACAATAAAACCTGTTTAGAAGAAAGAAGAATAAGGAAGCAGAATGCCCTTAATTGCTGTTGAGTCTAGCCTTCTCTTTCTCATTAGCTTCTGTGTGGATTATGATCTGGTACTTACTTTCCCACCTGCATTAGGAAAATTAACTGAAGGGTGTATGACCCTTGTCTGCATGTGCTGGCCACCAGCTAGCATATTACGGTTCCTTGGAAGAGACTAATGAGAAAATTATTAATAACTAAGGGAAGTTTACTGTCCTCTATTAGCCAGACACTGATGTAGCAGCCCTGACCTAAAGTCAAAATTAATATAATAGGAAAAGAGCCAGGGGCTTTGGTCAAGCAAGCCTGGCATTCGAAGTGTCCCTCATACTAGTACCCATTACACTTTGCTCTCACCAAGTGTGAATAAAGGGGAGTCACCACCTACAAAATGCCTGCGTTTTTTAATTGTTCTCAAGGCTCTTACTTTCGATATTCGCCATTGCTCTTATCACAAATTCCTCCAGGGCTGAGGGAAGGGAAAAGTGTGCTTCTCCTTTCAACAATAAAACATACCTTATGATTTGTGCTTTCCTTATTTTTCTAAAATTTTTTCTAGCCCAGACCAATTCTTTCCTTGGGTAGAAATCCCACCTCTTTTTTCTCTTTTAACTTTGGATTTTGTCTTTTAGTGGCGCTAATAGGTATTTGTCTCTCACCATATCTGGGCAATTGGAAATCCCTTTGGGGATAAATAGCTAAGATTGCTTAAGGACCAACTTAAATATTTTTGTTTCATGTGAGGTTTCCTGTCTTTCCAACTTCACCCAAGCTCCAGTAAGCCATTGGGATAACCTGCCATACACTTACACGCCTTCCAATTTCACTCATGGAAATCCCTTCATCACGCGTACCCTCAAATCTCATCCCACTTGTATTCTTCCAGATCCTTTGAAGCTCAGCACTTATCTCCTCTTCGCCACTGAGCCTTTACTGACTGTTCCATCCCTACTGATTTTCTGACCACTAACACTCTTAGCATAGATGCTACTAGGTTCTTTGATTTTTTCCCCTTAAGTCAGTGTTAAGCTCTTTCTCTTTAAAGAGATGATCAGGTTTATGAGATCAATGTCCAAGTTCTCACATATATGTAAAGGTTTGAGAAATTTTTGTAATGGACAAGTTTTAGCCATTTAATAAATTGAGCTTTCCCTCACTTGAACGTTATTAATAACACATTATTGCTAGGCTAACAACACAAAACTATTTCAGTCACATTACATCTAGTGTTTTTAAACTCTCTTTACCAGTTGTTTGACCAAAGCACCTGGTTATTTCCTTACTGTATTTATTTTTATTTTAGGTCAGAGCTGCTGCTGTGTCCCTGACTATTAGAGGAAAATACTGTTCTCATATTTATTAATAATCTCCTTATTAGTCTGGCTAATGTGCTGGCTAGTGTAGAGAATATGAAGGTAAGGTTCACACACTCTTTGGTTAATTTCTCTGATAAAGGTGTGTATAACAATTGTCTCCTAAGCCATATCAAAGCTCATGAGCAAGAGAAAGCTAAACTCAAAGCAATTAAGGGCATTCTGCTTCTTTATTCTTTTCTCCTTTTTAACTTTTCCTATTTTTTATCGTGAATCCTTTAAAGACTGGTCACTAATCTGACACTTTAAAAAAATCATTGTTTTTATTTCAAATAGCACAATTGCTCTGGTTGATAATATTGAGATATTAATCAACTGCCACAAAAGAATACAAAACAGTACATCATAAAAAAAGCACTATTCAATCTGTACACATAGTAGGGACAGCAGAGATGTTTGTTGATTACTAAATAAAGCTGAATTCATAACAGGATGTAATGCAAGTGGAAGAAATTATAAAATTCTAAGTTAGCCTGGGAAAACAGATTAATATCAAACAACAGAAGTAATTCTATCAAAACCACAAGTGGACATTATAGGATAAATAGTTGAGAAAGAGAAGGGCAAATTGAGTTATCTGAAGAAGGAATGGGGTGGAGGAGGAGGAAAAGGAAAATGAAACCATCATGCAACAAAATGGGCTCCTCAATTTGTCTCTCAGAGAGACAAGTAAAAAGGAAGTGAGAATTTGAAGATCAATTTTTGTTCAAGTATAACATGCATTGAAATTACTTGCAGATTGTGTGAAGTATGCAAATGAATTTCAAAAGCTATAAATCAATTAGTTGGGATTTGGAAATTATTGAATATTCAAAAAAGATGACAAAACTAGAGAAGTAATATCTCTATGCAAACTCAAGTGGTTCCATTCTCTGCAGGTTGGGACATCCCAGCCTGAGGGGATTAGGATTAGGTTTTCCATCACTTGAGGAAGTAGAGCCCCTGTGGGAAGCACTTACACTAGGGAAGCAGTAGAACCTGTCCCAAATTTAAAAGCAAGAAGTAGGGGTGCCTGGGTGGCTCAGTCTGTTAAGTGTCTGCCTTGAGCTCAGGTCATGATCCCAGCATTCTGGATCAAGCCCTGTGTTGGCTCCTTGCTCAGTGGGGAGCCTGCTTCTCCCTCTCCCGCCTGCAGCTCCCCTTGCTTGTGTTCTCTCTCTCTGTCAAATAAACAAATACAATCTTCAAAAAAAAAAAAAAAAAAAACAAAGAAGTATCTGATTCTGTTAAAAGACTAACATCATAAAGGAAAAAATACAAACATATTACATAGGAACAATGGTTTTGTTTTGCAAAATTGCCTATTCTGAAATTTCTGTCATAAGTGGTCTCTGATTTGTGATTATTTACAGTTATATTTTTCCCATTATAAAAGTGTTAAGTTCTCATTGTTTAAAAATCTAAGTTTTAAAAAATACAAAGTAAAAATCATGCATAATCCCATGCTTCAGAAAAGAAATAATTGTAATATTTTTCATAAATCCTTTGAGAAATACTTTTCTAGTCACAACACAATAAAAATTTTAAACTGAGCCATATTGTAGATGAAGTTTTATTATTTTGTATTTTTCCAAATGATAGAATATTGTGACTATCTTTAAATACTCTTTGTAGACAGAATAGTGCTTCTCCTCCCCAAGATGTTCACACCCTAATCCCTTGAAATTTGTCGCTTTGTTAGGCTACAGGGCAAAGAGGAATTGAGGTTACAGATGGAATTAAGGCTGCTAATCAACTGACCTTGAGATAGGGAGATTATCCTAGCTACCCAGGTAGACCCAGTGTAATCACAAGGGTCCTTGTAAGTGAAAGTAAGCAAAAGAATGAAACCAGACAATGGTGGCATGAGAAGGACTAGACCCAGTCTCGCTAGCTTTGAAGATAGGAAAAAAAAAAAGGAACAAAAGCCAAGGAATGGAGGTGGCCTCGAAAAGCTGGAAAAGGCAAGGCAACAGCTTCTTCCCAAGAGCCTCCCGAAGGAACACAGCCCTGCCAGCACCTTGATTTTAGCTTAGTGAGTTCTTTATTGTACTTCTGACCTCAAGAACTATAAGACAATAAATTTGTTTTGTTTCAAGACAGCACATTTGTGGTGGTTTTTTATAGCAGCAATAGGAAACTAATACACTCATATAAAGAGATGCCCATCATTTTTCTTACTACATAGTGTTTCATTGTTGGAAGGATCACAATATATGTAACCAATCTGAGAGTGGCCAAAATGTTTCTTAAAGGACCAGATAGTAATATTTTAAGTTCTGCTTGCTGTGTCATCCCTACTTCAACTACTCAACTCTGCCACTCTACTAGGGGAGCAACCAGGCACAATATATAAACTAATGGGCTTGCCTGGGTTCCAGATGAAATATATTTACAAAAACAGGCTGCAATTTGCTGACCCTTGAACCGATCCCCTACTGATGGATGTTTAATTATTTCCAAGCAAATAAGCTGCTTTTATAACTTTCTGAGTAATGTATAGCAACAGAAAAACAGCATGAACTAATATTTCTCATTCTGACATATTTTATTAGGTATTCTAAATCTTTAAAATAGTTTTAAAATTCAGAACAAATTAAAAGCACCTATGTACCTTGCTCTCAAATACAAAAGTTTGAGTGTGAAATGTTAGAGGCTGGATTTTTCTTAGCCAATTATAGTTCCATTCTTAAAGAAAAAGAAATGGATCTTTAAGGCAAAAAATCAAATTCTTCAGCCTTAAGCAGAGGTGGCAAAATGGCACTGATCCATACAGCCTCCCCCCCCCCTTTTTTTTTAAGATTTTATTTATTAACCTGGCAGAGAGAAAGACAGCCAGCGAGAGAGGGAACACAAACAGGGGGAGTGGGAGAAGAAGAAGCAGGCTCCCAGCGGAGGAGCCCGATGTGGGTCTCGATCCCAGGACTCCGGGATCACGCCCTGAGCTGAAGGCAGACACCCAACGACTGAGCCACCCAGGCGCCCCTGCATACAGCCACTTTAACTTACGTAGGGATTTTAAATTGTGTAATATAGCCGGTAAGCGTTTGGAAAGGCAAAAGACCAGAATTAAGGGCATAAATTCCAAAGCAAAGTTCCCAATGTCCCATCCCAACCAGTTCCCAGGTCAAGTCATGTCTTTATGGTAAAAAGTAGTGGAGAAAAATCTATGATTTTGACTTTCCCTCTGCACGGAAGCATAGTTCTGTCTTTGAGGATCTTTATGATCCTCAAAAGAAAGAAAAAATAGAAAAAGGAAAGAAAAAGAATAAAAGAACTCCATACAAACCACAGAGATCAAGGATAAATTAAGATGGGGGGAATGTTGACATATATTCAAGAAAACAAACCATTGTCTGATTAACCTCCTTATAAAGCCCACAGGAAGTGAACAAATGCTGACGAATGGTTTTGACCAATGTCTCTCATTCTCCTTCCAGGGTGGTGTTGGCATCTCAGAGACTCATGGACGCTCATCTCCTGACTAATGGACTGACCCAAACTGAAGGGACGATGCAGGTGGCAGAGAAAATCAGAGCAACGGATATTGTATTATTTGCATCGTGATTTCCCAAAGAAGAATTCAACAGACTTGCTGCGTGCTGTGAAAGCACATATTTCATTTAGCTGCTGTAAATTCATCACCCTGCATTTTCATTGAATGTTTACTTGTTCTTGGTGCTGATTAAATCAGAGTGCATTATGTGCTTTTCACTAGTGACTTCCTATTTTGTGTACAGACGCTCTAATTTTGTCTTTTCCTTCTACTTTCCCTTCCAAATATTCTCTAAAACTTTGATAACTGAATTCACACAAAAAATAAGAAGCTATGGCACACTCCAGACCTTTTGGAGATCTTAGATATGAAAAGCAGGACATGGAGCAGAACCTACCAGACAAGTGGTAGATGTGTTTTCGGTGTATTTTGGTTAAGTACGAGACGTCAGAAAGAAAAGAAAATTTTGACCTTTGGGGAAATATGGGCCACTCATTGATATCATACTCCTTCACCAAATATATAAAAATTCTGGTGAAAATATGTATTTTTAAAGCAATAAATAGAAACAAAAGAAGAAACCCACAATGCTGAGAAGACTGAACTGGCAGCCCATGGAGTGAGAGTAAGATCTGAAATCTCTGCCCCCCGGGCTGAAGCTGAATCCGGAGCATATGGTTTTGGCCAGGCACCCTCACTAGGATCCAGCCTGGAGCTCAGGTTTGGGAAATCCCGCTTGCCTACAAAATGCAAGCTGAGAATCTCCCCCACCAGTCCTTGTTTCTTGACAAAAGCCTTGCTTCAGGCTGCTGAGGGAAGCTGACTCGTCGTTAAAAAAACAGAATTTGTAGGCAATTGCTGTTGATGAATTCATCCTGACCAGCCTGTGAGAAAACCCCAAACCAAGGTACTCACATACAAAGAGGCTCAGAAATGGGGACCATGAAGAAAATGAATTGACACAAGCCTAGATCGGTCTCTATAACGAGACTTACACAGCCCAGGAAACGTGTCGAAAAATCCCAGGAAAGGGATGCCTGGATGGCTCATTTGGTTAAGCGTCTGCCTTCTGCTCGGGTTATGATCCCGGGTCCTGGGATCAAGTCCTGCATCAGGATATTTGCTCAGCATACTCTTTAATAATATGAAATAGGCTTTTTAACAATAAATAAAATATTTACTTTAATTGACATTAATTAATTAAGGAATTCTGAATATTAAAGTGTGCTCGTATTTCTGGTATAATTCCTGACTCATTTTTTATATGTATACTTGTGTGTTTGCGTGTGTTTTATGGTATTTGATTACGCCTGCAGCTCTGAAAACTTTTATTCTATTATATTATTAATAACTGAGCTTATTGTATTTGTTTTGATGCCTTCTTTAACATTGCCAAATATTTATGCGTAAGTTTGTGTTCTCTTTCTTATACAATCTTTTAGTTTCTAATAATGTTTATTCCATTGTCTGTCTCCCCTGAATTCTGAGAAACATTATCAAATTTTCCCTAGATATCATGATTCCATGTGCCACAGCATTAACTTTTCTTTTTAATTCTCCATATTTGGATTTGAATCGTACTACAGGTTTTTAATTTTTCCTGGAATACTTTTTTAACTCACCAGCTCCCATTTCATCTCCTGTTGTCTTCTCTTAAACCTTTGGTTTTTTCTCTCTGCATCTGGCTCCTAGTCCCTATTTTAGAATATGCTCTTTTCTTGCACTTTATTGACCTTTTCAAACAATGTCTGGAAATTCTGCTCTGAATCGGTCATTGGTATTTCTCAGAAGTGTGTTCTTCCTCTGAGACTTGCAACTATTACTCCCTTTCCATGTTTTGTTTTCTTTTTGTTGTGATCACGACTCATCACCAGTAAGGCCAGCTAAGTATCTATCAACAGAAAAAAATCTGGACAGTCCTTAACCTTGAGGATTATATCCTTGCGTTAAGGTCAGTCTTTTCAGGTTTAATACTAGACACACTGATTCCTTCTCCATTTCTGAGTGTCATCAGGATTTAACATCCTTACCCTGATGTATCTCTTTAGCCTCTCCTAGCTTCACTGTCTAATTAAGATTCTCTGAACTGGTAAATCACTTAGTAATAATAACAATAATAATAATAATAATACATTTCCAGGATTGTGCTTCTTTCAAACCACTTTAGGTCATCATTCCAACCCTAGAGCTTTCAAGGTGGGTACTTGCTCTGGCAGAAAAATAAATAAACCCGCAGAAGACAGGCTGGCACCTCACCCAAGGGGAGCTAACGCCAGGTTCCTATACTACAGGACAGAGAGGCAACAGAAAGGACTCCGTTGTATCAAACACTAGAATTTAAGGAACTGAGGAAAAGGATTACTTGGAAGCAATGGAAATGGCAGGGGACACCTAGAATCTTGCAATACTCCTAAAATAAGACAAATTGTGGTGGCGTTAAAGTGAAAAAGCCTAGAGATTTCTTCAGATTTTAAGAATTATGAAGAAACAGAGTGGAGGAATGAGACTGTGAGAAATACTTGACAGTAACATTTCCCAATGTAAATTTAGGGTCTATCTCCTTTAAAATGAGGGAGAAATGGGGCACCTGGGTGGCTCAGTTGGTTAAGCATCTGCCTTCCGCTCAGGTCATGATCTCTGGGTCCTGGGATCGAGCCCTGTGTCAGGCTCCCTGCTCAGCGGGGAGCATGCTTCTCTCTCTCTGTCTCTCCCCCCCACTTGTTCTCGCTCTCTCAAATAAACAAAATCTTTTAAAAAATGAGAGATTTTTTTCTTAGTGTCTCAATTGATTTGTCGTTAATAAAACTAAGTGAATCACCGATAAAAAGAGATATCAAGGTGTAGGTAGATAGGTAGGTAGATAGACAGATAGATAGATAGATAGATAGACAGATATAGATGAATAATTAATGTGAAAGTATGAATAGGGTTTCAATTTATCTGGGGACTAGAGATGCCACTCATAATTTTCTGATTTTTTTTTTCAAAAAAATTAGGTATTTCACATGCCAGATTTCTCTGAAAGAAATGTATATGAATACAAAAGGAATATTTGAGACCCAAGATATCTTCCCACAGCCTATGCAGCCATGAGACTACACTCTGCAATCTGGCAGAAAACACGTTTGCTCTCTGAAGATGAGGACTGTAAAGAAAGCCTGAGTCAGCTAAAGGCATTGTCCTGAAGAAAAGGAATCAAGACAATGTATACAAATCAAAGACTGAGAACCCATGGTCCTCCTTCTGTTCAACTCAGAAAATGCTGCCAACCAAGGTCAGAGCCCTCCACGTAGTTCTCTGGAGAATTCCTCTGAGAATCTGGCCAGCACAAGAGAAAACACCTGTGCATGCTGACCCCGGAGGTGAGATTTTGCAGCAGCCTGCCTTATGGACACACAATAAAGCCCACCAGTCACGGATGCACAGAGAATTCCTATCAGCTTTTTAGTGCCTCAGTCATAAATAGGAAAGGAAGGTAAAGAGATCATCAGATATTGAAGAAAGTAACTGCAATGAAATTAAATACCCAAACAAACTACAAAAAGTGATCCCAGAGAAAAAATAGCGGAAATGGAAGAAACTGTGCTCTGGAACAAACCCAACCCCTGCATACACAGACTACAGTCTGAACACAGTTCCCACGAGTCTTTACTAGAGGGCAAGGCAGTTCAGGTGCTAAATTCAGGAGATGAAGCTTTGTACTTTAAGTCAGTCTCAGTGGTTCAACAATTTGAATCTGTACCAAAATATCCCAGAGGGCTTTTAAAAACAGAGTTCTTGGTGCCACTCTAGTTTTTGATTCGATAGTTCTGGAGTGGGTGCAAGAACTTGCATCTCTAAAACGTTCCTAGGTGATACTGATGATGCGGGTCCAGGGACCACACACTGAGAACCAGTGGTCTAGTTCCAGGCCCAGCATCTCTTTCCATGCAACTATTTACACAAAATTATCTTAAGGAAATAACTGGACAAATGTGTATGGAGGATTTACCCAAACAATGAATACTAAAACAAAACAAAACAACTTCGTAAATATATTGGATGTGAAATATTTATATATTATATTTGCAAGGGAAGAACCTAGAAGTTATATACCCAAATGTCAATAGTGCTATCTCTGGGTTGTACGATCAAGGTGATGTATATCTACATTTTTGTTTCTTTTTGCTTTTTGATTCAGGTTTCAAACGTTAATATATTGAGCAGGTATTAGTTGTGTAACAATTTGAATACAGCATATTTTTTAAACCATGGCCCATCTTTTATGCTTCTTCCAAATGCATTTGGAAACGAAGTGTCTCAATTAGGTCCATTGTATCCACATCCCATCTACCCCAATAAGTGAGTGTGCGTGTGTTTGTTCACGCACACTCTCTGCTTCACAGACATGTTAAAATTAACTATAGATTTGAATACCAGTTGAAATTAAAAATACTCAGATGTTGGAAACAAAGGGAGAAAACTCTGTACTGAAAAAGTTATTGAAAAATTTTACATTTATTTGTAACATTATGATTGGCGTAGACTTCCATTTTAATTGAATGATGCCAGAAGGCTAAGTTTGGGATCTTTCTTGCACTGTGCCTCATAATGTCACTCCATCTAACCACCTTCTTCTCCATCAAGCTTTGCAAAATAACCTTATTTTACCATCTCCCCCTCTGGAAATAGTTTTCTAAATATAATACATTCAGCTTCTTGCTATCTTTTTTTTTTTTTTAACAAAAGGATCAAATACTTCAACCTTTGCTTCTGTTATTTACGAGAGACCTGTTGACTAAAAATAAAATTTGACCTAAGGAATTCTGTTTGACTACCTTTGAGGAAAAAATCAATAATGACTTAAAAAGAAAGGTGAGGGGACACCCGGGTGTCTCAGTCAGTTGAGTGTCAGACTCTGGATTTGGGCTCAGTTCATGATCTCAGGGTCCTAGGATCAAGCCCCATCATAGGCTCTGCACTCAGCATGGAGTCTGCTTGAGATTCTTTCCCTCTCCCTCCCCCTCTCCCCTCTCCAACCCACATGCTCACTCTCTCTCTAAAACAAATAAATAAAACTTTTTTAAAAAAAATTTAGATTGCTCCCTTGTTTTCTTACTCCTTTAGTAAGGAGGAATTACTGTACACACCCAGTCACAACTTTCACAGGCACTATGAGCCCAGGCAAGGGAGATATTACATATCCAGGGCTTGTAGTGAAACATTATTTCAAGCTGAGTCATTAATTTTCTATTTCTACATAGAGTTACACTAATGTAAACCGATAAGAGATATACAGAAGAATATTCCCATATTATAGATATGTCATTCCCAACTGGTGGATCTCAGACACCTGGGAAAGTTAAAAAATCCAAATAGATCTCAAGTATTGTCTGTGAAATGAATAACATCTTGTGCACACACACACACATGCATACATTTATACTGCTTCTTGTCAAATTATATAGACGTCATTATGATTAATAAAATAGAAATTATTCTAAAAGGGAATTTGTCATTATTTTGCCCATACTACATTTCTTCCCTCACTGAATATGGAAGTTCAACTATTGATAAGCAGTGTTTTTGCAATTTCTTTTTTAGTTAAAAGGTGTTATCTTCTTTCTTTAAAAAGTTAGAATACTATCAATCTAAGTTTTAAACTTTATATCAGTGGAAGATACAGTAAAGTGATTAAAAACTGATGGATAGAAAAACATAAGAAATATATTCACATTTTCTAGTTCATATCGTGATTTCATCATTTACAAACTATCTACCATTAGGAAAATGACTTAACACGCTCTGTTCCCCAGTCTGTTCCTTTGTAAAATGGAGGAAAGTAACGTATGGCATTGACTCTTGGGTGTGTAGTAAGAGTAAAGTGAGTGCTCACATATGAAATGCTTAGAACAAAGTCTGACACCTAATAAGGGAAATGAAATTATTATTTAGCAGAGATCTCCTCTTCCCATACCCCCACACATACCATGCAAAGACTGTCTGCTCCACTGATGCTTATTTGGGCCTTAGGACTTATTCTGGCCAACATAATGTAGGTGGAAGTAGCAGTGTGCCTTTGGAAAGGCATGTCTTAGAGGATGGCTGGCCTTCACCCTGGCCTCAGAATGTATACCTGAGTCACTTTGGTCGACCCACAGACCCATGAGCAAGAAAAACGTGCTTCTTACTGTTTAACGCTGTGTTTTGAAGTAGTCTGTTGCATGATAGTAACTACCCGCTACACTAAAGAAACAAACAACTATGAAAATTAATCTTTTCACAGCTATAATCTGCACCTATAATCTTTTCACACAGTTAGAGATATTCCTTAGGGGTGAACACAAATATTTTGTTCTTGCTGCTTCAGAGAACATGGTGGGCTCATACTTTTCTGCCTAATAGAACTCACGTATAGCCAGGTAATCCGCCTTTGGTCAACATGAGCAAAATCAATGTGTGTCACTTCCAGATAGTAGCTTCAAGAGCCAGTACATACCTTGTGTCACCACAGGAGAAGAAAAAGAGAAGAAAGAGATCAGAATCTCCAGACAATGTATGATCAACATATAGCATGAGTTAGAGATAAATTGTTACGCCATAGAGATTCTGGAATTGTTTGTTATCACAGTATAACACCTATCATGACTGCTAAAAAAAAATGGTACAGCTATGGAATTATGCCATAACATTTTCAAAAATAGTAGGTTTATTGAGACACAATTCTCAAAACATAAAACGCATCCTTTCAAAGTGTACATTTCAGTGGTTTTTAGTATATTCACAGAGTTGTGCAATCATCACCACTAATTTTAGAACATTTTTATCATCTCCCAAAGAAATCCTAAACCCATTAGCAGTCACTCCTCGTTTCTCCCTCAACCTCTAGCAACCACTAATCTACTTTCTGTCTCTATAGATTTGCCCATTGTGGACATTTCATATGAAGGAAAACATGAAACATGATGTTTTCAAAATATATCAATGTTGTAGCATGTTTATCAGTATTTCATTCCTTTTTATCACCAAATATTATTTCATCATATTAATAAACCACATTTTGTTTATCCATTCACCAGTTGGTGAACATTTTGGTTGTTTATACTTTGTGGTTATTATTCCATGTTAATATCCACGTACATGTTTTTACATGCACGTATATTTACAATTCTCTTGCATATATACCTAGGAATGGAATTGCTGGGTTTTATGGTAATTTTATGTTTACATTTTTGAGAATCTACCAGACTGTTTCTAAAGTGCCTGTATCATTTTTCATTCTGACCATCAGTGTATTAAGGTTTCAATTTCTCCACATCCTTGCTAACACTTGTAATTATATGCTTTTTGATTCTAAACATCCTAGTGGAAGGGAAGGGATACCTCATGGGCTTTTGATACACATTTCTGCAGTGACTAATGATGGCAACATCTTTTCCCATGCTTACTGGTATTTTGTGTATATTCTTTGGGGAACTATCCAAATTCTATACCCATTTTAAATTGTATTATTTGCTTTTTATTATGCAGTTTTAAGAGTTCTTTATGTATTCTAGATACAACTCATTTATCAGATATATAATTTATAAATATTTACTCCCATTGTGCAGGTTCTCTTTCACTTTCTTGATGGTGTCATTTGAATTGCAAACTTTTAAAAATTTTTGATGAAGTGTAATTTATCTATTTATTTTGTCACTTATGCTTTTGGTGTCACGTCTGAGAAACTATTGCCTGATTCAAGTCATGAAGATGCACTCCTATGTTTTCATCTAAGAGTTTTATAATTTTCATTCTTATACAGTGATGTCTATGATACATTTTGAATTAATGTCTGCATATAGTGGAGAAAGCAGTCAAACTTCACTCTTTTGTGTGTAGATAGGCAGTTGTCTTGGCACCACTTATTAAAAGATTATTCTTTATCACTGAAATGCCTTGGCACCCTGACATAACATTTTTACTAAAGTGTGGATTTTAATGAGGAGCTAGGCAGTGGGTAGCTAAGAAGATGATATTGGGGGTTGGGTGGATGGCAATCCTTCTTATGTAGCAGTCAAACTTTGCTAAAATGGCCACCTTCATAACTTACGAAGCAGTAATGTACTGAACCAGCTTTTTGCTCTAGATGGAGAAACTGAAAAATCAGAATCTTAGTATAATCTGTTGGGTTACAATTAACTACATTTGACAAGTTACTGAAAGAAAGAAATCTAAGAAAAGAATGGACCCGTATGTATACAGGAATAAAAGGAAACAGAGTACAACAATTTGAAAAATGCTATGGACTATGTTCCCCCAAAATTCCTATATTGAAGCCTTCATCCTCAGTGTGATGGTATTTGGAGATGGGGCCTTTAGGAGATAATTAGGGTTAGATGACGTTATGGTGGTGGGGCTTTCATAATGGTGTTAGTGTCTGTATAAGGAAAAAATACCAAAGAGCTTCCTTGCTGTCTCTCTGCCATGTGAGGACATAGCGAGAAGGCAGCCATCTATAAGTCAGGAAGAGAGCCCTCACCCAAGAACTAAATCTGCTGGCAACTTGATCTTGGACTTCCCAGCCTCTAGACTTTCCATTGTTTAAGTCACACAGTCTATGCTATTCTGTTATGGTACTCCCAGCAGATCAAGGCAAGGGCTTCCAGGGTTGGAGAGGTTTGCTTCTCAATGACAAATAGCTTAAAAGAAAATCAGGAAGATCGGTAGTGATAATGAGTGACTAAAACTTCATGAAAGGCAGCAAATGAAAGATATAACCCTCACATTCACTGTTAAAATTTTCTGAATGAATTAACTAAGGGTATAGAAATATGAAAAATCCCTTTATGATTCAAAATACCAATAATAAAGTCAAGATGAACAAAATCATATTGAAAAGAACTGGGCTTTAGGCACTTGAAGGTGCCCAGAATCTGGCTTAATCTGTGACAGTAGTGCTGGTATGAACAGTCCCCCGACCCCCAAATTCACGTCCACCTACAATGTGCAAATCTGATCTTATTTAGAAATAGGGTCTTTGCAGATGTCATCAAGTTAAGATGAAGTCACCCTGATTTAGGACAGCTAATTCAATTCTTATAAGAACACCCAATCCAATAACCATTATCCTTATAATAAGAGGGAAATTTAGATAGACACACAGACACACAGGGGAGAACACCGTGTGAAAATGGATGCAGAGACTGGAATAATGTATCTACAAGCCAAGGAATGCCAAAGATTGCCAGCAACAACCAGAAGCTAGGCATGGAACAGATTTGCCCTCCGAGCCTCCAGAAGGTGCCCCTACCAGCACCTGATTTCAGACTTCCGACCTCCTGAACTGTGAGAGAATACATTTCTCTTGTTTGAAGCCACTTAGTTTGTGGTAACGTGTTATGGCAATGCCAAGAAACTAATACAATAGTTAGACTACGCCAAATCCTCTAGGCTGGACTAAAGATACTGCTTTTTCAAACAACAAAGTGGCCCTTGGGCCTCTAACCCTTATGGACAGGAAGCAGATTGAGAAATCTCTTCAGCTCCCAAGTCCTTTCCCTCAATGCCTTCTTCAAATGCAGCCAAAAAAGGATACTGGAAACTGGAGAAGAGCTCCTAGAGGGTAAAGTCAAAAGCTACTGAGAGCAAAGTTCTAAGCAGCTGCAGCCGCCGCCACAGGAGGAATCAGCACCTCATCAAAGAACATTCCCGAAGGACAGTGCTGGCTTCATGGTTGTATGACCTGTGCAGTAGTATAGGCCCCCGAGCTCAAAAGAACCCCATGCTTGGTTTAATGCTCTTGTTACAATTTTTTGAACAAGGAGCTTTGCATTTTCATTTTTCACTGCTTTCTGCAAATTATGTAGCCAGTTCTGGGTAGAGTCTCATAATGTCTGCACAGGGAGATTTCAGTCACAAACCAGTGACTATTCTGCGTCTCCCACTTGTAACAAAAGTATTTATAGCTATTGTCCTGTCCCCATTCCTCCACTGAAAATTGAGTCTGTGACAGGGAAGATAACTTGTCTTTTGAAGGCACTAGTCTCCTAAACAAAAGGAGCTACCTCCAGACCAGATGAGAATGCCAGGCGTCACTCAGAGAACTTGGACGAGGAACACTTGCCTCTGTGGCTAAAGCCGTGGGGAAGGGATTCTATTCCTTGTGGAAGGGATGTGTTTTGTGTGTACAAAGGAGAGTGGACAGCATTTCTGGTGACAGGGGAGCTGGCCTGGGGTCGTTATTTGAATGTCCCTAATACCTGGTTCTTTCTGGCAGGTTTACGCTTCTCTCTCCTGAGGAGCCCCGGCATGGGCATGTGACTTGCTCTGATCTCAGTGGAATCTGAGCACAAGCTATGTGTTGCACTTTTGATCAGAAGCATTGGTAGTCCTTCCCCATATTGCCTCTTCATTCTGCCATAGGTCCAGATAGGAGCTGCTCTAACAGCCAGGTCCAGGATGCAGACAACAGTGATGCAGACTAGAGTCAGCTGATTCCCAGCGAACACATGGCGTTAATGAGAAAAAACACAGATGTTCAAAGCTACTGATTTTAAAGGTGCTTCTTACCACTGCATAATTTGACTACCTTGCTTGACCGGGGCAAACAACTCCAAAAATTCAGTCACCTCCAGTGTAAAAGCTGATAATACTGATGAAGAATATTCACCAACCTGATTAGGTGCCGCAACACACAGGCACCTGCGTGCAAATGCACACGCACGTACGCACGCACGCACACACACACGCACATACACATCTGGAATGTAAATGAGGGTATTCTTACATAATGCTCTCCTCATAGGATTTGATGCATACTAAAACGATTCGTTTGGGAGGCTGTAGACACCTTTTATCTGGAGGACTGTAAAAATATGATTATTTTCATCTGAATGGGATGGGATAATTGTGCTTCGACTCTGTCTGAAACTCTGGGGTAAGGTTTTGGAAGGGGAAGTGTTGGGGTCTGTTTACACCTTTATACTATAAAACTGACAGACTGGATACACACACACACACGCAAACACACACACAGTACACACACACACACAATGAGGAGAGTTTGGAAAAGGAAGATCTTGAAAATAAGCAGATCTAAGATTAGGAACATTACCACCTTCTATTTGGGAATACTACAACCAAACAACCCTGGTTATATATACAAAGATGAGACAAATAGCTGTTTCTCAACATTAAGCAGCCTATTTACTATACATTTCTAAGATTATCCAAATGGCAGCTATGGTTATCTCGCCATATTCTAACAGCTGTCAAGGATTGGCCCATGATGGTGTGAAATACAAACCATCTGCTCTCAGCTGGAAAACTGATTATTTAGGAAGCGTGTGCTTTCACATCACTTATAGGCCCACATGGTGTTTAGCTGCATAGGAACATGGATAAATAGGGCATTCTTTAGGGAACAGGTGCCATCCAGAAGCGTTTAAAAGAAGCATGAAATTCATCCAAACTTCACACTTCTGGAGCATAAGGATGTGCCATTTTTCTCCCTATAGGAGTTGGTCCATCAGTGGGAATATGCAGAATGAAATATCTTTTGAGAATGAGACAAAAATTTAAGATATTCCTAACAAGGGTATACGAGAATAACAATAATTAAATTTCATCATCCTATTTTAGGAGTCAAAAATCTAGGTTTAAATTAACAGATTTTCTGTAAGTTCTTGGTCAAGTGATTTAATCTTTCTGGTCTTCAGTTTTCTCTTAAGTGTAACTAGATTATCATCTTCTTCCTACCAGTCTCATTGTGTTTTTACAGAATTCCATGGCATAGTATTAAAATATTTTCAAGAGAGGAGAAAAAAATGTCAGATGTAGTTATTATTATGAATCCTGATCAGGCGCTCAAACACTTTCTCTTACCTGGATTGAATTCATTCCTGGCACTAAGCATTGAACTGAATGAAATAACTTAAAACATTTGTCCTATAAACATGAAGAACATGACAGAGACTGCTGGTTCCCTAGATAATATCCTTTTGTTTTTCTTCTTCTTCTTCTTCTCCTCCTCCTCTTCCTCCTCCTCCTCCTCCTCCTTCTCCTCCTCCTTCTCCTCCTCCTTCTCCTTCTTCCTCTTCCCTCCTAAGAAAATCCCCAGTCTTCATCGTGATGGTGGTGAAAAGGTACCCAGCTAAAAACCTTATGTCCCAGCTTCTCCTGCCTTGTGTCTTTTGGCACCCTCCTTGACATTGAAATAGAATTAGAAGATGTTGACTAGTTTATAGAAAACCCGTTGATAAAGACACCAACGTGGTCAGCCTTCCCTTTTGTTTTTGCCCTTCACTGCTCCCTCCTCTTCTTGCAACACGGACATATTTTATCTTGTGACTAAAAGATCAAGATAGCAGGCTAGGATGGCAGAGCAGAAAGGTGGGAAGTGCTTGGGTCCCTGGGAACTGCAGAGTGGCCTCACCAGCTCCAGCCTGACTACCTCAGGACTTTGTGTGAGTTAGAGAAAAATAATACCAGCCAAATTCAATCCCCAAGTGACACAAGAATTTTCTGCTTATACAACAGACATCTTATATTTTTTTAAATAATATACATATTGCCATACTTTGCTCCGTTGTCATATATATTGATTTTTATATAAAACTCACTAAGAGAGCTTACTATTAAAGAAATTACACAATATGTTTTGTTGTACAGGAAAGATAATTTTTATGGTTTGTTTCAGATTATACATATTGAGCTACACTTGGAACTAATTTTGCGGAAACCATAAATAGAACATGTCTCTTTCCAGTCTAATATAAAATTCAATGATGCTCTCTACGTTTTGGAACAATACTGGTCCGACTTTCAAATTTCAATAAAGAATTTATGTTCTTGGCACAAGAAGTAACTGGAACTATGGTACAATGGAGTTCTGAGTTCTGAGAACAAGTTGAGTCCATACTTACATACTCAGAATTCCTCCTAAGGGTTCCCCTGTTCCCCTGTGGAATGGCAGCCTGGAATAGATGAATGCCTATAACTTTGTTATAAGGTTATTGAGAAAAATTCGGAGCTGAATTAGGAGACTAGCCCCACAGTGCATAACTAAAGCTACAGCTACCCAGATGGCCATTCCCATGCGCTGGACCATTTCCAGAACTGCTCTCAACTCTTAATCGGCATTGATGGAAAAGTTCACTGGATTTGGTAGAATCAGTGTTTGGCCCTGTTTGAAAATACCAAAATCATTTATCCAAGCTAGATCGATGTAATGGATTACAAATATCAATACTGTTTAGCCCCACAGTTAAGAATCAGTTTGATGCTGGATACTTTATGTAATCAAAAGAAGAAAATTATCTAGGTGCACCTGGAGAAGTCTCAGAGGTAGAAGCTGGTTTAGCATATAGTTATTTCTTTAAAACATAGAAGTGACAAAATTTACTTGGGTCAAGGGCATATGTTTTCATGTATGCTCTTTAAAATATTTTATTTTATTTTTTAAAAAATATAAACCAAAAGTAATGGAAATGTCCCCAGATTCAAATACTTCCCTGGAATACAAAGAAGAGGTAAAAGCTTTCCTTCTCAACTCATCTCATCCCACTTTTTAAGAGTAACCAAATAGTAATATTTAGTCATGTACATCAATCCCTCCCAAGTGTCTATGCCCATATAAACACATACTCACAGACATACACGCTTTTTTTAAGAGTATTTTGTTTCTGTCAAGAAAAATGGGTTTATATATGCCTCTTGTTCTGGAATTTGAATTGTTTCACTAAACATTATATTATAGACATCTTCTCATGTCAATATATACATGTCAATATGTACAGGGTTAACTTAGTCTTTTCCTTTAACCAACTACAGAGAATTGATTGATTGATGGTATCATAATCTATTTAGCCATCCCCCTTTCCACAAAAGAACATTTAGATTCCATACAATATTTTGATATTACAAATGTTTGAAATAAGCTTTTCTTTCCAGTAAAGACAAACTTGTTTTAGACTAACCTTTTATAGAGAAAAATTAGAAAATCTGAAGATAGATCTATCTATCTATCACCATAGATAAATAATATAGATTGATAGATGATATATATCTACATCTAGAGCTAGATCCAGATAGACAGAAAGATGTTTGAATGCATCAGAAAGATTCCAAGGCCCTGAGAACATATTCCAGGGACATAGCACCAAGGTAAGGAAAGACCAGAAGGATTAGCCTGACATTTTGTACACCCTTTCCCTTCAGAATAATGATGATTCAAGAGGAAGAGAATTAAGAGGCTACAAAACTGAGCAGAAAACAGTAGCTGAGAAGCTGAGAAGCCAAACAGAGCTTTTGAGAGTTCATAGAACAGGTGGAACCAAAATACTGAGTTCCGTGCTGCCAAAGGAAGAGAATTTGACAGACATCAGAGGATTTTGTATTAGGGATTTCTGAGGAGTTACACTTTAAGAGTAATGGTAAACAAGATTGTTTCTCATAGATACACACACACACATACACACACACACACAAAATTCAAGAAAAAAAGATGAGAAAGAATGTGGCAAAAGTAATATTTCTAAGAGTAATACTTCAACAATATCAAGTATTACTTGATACTGTTGGCAGAAACCAGTGTCCTGCCACTGGAGAACTCAAGTCCCCATTTCTTACTTATGTCCCCTGGGGATTGCTCTCCGATACCAGAAGATCTCTCAAATCCTTTCCAGGCAGTCCCCTCTGTCTTCAAAACTACTGATGGAATATCTCTTTTACTCTGATCCTTCTCATGTTTGGATTCTCTCTGACTTCTCCTCTGCGGCTCACCTGTAAACATTTTGCTTTTCAAGGGGTTATATGATACATGAGGCTCACCTAGATATACTTTTGGTTAACCCAAAGTCAACTGACAATTACATCTGCAAAATCTCTTTTGCCATGTAACATAACATAATTAGGAGAGTGAGACCTCATTATACTCAAGTTTCCACTCTCACTCAATGAGAGGAGATTGTATGAAGGTGAGGGTCAGGTCATGTAGGGTCATCTTAGAATTTTGCCTACCACACTGCTTATGAGACAGAAACTTTAAATACATAAATATATAAAAGTCAAAAGTAAAAGGAGAGGGAAAATATATCATGCAAACACCAACAAGACAACACTCGTGTAACTATACAGATATTTCAAAATGCTTAATTAAAAAGTATTCATTGGGGATTAAGTGGTAGAAATTTCCAGTTTCAAAATGAATAAGTCATGGGGATGAAAAGTACTGCATAGGGAATATAGTCAATAGAATTAATAACATTGCATGGTGACAGATGCTAAGTATACATATGATGGTGAGCATTTTGTAATGTATATCATTGTTGAATCACTCTGTTGTACATCTGAAATCAATATAATATTGTATGTCAACTATATTGTAAGAAACAAATAAATATAATTAAATTTAGCTTCATACATGTAAAAAAAGTATCAATATAAAGAGACATTTCGTAAGAGCAAAAAATCAATCCACCAAGAAGATAAAAAAGTGCTAAATGTGGGGTGCCTGGGTGGTGCAGTCGTTAAGCGTCTGCCTTCGGCTCAGGGCATGATCCCAGCGTTCTGGGATCGAGCCCCACATCAGGCTCCTCCGCTAGGAGCCTGCTTCTTCCTCTCCCATCCCCCCTGCTTGTGTTCCCTCTCTCGCTGGCTGTCTCTGTCAAATACATAAAATAAAATCTTTAAAAAAAAAAGTGTTAAATGTGTGCACACTAGAAATTTAGCTATAAAATAAAAATAAACAGAAATAAGAGGAGAAATCAATAAATCCACAATTACAGTGGAACATTTTAACACATATTATTATTATTATTATTATTATTATTATTATTATGTTCAGTTAGCCTTTCTTAATAATTAAAAGCACAAGTGGGGAAAAATCCAGTAAATGTGTAGAAAATTTGAACATCATTAACAAAATTGACCATTTGATGTACTGAATATTAAATCCAACAAATACATAACATGACTTCTTTTCAAGTGCATATGTAACATTAACTGAAATCGACCATATGCTGGGTATATCCTATATCTTTCTAATCAACTATGCCTTACTGTATTGACATTTACTAAATAAATACATACACACAAACACTATATACGTATATGTAGCATACATATATATATACTATATATGTATATAGAGAATGTCAGGCACTACAAATAAAGAGGCAAGGACAGATAAATAGACCAAAATTGTAGAACAGTGAGTTGTAAAGTAGATTGTTCACATATGGTCCCTTGATTTGTAACAAAAGTGGTACAGTAAAACACTGAAAATAGTGAACAATCCTTTTGTTAAATTGTGCTGCGTCTGTTGGATATTTGAATATTGGACAGGAAAGGTAAAGAAAAAAAGCTTGCCCCTATCACAGGCCATATACAGACAACTCAATTTTAGGCTAATTACAGTAAATTTCAAAAGTAAAATAATAAGTTTCTGGAAGATAACAGAAAAATATATTCATAAATTTTGGATAATCAAAGATGTATTCAATAGCACTAAGCACTACGGAAAAGATTGATCAACTGGAACACATTAAAATTAAGCACGCAGTAAGAAAGTCAAAAGGCAAAACATCAAGTGGAAGAACATATTTGCAATAAATATAGTTGACAAAGGCCTTACAACAGAATTTATAAAGAACTCTTGTAAAACAACAAGAAGAGAAAAAGTAATCCAATAGGGGAAAAAACGAGCCAGTAGACTTACCAGTTATTTCACAAAAGAAGAAATTCAAAAGACCGTTTTAAAAAAAAAAGTACTCAACCATGTTAGTCATTATAGAAATGCAATATAAAAATGATCATGAGAGATCACTACCCACTTCAAAAACTACAATTTAGAAAGACATAATGTTAAGCTTTAGCAGAGTTTGGAGCAGCCGGAGCTCCCACAACTCCTAACGGGAATGTTAAATGGTATAAGCACTATGGAAATATACTTAAGTCGAACATGTACATGACCTACAACCATGCAATTCTACTCTGTGTTTTAAAGAAATGTATATTACACAAATCAAAGGACATGCACAATAACGGCCACGACGACATTATCTATAATAGCCAAAAGCCAGAAAAAGCCCAATTGTCTGTCAGTAGATAAATAAATTTTTCTCCATTCAAGCTATGGAATTGCCTACAACTAGAAATTGAATGAACTGTTGCTATATACAGCAGCATCCCACAACACACAACAAAAAAATTTATCACACCAATCTCCAACACAATGATGAATGAAAGAAGCTGGATACAAAGGAGTACAGATCATAGGATTCCCATATGAATTTCAAAAGTAGGCAAAAGTAATTGATGATATTAGTAGCAGGTTAAGGGTTATACTTGGAAAGGAGTTAAGGTTGGTGACTGTAAAATTAGCAGCAAGAGGAGGTTTCCTAGAGTGCTGATAATACTCTTATGTTTTTTAATCTATGTGGTGGTTAAATACATGTGTTCATTTTGTAATAATCCAACTGGCCAAACATTTATTAATTGTTGCACTGTTATGTATGCATAGTATACTTCATTAAAATGTTTATTAAGCCTACAAAAGGAATTAAAAATAATGCTTAAAGAGTAATATTTTTACATATATATTGAATATTTTTATGAGTATTTTTGTACAGTTCCTGGATGAGTAATTGCTGGCCCAAGGGCATGTTACAGTCTTGAAAGCTCAACTATTCTTTCCATTGTGTTGAAAATGAATATAATCTACAGAGAAATGAAGCACATTTTGTTCACTGTCTACTATCACATATTCCATGTAATCCTTACCCAGCTCTGTGAGGTAGGTAGGTAGCTCATATTACATTTTGCTGATGAGAAAACTGAGTTACTGAAAAATTAAATACTTTGCTGAGAATCTCATGTCTGGTATATACTAGAGCAGAAGATGAAAATCAGCTCTGTCCAAGTCCAAATCCCATTTCTTTCTCCTTGATCAAAATACACAAGAGGCTATCCTTTCAAAAAAATGGAATTAGCCTAAGACTATATCATTTCACGAGCAGTGGATTTACACACGTAAAATCCAAGCCCCAGACCCAGGATCTGGATCATTTGTATGCATCATCTTTGTAATATCGCTCAAAACAGAACATCCTTATACTGTATAAACTGAGACCAACAGAACCATTGGAAAGATGGAAGAACTGTTTAACTTGTTCCCAAAACTGACAGAGGATAAGTAAACATCTCCAAAATATTTGTTAAATCTAGGTTCTAAGGATTTTCCGAGTTTATAACTTTTCATTAATAAAAATCACTTCACTGGCCCTGAATTTTATTTCCACCTTAAATGCCTGATGTTTGTACCTAATGTTTAAGTAAAATAATTCAGCAGAAATGCTGCGCTCCTTTCCAGGAAGTCCACTTTGCTGCGGCTGGAATGTATGTATTACTTCACTCAAATAGTTGAGTGCCCACTATGTGCCAGGCGCTGTACTAAGCAGCAACACGCGTCAGACAAAAGAAAGACTCTGTCTTCAAACAGCATTTTGATAGAGAAGAGATGAAGTAAGTAACCAGGCAATTACAACCCAGAGTGAGAGCATCAGGAAAGTATAGCATGAGATGAAAGTACAGTAGCCCGTGCAGGACAGAAAGAGTGAGAGCAGCTTAGAAAAGAAATACGAACGTACCAGGGAGGGTAGGTGAGCAAAGCCAGACAAAAGCAGTTCAGGAGGGAGCCCAGAAAGCAATTCCTGACAGAGGAAGCAGCATAGGGATGAAGAGGGAGCACATGATCACAAAACTACACCTAGTTTAGTGGAATTTGAGTACTGAGTGGAAGGAAGGGTGGTGTGTGTGTCAAGAAATCATCAAGATAGGTCAACGAGGCATATTCAAAATGTCTTTGGGAGTCATTTTAAGAAATTTCGATTCCACATGAGAGGAAGGTAAAGCCATTAAAGAATTCTGAGGGGATCAGATTGGGGTTTTAGAGAGATTGGCTTGGCTGGTACAATGATGTGGTTGGTACAATATGAAATATGGGCAGGAACTAAGAGGACTGGAGTCAGGGAGATGTGCTACAAGGCTTTTGCAGGTCACCAGTCAAAACATGAAGGTAGCCTGAACTGCAAAAAGTCAGCATGATGGGTGAATGTAAAGGATAGAGATATATTAAGAAGGGACGATGGACAGAATTTGGTTTAAGGTTGACACAAAGAGAGGAGGCAAGCATGACACAGCTTTCTGACTCGGGAAACTGGATACAGGAGAGCACTCTCCAGTGACATAGGGACAAAAGGAGAAGCACATTGAAAAGGAAGATGCTAGGTTGCGTTTTGTGTATGTTGAATTTTAGGTGTCGGGGGCGGGGGAGCCGGGGGTCAGGCTGGCAGATATTCCAGTAGGAAACTGAATGCATAGGCCTACAGCTTAGAAGAGACATCAGGCTGGAAACTGGACTACAGGGGGTATCAAGACACAGATGATTATCAAAGTCAATGTGAGACAAGGTTACAGAGAAGAGGATGCATCTTAAGAGACCCATCAGCACCATTGGTAATGGGGTTTTTGGAGAATAAGACACTCCCTCTTCTATCTTTACCTTTTGTTCTTTCTCTCACATGATGGCATCTGTGTCAGAGCAGCCACCACGCAATTTAAAAAGTGAGTAAAGAAATAAAGAAAACCCACTCGAGGGGAAAAAAAGCAAGACCCATTTTGCTGACACCTCGATCCCACTATTATAATGAATGCTGCCACCAAAGCTTAAGAATCACCTGCATTTGCTGCCTTAATCTAAGAAGGCCAAGGCCAAGGAATGAATTCCCATTCAAATTTAGCCGCCTTCTGGCATCAAACAGAGGAAACTAAATTTGTTATGTCAACCAAGATTGCCTTCTCACAGATTTTGCTATTAAAAGATTTGTCTATTTAAGTGTCTTATATTTACAGAGTGCTTTACAGTTTTCAAAACACTCTCACACATGTATGATTTGTATCTTACAACCCCATAAGGTCCACCATTATCCCCATTTCATGGACAAGAAAAAGAGAGAAGTGGATGCTTACAACTCATTATTTCTTGATGTCCATCATCTAGTTTTCTGACCCTGGTTTTATAAAGTAGAAGTCAAATAGCCTGGCTGGGTCGATGTAACCTCCTAAAATTTGCCCCTTCCTACAATTCTTTGTCTACTTTGGCCCGAGTTCTAATTTCGTTAGGAGAAGGAAGGCAGCAGTTTTGTGATCCAATGCACCCCCAAGGTTGGTCGGGAAGACGTGCATTCCAATTTCAATCCTATGTGATCCATTCAGCTCTCCGTGGCCTGGCCTTCCCACTTATGAAATGAGGATATGAGCGCCTTGATTTGGGTCTGTGTTGCCATGGAGATGACTAAGATGGTGACCAAGGTGAGCACGGTGCCATGGGTAACACACCGTGCACAGTGGAAGGCAGTGACCTTCACTCTTTGGTGTGCATCAGAGTCACCTAGGAGCTCTTAAAAAATACCCAAGTGTGTAATAAATACCCAAGTCCCACCCCAAATATTTAGAATCATAATTTCTGGGAGTGGGTTCAGAATATCTTTCTTCTTAAAAATAGAGTGGAAAAGCACTAGTTTAGGTACCATTAACTTTACAATTGCAGTAAGTCAGCAGAGCAAGGCCGTTGAGTGTGGGCTCGGGACACAGCTGTCCCCTCAACACTGCAGCCCTGCCACTCATGGGCCTGCCATATGACCAGATTGCTTCCCCTCTGTGACCCTTATATGACTTATATGACTCCAATTGAAAAGGTAAGTTGCAAGTCATCGTAGTAGTTAAAAACTGCTCATGCTGACTCTGCACTCATATCCCACCTGTGAGGTAAGGGGAAGGGTCCTCACTTTAAAGAAGAGCAAATTTAACCCTGGAGAGTTACAGACACTGAGTCAGGTGAGCACATTTTAAGAAAACTGCTCACCTCAGTGATTCTGGCCAGATGACCAAATGCCTCCTAACTCCTTCTTTCAGACATGGCCACAGCTCTACAGTCTTGTTCCGCACTTCTCCAACTGTGCCCAGATACCAGAAGTATCGTCATCGGCTAGGGACATCTAGAAATGCAGAATCTCGGGCCTTATCTCAAACCAACTAAATAAAAGTCAGCATCTTAGTGAGATCCTCCAGTAAGCTGAACATGCCTTAAAGTCTGGGAACTACTGGTGTCGTGGTTCAAGGTGCAGAGCCAACTCAGGACCCAGACTGGCTGTTTGCAATCCTGCTATGTCCTTTTCCAGTTGTGTGACGAAGGACAAGGCACCTAATCTATCCAGGCCTTGATTTCCTCACCTGTAAAGCAGACATGAGAATAGTATTTATCTCACAGGCTTGTATGTAAAATGCTTGGTCTATAGAGAGCATTCTGAGAGAGATCTCTTTTTATCAGTCTTCTGTCGCCACCACACCATTCAAGAGGACAAGCCATTTTCTGCAGACCTCTCAGTTCAGAAGTTCTTTGTCTAGGCCATTGACTTCTCGGTCCAGCCAACTACTTACAGCAGTATCAAATTCACATTAGTTTTATTACTTCTTCTATAGAGCTACATTCAAAGAAAAGTTCCTGGCAAAGACATCCATCAATCTTTTAGTCTTCTCAAAGGAAAAGAGAACCCCAATTCAACCCAGCAAGAGTGTTCGCATTAGTGCAGTGATTACGCATACAACACTAGGTAATCAACCTGGGAAGTTTATTGCCCACCCACTTGAGAGTTTAGTGTTATTAGCTAATTAAAGAGAGGATCTGTCCTCTTTTATATATTGCTCTTAATGAATTAGATAATCCCAGCACAGTTACCATGGTATACTATTTATAAAGACCTGCCATTTGGTTGTAATTTTTCAACTGATTAGAGCTTAATTTCTCTTGTAAATTGCCATAAGTAACAAATATACCATAGCGGGGTGTCCAGGTTTATGGCAAGGTAAAATTTATCTGTTTGGGCTTCCTTGCTTCTGAAGTAAAACACAGCACCCGGGCTTGCATTGCCTTCCTATCTGGATCCATCTGAGCAAGATAGATGCAGACGAATTGCGTGTAACAGAAACAAGAGTACAGAACTCATAATAAAAGAGAAATAGTGGGTTTTCCTTTAAATATATTATGTTCCCTTGTTGCCTTATTTGTGTCTTTCTGGAATGACAAGACATTTGTATAAAAATAAAGAGGAGACCTTCTACCTGAGCATATTTGAGTGATTTATTTTTCATCCAAAGTCTTTAAATAAACCAGATCATATTATGTTATTCTCCTCTCTCCCTCTGCCTCTACCACCCTCTGTCTCAAATGTATGTACCTCATTACAACAAACGTCACTCATTTTTAGACTCCAATTTGCCACCATCCCACACAGACCTGCTGTTCCATCTCTCCATGTTAATTCCCATAAATAACTGATATCAAAATGCAGAGTCTTGGAGATACACTTCAGAAAACTTCATGTGTGGAGAAACCAGACACTGGAAGGCTATTCAAGGCCTTGGAAATTGCTACAAATTTGTTCCATCCTTCTCTGAGGCTTCAGCAACACATTAATGGCAGAGGGTTAGCACTGTCCATCACAAAATTGGAGTAATAGACAAAGTAGAGCAAACGTAGCTTTAAAGAAATCCAGAGCAATTTCCAAGTAACCCATATGTTCATAGGCTGCTTATATAGATGCAGTTTAATTTATGTACCAAACACATATGTGATTCCTAAGACGTATTTAGGAGTGTACAATGTTTAAATTTTTTTATTGAGATCTTCATCTATTTGTATATCTGACTTGATGGTGAGTGTCCATACCGTGCACTCAAGTCATCCCACCATCTAAAGGAAATGCACTGCAGTTTAGGATACCAAAGTGTTCTGGAAACCTGATACCTAACTTCTAAAACCCAGGAAATGTGAATTTGGGAGCAATAAGTTTATTTCCCCCCACCCTACACTTAGGAGGGTACTCTCAGAAAGAATTTTAAGATTCAGTACATAGAAAAAAAAACAAGTCTCGGGGAGTGCAATGATCTCTCCAAGGTTAAGGCAGATGCCCTGCCTACCAAGTCCTTACAGCGCCTAGAGAGCTATATCCAACAGGTACTGGATTTTCACAACTATATTTTCAGCGAGACTAAGAAGATTTCAGTATGTCCTTATTATAACAATTTGTACTTATTTCTCTAGAGTTCTTCTGTAATGCAGCTCATGACACCTATGTCTTGGCATCTCCTTTTAGTGGGAGCCTTGGATGCTTTAAATGCCATGAATGGCGTTTGAGAGAAACAAACTTATTTTGGTGAATTATTTTCTTACAATTCAATAGTTTTTGAATTGTGCTCCTTGGAATTCTGTAGACTTCACAGAAGCAGATCAGAGACTACTAAGAAGAGGAGAAGCAGCTCAGCACTTGGGGCTCAGTCCTTTGTCCCTTCTACAAACAGATCATTTCCATCTCCTGAGCTTTAAGGAATGGGTTTCTACACAAAACTTCAAGAAAAGGCGTTGCTGCAGTAATTCTGAAGACTGCTGTTCTAATGTATTAATCAAAGGTGGCTAAAGAACTGGATAATTCTAAGAGAAATAGGATAGGACATCTAAGTCTGAAGACAAAATATCCCAGTATATAAATTACTGAAACAGCAATTATGTAGGGGAGAGATATTTAACTGGATTTCTGCCAACTTTCTGTTCCAGGGGTCAGCAAATGATCTCAACTTACACCAGTCATGCCAGTGGTCCCCTTCAGAAGAGCCCCAGTTGGAATTACAAATTATATAGTTGCCCTACATAGGAGACATATATAGCACTAGTATATGAACGAATTTCCTCTTTAATAGTCCACTTTAACCTAATAGGCTCAAAGTTTAAAAGAAGAAAGAATCAGTAGCATAACATAAAATGCAATTTGGTACAAGGACATTCTGGGTCATAGTCCAATGATTGCTCTGCATGAAGAGAAAGGTTTAATTTTCCTTCCAACAAAATTCAGTCAGGGAGCACTTCATGGATGATGATGTGGTCTCCCAAATAAACTTCAATTTTGCCTGACCAAATGGAAATATGCTCATTTAACACCTTCCTATAATAATCTTTTAAACAGAACAGATCACTTCACTTTTTCTATGAAGTACCAGAGAGTAAATATTTTAGAGACTGTGAGCTCTTGGTCTTTGCCGCATCTATTCAACTCTTAGAAAAGCAGCCACAGACAACACATAAATGAGTAAGTGTGGCAGTCTTCCAATAAAACCTTAGTCACATAAACAAGCAATGGGACAGATTAGACCACTGGACCTGTTGGCCTATGGCTTGTGTGGCCTGTCATTCATTGGCCCCTAGAATATACAAGACAGAAATCCTGTTAAATATCTCTCCTACAGGCAACTTATACTTCAGTAATTTATCAAGTAAGGATATGAAAAATAATGATATAAACTTACAAAATCCAACAATAAATGAGACATTATGAACAGCAGTAACAACAAAAAATCCCTCCGTGTGAAGTGTTATCAAGATCTTCTGCTGAGTTGTAATTACAATGACTTATTAGCAGTATATTAAAAAGGACCTATTATCCCGGGCATTCCAAACTCATATTATGGCCATTCAAATGAATTACCTGCCCACACATATTTTGTCTTGAGTATGGAAAACCATGACATAGTAAATAGTCCAACCAAGACTCTAATCAACCTAATTAAGCAATAACAGAATGGAAACACGCACACTCTTAGTTAAATTAATATTTCTTTCACAAGGAGTCATGAAGAGAATATGGATTTACATAAGCATCTGAACTGTGAAAAATACATTTATTTACTTCCTGAATAGAAGATAGTCACTGGTACCCTACCAAATGAAATACTTCCTATGTAATAACTAGATACAAGACATACCCACTCACAAGGAAGCATTAAATGCTTCCTAGTGACATATCATGAGCAGGGTCACACAGATAAACAGAAACCATAGCTACAAAAATGTATGGCTTTCTAAGGACAAAATATGACAGTAGACCTCCAATCTTTGAAAGACAGTTACAAAGTTAGTAGTCATGAAATCTGGGGGCAAGTCCTCACTAGCCCCTCACGGATTCCCTCTGAAAAAGTTACTTCATTCTCTGAGTCTTATTTTTCCTCTATACAAGATGAGGGATTAGAATGAGATAACATGGCAAATGACACCCTCTACATCAAACACAACAGAGAAAAAGAAGGCTTGGGTTTAATCCTTGCTTCATGAGCTTGGTGACGATCAACAAGTCAGTTACCTTCTCAAAATTTATAAAGTAGAGGTTGGACAGAGGTTGGACTAGATCAAGGGTTGGCAAACTTCTGCAAAGGGCCAGATAGTAAGTAGTTTAGGCTATATGCACCAGATAGTAAGTAGTTTAGGCTATATGCACCATACGGCCTTTATCCCAAATACTCAACTCTTACATTTTTAGTGTGAAAGCAGTCACCGATCATGCATAAACAATGGGTGTGGCTGCATTCCAATAAAACTGTATTTACAAAAACCAATAGTGAAATTTAGCCTACTGGCTATCATTTGTCAGTCCCTGCTTTCTATCATGTCCACCCATATCTGAGTTTTTAAACTTTATTAATTTCTTAGTCTTTCAGTAATATATTCAGGAAGGGCTTGTGAATGTTATTATTTCTTAAGTTTTTGCCTATCCTAGAATATATTTCACACAAAGATCATAGCTTGGCTAAGGATAGCATTATAAGAAGCTGGATTCTGCCGCATTGCTCCACTGCTTCTGGTGATATGTAAAAAGACTACAGAGCCATTTCTGAGTTTCCTTCTTCTGAATTGCCTCAAGACCATAAGATTTCCCACATTGGATTTTAACTAGCAGGCAGTATATTCACAAATGACTTTCGAAAGTTGTGTCAAAGTTACTGATAAAAGATAGGTAGAATAGCGATCAGTAAAAGACTGGAAATTCTTGGGCTATACAATCCCAAAGGGCATATGACTTTGAGTTGATGAAAAATCAGTCCTTCCCTACATTTTCTTTGATATCTTAGTTTTTGATAGATATATAGGGAATGAGAAGGGAGAGGAAGAGAGACTTTAGGTCTTTGTTTCTCTCATATTTTTACATTAGATATATTAGCTTCTTGGACCTGTGAGAATTTGAAAATGAAATCCTCCAGAACACTGTACCATTTCTTATAACCAGCTTATGTCAATTCATGAAATCAGCCACTTGTTTCAACTATTGAAACATTTCGTATATCTGGTGCTTTTCCTTTACTGGCTGACATGACAGAGAACATTCTGATGGACGACGTGACAGAGACAGATTCTGGCCACCACAATGGGAAAGGAAGTTTTTATATTTTCTATGGTTTATTTTGCCAGATTAGAGTCCAATTATTCATGACTGGCTGGCAACTTAATCCAGACACAGGGATATATCAAGAAATCTCCTTGCTGCAGCAAAATTTTTTTTTAATTTTGTGGTAACCCAATGATAACTGGGGTTTTACCCCTGCCTGTCCAACTGTATCTTTATTATGAGCCCACTATGAAATATTCCCTCATGACACAGTCTCCCCACCAAACATAACCTGAGATTTAGAACTACAATTACTTATCCTGTGGGTTAATACTCCACTTCCAAATCTTGGTACTGTTTTTGGAGTGGTTGAGAGACTGTTTCAACTCTGGATTCTCTTTTCTGTTACATGCAAGAGGTGACACAAAGTCAACCCTTTCCTCAGTCCATCTTAACTGCAAAAAAAAAAAAAAAAAAAATGTGCATGTCCCTTTTCAATGTTAATTTAAAACCTCATTTAATTAACTTATTTTTTACTTAGCTTATTTAATAAGGATGGTGACTCAATTTTATAGACACAAAAAATCATTTAGCCTGGAAGATTGGGTCCTATGTCATTTATATTAGATGTCCTTCATCATGGAGGGAATAGAGTGATCTATCCTCATGGGAAATGAATTTGCCTTTCTTGCTGACTATATTTCTGCCAAAACCACCACCTGTGGTCTAAAAGAAAGTCAACTTCAGCATAGAGATTTCTATCAACATTGCCTCCAACCAAGGAACTCATTTTATGTAAAGATGTGCTGCAAGGGTCTTGCTTCCACAGAATTCACTGGTCTTACTAACCACTGCATTACCTAGAAGTAATTGGCCTAATAGGTGAGTGGATTGACTTAACTAAAGGCCAATTTCTACATCCGTAATCTATTGCTGCTTAACAAATCACCCCAAAATTCGGATTAAAACACTAGTTTATTATTTCCCACAATTCTGTAGATTGAATGGGCAATTCTTCTACTAGGTTTGTGTGGGCTAACTAATTTGGCTTCAGTCAGCTGGATACTTGGTTATGATCGGATGGTCCAATTTGACACCTTGCCAAAATCCAGCTGGGATTGATGGAAAGGTTGGAATGGCTAGACCCCAGTCTCATCCTAGCCTGCTTCACATGATGATGGAAGTATTCCAAGAGAGCAAGGTATGAAGTAAAAAAACTTGTCAAAACTCTGCTTGAGTCCATGTGTGCTGATATTCCATTGACTTAAGCTGTCACATGGCTAAACCCATAGCCAGTGTGAGAATAGGGTACCACAATCTACCACACTGAACTTTTTAAGCAAAGGGCCCAGAAACAAAAGGTGTTTCCATGCCAAATTTTATTAGGCATGAATATCGGGTGGTGGATACTTTTAAGTGGCTAAGCCCATGCCCCCAAAATAGGATAGGGAAATGGGTGCAGGATGTAATGCTGGATTTTGGCTTTGTTTCCCAGTGAAAATTTGTGTTGTATAATGGATAACCTTATTTTTACAGTCTTTTGAAATTGGATTTCTGGTTTTATTAATAGATTTTATAGTGAGAGTTTATAATAAATCTGTAGTTAATAGTTTTTTGAAGTTCCAGAAATTTTTAAAAATAAGCTTATGAAAAGGATTACTTTGAATGATGTGACTTTCTCTTTTCTGCCCTCATTTTGAAGCTACTTTAAGATAGTTTTGTAAATTACTCACATTTACTGCATGATAGCGACATAGCAAATATTACCTGAAAAGTGATCATGAGATTTATTATGAATTTTTAAAGTGAATCCTTAGAATAAGGTAAAAATTATTGCTACGTGTGCTTTCGATAAATGTAATCATTTCTCCTGATAACAATAATTATGGGTATAATTCACCATTTATTACCTGTCACCATTGAGCAAATAGCAAAAAAGGAATTAACCTTTGAACAGAATTAAATGAACATGAAAGAGCTAAATGTTATAGGAGTGAAAACATTTATACAAATGCTAATTAAGTATTTGGCATTTAAATTAAATGGCATAAAATAATATTTTTCAGGCAAGGAGGGAAAAGTACCATGAAAGCCACACTTACAACCTTTATATAGACTAACCATTTAAGGGCCTGAATTTGTAAAAGATTTTTTACTAAGCCTGTGGCTACGAATACAGTTCATGTCTCAGTACCTGCATTTATATGAGACTATAGACACAAACTACTTTCACAATATTGGCTGTCAATACTCGATAATATGGTCAGCCAAAATATTCAAATTATTACTCCTAAGGTATGTTTGAATAATACCAAAACAACTATGATTTATTTTTTTTAATTGTCAATATGATCCTTTTAAGTAAACAACTTGGTTTAAAAACATTTTTGTCCATTATTTCTACTGGCATTCTATAGAAACAGCTAAACTGAAAATGGTATTCAAATTACTGATTGAAAATACAAACAAAATGTTAAAATCCATTTGTAAACAAAGTAATATTAGTTCAGCTTCCTAAGCCCTCTTGGTATAAGTAATTAGTTTCCACATAAATTCATCTGTCCCATGAAGTTGTAAGCTTTTGGAATAAAGGCTGGGAGTGTATATCAATTAGCGTTAGGCTCAGCTTCGAGTAACAGAGATCCAAAAATGTTGGCTGAAATAAAATAGGATCATTTTTCTGCCATGACACAGTCCAGGAATAGCCAGTCCAGGACAGATATGGTGCCTTCTGCTTGTCTCTGAACACAATCTGCTTCCAGCCTTTAGTCTCCACTTCCCCAGAGTATGGCCTTCATAATCATGGTCCAGGATGGAGATCTAGACATCACTCAACAATTTAAACTGCTGTTTGGAGAAATAAGAGACAGAGAAAAGGGCAAAGAGAATCCTCAAGCTTTCTTACGAAGAAGTTTCTGGAAATGTGTTACCCATCACTTTAATATACTTCACATTAAGCAGAACATGGTCAAATAACCACTTAGCTGCAAAGAAGACTAGGAAACATAATCGTTATTTACATATGCTCAGATCAAAATTCTTCTTCCATAGAATAATGGAGAACAGATATTTGGGGGCAACTAGCTATCTCAGCCAGATTCTTGTCTTACTCTTCGTGTTCCCTGGACCCTTCCCATTGCTTAACAAAACAGACTTCCAGTAAATTCTTGTTGAACAAATTAATAAATGAGAGAATGAGTACATGGAGAGAATACATATAACTTTCAACATATAAATTCATTTTAAAAGGTTTTAAGAAAATGAATTTCAACTGGAGTGCTAATTAATATAACTGAAACTTCCAAAAGAACATCATCCTAATCAACTTCTCAGATCCTTCTGAAAAATATGTTGAAATAAAAGTCAACTCCGAAAATTGTAAATGGTAACCCTAAATATTCAGTGTTTACCTATAATTATACAAAGAGATAATAAACTCGCTGATGAACAGTAAATGAATTAAATGTCATACCTCAGTTATTAAAAATAGTAATTTGAACAATGAATAGACCCATTTTTAGGGCTAAACATGTACCTAGAACTCTGTGGGATGCACTAACCACATCAACTCATTTAATGTTTAAAACTACCTCAGACAATGAGCAAAACCACCTTAAAGATGAGGAACTGCAATCAATCTACAAACTTTAGGCAACTTTCTCATGGTCATAGGAAGTAAGATGCAGGATCCATACTTGGAGCTGGCTGCCTCCCAAGCCTTTCTTCACTATGAGAGCTTCATATTCAAAATTATGAAATGAGACTGGATTGGTAGCCTGAATCCAGATTATGGATACCCTTGAATTCAGGCCAGAGCAATTCAGTTTTATTCTGACATGAATTGAAAATTGTTATAAATGTAGGAGAATGTGATAAATATGAGGTATTGGAGATGTTATCCTGAAAATGTTGTACAGGATGCAATGGAAGGAGAAGAAGGAGCGAAGAGGCTGATACGGCATTCAGAGTTCTCTAGTAAACTGATGTCTAGACTAGAATTGTAGCTCCAGAATTCAAAACACGGTTACACACATAAACGTATTTCAAAGAAAAAAAAACAAACAAAGAGGATTTTGGCAGACAAAGAGTGTAACATAGTTCTATGTGACTTTCAGGTTTCAAGTGAGGATTAAGAGGCTCTCAAATTGCAGTCAGAATCCTGTTCTCCCTCCTTGGATTCCCACACCCCACCTCTCAGTGGGCTCAGCCTCATCCTAGTTGTCGATCATTTCTACAATAGAGCAGGAATGAAATACATACACATTTCAGACCAACTTCCAGACCAAGAACATCCCAGCTCCTAGAGTCTACACTACCCGCCTCTTTATGCTGTACCATTAATTAACAACATTTTCAAAGACCAATTATCAGAACATAGCCCTGATCTTGTCAGAAGGAGAAAATGCACCGCAGCTGAAATACTGGTTTCAAACATTGTACCAACTGAACGCTAATTCCTATGACTAGCACTTCCTTGCTAATTACCCTCATTGCTATAATTCTTTGACCTCAGCTTCTTAAAGTGTCTGTTTCCATCCTTAATGGATGGCTTCACTTCATGTGTTATTGATTACAGAAAAAGACTGCGGTCCTCACCTTCCCATACCTGCCTCTACATCCATCTCCCCCGTCATCTCTAATGCAATGGAGAAAGCCTTACTTCTCCTAACACAGAAAGAACTTCCACCTGGGCTCTGCCTCCCTTATCCTCTGTCTCCCAAAATTCTAAAGTATCAGTCATTTCCTTCTCACTCGTGTTTCTACTTTACTCATCTTCTATTGCATCATTTCCCAGAGCACACAAACATATTCCAGTGTCGCCTTTCATATTTAAAAACATATCCTCCCTGGGGATACCTGGGTGTCTCAGATGCTTAAGCATCCGACTCTTGGTTTCAGCTCAGGTCACGATCTCAGGGTTATGAGACTGAGCCCCGAGTCTGGCTCTGTGCTCAGCGGAGAGTCTGCTTGAGTCTCCCTCCGCCCCTGCCTGCCCATCTCTCTTTTCCTCCCTTTGAAAAGAAACAAACATATCCTCCCTTGCTATCACTTCCTCCTCCAGCTACTGTTCCAAGTCCTCAGTCTCTTTCACAGTCAAATGCCTAGGGAGTTGCTGCACACACCACTTCCATTTCCTTATCTCCATTCAAGCATGACTTCTGTCTTCATTATGCAGCCGTAACTCTTGGCGCTAGTGATCCCCATGCTGAAAAATCCAATGGACACATTTTTCTATCTTACGTGATATATAATAAGCATTCAAAACAATGGGCCCTTTTCTCCTTCTTGAAATGCTCTTTTCTCTTAGTTTCTGGACGAATGCTCACCCAAGTGTTTCTTCCACCTCACTTGCTGCTCCTTTCAAGTCTCTTTCACTCTTGCATCTCCTCTATTGTATCTTCAAATGCTGGCATTTTTCAAGACTCACTTCTTGTCCCTCTTTTCTCTTTATGTTCTCTTCTTGAGTGATCCCGTTTATCCCAATGGATTTACATTCCAACCTAGTGCTAATGTTTCTCAAATATATTTGTACTGCTCTCAACCACGTCCTCCTTCGAGAAGCAGTACAGCACGCTGAATAAGTGCCTAGTTTTGAAACGTAATGCCCTTATTTTCTATCTGGGGGATTTGTTCCCATTGATTAACTTCTCAGTGCCTTACTTTCCCCAGTTATAAAATGGTAATAATTAAAATACATTCTTCGTAAGAGAATTGTGAAAATTAAATGAGTTATAACACTCTAAGTTATTAGAACATGAGTGGCACTTAGTAAGCTGTCAAAGGGGGCTTGTTATTATAAATGAGTAATGAGTTAAACCAGAGAGCTGGGCACACTTTAACAGCAGAAATGTTACTCTGAGAGAGGTAGTGCTAGACACAGAAACTGGGGCAGTCAAAGAGGGAGCAATGGTGTGGCCTTCTGAAAGTCAGGCCAGGAAGGCTGTTGCTGGCCCACTAGAGGTTCTGTTGAGAATGGTGATGAAACTCTCCATGCTTCCCAGCTGCTGAGAAGGTCTTCTGGATTTCCACACCCTTATCAAAGGCCTCATCTCCTTATGTAACCTGAATGTCTCTTCCTTGCAACCTGAAAAAGCCTAACATGGTCTATAGTGTTGCCATCTGTTAAATTATTGAGTTAGCATACATTCTCAGGAATATAATTACTGGGTCAATGAGAACAAACACATTTGTGTTTGTTGACAGAATATTTATGTATATGTTTTCTATAAGTACTAAACCAATTCACATTGCTCCCAGCAAAGTGTGTTCATTTGCAATCTTACCCACAATGGATATTAGCAAAGATAAAATATTTATTGTATGTTTACTGTGCCTTACTATGGTCACTCTTGCGATGACTGAGTAAAGGGAAGGACCCTGGCTCAGGCCCTAGGCTTCTCCCGCCAGGACCCTTTGTAAGACTTGCAAAGCCCTTCATAGGAAGGATTTAGAAAATCAATTTAACTCAAAGGCCCTGAGTTTTAACAGAGTGGATAAACACGCATGAAATAATATAGGAGGTTTTATTTTGGATATAGTTTTGTTAATAGAACTAATTCATTAATACTTTAGTAAAAAGAACATGGTCTTGATTTCAGACAGACTCCAACTGAAGACTCATCATTTTCTAGTATTTTACTTTGAACAATTTTCTAACCTTAAGGGTGGAATAATAATGCTTATGCCTACAGTGTAATGGGATAGTTAAATAAAATAATATATATGTGAGTGTTTGATACATTCTTGCTCGCCAGTGATTTCAGGGATTTTCTGCCTTGGTGCACTATCTCTTCTCCAACCCACTGCTAGTCATTTGTTCATGTGTATATCCTGCCTTTGTCTCTGGGCAGGGAAGAAAATAAGGATCATAAACCTTTTATTATTTCAACTGGCAAAGCAAAACACTGTCCTAATATTTGCATACTGTGGGTTGTCACCTATGCAGTTTGTCAGCAAACTTCTTGTGATCCACTATCTTAGGTTAAATGTACTTATTCAACTGAAACAGATTTATAGACCATGAAATATCCATCAATGGTAATTTTTTTCACACAGAGGAAAATTCAACAGTACATGTCTTAGGAATAACACCTCCAAAACAACCTTAGGTAAAAATAAGAAAAGGAACTAGAAAATAACTAAATATGTCTTCCTTCCTCACTCCATTCAATAAAATTCAATCCATCTCAGATCACGTTGTATTCATAAAGTGTTTCCTTCCTTTCCAATGATTAAATGATCTCTTTCCCATTTGACTATTCCCATTTCTCTTATATCTACCATTCATGAAGTTCTGATGAAAACCTAGTTTATACTGTTTTCTCATCTATGCTTTATGTTTCCAAATATGTAGCCTGGAGGACAGGGATCTCTTTATATATTTTGTATCCTCTGCAACAACTAGCAGAGGGACCAATGCTCTTCGTAGATATGTGGGTTTTATTGATCATCATGACTACAATTTAAACTAAACATTTCATGAATACCTCTCACAATTACAGAAACTATTCCCGTAATTACTTTTAATACTTAAACCTTGGAATCCAAACAAAAAGCTCAATATTGAGGAAATAGTTAATTCATGGGTTAGCCATATAATAGAATATGATTTAGGTATTAAAATTATGTTTATGGGGTGTCTGGGTGGTTCAGTCAGTTGTGTCTGCCTTCTGCTCAGGTCATGATCCCAGGGTCCTGGGATCAAGCCCCATGTTGGGCTCCCTGCTCAGCGGGGGGAGTCTGCTTCTCCCTCATCCTCTCCCTATGCCCCTGCTTGTGTACTGTCTCTCGCTCACTCTCTCAAATAAACAAAATCTTAAAAATATAAAATAAAAATTATGTTTATGAAATTTGTAACAAGGTAAGAAAGGTTTGTGAAATATTGAAAACAGACAGGATATCAAAATTTGATATACCTCAATCAGTTTCTGAAAGAATATATACAAATACATTGAGGACTTCCAATTTTGGTTATGTCAAACTAGCTTGCAGCCAACTTCCCACCAGAAACAATTAAAAATCTGGTTGAAAAAAATACGCTATGTGAGGCACTGGGAAGCCACCAAAGTAGCCAGAATTTGAGGATTCAAAATTTTGGAAAGAAGAATAACACATTAATGTGAACCTAACCTTATGTGCTTCCTTTCTCCTCAGAATATTTATTATTCTTAAGAATAACCGAACCAAGTATCCAAAAAGCTGAGCAAAAAGGGGACGGCTAAGAGTCAGAGAAATGAGCCAGAACTCTTAGCAATTGTACAGAGCTCGAAGGAAGGAAGGAAGAAAAGCTTGGAGCCACCATAATGGCCAGCCAGCACTTAAAGGGCCAAGATCCCAGAAAGAAGAAAGTAAAAAGTGGTGATATAATATATTGTACCATTTTACAGCTTGAAGTATTTGCTCATTTGTAAACTACATAAGTCACAAAAGCTAGGTCAACGGAAAGCAGCAGTTAACAAGTTAAAAATCAAAGAAGAACTTTGGGAAGACAGTGCTATTGAGACAAAAATTAAAAATCAGATTCTGCCGGTGAGGAGGAAACCTTGCAAGACCCCAAACTCTCAGTTGAAATTATGAATATATAAACTCAGTTCAAAAACAATTCAGTCCAAGAATGGATGAAAGTGATCGGTCCTGACTAAAGCAAAAATAAGCCATCTGTAGAAGAGATAGCTTCTAGAGGCTCAATATTTTTCTTAGTAATTAAATCCAGCATTAAACACACACACACACACACACACACACACACACACACACACCCCACGCATACTCAAACACTAGCAAACCAAGATAAAGGGGGAGAAAGATAATAGAAACCGATGAACAGGACATCCAGATGTTGGAATTATCATATAAGATATATACTTTAAAATTTATGATTATCACGTTTAAAATGTGATAACTATATCTGATTATCTATATTCGAAAACATGGAAGGAGGAAATAAAAAATTTCTCCCACAGAAATGGGAATCTATAAAAAAGTTAGAAGAGAAATTACAAGGAAAAAAACCCTCAAGTGAAGAACTCAGTAATCACATTTTTAACCTCAGATAAGAAAGAAGAAAAGAGGATTAGGAAACTGGAATCCAGGTCAGAAGAATTCGTGTAGGCTGAAGAATATAAGCTAAAAAAAAACCATGAAAAATATTTTTTTAAATAAGGGATATATGTGGCATAGAAAAGGTCTAACATATGTGTAATTAGAGTTCCACAAGAAGAGAGAAAGAGAGTAAAAGTACTACTTTCAAAAATTTGAAGGTAAATGCAAATATACACTTCCACCAATGGAGTAATAGAGTTCTAGCTACTGCACATTCCTGCCAACACTTGGTTTTTGTCAGTGCTTTTCATTTTAACTATTTACTGCTGGATATAAAGTGGTATCTTACTTTGGCTCTAATGCTCATGTCCAATACTACTGAACACAAACTGATACAATTTAACACCATCCTGTGTAGAACTTCCTTAACACAACAAAAGAATTGATCTCAAAGCAATAGCCTTTATTGTAAGTAATGGTTATAAAAACTAACTAAAGAACATATGAAAGTCAGCCCCTGAAAAATGCCAAAATTTACAAATACAATAGAGGGGAAACAAAAGCAAAAGAGACCTCTAAGGAATAGCATATGAGGTAGAAGTTAACACCTGTGTGGGAGGTTCTTCTAGAATCTTAAAGAGCATTTCAAGAAGCAGCAAATGGCCAACCATTTTGAATGCTTTGAGAGCTTAAATAAGATTAAGAAAGAAGTGTGCCCATCGGATTTCTCAACAGGGTGACCGTTAGTGTCTAGAGTATGGTCAGTGTAATGAAGGAAGAAGTAGTCATACTAGAATGAACTGGTTATAAGGAAGTGGAGATAGTGTGTGCAGAAACTCTGCCAAGGAATTTGGCTGTGAAAGAGTAGGGATTTGAAATGGCAGCTGGAAAAAGCAGGATCAAAAAAAATCATATTGTAAGTATGGAAACAGACAAAATTAGGCTGCTACAATCTTAAGGAAGAAAAATAAAGATACTAGACGAAAAGACTTATGAAGCTATAATAATAAGAGTATGGAAGATACTTAAACATAGTTAAAAATTCAATGTAATAGAACAGAGAACCCTTCTTATGGAAAGAAGTGGAATTTTGACCTTTATGTCATAGTATACACAAAATCATTTCCATGGAGATTTAAGATCTAAACTTAAAGGAAAAATAATAAGGTTTCTAGCAGACAACATAGAAGAAAGCCATTTTTACTGTAAGGTAGGTGAAAATATCTTACAAAAAACACAAAAGACACTATCCATAAAAGAAAGAAAGTGATGAACTGAACTCTGTTCAAGTCAAGAACTTCTACTTATCAATAGCTACCACTAGGAGATTAAAAGAACAAGAATGGAGAAGATATTTGCCATACATACAAAAAACAAGGAATTTTAATCCAGAATACATAAAAAATTCAGAGAAATCAATGACAGAATGATAGCTAGCACAGTAGAAAAGTGAGCAAAACCTTGCTAAGGCACTCTACAAAACTAGGATACACAATGGACAAGAGATATATCAAAAAGTGCTAGCAGCGGTAGACGTGCAAACTAAACACACAATAAAACACTATCATATATTCTCCAGAACAGCTAAAATGTAAAACACTGACACATACCACATGTTGCCAAGGATGTGCAGCAACTGAAACTCTTATACCCTCCTGGGGAAGTGTAAATTAGTACACCACTTTAAAAACTTGGGTGGAAGCATCTACTAAAGTTAAGCATATGCATACTCTCTGGCCCAGAAATTCCACTCATGGGTAGACACCCCATGAAGCACATGTGCATACAGGTATTAGGTAAGATGTACAAGGTGATTTGTAACAATATTATTTATAATGACTAAAAACAATAAAATTTTAAAAGCTCATCAGCAATAGAATGAATAAATTGTGTTATGTTACTCAATGGAATACCATGCAGCAATGAAAATTATCAAATTATAGGGGCGCCTGGGTGGCACAGCAGTTGGGCGTCTGCCTTCGGCTCAGGGCGTGATCCCGGCGTTGTGGGATCGAGCCCCACATCAGGCTCTTCCGCTATGAGCCTGCTTCTTCCTCTCCCACTCCCCCTGCTTGTGTTCCCTCTCTTGCTGGCTGTCTCTATCTCTGTCGAATAAATAAATAAAAATCTTTAAAAAGAAAAATTATCAAATTACTGCTATGTGCAGCAATGCAAATGAACTCACAAATAGAATGTTGAGTGAAAGATATTGGACACCAAAGGATACATTCATATAAAGATTGCATTTACATTAACATTCAAAAATATGGAAACTAATCTGTATCATTAAAATCAGGTTCCTGGATGGAGCTCGAGAGTATAATGCTAAGTGAAATAAGTCGGCCAGAGAAAGATAAATACCATATGATCTCACTCATATGTGGAATTTAAGAAATAAAATAAATGACCAAAGAGAAAAGAGATAGAGCGAGAGAAAGACAAATCAAGAAACAGACTCTTAACTATAGAGAACAAACTGATAGTTACCAGAGGGGAGGTGGATGGGGGATGGGGGAAATAGGGGATGCAAAGTAAAGAGCATACTTTTTGTGAAGAAAATAAAATAAAATTATTTTAAAAATCTATGTATCTATGAGAAGTAAAAAAAGTAAAATAAAAATGGTTACCGTGGTAGACAGAGTGATGTCCCCCTAAAGATGTTCATGTTCTAATCCTTAGGAAGATGAATGTTACCTTACCTACAAAAGAAACTTTGCAGACATGCTTAAATTAAGGGCTTTGAGCTGGGGAGATTATCCTGGATTATCTGGGTGGGCCCATTATAATCACAAAGGTCCTTATAAGAGGGAAACAGGAGGAGTCAAAGTTAGAAGGAGACATGGCAATGGAACTAAACGTTGGGGTGATGTATTTTGAAGATAGAAAAAGACATCAGAATCCAAGAAATGCAGATGAACTCCAGAAACCAGAAAAAGTAAGGAAATCATTTTCCTCCTGAAGCCTCTAGAAACTATACAGTCCTGCCAAATGATTGATTTTAGACTTCTGAAATGTAAAACTATTAAAAAAATTTTAAAACCACCAAAAAACCATCATTTGAGGGTCTTTGAGAAGAGGGTGGTAGAGGCTGAGACAAGGAATAGAGTGACTTATTAACTGTTCAAATAATTTAAAATATACGCATAGGGTGTACCCTGTTGATTGATTCACTTCTCTTCAATAAAAGGAATTTTTTAAAGATTTTATTAAAGTGATTACACTAAAATGATAACTCTGGTTGATTGTCTCTAGTTTATACTTTCCTACTTCCTCAAAATCGTGTGTGATGATCTATTTTCTTGACAAGCTAGTAAAAAGTAAAAAGTTTTAAAATAAACTCCAATGTGAGATACTTGCTTTCACAGGTGGAGTGGGAGATTTACACAGATGAAAAACACATATCTTGTATCCTCAAAACTGGGAGAGTAGATATAAGTGTAAATGATTTTGATATTTAAAAATTAAATGTGAGTGATACAGAGAGGCAAAGGAACAGGAAAATGGTAAAGTTTTAAGTTGAGATATTAGGAGATATTTTTTGAGAAGTGACATTGATAAAGATGAGAGGATAAGTGTTTACATACAATCTGGTGCGTATTTTACACATGTTTATCATTTAACCTTCATTAAACCTATGAACGAGGTACTGTTATTAGCCCACATTTGCAAATGAAGAAACTAAGCGTTAAAGACAAAGCCCAGTTTAAGCTCAAAGTCATGGAGAAGAAGCAATGTGTAACAGACCCCAGGATATGAGCTCAGCGTGTCTCTGTGTTAACATTCATGCCTGAGGCTACACGAGTTAATAAATGGGAAAGTAAAAGGAAGTGTTTTCAAGAGAAAACAGAGCACTACAAATATCAGTGTAACAAACTAATGTTTTGAAATATTAATTTTTTCCTTAGTTTTCCTTTGCTTCCTTGTACATAATCCTTCCCCCGGTCAATGAGAGAGACCCGTGTGGTGTCAAGAATTGATTTTGTAAATAGCAGGAAAGGAAAAAGAAAAAAGGAATCTTCAAATTTGATATGGTTATTTTCATTTAGATGATTTTTTTTGACATCCAAAATAGGCTCACACGGCCCACAGAGAAGAAAAATTGCTTTGAAATCTGAACTTTTTTATTTCAGAAAGGTGTTTTTGTATATGTGGGTTTTTTTTTTAAGAAAAGGAAATTTTTTTTTTTTTTTTATAATTAAAAGTGAAAAGTCTTAAAGGAGGCAAGGTATGGTGTTTATTACCATGACAATATGTGGCTGGAGTCTAGAAGTCTGTGCAGTCACCTGGCCTAAATGTATATAAGGAAACCAAGTGGAGTATGACCTTAAGAGAGGTTGAAAGAACAAGTGAGCCTGCCCTTTGGGTGAACACAGCAGAAGGGGGTGGGAGGATTAAAAGATAAATGGAGTCATGGTGTAGAGTGAGTCAAGCATTGCAATAACCATTGCTAGCCAAGGAGCTTCTTCAATCCAGTGCCAAGATCAGCTTGTCATTGCTTTCCTTTAAGTAAAAACTCCTTTTGGCTGAATAGCCAGGTGGCCAATCCTCATTCCCTTTGAAGAGGGGCATCCAGCTACAGTTTCCTAGAAATCATCGATGAATCTTCTAGCAAAATGAATGCTCATCCACATCCTGAGATTAACTGAACCCCATTAGAACTTCCCTGCAAGGGAATCCCTCCCACTTTTCAAAGACTTGAGATACCCCCCAAATAGGGAACAAAACCCTTGACCTAGAGGAAGTTAATGGTAGTAAAGAAAGCCTGGAGAGACTCCTGTGTGGAGGTGGACCTCTACAGTTATATTAAAACGAGCAGCATTTTAGAAATATTGCTTCACACAGCTGTTGAGACTATTAAAAGAAAAAGAAACAAACAGAATTAATTCACTAATCAAAAGACTAGATTTCTGGAAAAAGCCAACAAATAAACTTCTAGCAAGGTCAATAAAAACTAAAGAGAAAAAGCATGAATCCATAATAAGAATGAGGAAGAAAATGTAACCCCAGACGCTAATAAGATTTTTTAAATTATTAGAATTTACAATGTCAACTCTTGTTTAAAGAATACTAAATTATCAACGGAATAGATCATTTTCTAGAAAAAATATACCAACACTGAAGTGTTAGAAAAAATTAGAAAGCTGCTAATACTAATAACCTAACCCTAAATAAAAAGCCAAAATGCTTTCAGAAAACAAGAGTTCTTGGGGCACCTGGGTGGCGCAGTCATTAAGCGTCTGCCTTCGGCTCAGGGCCGGTGCTCTGGGATGGAGCCCCACATCAGGCTCCTCCGCTAAGAGCCTGCTTCTTCCTCTCCCACTCCCCCTGCTTGTGTTCTCTCCCTCTCTCGCTGTCTCTCTCTGTCAAATAAATAAATAAATAAAATCTTTAAAAAAAAAAAAGAAAACAAGAGTTCTTTACAACTGTACGTAGATAATCCTTGTGATATTCGGGTTGTTTCAAGACATACAGAAAAATAATCACTTTAAAATTTTAATTATGAATTTTGTTTTTAAAGCAGGCAAGTACAGAAATGTTTATAAAGACATTCTATTGATATTCACACTCAGAGTAGCAGACACCAACATTTAACCGTATCTTTGCCAATACTTGGTATTCTTAGACTTTCATAATATTTCCAGTTTATTTAGTGTGAAATAATATTTTACTCTGACTTCAAATTGCATGTCTCTGATTTTCACTAAATTTGAGAACTTCCTAATGGTTCCTAGCTTCTGGTTTCCTTGTCCATATTTTGCTCCTGTAATTCATTTGCTCATGTTTCCATTTTTTTTTTCTTATTTGTCAGTAGAACACAAATTCTGGATACTATCTTTTGACAGAGATATACATGTAATTATCTTCCCTCTGGTTTGTGTTTAGATATTACTTACGATGTCTTTGAAATTTTTTTTATTTTGTTTATTTATTTTAGAGAGAGAGCACAGCAAGCAGGGGCAGAGTGAGAGGCAGGCAGAGTCTTAAGCAGACTGAGATCACGACCTGAGCTGAAACCAAGAGCTGGACACTTAACAGACTTCACCACCCAATCACCCTGTGATGTCTTTTTTAAACAAAATATTTCAATTGTTTATACTCAAACATCTTGATCTTTTCCTGTATAAAATGTACTTTTTAGTTTGCTTGTTTGAGAAAATAATTCCTAATCCAAGGTTATAATTTTTTTCTTCTCATGTATTACAGTTTTGCTTTTTATTTAAATTTTAAGCCACATGAAATTTATTCGTATGTATGACATGAAGTGAAAATCTGATTTTATTTTCTCTCTACAAATAACAAATTATCTCTAAAATATTTATCCAAGAGTTTAAACCTTCCCCGCTGACTTCTAGAATTACCTTTTCCGTTTATCAACTTTCCGTGTATGTCTGGATTCTTTTCTGACATCCCTTTTTTGTCATGATAATTATACTGTCCTAACAATTATAACTTTATAATTTGTCAACAACTATAGGGCAAATCTTGTTTTTGATTGTTTACCATTTAATCTCTAAATTCAGGTCCTTCCATCCTGGAGAACTCCTTTCCCTATTTCCCTTTCTGGAATTCATTTTGTTTCTCTGGAAAAATTTGGAACCGGTCTTCTAATTCTTTTATCTCATTTGTTTTATTTTTAATCTTTTCTTTAATTCTCTTTACTGGGGGATTTCCTCAATATTATATTACAAATCCTCTATTACATTTTTCATTTCTAGTACCATAATTTTTAATAGTTAAGAGTGTTTATTTGCTGTGGGAATGTTCCTTTTGTAGCATCCTGCTCTTGTTGAAGATCCGGGGATTATCCCTTATTCCTGATCAACCATATTTTTTTTTCTTTGATGATTTCTTTGGCTTCCAGTTTGCCTTTGTTTTCTATGACCTTTTTGTTTTTCTACATATCCGTTTCCTTTGGTCCTCCACGTAGGAGGTTTTCCTTAAATATCTCAACCCACAAAGCCAATGGGAGTTCTGAACGCATGGACAGGATGTGTTGACTAGTGGATGACAACTCTAAAGTGACACATGGTGAGCTGGCTTTTGAGTGAAAAAACTGCAATAACACTATGTCTGGGCATCCTCATTTTTGCTGCAATAAATTCTAAGCTTCCAGTTTAAGTCTAGTCCTTCAATATCTTCTGGCATCCACTGCCACTGCTGAATGTCTCCCCACACATTTCTTAATATTCTTCTGTAGGTGACCTGGGGTTTTTTTTGGGGGGGGGAGGTAGATGTAATATTCTCTTTTTATCTCTTATAGTAACACTTTTCACTTTTAGGTATTTAGCTGTGGATTTACCCTTATTTATTCTGTGTGTCACTCACAAGGCACTTCCAATAATAGATCTCATGTCTTTCTTCAGTCAGAATCTACATGTTTCTGAGTTCAGATTTCCTATAGGGAAAAAAATGGAACAGGTTGCTAGCCAGCTAGTGAATTGACCTTCTTGTATTACGTGTCCACCCCAGTCTAGTCAGTTGGAAAAGAAGAGAGAGGATTAAGTATACTTACTAGACTTCCTCCTTCTGAAAAGGCCATGAGTGGAAAACTTCCCAGAAATAGAGTCTAAGGGGGCTCTGAACCCACAGAAAGTATGTAATATATACAAATAAATTAAAAATAATGAATTGAGTCAAGGGTCCTTATTCTGAAATCCACGTGGCCCCTTATGTTTTTGAGAATTCATAAGCTCTCTAAAATTACATGCAAAATTTTCTGCACTTGGACTTACATCCATTTTAAAAGTGTCCTATGATCCTCTGAAATGTGAAGAACCCCTGTTTTGGATATATAGTTATATATGTGGAAAATTATTTATTAAGCAACATCAGCAATAATGAACAAGTAAATAGAATGTGAACTACTTTGTGTATACATAAAATATTTAGTGCTTATTTTTAGATACTGCTGAATAGTGGGAACTTTTTAATAAATTCTTTCTACCAATAACTACTTATAGTAAACTTATATATCAGTTCTGTGTCAAAAAGAAATGAATAAAAAGTAATATGAAGACTAATAATAATAATATGCCCTTGTAAGATATTGAGTACAGAGCCTGGAGGTCAAGAGCCCGCCATATGTTGGCTTCATAAACTAACTCCATAAATCAGACCAATAAAAATCTTGATAAAAAGATATTGCCTCAAATGGAATAATGCATTCAGACTACTATCATTCTCCCTTAGTTCTAAAACAAGTAATGTATAGTAAACATACATCTACTGAGGAGATAAATTATATCATCTGGGTTTTAAAAGGGTCCTTTTAGGCTAGCAGAGCATTGTTAAGATAGAGAAGCCTCCCAGGACTCATTTCTATGAGCATAAAAGGGGCATCAGGTGCAAGCATCCCCATCTCTTATGGCTCTGCTCCAGGCAAGCCACAAACAAGCTGTCTCCTCAATGAAATTTATAAATACTTACTACGCACATGCCTAAGTGAGTAAGAGAGAGAGAAAGAAATTGCCATTATGAAGCTATTCTCATTTTTTTTGTGGGCTGGTCAGGGGATTCACTGAACGGAACATCATCTCTCAGATGTACTTTGCTTTCCTTCCAATTGATTTTTCACTAGTACTAACTTACCTCTTTCTATGATTAAGACATGAAAAATGGGCTGCTACCAAGAACTCTTAATAGCACAAATTAACGTTGTCTTTGTTAATTTACTTGATGAAACTTCTCTTCATTAAGGTGATTCTTACACCTGAGCTTTGAGATTTGTCACACTGTAATGGCGTACTAAACTCACCAACTTTGATCTTTCCCACCCACTCGCGCGCCAGCACACTCTCTACCTAAAACACTTCATTCTCTAAGATGTAGGAAAATATCACCTTCTTTGTGTACTTGTGTCCACTTCTTCAAAACATTGCTTCTGCTAATGGCCTCCCATATTTTAGTGTGCATTACATCATATTTTATTTGTAGGTTAGTTTTTAATATGTATACATTATATTTTAATATGCAGCCCCAGGAGCTAAACCTCAAAATGCTAATCCCGTATCTCAATTCTTTTTGTTCTTTAAGGTAGAGATTCTATAATGAATTAAACTAGTAGTCATCGTCTAGGAGGCATTCTCCCTAAAGCAGTAAGAATTAGTTCACCTCACTGGGCAATACTCCTGACAAACTACAAGGTGAAGAGATGGCATCCACATTCTCCCTTAGGGACACCTCATTCTGTACCGTACCCAGTGGTGAAGGGGACAAATGTCCTTATCCCAATGCATTATTAAATTCCTTTTCAATCTTCTCATTTCATTTATTTTCTATGTATTGGCTTTGACTTTTCTTTCTTCTTTACTTTATTCTCATCTTTTCCATCTCTCTCATAGCCTTACTTCTGGGGAAGAAAAGAAGAATGCTTTGTAATGTGGGTAGGAGGAATCAGGTTCTGAAGCACATAACTTACATTTCTTTTCCTCAAATCCCATAAACCTTTCTTCAAAATTATTATAAATTTCACCCGCAAAAGGGTCATCCAGAAATAGGGGGGGGAATATTGAAGACAAAAATAATATGTAGTTTGGCTTCAAATTCACTCTGTTCCAAAAAAGTGGGGAAAGTGATCATTTCATACTTATTAGGAGAAGAAGAGACACACCAGTTCAGTGATATGGTTCTTTAAAGATTTTCATTTTCTAGTGATAAATTATCAAATTCATTTCTCCTGTAGGCATTATAAGGAGAGTACTAGTCTTTACAATGCTTGAGGCTCACCTCTTCTCAGGCCCTCACCCTCCAAATCAGGCTTTGTGTTAAAAAGAATTCTGGGAGGGCCCCCACGTTAGCTTGCCATTAGCGTATGTACCTTGCAAAACTGCCTTCATCTGAATGTAAGCATGACCTGTGAATACGATGGAATAACACTCCCATGATTAAGTTATAATATATGACAAGAATAATGGGAAAATCACTCCCATAAATAAGATATATTATGTAAGATTCCATCTTATTGGACTAAAGAGAAACACCCTCACTAGTTTTGACGAAATGAGTTGCCCTGTTTTGAAAGAGCCATGTGCCTAGAGCCTGAAGACACTTCCTAGAGCTGAGAATAAGTCCTGGTTGCTAGCCAACAAGAAACAGGGACTTCAGTCCTTCTACCGCAACATTCTATAGCCAAATAAGTTTGAGAAATGCTACCTTAAATGAAATTAAAGTCTTCAAGGCTTTTCAGAACCTTTGTTATGCTAATTTGCATTGTAATATTTATAAAAGAAGATACAGTATATACCATTTCTCAAACATACGTTTCCATAAACATGAGCTGAGACTAAAATCATAAAAGTTTGCAAGACAAAGAGTAGGAAAGTGGGTTGCCAGGGGCTCGTGGGTGGGAGAAATAAAGAGAAGTTGGTGAAAGGGTATAAACTTTCAGTTGTAAGGTCTGAGGATCTAAGGTATAGCATGGTGATTATATAATTGAAAATTGCTTGATAACACTGTATTATATAATTGAAATTTGCTAAGAAAGGAGAATGTAAATGGTCTCCCCAAAAGAAAAAGAAAAAAAAGTACATATGTGAGGTAATGGATTTGTTAGTTATAGTGGAATACTTTCACAATACATGCATATATCAAATCATCATGTTGTACACTTTTTAAAATCTTATAATTCTGTCAATTACACCTCAATGAAACTGAAAAAATACCAGTTTCCAAAAAAAGGTGAAAAACCATTTTAAATCATATGTCAACTACTATCTGTAGGAGTCACATGCCAGCCATATAATATTTGTCGATTTTTTGTGGTTTCTTTTTTTCCCTGTGTGTAGCTTTTAACAACAGCCAAGTGGCATTTAACCTAAGGTATATTTGAACCCATATAATGACTGAGGTCTATTGAGTAAAACCTGAGATCTGAGCCTTTTCTTAATTAATTCCAAACATCATACCCTCTAGTCCTAAAGGTCATTAATAAATGATTCAGAACTGTAATAGGCATTTCTATGGAGCTGTTTTCTGGTTCTTTTTGGAGGTCATAGAAGTCTTTTCCAATCACCCTATCTAAATTAAGTTCCTTATACCAGTTTTGCTTTATTTCTTCCCCAAGATGACTTTATTCATAACATTGATTCATTCATCACGATTTGTAATTTTACTTCTTTCTTTATTTGTTGTTTAATATCAATTTCTTCCACTATGCTCTTAAGTTCATGAGTGCATGGAAGAGGTATGTTTTGTTAGCTACAGATTCCTCATGGTCTAACATACCTGCAGGCATAAAATATTCGATAAATGTTTGCTAAGGGGCATTGGGTGGCTCAGTCAGTTAAGCATCTGCCTTCAGCTCAGGTCATAATCCTAGGGTCCTGAGATCAAGCCCCACATCAGGCTCCCCGCTCAGTGGGGAATCTGCTTCTCCCACTCCCTCTGACCCACCCCCTGTTCATGCTCTCGCTCGCACCCTCTCATAAATGAATAAATAAAAAATCTTTAAAAAAAATGTTTGCTGAGGATTTTAATTGATTAAATAATGGTTAGAAAAATATTGAGAATTTTAAATATCATCCTAATCTAATCAAAGACATCTAAGAACATGAATGAGAATTATTATGGAACCCAAAGCAGAGTACATTCAGTTGTCACCAAAGGACTACTCTCCTACTACAAACTATGGCTAGAAACTCCAGATTAAAAATACCTAAAAGTACACACACACACACACACACACACACAAACACACACCAAAATACATAGCCTAGCTGGAAACAAACAGAGGTAGATTTCTGGGCTCCTGATATGAAATTAAAAGTTAAGGATAAGCTGAAGGTGTGTCGTCTCACAATGATTCAGTTATAGACTTGGACCTTGAAGATGGAGGACTAGAGCTCTGCCATCCCTGTAGGTTGGAGACTTGACAGAGACACACATGAAGCAGAAAAACAAACACCCTTAATTAAGGGCTGCACTCAAGTTCTGACTCACCTTAAACAGGGCAACTTCATTCTTTATCCCTGGGAAGCACCAAAAATGGCAGCCATCTCACTAGAGCTCCTTGGATGGGAAAAAAAAGTCCCCTCCAAAAAATGAAAACCCCAGGCCCTCACCATCTATAGATATGGGTCCAAATTTATAATGCCAGCATGGTATAAAAACTGCAAGCTAAGAACCTGATATAAAAACAATTCCAGGATTACTGACACTCATAAGCCCCCACTGAATGCAAACGTAGAGCTGCTCTGTAGGATTACTTGCACAATGGACAGTGCCTTGACTGTGGGGGACTCTAGCCTCTTGGAAAAAGTGGAAGAACTCTGTTGAGAATAGACCCTCGGAGGACAAGAGTGGAAGAGGCAGAAGTAGAGGGCTACAGAAATAATCTAGAAGAAATATGGTATCATAAGGGCTGCAACCAGGGGTGTCTATGTCAGCAATGCTCAGAAATGGTGGAATTCAGGACATATTACAAAGTTTGAACAGACAGGATTTGCTGATAGATAAGATGTGATATATGAGAGAAAGAGAAGAGTGTGATATAAAAAACAAATTGTTTCTAGGAAGAAACAGCTATCTTAAAACTGTTTGGATCCAAAACAAAACATCCAACTCTACAAGACAAACATTGAGAGAACTAGGAGAAATGAACAAACCTACAAATAGTAACTTCTACATATCTTTCCTAGAAACTGACACAACCAGCAGGACCAAGTCGTTAAAGCCAACAAGATATGCAATTACAATACATAAGCTTGACTTAATAGGCATATGTTGAATTCCACATCTAATGGATACACAAAGCATTTTTTTTCAAGCAATCATGGAACATGAACAAAATTGACTTAAACCTTAAGGAAAGTCTCAATAGCCCAAATTTTCAGATTGTGGTATAATTAATTTCGAAATCAGTCACAAAGAGATGATTAAAATGGAAGTGTGTTTATATATTTGCTTTGTTTACCTAATCCATAGAATTTTTAAAAATGTTAATTTCCCTGTTGATATCTAATGCTTCACTGTGTAGTTTAGGCAACAAATTTTGTATGAAACTTTTATTGTTACCCCTCTAAGAAACCTCAAAAGATTGGTGCTAGCGCCAATTCCATCAAAAAAATTAAATTCAATTTAAAAAAAACCTCAGTGATACTTTCCAAGTGAAACAAACTAATGATGTATTTTAGCATTTCAGATACATGTACTTGGTCTTCTTCTTTGCTGGTGTTTTAACTCTGTGGTCTCCAAGAAATTCTAAATTTATGCAACACCACACATCCTTTTGGCCTCAAAAATTTTCATGTAGTTCCTAACACAACATAAAACGGAGCCATTTCTTGCTCTGAGAAATTCTAGACAGAGTGGCTTGTTTATATCCAGGACTTGGGGAAGGAGAGACCTTTCTGACATTACTTTGAAAAAATGTGAGATTGCTTTTTTAGAATTTATTTTGATGGTTGGGACTTCGTTCTTCAAAGTTCCACAAAGTAACATCGAGGACACAAAATCTTAGGTGTGGAGATGTTAGGACCCTATCATGAGGACAGCTGGCTCTGCGTTATTGAGCCTTCTGACTGCTGCTGCCCCCATAGGCACCACAGCTGACCTCTGTTACCCTCATTGTAACTTTTGCCTCATTTAAAAAAAATCTTACAGAGAAATTGTTTGTATCTTCACTACACTTAAAGAACTTTTCCCTCTTTTCACTGCACTCATTTTTTTGTTGGGAATGGTCCACAAGAGACCAGTTAAGAGTAATCTTTTTAACAGCAAACAGACATTCTTCATAGAATGGGAAAAATAACTCTCACAGGTAATAACCCCTTACCCAGAAGCAAAAGATAAGAGCAGGGGGATTGAAAACTCATCTTTTTAGAGACTTTTAAGTCTTGATCTTGAAGTTTCAAAACATTTCTAATCATAATTAGTAGGTTTAGGGAATATGGGGGGGAAACATACTAAATTTATAGTAGTTTTTAACAATAATACAATTATCTATGTTGAGTAACTTCTAAACTACTAAAGCTGTTTAAAACATTCTTCAGAAAATGACACATTTATAGAAACTAAATGACTAAGACATTTCGATTTTAGAAAATCATTACGTGAAGTCACAACAACTCCAGTTCAAATTCTAACTATTATGGAAATGGCAATAGATCTGAAATAGATCTTCTAGGGTAATACTTCTTTGTTGTTGTTTTACCTCATTTACATTTTCAGAGAGACTGTATGGATGCAATGGGTTGAAACCCAATATTCTTTCTGATTTGAATTTGGAAAGTTGTCTGAATTATGACAGAAATGACAGACTTAGGTGACATAAAATTCTAAAATAATTTTTAAAATGTTAAAATTCAACAATTCCAAGTATTTTCTAAAATCCTTAATATTTAATTTGAGTAATTTCTTTACCCACTGTATCAGTTAAGGTCCAGAAAGAAAAAAATTGGCATACTTAACAGCACTAATGAAAGATAATATAATGAAAGGGAATTTCTGGAACTGTGGGCAAGTCATCCGTTAAGGGACTCTAGAGGATGGTGTGCCACTACCCAGGGTATAGCAACAGAAGAAGGGTGACTGTCACCTTACCAGGCCTGAAGAGGAGTGAAAAGTGTTATCAGAGATGAGTGACAGCTAGAGCTATGAAGGAAAGCTGACCCCGGGGACCTGCTATCTAAGAGCACTCGGTGTCAAACAGATGTTTCTGGATCAGCATCACCCCTACCTGAGACTTTATTAGAAATGCAAATATTGTACTCCATTACACATCTACTAAATCAGAAGACCTTGGGGTAGGACCCAGAAATCCATGTTTTAACAAACCCTCTAATGATTCTAATGCAAGCTCAAGTTTAAAACACTATCTAAGAACAACAACACAGGCACAACCGGAACCACGGTGAAACAAGAAGGAAGGAGAATAATAAAACCCTGAAATTTTTATCTTCTGGAAATCAAATCACTTGCTATTATCTCTCATTGACCAAACTAACTGAAAGCCATAGGCAAGAGAGCCCAGGTGATGTACTTTCTAGATGTCAGTTTCCCAAGGCACATAGTAGGGCAAAGAAGGCAGAAAATGAAAGGCAGTGGGGAAACGCAACTAGAAAATAATCCGTAGACCCATCATTCAATAAAAGCTTGCTTTAAAAAAAAAAAAGATTTATTTGAGAGAGAGAGTGCAAGCACGCATACACACATGATTGGCGGGGGGGAGACTCTTCAGACTCCCTCTGAGCACAGAGACCCTCCCTGACTGATCCCTGAACCCATGAGATCACAATCTGAGCCAAAACCAAGAGTCCGATGCTTAAATGACTGAGCCACCTTGGTGCCCCAATAGAAGATTTCTTTTTAAATATTTTTTTACATGCCTAGACTAAAGTTTACATTAGCAGCCTAAGCTAGTTAGATTCTGAGTAGGTGAATAAAATTATCGAAAATATATTTACTATGCTTTTACACATATATACATCATTACAACAAATCTCAATTGCTGAGAATCTAGTATATTATCTATACCAAAGGCTTTATTTATCATTACTACAACTGAGTTAATAATTACATAACTACTTTAAGGCTTCTCATTTTAAAGATAAACTAAGACTTAGATTAAATAACTAGTCCAAATCCTCTTAGCTATCAAGTGACATATCTGAGATTCAAATCTAGATCTTTTTTTATGCCAAAGTCCATTCTCTATGACAAACAGTACTATTTATGCAAAAATAGTCAAGCTATATTATGCCTAATCCATAGATGTTTTGTGCTCAAGGAGGAAACTGGCTTTTTTTCCATACAGAGGGAGAGTGACTCCTAATTTTTCCCAGTAGAGTCCCAATATGTATGTTGTACTGGAATAGATAATAAGGTCCAGGTTTTGATAATAAGCTGTAAGTCATTCTCTCCATATGGTAGATAGATATGGTTCTCTTAAACCCTGGGGCAACTGCGTGGCTCAGTCAGTTAAGCATCCAGCTCCTGATTTCAGCTCAGGTCATGATTTCATAGGTCCTGAGATGGAGCCCTGCCCAGGGCTCTGGGCTCATCTGGGAGTCTGCTTGAGATTCTCTCCCTCTGCCTCTCCCCCTGCTCATGCATGCATAATCTCTCTCTCTCTCTCTCTCTCTCTCTCTCTCTCCCCCTCTAAAATAAATAATAATTTTTTTTAAAAAATGTGGAATACTAAATGTGTAAGGAAATATCAGTTGGATCTCTAGATGCAAGGGCACTCCTCATTGCACAAGTCAGTTCTAGTAGAAAACACAAATGCGACTCCAGTCTCAGAAGGAATTGACTTCCTGAGAAATGATTTAGAGGGAGGAACTCCCCATGTACCAGACCTGAGACCACATCTTAGTAAGGTTGTAGAAATTTAGAATGGCATTTGCTAAAAAATTTTAAAAATAAAAAACTCTGTTGTCATCATTACTTAGGAGAGAACATTTATTACCATCCCCTGGTGCAGACGATCCATGTGGATGGTATGCAGCATATCTAATTAAAAGTCTCTCTGCTCTGAGGTGCTTCGTGATTAATGCCTCAGGTAGGCATTTTGATTCTTGTACTAATAGAAGCTGACTGGCTCTGAAACGCTGGTGTTATTCAGGTACCTCAGGAGTAATAAAAGGTTGCTCTTGGCTTATTGCACAATTCCTTGAGTCATTAATTATAGCTACCCAAAGTGGAAAGTTTATAATTAAACATATAATTTACTCTTCTACTTTTGGATGAAGTAAATTAAGGCAATTAGATTTCTTTTGATTAAGCATATGGAGCCATTTACAAAACGCACAGGTGTGTACAAGCAGAAGGTGGGCTACAAAAACATCTATGTTTCAAGTGTGTTTTGTCACTTTGTTGTCACTCCTTGGCTTAAGTAATTATGTTAACCCATTTGAAGTGGATTTCTTTCATTTTTCTGATTTGCTGCTGCTTTGTTTATTCCTTTGCATCCTTAGGTGCTTAAATAGCAGCAAGTAATGATCAGGTATAAGTACCAGCTAATCACAGAGATCATTTTGGGTAGGAATACACACACAATATTATTCTGAACACTTCCCATGCCATCCAACCCCTGGTATGTCCCACAACGCATGTGACATTTTAAAAACTTTAGTTGGAAAAAATGATGTGTTTTTTTTTTTTCAATTTAGTGCATCAATATTCTGATTTGCAATCTTTCAAGAAAATTATATCTATCTTCCCTACTGCTTGTGTTATGTAATATATATTATAGTTGAAAGTCAGGAGTATTTTCTTTTTTCCTTTAGCATTTCTCTTCCTGGGAATGAATTTCTCCTTTTCTCACTAGGGAAGTGGTTTTCATGTTGATGACAGATCTCCCTGAGAATAGAACAGAATTACGAAAAAGGTTCTCTACAAATCTGTAAATAGTCCAACCATGGTTTGCAAAATTAGCAGCATTACCTTCTACATGACTATGCCACTATTTTCCAAATGTATGTATGTTCTGTTATCAATTATATAATTTATATTATATATTTAGTATATAATTATATAAATTATATATATTTATCTATTATAAATAATAAACATCCCTTTAAAAAACTACTGACTTTACAGTGACTTTTTTCCTTCTGTATTTTCTAAATCAATAGCTAAGAAATGTGTAATTACTATCTTGTGTTAAAAACTGTAATTACTATTTATATATAGTCTACATATTTTTTAATATTTCAATTGTCAAAGTGAGTGTAAGAAACATTTCGCTTCTCAATGAGGCTCACCTTTAGCAATTTTTCTCTCATCATGTGGTTCAAGCAGATATAGCTCGTCACTAAAAGCATGACATAAAAGGATAATTCCTTGTGGACAGACTGAAATGATCCCCACAATCTCTGTCTTGGAATTCATGCCATTACCTGAGTGTGAGCAAGACCTGTGACCCATTTTTAACCAACGGATTATGGCAAAAGTGATAGGATATCACTCACATGATTACATTACATAGGTGTGTTACATCTGTCTTTTAAGAAGATTATGTCCCTTGATGTCTTTGAAGAAGGAAGTGACCATGTCAGGAGGCCCATACAGCAAAAATCCAGGGGTAGCCTCCAAGTGATAGCAGGACTCAGTCCTGCCATGCGAGGAACTAAATTCTGCCAGAACCACATGAGCTTGAAGGTAGGTCCTTCCCTAGGTGAGCCTTGAGATGAGACCCCAGTACTGGCCAACCCTTCACTTGCAGCCTTGTGAGACCCTAAGCAGAGAACCAAGTTAAGTTACACCCAGATTCCTGACCCTCAAAAATAGTGAGATACCGTATGTTGTTTTAAGCCACTACATTTGTGGTAATGTTGTTACACAGCCATAGAAAACTGATACCTAATATACTAGGTAAGGGTAAGCCAACAAAAGAAAGCAATCACTGCTGGGTAAGCAGCAACCTTCCTACCAACCAATCCAGCCAAATCAGAGAACAGCAGATTACATGCTGTAGTTCAGAGTCATAGTTAGCAGTAAAGATAAATTCCTGTTAAAACCTGCTGGATCTTGGAGTCTGGATCTTCATCCCACTCTACTCAAATCCTTCTTGATGTTGATTCAAAGGCACCTATTTGATAAAAGCATCTTGAGCAGCTGGAATTACTTTTCCAAAAGACTCTGGAACATCATCAAACAGATCATGACTCAAAAGGCAAGATAGAGACTGCAGAAAGCCCTAATAAGTTCCACTTTGTGGAACTGGAATGATATAAGTTCGTCAGTGTTGTTCCAGTGAGGACGTCTGCAGAGGCAGAACGAGCTGCTCCAGAAGACGAATCTCTCCTGCGGCTCCTGTGGCTCCTGTGGTTCCTGTGGTTCCTGTGGTACCTGAGCTTGGAATCTTCTTTGGGGGTGCACAAATGGAGGAGGCCCTGACGAATCACAAGGGTAAGAATGTGTAATAAAGACAGTGTACTGACCTGTATGGTATGTACTGCACTTACAAAGAAACAGTGGTATGAATAAGAGCTCAGAAGGGTATATTTTGCCGCTGACAAAACGTAAATTCCTGACTTCCAGTTTCAGCTCTGATGTGTGAGGATCATCACTGACGCCTGAAGATCACCACTCCTATCTCTGCGACAAGACAAAAATGAAGAAATGAAAACTCGAAGTCTTCTCTCGGACCCGTCAGAGACCTGAGGCTGGGGGGTAAACCACCACCCTGAAATCCTTAGAGACACATGAATACGGAGTCACAGCAAAGATGTGTGCACCTGAAGCAGATGCTACTGGAGCCCTCAACTGAGAGCAACACTTAAATGGTAACCTTGACAAATTTCTAGAGGCCAAGTGTGAGCTAGCATAGTCCATACATTCCTGAGGGCCAAAGTTCTGTGCATTTTGCCTCAGGGCTTGCTTGCAGGTTGTCACAAAAGAGCTAGGGGAGGTACCTTCCAGGCATAGACAGAAATGGGCAAAAGTTACCATGGAGAAATACCATGCCGAGAGGATTCTTCATAACAACACCTTCCCCCAAAGGAAAAAGACTTTACCAGAGCGTTTACCCAGGGGAAGAGTACTTACCTTCTCCCACTTCCTCTAGCTTTTCTGTCTCACCAAAAGGAAAGGGAAAAAAGCTAAGAAACGCTTGTGAAATTCACAGCCCAAAAACACAGGCCCACTAAAAGTAAAGCTCACAGTTCAGGGAAATAGGCCCATTGAAAGACTAAGAATTAATCATAAGATTATAGAATGCTTCCCCTATCCCCTGCTTTAACACCACACCAACAGGCTCTAGGATGATAACAGTGGATTATAATTGAAAAAGGTGCAAATAAAAACTCTATCTACAGCGGTGTTCTTAGGGAAGCCAGCTACAACAGAGAAGACAAAGACAAGGGCACTGGAGTAATCTGAAGTTTCTGACGCCTACAACCACAGGCAAACAAACACAGCCTAACTTCTAGCCAGATTAACATGAAACTGCACCCTAACAGTCTTTTATCTCAGTTCCTATTATCTAATACATAATGTGCAGCTTTGAAAAAAAAAAACTAAAAGGCAAGCAAAACAAAGAAACAAAAAAAACATAGTCTTAAAAGACAAAGTAAGCACTACATTAAGAATTACTCAAATACAGAACATACTCGGGAATTTTCAGACAGGGAATTTAAAATAAGTATGATTAATGCTACAGGTTCTAGTGAGAAAATGTAGACAATATGCAAGGACAGAGGAGTAATGTAAGCAGAGAGAAGGAAATACTAAGGAAAAATGAAAAGGAACACTAAAACTCAAAAACATTGTTGCAGAAATAAAGAATGCCTTTGATAGGTCCTTGTCCTTGGACATTGGCCAAGGAATGAATTCCTGAACTTAAAATTATGTCTATGGAGGGGCGCGTGGGTGGCACAGCGGTTAAGCGCCTGCCTTCGGCTCAGGGCGTGATCCTGGCGTTATGGGATCGAACCTCACATTAGGCTCTTCCGCTATGAGCCTGCTTCTTCCTCTCCCACTCCCCCTGCTTGTGTTCCCTCTCTCGCTGGCTGTCTCTACCTCTGTCGAATAAATAAATAAAATCTTTAAAAAAAAAAATTATGTCTATGGAAACTCCCAAAATTGAAATAGGAAGAGAAAAAAAAGAATGAGAAGAACAGAAAAGTGTAACATAGGGAAAAGGAGAATATCAGATGGAGAAGGAAGAAAGAATGGAAAAGATGAAATATTTTAAATAATAATGGCGGTGAAGTTAACTAAATTAATGACAGAAAACAACAGATCCAGAATGCCCAGAGAACACTAGTCCCGCAAAATGCCAGAAAAAAAACAAAACCCAAAGGATCTACACCAAGGCAGATTATATTCAAACTGCAGACGACCCGAGAAAAAGGGACTAAAAGGGGAAATCTTGAAAGAAGTGAGAGAGGAAAAAGACCGTGTGCAGAGGAACAAAGAAAAGAATGACATCAAGAATGACATCACGCTTCTTGTCAGAAACATGCAAACAAGAATATGAAATATCTAAAGTGTTGAAAGAATAAAATTACCAATCCAGAATTCTATATTCAGTGAAGAAAATCACTCAAAAGTGAAAAGGAAATAAGAGACTTTGCAGACAAAACAAGTAAGAAATTTCTGCACTGCCAAAAAAAAAAAAAGGCTTATTTTTTTCTAGCCTTATTGAGATTTAATTGACATATAACATGAAGTAAGTTTAGAGTCTACGATGTGACAATTTGATACACTTACATATTACAAAATGATTACCACAGTAGGGTTAGTTAACACCTTCCATATAATTACCATTTCTTTTTTATGGTGAGAACATTTAAGATCTACTCTCTTAGCAAAGTATACTCTCAGGAATATAACAGTATTATCACCACGCTGTACAGGAAAAGCTCAGAATTTATCCATCTTTTCGCTAAAAGATTATGCCTTTTGACTAACATCTCCTACTTCCCCCACCTCCTGATCCCTGGCAACCACTTTTCTACTTCCTGTTTCTAAGATCAGCTTTTGCAGATTCCATATATAAGTGATATCATTTAACGTTTGTCTTTCTCTGTCTGGCTTATTTCACTTATCATAATGTCCTCCAGCTTCATTCATGTTGTGCAAATGAAGCATATCCTTCTTTCTCTTGGCTGAGAAATAATGCATCATATACATACTTAAACGATTTTATATATTATATATAATTAATTATATATACACTTAAATAGCAGAAACAAGTAATAATCAGATATATAATGTATATCATGATCTTTATCCATTCATCCATGGATGGACACTTACACGGCTTCCATAACTTGGCTATTGTGAATACTGCTGCAGTGAACATGGGAGTACATATAACTCTTTGAGATAATGGTTTCATTTCCTTTAGATATATAACCAGAAGGGATATTGCTGGATCATAGGATAGTTCTATTTTTAATTTCTTGAGAAGCATCCACACTGTTTTCCATAGTGGCTGTACCAATTTACATTTACACCAACAGTGCACCAACCGAAAGGGTTCCCTTTTCTCCACATCCTCACCAACACTACTTATCTATTGTCTTTTTGATAACAGACATCCTACCAGTCGTGAGGTGATATCTCATTGTGGGTTTGATTTGCACTTCCCTGATGATTAATGATGTCAAGTATCTTTTCATGTACCTGTTGGTTATTTGTTTGTCTTTGCAAAAATGTCTGTTCAGTTCCTCTGCCCGTTTTTTCATAAGTTGGTTTCTTTGCTATTGAATTCTTCCTTATAAATTTTGGGTATTAACCTTTAATCAGATAGATGACTTGCAAATATTTTCTCCCACTTTGTAGGTTGCCTTTTCATTTTGTGGATTGTTTCTTTTGCTGTGCAGAAGCTTTTTAGTTTGGTTTAATCCTGCTTATTTCTATTTGTTTTTGTTGCTTATGTTTTTTATGTCATTTGTGAATGATATAATATAGGTGCCCAAATGTATTCTTCTGCATGTAGTTTTTCAGTTTTCCCAACACCATTTATTAAACAGACTATTCTTTCCCCATTGAGTATTCTTGGCTCCCTTGCCAAATTTTAGCTGACCATATATGAGAAGGTTTATTTCTGGTCTCTTTATTGTGTTCTATTGGTCTATCTGTCTATTTTTATACCAGGATTACTGTTTTGACTACTACAGGCTTATAATATAGTTAAAAATCAGAAAGTCTGATACCTCCAGCTTTGTTCTGTCTCAGGATTGCTTTGGTTGTCTAGGTTATCCTTTGATTACCCTTTGCAATTCCATATAAATTTTAGGATTTTTGTTTCTATTTCTGTGAAAAATGTCAAAGGAATTTTGATAGGGATTACATTGCATCTATAGATGGCTTTGGGTGATATAGACATTTTGACAATATTAATTCTCTTCTAGTTAACGAACATGGAATATCTTTCCATATGTTTGTGTCACAAAACTACAAAATTTCTAGAAGAAAACATAGAAAAATATCTAGGTGATTTTGAGTTTGGTGATGAGTTTTTAGATACAACACCAAAAGCACAATCATTAAAAGAAAAATTGACATTAGACTTTTTTTAAAATTAAAAACATCTGCCCTGAAAATGATACTGCTAAGAGAATCAAAAGACAAACCAGAGACTGGGAGAAAATATTTATAAAACACATATATGCTAAAGAACTTATAACCAATATATGCAAAGAACTCTTAAAGCTCAACAATAAGCAAACATAACATCCCAATTTTAAAATGGGCAAAAGCTCCAAATGTATATCCATGAAAAGACATACAGGTGGAAAATAAGCATACAAAATGATGCTTAACATCATGTGTCTTTAGAAAACTGAAAATTGAAACTGTTAGGTATAAGATTCATAAAATCTAAAACACTGACAAATCCAATTACTGGTGATATGGAGCACAAGAGCTCTCATTCATTGTTGGTATAAACACAGAACAGTACTGCCACTTTGCATGACAGGTTGGCAGGGGTTTGTTTCTTGTTGTTTTGGAGGTTTTTTTATAAAGTAAACAAAATCTTGCCATATGATCCATCAATGGCACTTATATTTACCCAAATGATTTGAAAACTACTTTCCACAGAAAACATGCATGCAAATATTTAGCAGCTTTATTCATAAGTGCCCCAAACTATAAGAAACCAATATGTCATTCAATCAGTGAATGGTATAAATTAACTATGCTTCATCCATACAGTGAAATATTATTCAGTGATAAAAAGACATGACTCATCAAGCCACCCAAAAAAATGCATGGATAAAACTTGAATGCTTATTGCTAAGTGCAAGAAGCCAGTCTGAAAAGGCTTTGTGGTATATATAGATATATAATTGTGTATACAATTATATTTCATAGAACTGTATTTATATCATTGTATGTATTATATTCATTATATAATTGCATTTATACAATTGTAATTATATATAATTGTATATATAATATATTATTATATATCAAGTTTTATGATATTCTTGAAAAGTGTTAGGGCTAGGATTAGGCTTAGCTATAGATATTCTTGAAAAGTGAAAATATTAGTGGTTACCAGGAGTTCAAGGGGAGGAAGAGTAGAGTTGAACAGGTGACATAAGGGAGAATTTTTAGAGTTGTGAAGCTATTCTCTATGATACTATAATCATGGATACATGACACTATGTTTTTCCAAAACCAACAGATACTTACAGCACAAAAAACAAACCTTAATGTAGGCAAATTTAATAAAAAGTCATTTAGGTGGTCAGGGAAATCTCAGGATGGAATGGGAAATGTGACAAAGCAACCTAACTATATCACAAATGAATGAAACAATCTCACTGAAAGAGGGTCAGGAAAAATGTGCTGAATTAAATAATTTTGTAAATGAATAGAGTCTGTAAAACTGAAGGCAAAATAAACTGATCATAAGCACTGTGCTCTAGCTGATAAAGCTGTTTCCCATGGGATACGAGTTACTTATGATGCTGCTGTGCATGTGTATTAGAATTGAACAATTAAGTACATAAATGACAAATGGGAGCCTGGTTTCTCTCACTGTTAGAGTGGGAGTTTACACACAGGTAAGGCAAGGGGGCTACAATGATACACGTGGTGATGGGTTAGAGTTAGATACATCGGTATGAATCTATGTTTCACTTAATATAGATACATATGGCTAAATATTAGTAATATTTATATATACAAGTATATACAAGGATTGGTATACACTCATATTATTCCTTGCTCTGTTGGCTGAGGGAGCTTAGAAGAATCACACATCAGTAGCAATGAGCACACCTGGAGACCAGATCTTATTTCTAATATCATTCTCCAATTAAAAGGGAACCAGGTTTCCTTGGAGAAATGGCTGATTCTAGGACAGGGACAGGAAATAGACAAGATAAGCCTGGAGAAAGAGGAAAATAGAAAAGTGCTTATAAAATGAACCCGACAGCAATGGGGTATGTCAAAGGGACACAGGAGTCAATTGAAAGAGCTCACAAAGGCCACAGCTGGAACAATACGACAAAAAAATAAAGTAGTATTGGATCATAACTGAAATTACAGGATAAATATTCATGAGGCCACACTGCTATAAATAAATTGGGGAGAATAGACAAATCTCCCATATAGGAGAGTTCCAAAGTATTTACATAAATACTTTGTCCTCAAGAAGACAGAGCATAAATGCCTATCCTTAAGTGTCGGTCGTGCATGGGGCCTTTTTTCCAAAGAGCTCAGAATGCCATGGAGGGAAAAAAGAGTAACTTTACAATGAAGATACATGACAAGCTCTATTCTGCTTATTGATCAAAATCAACATCAGCAGCTGACATTAACTTATCAAAATAAATCATGTTGACAGTATACACTTGATATGATGTGATAAAAGTGGCACTTTACCTTGTGGTCATCCTCTCCAATCCCATTACCTTTATCATGAGCAAAAAATCAAATAAACCCCAAAGGGGAACATTCTTTAAAGTACCTGATCAGTACCCCACAACACTGTGGAGAACAACAAAAACAAGGCAATCTAAGAAACCACCACAGCCAAGAGGAACCAATTAATGTTACATTAATTGTATCAAATAGACCACAGTAATGTAAGATTTAATAGTAGGGTAAAGTGGAGTATATGGGAATTCCCTGTATAACTCTGTAATTTTTACATAAGTCTAAAAGTGCTCTAAGGAATATCATTTATTTTAAAAATTTAAGCATAATTTCTCTATTCTGACAGAAGTAGCGACTTCATTTAACTACAGGATTCTTGGCAGTGCCTGAAAATGGACGTATATAATAGTAGAGGTTTACCTTAAAATGAAGGAAGGGCTTAGGACTCTCTGGAATGTGTCATATTTTGAGACAGGAACAGATATGTTATCCACTTCCCCCTCATTGCAGTTTTGACCTCAGATCCTTCTAATGAGGAAAGGTGAAAGGAATGAGTCAGGGGGAGGAATGACTCTAGCAGGGGCTCCTGGGTGGCTCAGATGGTTAAGTGTCCTCTGCATTTGGCTCAGGTCATGATCTCTGGGTCCTGGGGTGGAGCCCCAGCGTGGAGCCCCCAAGTCAAGCCCTGGCATGGGGCTCCCAGCTTATCGGGGAGTCTGCCACTCCCCCTCCTTCTGCCCACCCCCACCCCCACTTGTGCACATGAGCAGGCTCTCTCTCGAATGAATAAAATTTTTTAAAAAATCAAAAACAAACAAACGAATGACTCTAGCATCAGTTAAGCAAGAGAAATTTAAACATCCTTTCTCTCTTTCCATCCTTTCTTTTTCCCTCCATCTCGGAACTCTTTATATTGCCTTTTTGTACGGATCCTACAAGGGAAAACAAACCAACCAACCAACCCTATCTGCGAACTTAGTACATGGCCGGGTTCTTTACCTCCAGACTGCCTATAAATATAAAACCCAGATCTGAACAACATTGGAACAAAGCAGCGGCATCTTCAAAGGGTATTTGGAGACGTGAAATGTGCCCATTTGACAGAATGTTAGCTGCCACCCAATATCCAGTCCCTCCTCTTCCTTTCTATAGAATCCTTATTTTGTTCAGGTGGCCTTGTTCAGGTGGCCTTTGTTCAGTCTAAAACAATTTCTCAGCATTCCTTGGCAGCTAATGGTCACCCTACGGTACAGTCACAGTTCTCTCCAATGAGATGTGAACAATGGGAAAGTGTTTTCAAAGGGGGTCAAACTGAGCTGGCATGGGCCATTTCTCCCACACCCCTTTGCCCTTCTCTTGCCTGGAACACTCAGACAAGACAGCCAGGTAGGGGCGGGGGAGGAAGAGCGGGAGGGGAGAAGAGGGTCGCTCTTGTGGCCCACATGGCGGGAGCTGCATGCTGCGATGGCTGAAGAGAAGCAGAGATCTGTGTCCCTAATGGTCCTGTGGAGCCACACACCGGGCCAGAACTGGTACCTCAGACTTCTCTCTACACTGGAAAATCAAAGTCTAATTTGTCTAAAGCACTACATTAGGTCACGTTTATTTGTAGCTGAACACAGTTCCTCATGGACCAAGCAGGATCTTTGTTTTTGTTTTTGTTTTTGTTTTTCCCGTGGCTGATGGAGGGGCTTTGAACCTCAGGATGATTAAAGAGGACAGAGGCCACGTCTGCTCTGCTTCTCTGCATGTGATTAGAACACCTTTCCTCGTGATTTTCAGCAAAACCACATTGCCATAGCCCCAGCATTTACTTATATTTTGGAGCTGGTGTTTTATTTTCTGTTAATCCATTTTCTTTCTGAATGGCTGCAAGAATCGGGGTAAATATTGATTACCTAAGACAGCGTTAATGGCATTGTTTCTCCTTGGAATCAACCTTGGCAGATAAATAATAAAGCCTCTTCTCTTAATGAGCTTTCTTAGCTGCATCAATTTTTTCAAGTTTTTTTTTTTCTCCCCTCTCCATAACTTCATCTCTATTTTTGTAATATTAAAAAACAAGAGACCAGGGACGCCTAAGCATCTGACTCTTGATTTCAGCTCAGGTCATGATCTCAGGGTCATGAGCCCCACATTGGACTCTGTGCTGAGCATGGAGCCTGCTTAAGATTCTCTCCCTCTGCCCTTCCCTGCCCCACCTGTGCTCTCTCTCTCTTAAAAAAAAAATAAAATAAAATACAGTTAGAAAGAAAATGCCAGTGACCAAAGGCTTATGGTAAGAGTATCATAAAGGCACATGTATTGGCCTTCAGAGCTATGCAAGTTGATTAATGACAACCATGCAGAGTTTGTGACTGCTTGTCCTTCTCCCCAAAATAGCTGACAGTTCGTTTTGTTTTGTTTTGTTTTTTTAACTTAAAGGATCTTGAGTATCGTAACCAATGACAAAGTAACTGAAAGCATTGAACATAGGTCTTCTACTTTGGCTTTGACTTCCCATTCTCTGGTAGTAAGTAATTTATCAAATTATTATTACTTGAGAGGAAACAAATTATTGGCCCGAGTGGGGGAGTAATAGGTGTGGTTATTGCTTACGCCATGGTCCAACAAAGAAGGATGAGGGTTGCCAGAAGGAATGGATGCTCATTCAGTCCACTATGATTTTACCAGTTCTGAGTTAAAGACTATGTAAACATTCGTTTATACGCTCCTTAAAATATCAGAAAAATAATCTGCACTCATTTATCATGTATTGAGATTATCTATGTTAGCTATATAACTAAATTAAAGTCTGATGGAATCCATCAAATTGTAAGCCCTTCTGAAACACACACCTTTTCTCCCATGGAAATGGAGTAGAATCTCATTCTTAATGCTAGGATCAAGATACAGTTACAGTTATACATTATACAGCTCACTGCATTCACAAAAGGCATAATTTGACCCATAGCATTATAATATCTGAGGCATAGCAAGTTTTCCTGGATAATACTCATAATCCCTAGAATTTGCCTACAGTACCTATTTCTTCAAAGCTGTGAAAGTGTTTCAAATTCTTTATTCCATTTTCTTGAAACAGTTCATAAGGGTTGACTATTTTATTTTTATATCCAATTGACAGAGAATCAAAGGACAACTAGACGAACTAGATGGCAGGCTGGAGGTTGTCCAGGGCATAAAAAGGAGTTTAGTTTTTGTGTTACCCTGTTCAGTGCATGAATCTCAGCAACTGCCCTTGTACCTCCTTTTTTCTTTCATCATTAAAAACACTGACTGCTCTTGTCAGTTATATGACTACGACTCGATCTGCTATTGATGACTTCTGAATCTAAATCTTCTGTCACCATCTTGCATTCAAGTTAAAATCCGATATTTCTGGCACCGTGTTAGGTGATTTTTGGAGTTAACTGTCACCTCAAAAATCAATATGTAAAAGCTTGAGCTCCCCTAAACTGGCTCTTGTTTCCATCACCCTGTGTCTTCCAATGACACCACAATTTTCAGAGTCACCCAGGCTTGAAAACCTCAAGTTGCCTGTGAAGTAAATAAAGTGTAACTATCTTATTTCCTTCAAACTCTTTATCCTATACATCGCAAAGCAGGTTTTTGTTTGGAGTTTTTTTGGGGCAACGGTTTCCTCATGATTCCTTTCATATTGATTGCTTTCCCCTTCAACCCCACTGGTGCCACTTTACATTAAAGCAGAGGGCAGCAAACTTTTTCTGTAAAGGGCCATGGAGTGAATATTCTCATCTTTGCAGGCGATTTCTTCTCTGTTGCAACACTCAACTGTATATGATAACACAAAACAGCCATAGAAACTATCTAAACAAATAAGCATGTCCGTGCCCAATAAAACTTTATTTACAGAAACTGGTGGCCGACAGGATTTGGCCCACAGGACATAGATGGCCAATTCCTGTGCTATCCTTGCCAACGCATAATTGTGTCCACCCCACTCTCTGTGCCCTAGGTTTATGCCAAACCTTGTCTGAGGACCACTTGAAAAAACTTTAGTAAAGGAACAATATAATAGAAACAAATAACTTTTAATGTCTGGTGATCCAGTTATGTATCAAATTAAAATGTTTCTCAAGTCTGCCTCAAAGTTTGGCATAACCCTAGGGTACAGAGAGTGGGGGAGACACAATAATGTGCCCAAAAGAACATAGAGCATAGCCCTGGAATGATATTTTTATTCAACGGTTTGGAAGAAAGCAATATTCTTACAACCAAACTAGCACAGATTAATTCTGATGTAGAATGTAAACATCCCATACATTTTTAAGATAAAACAGAAGACCATGGAAATTTGGGGCTTACCATCATCCCTCGGAGTTTTGTCCTGGGACTGCAAGGGCTGGCTCCTTCCCTCTGTCATCAGGAGTGCTGCACGGAAAAAATTGAACCACTGTTAATATGTCAAATGTAAAACTTTGGTTTTTCAGGCCTTCTGTTTCCTACAACCTCCCATCGCCCCAGCCTTACTATTAATTCCTCTTAGATCTGGGAAGCACTAATATCTCATTGTGCCCTGAAGGGACCATCTCTTTTTCACCCCTCACATTCTACACCTTCTCTTTCCCCCCCGTTCCACTCCATGTATTGCCCAGTTCAGTACCCATTTTTTCCCATGAACATTTCTCTATCAAATTCATTTATTCTTTGATTCAACAATTAATTGATCATTAATTTTGTGTTAAGCTCTGCACATAGTTACAAAGGAAAAACAAAAACAGAACAGAAGTTCTCGCCCTTAAGTTCAGTGACTCGCCCAAGTAAAATCATCACCTCAGGGGTAAGTTAAGGTCAAGTTAAGGCTGCTTCCTTTCTTTCAGTTCTTTTCCAAGTACAACACATTGCCTCACCTACTTTTCCTTTAAATCTTCAAGGTATAGGCTCTGTATTATAGAATAACACATATAAATGTACATATTAATAGATGTAAATACAGAAAATTCGCATCTATTTTCCTATGTCCCCATAAGCATATGTATCATTGCTCTGTGGGTTTGCTATGTATATTAGTAGTCTCCTTCAGTATACTCTATATTATTCCTATAAGGAACCAAGTCATACTCTTTCTGATGAGAGCTGAGACTATCTGAATCCACATAGCTTAAATATCTGGACTTAGAGCAGAGACCACCTGTGTTTTCTATTTGTTCCAAGAAATTCTAGCCTGAGAAAATAAGACTTTAAACTAATAAATAACTTCACTATTTCAGAAAAAAATTATTCTTCTGTAATACAGTCTGGGTTTGGTTTGGTTTGGTTTGGTTTGTTTAAACACTGTCTTGACCCAGGTTTGAATCCATGGTTATAGTCCAGACAGCTTCCCCTCTTGGATTAAGTTCATACCCCAACCGCTTCCCTTATTAGGTCACTCCTGGCCACTGTGCACCTGCCCTAATCACCCCAGAGTCAGATACCAGACAGCTAGAGACAACTCTTTGCCCTGGATCCCAGGAAAAATTATTCAGATTAGCCAGTCTACAGGGAGCCCACAAAACCCTTTCCTGCTTGGAATATCTAAGCTGCACCCTATAGCTCCAGCTTGCTCTAACCCTGTTCTCAAGACATGTGTGACCCTGCCTGGCAGCCTTCTCTCATTTGCAGTTGTGACAAAAAGTTCTACCTTTCGTCGATTCGAGTCACTGTGTTCTGTCCTGCCGTCAAAAGACTCTTTAAGTCTTATAAAACACCCCCAATTGGATACTACTAAAACTCTGTCAAAGAGGTGCTCCCTTATTACAATGGGTTCAATAAATGTGGTTTTGCTCATCAACAGGTTATTTCAATGGCTTTTTCGGGAGTTGGTCAGCCAACACCCTTGTCCTCCAGACCACAATGCCCAAGGCTGGAAACTCTATTAATTGATTGATGGTAGATTATATCTGTCTCATGTTCTTTATTTTTCTATTCTGCAGATGTGATCGCTTCCCCTCAAAAAAAGCATATCCTGAACTTCTGAGCCATTGGATTCCTAATTTAACTTACCCCAGGATGTAGATCATTAATTACAACCCAGTTCTTTAGAAAATATTGTTTTAATATATTGAGGTACTGTTTTGTAAATTTCTAAATTTAAAACACAAGCACCAAGGCACTAAGAAAACATTTATTTCCCAAATCTGTAAGTAAAGAGGATGAAGGGAAAAAGCTTCATTTAGTGCCTATGATGAACCAGGCTCTGTGTGAGGCATTTTCATATGCTCTCTTGATTTAATCCTCACAGTAAGGCAGAGAATAGGGTCATTATACCTGACTTATGAATGATGAAAATGAATCTCGGGGAAGAGTCTGTGGCTTCTTACTTGTCTGAGCAGGTTTTAACCTCTCTCATTTACATTCAAAATCCTTTCCTTTTATTGAGTTCTTGGTCTGTATCAGCACTGTGATCAGCACTTTACACAACAACAGTGCAAGATAGATATTTTTATCTCTTGTTTACACTGGAGGAAATAACTTTCTAGGTGAGTAATGTGAGAGGTCTTAAGACCACCCTAATGGATTCTAAAGCCTTTCCTTGATCTGCTCCCCCGCCATGTTTGCAATAACATTTAAAAGCATCTTCTCCCAACATCCTGCTACCAGCACAGAAAAGGAAAGCATCTCCAGTCCAAGGGCTCAGGAATTCTGCTTCTCCAGCAAGAGTTCTTTTTGTTTCATGTTCAACTCTTATCACTTTTCCTACTCCATTAAAGAGCTAAATCTGTTTCCTTTCCCTAAGATTTAACTTCAAACCCTGGTTCTGTTTGTTCCCCCATGCACCAGATAGGAAATAATCATGATGCATTAACTTAGTCACTTAGAGGAATGACCTTATGTTTTCAAAGCTTAGCAGATTTTTAAAGAACACATCTTGCTTATTAGGAGCAGGAACAATTAAGAGCAAAAAATGATACAAAAGGAAAGCAAACGATATCAGTTGCTTCAGTGCTTTTAGTCACTAGCCATCTAAAACTCACCTTCATCTGTGATCATAATATAAGAAGAACACTGAATTAGTGGCACCATTGGTAATTGAAATTCAGCCATGTGTGATGTTAATGCTTTGAGAAGATTCGGGAGTTCTTGTACAAACGTTGAATTTGTCCCCATTAAAATGTGACTAATCTTTACAAATGAATGAGGTCATTTTTCAGTACTGAGCAAGAAACATTGTTCAGTCAAGGGGCACATTTCCACACTTAACGAACAATAAATACAAAACTATAAATCAATAAAACACACTGACGTCTTCACATTAATGGAAGGATAACATTATCAGAAACTTTCACATCAGAGAACATCTCATTTTTAAACAAAGCATTATTGATAAGTCACCTCTGGCTCTATCACCGCCACATTTTGCAAATTTTAAAGATCTGTTTAACCCAATTCATGAGGACGAGGCTGGGGATCATTTAACACATTTTTTTTTTAAAGATTTTATTTATTTATTTGACAGAGACAGCCAGAGAGAGAGGGAACACAAGCAGGGGGAGTGGGAGAGGAAGAAGCAGGCTCCCAGCAGAGAAGCCTGATGTGGGGCTCGATCCCAGGACTCTGGGATCACGCCCTGTGCCGAAGGCAGACGCTCAACAACTGTGCCACACAGGCGCCCCCATCTGACACATTTTAATTCAGCTTTACCAGAACAATTCAGACACAGTAAACTGTCTCTGAGCTAACCCCACAGTTTTACCGTCTGCATGATTTATTTGTCTATCAACTATCATTGGGACACATAGTGCATCATTATCTTGCTCTTTTCTTTTTTATATACATTTTCAAGGTGTTTATTCTCTCATCTACCAAAATAAATGTTCTGGTAAGCTTCAAAGTAACTTTAATTCACAGGGGAAAAAAAAGATTTGGACTGCTTGATTTTTTAATATTGAAATTCAATAATGTAAAGTTATAAATTTAAAAACATAGTTTTTCCTTACACTTTAAGATACACCTTAAAAATCTTACTTTTTTCATAAATCTACTAAATTTTGAAAATCGCCTTTTAGGAAACTTAGTTAACTAAGTTCCTTTAAACTTTTTAAATTAAATTTATAGGTACAATCAACCTTTTTTTTTTTTTAGGCATTTCAATTGTCTAACAAAAGCTTCCTCAAATACTAAGGAATTTTTATAAATCTTACCAATTAAGCTTATAAATATAATAACTTCATTCCTCTTAATAGTTCAACATTATTTGCGTTAGTAAAAGTGCCATATACCTTTTAATTTAAAATCACTAGTCCAAATCAACTACTCAAATATCTATTTTAGATTGGTGTCAAAAAGTCTTGTACATAGTCTAATATACCAAAATGTTCTTAATCGTTACATTTTAAGCACTGAATACATGCCTAAGGTTAAGAGAAAATATTAATACAAGGGTCTTTTAAATTACCTTCATTATTTCTGTTCTTAATTACAATGATCTCAAGGTTAAAAAGCATTTACCCACTTATTCATACACAGCAATTTGATGTGACCTTCTCAATGCTCAAAGGCTGCAGACCTCAAGAGCAATTTTTCCTGATCTCTAGAGAGGAGGTCCCAGCACTTTATGTAGTTGTTTTGACCACAAAGACCCCATGTAGCCCCATGGACTTACCAAATCTTCCATTTATTCACAGATGTTTGAAATCGCCTTTAAAATTATAGCTAACTCATTTTAGTACCTATAGGCATTTTAGTACCTATAGAAATTATACAGAACAAAAAGAGAAAGGAAGCAAAGAATATCAATACAAAAGATCAACAAAATACAAAAGACAGAAAGAGAAGAAAAGACAGACAAAAGAACTACAAAACTAACAAAACAACTGCCCAAATAACAATAGTAAATCCTTCTCTATCAATAATTACTTTCAATGTAAATGGATTAAACTCCTCAATCAGACAACATCACCAATCACCAGGGAAATGCTAATCAAAATCACGGTAAGATATCACTTCATATCTATTGGGAGAGTTATTTTTAAAAAGACAAGAGGTAACAAGTGTTGGTGAGATATGGAGAAATTGGAACCTTCTTACACTTTGTGGAAATGCAAAATGGCAGAGTCACTATGAAAAACAGTATAGTTTGCTCAAAAAATTTTTAAAAAAAGAATTCCTACATAATCCAGCAATTCCACTTCTGGGTATATATCCGAAAGAATTAAAATCAGAATCTGAAAGAGATATTAGCATTCCCATGTTCATTGCAGCATTATTCAAATTAGCCGAGATGTTCAAACAATCCATCAACAGATGAATGAATATCCATCAACAGATGGATGAATAAAGAAAATTTGGTGAATATATGCAATGGAATACTATTTTGCCCTTAAAAAAAGAAGGAAATTCTGTAGTAAGCAACAACATGGGTGAACCTTGAGGTCATCATGCTAAGTGAAATAAACCAGTCACAGACAAATACTACGTGATTCCACTTATATGAGCTATCTAAAATAGTCAAGTTCATAAAATTAAAGAGTGGAGTGGTGGTCACCAAACACTGGGAGGAGGGAGAAATGAGGAATTACTAAATAATGGGCATAAAATTTTAGTTAAATAAGGAAAATAAGTTCTAGGGATTAGCCATAAAACATTGTACCTAAAGTCAATAATGTATTATACACTTAAAAATCTGTAAAGAGAGTAGATCTCATGTTAAGTGTTTTTACCTCAATAAATTAATTTTTAAAAATTGTATAGGATGACAGCTATATGGCTTTTTGTGTCCTTTTAGGGGCTTTTTACTTGTTGGTCAGATATTAGAGGGGGGACCTAGAACAATCTTCCATATCTCTCAATGGTGACTTTGTAGAATTTTAGAAGTTATTATTTTTTTAATTTACAGATTTTTCAAATATTCTTCTATGGGGAAGTAACTTTCATGAACCCTAAGTGATAGCATATTTCAAAATTCTTCAGTATTAATGTTTATTTTTCAGAATTTTATTCTCTAATTTATTTTTAGCCAAATGGGCCTGCTCTGCTTGTTTAACCACATTTGTGATCATATAATAAACACAAGGATTTCCCTGACTTTATATATTTTTTCTGAAGGCAAGTTGGGAAAAATAAATATTCAAACTGCTAGCGTACTTACTGATAACCTCTTGGCACCTGAGATTGATTTTACAACTTATTAAAAACATCTTAAAGCAATTTTGCCAAACAAATTATTTTCCTTAGGAAAATCACTAAACTTACTGTATTTCAGTGATACTCATTGTTACTTTAAAAAGATAGAAATGAGGGGCACCTGGGTGGCTCAATCGGTTAAGCATATGCCTTCGGCTCAGGTCATGATCTCAGGGTCCTGGGATCAAGCCCTGCATTGGGCTTCTTGCTCAGCGGAGAGCCTGCTTCTCCCTCTCCCTCTGCCCCCTCCCCTCCTCATGTGCTCTCTTTCCCTTTCAAACAAACAAACAAATAAATAACATAGAAATTAAAGTCCCAGAGTAAATGCAAAACCAGTCTTTCTAGAATATCAGTGGAACATCTAAGCATATCCTATCTTTCCCACATCTTCAACGTTTTTTTAAAAACATGAACAGGTCCCACTGTCAAACTGGAATAGCAACAGAAATTTATAGTCTGTCCTAGCATTAGAAATGAATCCCAATCTTTGCCTCTGTCAATTCCTAGGCACTTCACAAGAGATGTTTTCAACCTGATTTGCAGCCTCATTTGCAATTTGAAGTCCTGGTTAAACCTGTCCTGCTCTCATAATAAACCTAAACCCCCACTAATACAGATTCCATCTGCCATAGCCAAAACCACATTTTGAGAGCTCTGCCACCTTGAAGGATTTTGGAGAACATAAGCCAGATGCTCCCACAGATGAAGTTGCTGAATGAACTGGCTCTGCCTGTAGAAACTTATCCCCATAAATATCACATCCTGCTGGCTAAGTAGGACCCAGTTTAGCTGTCCTATGGTTGCATTTATAGTTGGAATATAATTACTAGAGACTTGTCCTATCACCTAAGTCCTACCTTCCCCATCCCTTTCCATTCCCTAGTATATATGTCCAAGCCTTGGGATCTTAAACATAGCCAAAGTTCATTCTTTCCCAAGTGGAAAGAGACTGACAGATGGCTAGAACCCAAGATCTCTAAATTCAAACTCCGTTCTATCACACCCATCCTCTGTGAGGTTCTCAAGTCCATCCTAGGAAGTTATGCGCAAGAAAGAAGACAGGGCAAGACGAATAGTTACTTCATTATTGCTCCCAATTCTAATGTAATAGCCTGTTTAATGTGACCATACCTTCAAGTTTGCCTGAGACTGCCCTTATCTTTGGGAATTAATAAATTCTTTTAGAAGTGTTGAGAGCTTGATGCTCTATCACATGTTCTCCCTGCTGATCATAGGTTGCATTGGTCCACATTCAAATATAATGTCAACGTTGCCTGGGTACAGAAGCCTATGGGTCAGAGATACTCTAATCTTTCCCTTTGGCCACTTCCTTTCTAGACCACACCCAAATCACTCTAGAGGTGAGCAAAGGTGTGCCCAAGGGAAAAGACTTCCACTTTAGTAGCTTAGTGATGGGTTGGAAAATAAAGAGGTCTTTCCAGGATGAAAGAACAGTGAGTATTACAAATGTATAGTAATAACCTTCTCACTTAACATTTACCCAGCACGTTAGCCAGCTGACTCACCAGATTTGTCAGGATGATGGCAAAAAAAAAAAAAAAGTAAGAAAATGAATAAACCATTTATCTACATATTTCCCTTCTAAACTTCTCCCTGGTCTGTGACAATCTTGTTTTTCCCCTGAATTGATCACAAAATGACTATTCATGGAATAAATAACATATTTACTAGAAACAAAGGTATGTTGTTTTGCAGGCTTGTATATATCCCAAAGATACTTCCCTTATGTATAACCCATAAGATCCTTCCATAATTTTCTCATTATTAAAGTCATAGCTTGCTTAGTCAGAGGTAGTACTTTGCCATTGCCCCTTTCTGGCAAGTAAAAGGGCATACTTAATGGATGAGTGGCTGGCCCTGGACTGAGAACTCTATCGCCACTCCACTCTAGACATCAAGTGGAATGGCGCCCAAAGTTCTGTAAATGCAAATGCAGATAAATCAGAACTAAATTCCAGACTAATTCTTTGGTAATACCATACCACAGATGCCAACACTCAATTAGCTATAAAACTAAGCAGCCAATCCCCTACCATCTAGCAAATTGTTTGTGTTTTTCTGTAATAAGACCTCCATGTGATTATTATATTTTACCTTGATTTAAGATGACAACTTTTGCATTCCCTAAACATTAATTATGGCTGGATTTTCCTCCTCTCTGCAATAGCAAATAGGTAATTAGATGATCAATTCCAGCATCCTGCCACTTATCTCATTGGAGGCATTTAAAACAATTAGCTCATCTATTTGTTCCCTTTAAAGAATACCAAGCATGGCTCCCTGTGTCTGTTTGGAGGAATTATCACTAAAAGTGCCAAATGTGGGAAATAAAGTGCACTGTAGCACATAATGGGGTACAAATCACAGCCAACAAAATGTTAGATTTGAGGAAATCCCCAAATGGCTCCAAATACTTTGTCCAAAATCTCCCTCACAGGTGCAGGAGTCAGGGAGACTAAAGAGATACAGAACGATGAAAATAAGTTTCTTTAGTAATTTGTCATTGGTATTCTTTGTTTTGCATCTGAGGCTCCAATTTTTTATTACAGAGTCTTGGCAAGATAGTGAAACAAGAACACGTATGTTGGGAAAACTATGAACTTTTATAATTGAATCAAAACGTAAAAACTAAATGTTAAAAAATTCCAGAATCTATCTCCATTCCATCCATAGTTATTCCAAACAAAGATTTGTAGATAATCTAGTTATTCAGAAAGAACAAAGTACTCATAATGAGGACAAATATTTTGGGCGAAGGTTTAAACAGTTTTGAATTTTTTTTTTGTTTCTGCATCTTTATATAAACTGGACTGTTTGCAAGGATTTTTAAGATATGGAGTTTCATGGGATACAGATGGAGAGCAAGTAACTTCTGTTTTAAAATTGGCTTTCTTTGACCATCCTTTAATTGTTAAGGGACCTCTATAGAAATTGTCTTGCTTGAAAAACCTTTCGTTTTCCTAATTTAATTGATGTAGAAGATAAAAGCTTCTACCTCTTCTCCTGGGTCAGTACATCAACTGAAGATACCTTCAAAGTGAACACTGCCACAGCAATTCATTTTTTTAAGTTATAGAGAGGATGCACTCTGGGGAAAAACACACACTCACAAGGTTTGAAGGGTTTTCAAGGGTGGAAAAAGATGTTTTATGTACTAAGAACTGAGTCAGTGTTGTATTTACCCAACTGATGACCTCTGTGGTGGGATTTAAGGAGTTCTGGGAAAATTTCTCTGCCTCAAAGTACCCCTTCTCCGAGGTCAGGACCTTTCCCCTTGGGCTTCCCCTTTTGAGTTTTGAATGATTTAGGACTTCAGAAATTTTGTAAAGTAAAACACATTGCATTAGCAGCATAACATCCAAACTCCTGGTCACTTTCCAGCTGGGGAGAGCTGGTTATCCTTGGGGATAACTGAGACCTAGGATTGGAGGGAGGAAATCAATCCCTAAGAAGAAAAGTAAGGACCTAAACTTGCTTCACTGTCTTACCTCAGGTCTCTTCAAGGACATAAAACTCTTGGAAGTAGAAATGTGGGTTGTTTCTGCTCTTTCCCATGCATTCAACTCCCTAATCAACTTTAAGTATAAGATGGGGGGGGGGGTCCCCCACATCTGCCATCAATTCTTCACAGCTTGGGGATGGCAGTAGAACAAGGAGAGGTGGACAGAGCAGATGCTTCAGTATCAAGCTGACTGAGTTTGAATCTCTACTTTGAATTTTCTGTCTCTGTGACTCAAAAAAGTCATTTAGCCTCTCTACTGTTTAATTATTTAATTTGTAAATAATTGTACGATTTGACAGCTGTATTCAAAGTGCTTAGCACAGACAAAGTGTTCAGGAAATGATCATTAATAGTCAGGAGCACCAGACAAGAGTTGGTTGAATAGAAGACATTTTAGAAATGTTCTTGTCCCTTAAATATTTGAGAGTAAAACTATAATCCTGGTATTTCTATCAGTCAAAGGAAGTTGTCTCAGTTCCATGCTTAGAGTTACTGCTTTAGCAACTAAGAGTTTGATGAAATTCTTGAAATAAAGATATGTCTAGATCATTACTTTACCCAGAAGTTTTACTCAAAGCTTCCAGTTTAGCAGAGGATGAGGAAATGTTGTTTGGAGTCATCAAATGAATAGCATAAGTGGAGATTTAGATGTGTTCCCCCGTTAAATCTAGGATGTTTCCTCATAACTGTGTCCTTCAGGCTGCCCATTTTGCCGATTTCAATTTGTAGACTCTATTGGCCTATTCTAGATTAAAGTGTTAATTCCTCTTTCAGTGTTTTATAATTTCCGCACTCAGGCATTATCATCTATCTTTTCATTGTGAATTGTCCAGTACTAGATTTCACTAGCTTTTTTTCTCCTGATCTTTAAAAATATATCATTTGAGGAAAGTTCTTATCATTGATCTATTATCAGCATCAAGTTTACCCCTTTCTGAAAAGATGTGTCACTTCTTTGCTGGAGATACTGTCCTGCAAAAACCCTCTTCTGTGATCTCCACACTTCTTTTCATCTCTCAGTAACATCACCAACATTTCCTGGGAGAAGATTTCATTTCATTTCTTTTCTTTTTTTTTTTTTTAAAGATTTTATTTATTTATTTGAGAGAGAGAGAGAGACAGCCAGTGAGAGAGGGAACACAAGCAGGGGGAGTGGGAGAGGAAGAAGCAGGCTCCCAGCAGAGCAGGGAGCCCGATGCGGGGCTCAATCCCAGGACCCTGGGATCACGCCCTGAGCCGAAGGCAGACGCTTAACAACTGAACCACCCAGGCGTCCCCAGAAGATTTCATTTCTTCACCACCACTGATCCACTCCAATTTATAAATCAGTGGCATCCTTATCATATTGAAATATGTAATAAAAACAGTATTTCCTTCCTCACCATGTCATTGAGCCTACTTTCTCTAGCTTTCAATGACCCCTTTTTGCATAAATCCAATGCCCAATGATGCCATCTCTATTATTTTTAATACCATTAAATACTTATAACTTTAATTTTCTTTCCAAAGATCATTTTATTTTCTAGTGTTTCTCATAGTTATTTCTCCATCCTCTTACTTTTCCTTCATAGCAAAGATTCATGGGATGGTATTAATTTGTTATTAACAGAAAATATTTAAACAAGATGAAATGAGTATTATAACTACTATATATTGTGTTGTTTTGTTTATCAACCCATGAAATTTCTTTAGGCAACTCAATCACTTTACCAGTAACCACTTAAATCTTTATGCTGATAAAATAGCAGTCTTGAAATTCTTTAAAATCATATACTGCATGTTTGGAAGGTCACCTAAAAGTAGTTCCCAAGAACAAGCTGGAAACCATTGGTTTTCAACTCAAATCTTCCAAGAAAACCCAAATTAGTTTCTAATATAATTTTATCCTAATGTGACTGTGCTTATGCTTTTGATTTGGGGTTAAATAAAGAATGTAATCTTTCAATACATTCCAGATAACCCTGACTGGATTCTCACCAACAGCAATGCCAGATTCGTCATTTGGAGGTAGTCTGGTTTCTGGCAGGGAAAAGCAGAAGTGAGTTGGATAGAGCTAAATCATTAATCAGAGTTTGGGACTTGAAGCCCACACAGGTCTTCAACCATGACTAAACACAAAGTGTGACTAAAAGAGGACCATTCTTTCATTACACTTCAGATAAGAGGTTCTCTAACTTAATATCTCAACTCACTTTATCAGGCTAACCATTAAATTTGCAAAATGTCTTTAAGAAATGGGCTTGTGGATACCATATCACCACAACTTCATCTTCTGTGGGTTGAGCTCCTTCTAGACAACTTCAACTTGAAATAACTAATTCTAACATGTACGTTTTTTACAGAATCTTAACATTGGGAAGGACTTTGAATTTCATCTATTTAGCTCTTTTTTTTTTTAACCAAAGGACACTATATCATAGAACATAAGCAATATATTTTCAAGGTTATAAATCTTCCTAATGACAGATGTGTGACAAGAAACGAGACTTTCTGATAACACAGCCTCTATACTTGCTCCCTGCTCAAAATGAAATTCCCTGCCCTTCCTCTATTGTTACTATACTACTAAATGACTCTGTTGGTCTCTGTTGACATTGAATAGACCATCAACTAGTTATTTAAGAGTATTTCCAAACGTTGCAGATTTCTATTCTTACAGTTTTATTTTAAGTTCTGACAGCACAGTTCTTTAAACTCTTTTTTCTAATTCAGGTGGATATTGGACAGTGGGGCTAACAGAAATTTTTTTTTTGTACAGTACTAAGTGTATTTTTGCCACTGGTTGCCAACCAGTGACTGGAACATGCAGATCAGGAAGCCATCCTATCCTTTTTATTTAGCCAATTACAACTCCACTCTCCCTTTGCTTATCATCATCATATATATAATGAGGCACCACTTACTCTGTTCCAGTGTAATATACTGACTCCAGTCAAACCGCTTGGAAACATGCTGGTTTACTGTTCCCTCATCCCCCATTAGAGTTCATCTTTCCAGAACTCCTCTGAAGCACAAGTATTTTCATAGTAGTAAAAAAAATGGTCTTAATAAGAGTAGCATTTCAACAAGTGCCTGTCCATTAAGTCCCAACTCACAGATTAAACTGCTTAACCATCTTCCATTTCACCAACTTATTTTTAGAATTGTGCTTTTTCAATGTGTTATTGGCCACGAGTCTGAGAACAGCAGGGTTAATACAGCACATGGTAGAGTTAGCCCATCTGTTCAGGTTTCCATCCAACCATGTCATTTTATGAGCTCTCTCTAGGAGATTTTTGGTTATCCAATTTGTAGTACTCTCTAATATAAACAGCCTGGTATCATTTGAGAAGCTCAGTGAGCCAAGCCAAACGATATGAAATTGCTAGCAGCAAGTAGAGTTAAATTAGAAATGCTTTAAAATATATGTGTTATATGTAATTTTCTCTTCCGTTTACACTTGGAACACAGGTAATACATGTTTATATAGAAAAAAATTTGGAAATAGTAATAAACAAAAAGAAGAAAGGCATTAAAATCACCCAAAGGAAAGCACTGTTAACATGTTGGTATATATCCTCTCAGATTTTATCAATTAATATGTAAGAATGTATAAAAACGAATTTACAAAAATCCTCTACATGAATTTTATTTTTACCTCACAATACAAGGGGAATATTTTCCCCTGTAAAATATTTTCCCTAAATATTGACTATATCCATGATAATTTTTAAATTATCAAACAAATTTTAATTACTGGATGCTTTTATTAACATATATAGGTTACTACCACCCATTTCAAATGAATACTTTTCTAAAAAGTTTTGAATATAAATAGCTTTAAAAACATAAATGTAAATAGCTCCTGGATAGTCTCTAACACTTGAGACTAAAGTAGTTTGGGATTTGTGATTCTAGCTGAATTTAAAGATGAGTGAATAGGCTGACATGTAGATTGCTTAGCATGATCGGCTAGACCAGCAATTCTACACCTTTCTTAACTTAAAGCGTCTGACTTGGCACACGATGGGAGTGCAAACACCTAACCATAGGAGTAGTAGGTTTTGAGTGTGGGAATGCTAAAGGAAGCCCATATTGGATAAAACAGATTGTGTGGGGGAAGTAAAAAGAGACAAGTCATATTGGATTATAAATACATAAGGCAAATTCTGTCCTTTAAATTAAGGTTTATTAAAGGTCTCTTTACTTACAGTCACAAGATCCTAACTAAAAGTGCAACAGGACCCCACAGGACTGTATTTGCCATCTCGTCTCAAGCAAACCTCCTCTGCCCAGGCCATACAGTTATGAAATTAGTTCTAAAAAAGTAATAAAAGCTTTTCCTTCTGACAAGAAACATTTAATTAGAGCAGCACAGATATAATGCCTCCAGCAATCCTATCTCTAATCTCAACAGTGGTCCATTTTTGATGGAAATTTTGTGCTGATTTCACGGTGACTTCCTGGAAAAATCTGACATATTTCACGGTCATTTCATGGATTGCAAAAAATGCACACAACAGTGACTTAATTATTATTTCATAATAAAATCCCAGTGTCCAAAAATCTATCTTCATGTGTCAAGGTGGAGGTGGTCTCATCTGTTACATACTGTAATTTCCATTTTCGGGAAACAGTTCCCAATACAAATGCTTAGGAGCTTATCTTCACCTTTCAGAGCCACAGCATCCCCAATTCAGAAGTATCAAAGAGATAGCTCCAGGAACAATGTGGCAGAGGACTTGGTATATGTTTACCTTCCATCACCCTGCTAACTCTCCTCACACCCCCATAAAGACAAAAATGTAGAGCACGGGGGTAGAGAGTTCTGAAACTTGAAACTGGGGCCCAGACTCACCCCACACATTTTAGGGAATTCTGTCATACATAGTGTACATGAGACAGAACTGAAGGAAATAACTACACACTGTATCATATACTCTGCTGCTTTTTGGAGAAAGCAGTGCATTGTTTAAGAAAAAAATTAAAAGAAGCCATTTTGAACCTAAGCAATACTTCTGACTGAGTCTGACTCTAAGAATAAGCAGTGAGAGAGATGAGACCGATCAACCAGAGACCATTCCCTTAGGTCAGTAGTCTTTGCGGCAGCTCTGCCACGACTGGGAGCCCAGGTGCATGAACACCCAAATAAAAGTCGGCAAGCAGTAGGAATATTTTTTGACCCCGTTTTTCCCTAGCATATTGGCCTGAAACACTGGGCTGAAACACATTGTGATGAATTAAATGAAGGGTCATTCTTCTAATGAGGCAAGACATTTTTCTACACAGCCAACAGTGACATCAAGAAAGAAATTGGAGTTGGCTATCAAATACTAGAACAAAATCTAGTTCAAACCAGAAACCAGATATGTTTTCACCCTTGCTATATAATTTTTACCAGGCACTAAAACAAAGTTGCAAAGAGACAGCCTCCTTGCCAGAACTTGACATTGCTTAGCTTCCTGCTCTTAAAATCCAGTCTGCTGGAAACCTAGAGGTATAAACCTGAATTATCCATGCATCCAGCCTAAGAAGAAAGATCCTAAATCTTTCCCACTCCACAGTTAACAGAAAAAATGGCCTCATATGTCGGGTAAGAGTAGACCAGGATAGACCCGCCCCATTTTGTAAAAGAGGAAATTGGGGAAAGAACTCAATAAGTTAAAAAATTTTTGCAACAGCACTATATGCAAGAATTAAATTAGAATATATTTTTTAAAGTAAATTACCATAGGAAATATGAGTAAATTTTAGACAGCATCTACCTTCTACACCCCAGATATTAAATGAAACATATACTCTATAATGCAAGCGATCACGAGGCTACAAACTGTGATGAAAATGGTCCGGTAAGAATTAACAACAACAACAACAAAAGGGCAAGGAAACTGATTGAAACAGAAATTTGAATATGTTTTAAAAAGTATTTTTTCTTTAAAGGTAAAAGAAATGGGCAAAATCCAAAAAGACAGCAATCAAAGAGAAGAGGATTTTTGTTACAGAAGATAATAAATCTGCTTTACAAAAAACTGACTAAAAGTAACAATATATAAAGATGCAATAAAAGGTAACTTCTTAGAACTTCTTAGGGATGGAGGAAGATCTTAACGTGCAGATCAAAATTTTGTGCCATATACAAGGAGGACTATGTGAAATTGCTACTATTTACTGGTTTATGACCTATGAAATGACAGTTTCTAACATTGTTTGTCAACTACACATCAGCTAGGGGCGCCTGGGTAGCGCAGTCGTTAAGCGTCTGCCTTCTGCTCAGGGCGTGATCCCAGCGTTCTGGGATCGAGTCCCACATCGGGCTCCTCCGCTGGGAGCCTGCTTCTTCCTCTCCCACTCCCCTGCTGTGTTCCCTCTCTCGCTGGCTGTCTCTCTGTCACATAAATAAATAAAATCTTTAAAAAAAAAAAAAAAAACTACACATCAATTAAAAAAAAAACGGACACCAAAATTAAAGATATCAATTTCATTGAGTTTAACCTTAAAAACTGGCCAACATTTAAGAAGAATCTTAAAATAAAAATCTTAAATCTTAAGATAAAAATCTTAAGACAAATACTCTAATATGTACCAATCTAAACATTCACTTATAAAGGAAGAAAATCAAGATAACCTCACAATTCTTCTTGTATATTAGTTAACAGAAAACAAATGGAGAAATGTCAAGAGCAGGATGATTGGGAGAAAACTGCACCTTAAGAATTTTTTATACTGAAAAATTGGCATTCACATATAAAGCAATAGATATGCACTAATGGGTATTTAAATATCCTGAAAATTTAGTTGTCAAGGACTTTCTGTTACTTGAAGATATTCACCCATAAACCAAGAAAGGGACCAAATGAAAGAATTAATGAGTGCAGAAAGTTTAGTATAAAAGAACTACCAGGCTTATAATAACTGTTTAAATTTACAAGTAAATAAAAAGAGTTATTGTATATAAGGATACAAAAGAGAGTATATGGTAGAAATTATTTTTAATAAAAAGATATACAATGTACTTCATAAATAATAAATTGTAACAAAAATCCCAGGTTGTATTGGCAAGATGAGAAATGAATGGAGGGAAAGGATGAATGAAGGTATACAGTTCACCACACCTTTTTTAAAGAACTTTCAGGAATTGCAGTTTACTTTTTGTTCTGGATTATTAGAAAAGTATAAATAAAGTTATTTATTTTTTAAAAAGAAAATAATCATTAGAATTTAAAGCAGACTATATACAGTCCAAATTATAAGAAAAATAATTAAATAATCAGTCCATATAGAAAAAGACATAAAGCTTATAACAAAAGCATCAGGTAATCAAAAAAGCCATGATTGTGTCTGTTTGGCAACAAATGTGAAAGGCATACGGTCTTCTTTAATTTTTTTTTTTCAGAAGAAGACATTGATTTATGGGAATCAATGAAAACCATTCTTTTATAAAGTGACTCAGAAAAGTTAAAATGAAAGAATAAGCAAAGATACGCCAATGGACAAGAAAGCATTATTTACTGTCTTTGATACTAGCCATTCTGACAATTGTCAAATCACTATGTTATACACCTAAAACTAACATAACATTGTATGTCAGCTACTTCAGTAATAAAATACACTTCAATAATAAAAAAGAAAATATATTATTTTGATTAAAATCAAAAATAGAGAAACATCTAACTAAAATGCATTCTATGAGAAAAATCAAATTGTCATATTGATGCCATATCAAATGACACAGAATCAAAATATCTAAAGTAAAAATGGGGGTGCTTGGGTGACTCTGTTAAACATCTGCCTTCAGCTCAGGTCATGATCCCAGGGTCCTGGGATCGAGCCCCACATCGGACCGGGTCCCTGCTCAGCGGGGAGTCTGTTTCTCCCTCTACCTCTCCCTGCTGCTCTCCCTGCTTGTCCTCTCTCTCTCTTGCTATCTCTCTCTGTCAAATAAATAAATAAAATCTTAAAATAAATAAAGTAAAAACTATTAAGAACATAATAAGAAATTGATAGGAAGACAATATTAATGGGAGATTTAAAGATACTGGTATTGTCAGATGAGTAGCAGTTAAAAGAGGGCAACTGACACAGGCAAAAGAACAAAGTTGGTTTTTTTAATTCCTTCTAATGAATTTATTTTTCCAGATTTACTGAGATATAATTGGCACAATGTTGTGTAAATTTAAGGTGTACAACATCATTATTTTATATATGTATATATTGTAAAATGATTACCACAATAAGGTTAGTTAAGACATCCATCACTTCACAGTTACTTTTTTTTTTTTTAAGATTTTATTTATTTATTTGACAGAGAGACAGCCAGCGAGAGAGGGAACACAAGCAGGGGGAGTGGGAGAGGAAGAAGCAGGCTCCCAGCGGAGGAGCTCGATGTGGGGCTCGATCCCAGGACCCTGGGATCACGCCCCGAGCCAAACGCAGACGCTTAACGACTGGGCCAAACATGCGCCCCCCCCCTTTTTTTTTTAATTTACTCTTTTAGCAACTTTCAAGTATACAATACAGTATGCCATGCTGTTCGTTAGATCCTGGAACTTGTTCAACAACTTATAACTGGAAGTTGTACCCTTTTACTATCTTCACCCATTTCCCTGACCATATAGCCTCTGCAACCCACCAATCTACTCTGTTTCTATGAGTTCAGGTGTTTTTTAGATTCCACATATAAGTGAGATAATACAATATTTGTCTTTCTCTAATTCATTTCACTCAGTATAATGTCCTCAAGTTTCATCCATATTGTCATAAATGGCAGGATTTCCTTCTTTTTATGGCTGAATAATATCCCATTATGTATATATACTACATCTTTTTTACCCATTCATCTATTGATGGATATGTAAATTGTTTCCATGTCTTGGCTCTTGAAATAATGCTCCAATTAACATGAGGGTACAGATACTTTTTGAGGATCCTGATTTCATTTCCTTCAGATATATATCCAGAAGTGAAATTGCTGAATCATAAGGTAGTTACATTTTTAATTTTTTGAAAAACCTCCAGATTTTTTTCCATAGTGGCTGTACCAATTGTCCACCAAAAAAAGTCTCCTTAATATCAGGTGTAGGATGCAAGGAACCTGTATGTATAAAGATACTCTACAGAGTGGATGACATAATGGCAAACCCAATGAATGATTTCATCTCCAGTTACATTCCCCAGGACAAGTATCTCTTACATGTCCTTAAAGATGCTCACTGCAACACTTGTGCTGTGTTCCCAGTGATAAAACTTATTAACAACCTAAATGCCCATCATTAAGGTAATATATATATATATATATATATATATATATATATATATATATATATATATAATCTTGAATATTCATAGAAAGGGCACATTCCAAGAGATAAAATGGATGAATTCATGCTATATATTTCTAACTGGAAAGATCCTTTTTTTTAATAAAGATATTTATTTATTTATTTGAGAGAGAGAGCACAAGCAGGGGGAAGGAACAGAGGGAGAGGGAGAAGCAGACTCCCCACTGAGCAGGGAGCCTGATGTCAGGCTCAATCCCAGGACCCTGAAATCATGAACCCAGATGAAGGCAGACCCTTAAACAACTGAGCCACCCAGGTGCCCCTAACTGGATAAATCCTAAATGCATAATGTTGATAAAAAAGAAAAGGACAGAACTATATATAAAGGATAAATGCTGATTTATGGTAACTTTAAAATAAAAACACAATAATAAATATGTTTTTATGGATATTTATAAGAATGTTAAAATACAAAAATAAATGGACAAGAGAAATATGTAACAAACTCATGATAATATTCATCTCGAGAAAAGGAAATTGGGCTGTAAGTCTGGTTAGAGCGGACTTTAGTATGGTTTTATTTCTTTAAAGACATAGTACGTGCGTGTGTGTGTGTGTGTGTGCAGATGCAGAAGTGTGTGTACATACAAAGGATGCATATGTGACAAAAAGCAGTTAAAATGTCTACACTACCCAAAGCAATTTACACATTCAATGCAATCCCTCTCAAAATACCACCAGCATTTTTCACAGAGCTGAAATAATCCTAAAATTTGTATGGAACCAGAAAAGCCCCCCAAATAGCCAAAGTAATGTTGAAAAAGAAAACAAAAGCTGGAGGCCCCACAATTCTGGACTTAAAGCTATATTAAAAAGCTGTAATCATCAAGACAGTATGGTACTGGCACAACAGACACATAGATCAATGGAACAGAATACAAAACTCAGAAATGGATCCTCAACTCTATGGTCAACTAATCTTCAACAAAGCAGGAAAGACTATCCAATGAAAAAAAGACAGTCCCTTTAACAAATGGTGTTGGGAAAATTGGACAGCCACATGCAGAAGAATGAAACTGGACAACTTTCTTACACCATACACATAAATAGACTCAAAACGGATGCAAGACATAAATGTGATACAGAAATCCATCAAAATCCTAGAGGAGAACCCAGGAAGCAACCTCTGTGACCTCGGCCTCAGCAACTTCTTGCTAGACACGTCTCCAGAGGCAAGGGAAACAAAGGCAAGAATGAACTATTGGGACTTCATCAGGATAAAAAGCTTTTGCACAGCAAACGAAACAATCAACAAAATGAAAAGGCAACCTACAGAATGAGAGAAGATATTCACAAATGATATATCAGATAAAGGGCTAGTATTCAAAATCTATAAAGAACTTATCAAACTCAGCACCCAAAACAAAAAATCCAGTCAAGAAATGGGCAGAAGACATAAACAGACATTTCTCCAAGGAGTACAGACGAATGGCCAACAGACGCATGAAAAAGTGTTCCATATCATTCGGCATCAGGGAAATTCAAATCAAAACCACAATGAGATACCACCTCACACCAGTCAGAATGGCTAAAATTAACAGCTCAGGAAACAATAGATGTTGGCAAGGATGCAGAGAAAGGGGAACCCTCTTATGCTGTTGATGGGAATGCAAGCTGATGCAGCCAATCTGGAAAACAGTAGGGAGGTTCCTCAAAAAGTTAAAAATAGAGCTACCCTATGACCCAGCAACTGCCCTACTATGTATCTACCCCAAAGATAACAGATGTAGTGAAACAAAGGGGCACCTGCACCCCAAGGTTCATAGCAGCAATGTCCACAATAGCCAAACTGTGGAAGGAACCTAGATGTCCTTTGAAAGATGAATGGATAAAAAAGATGTGATGTGTGTGTGTGTGTGTGTGCGTGTGTGTGTGTAATGGAATATTACTCAGCCATCAAAAAGAATGAACTCTTGCCATTTGCAACAACATGGATGAAACTAGAGTGTATTATGCTAAGTGAAATAAGTGTCAGTCAGAGAAAGACAAATACCATATGATTTCACTCATATGTGGAATTTAAGAAACAAAACAGATGAACATAGGGGAAGGGAATGAAAAATAAATTAAGATAAAAACAGAGAGGGAGGAAAACCATAAGAGACTCTTAACTCTAGAAAACAAACTGAGGGTTGTTGGAGGGGACCGGGGTAGGGGGATGGGGCAACTGGGCGATGGGCATTAAGGAAGACATTCGATGGAATGAGCACTGGGTGTTATATGCAACTGATAAATCACTAAATTCTACCCCTGAAACTAATAATACACTATATGCTAACTAAATGGAATTTTTTTAAAAAAAAATTTTAAGCAGTTATTAGTACAAAAAAGAATATGGGTCCCTGTTACATTTTTATTCCTATTTTCCATATTTTTAATTAAAAATAAACTTTCCCGACTTTCAGAAATTTCAAAAACATATCAAGTATTCATAAAGTCTATGAAAGGCAGGATATGTAATGATTAAAAGTGAGTTCTTTAGGGGCGCCTGGGTGGCTCAGTCGTTGGGCGTGTGCCTTTGGCTCGGGGCGTGGTCCCGGCGTTCTGGGATCGAGCCCCGCATCGGGCTTCTCCGCTGTGAGCCTGCTTCTTCCTCTCCCACTCCCCCTGCTTGTGTTCCCTCTCTCGCTGGCTGTCTCTATCTCTGTCAAGTAGATAAATAAAGTCTTAAAAAAAAAAAAAGCGAGTTCTTTATTGCTTAAGTTATGATGGTGCACAGCAAAAGCCATACTCAGAGGAAAATGTCATAGTCTTAAGTTTTTTATTACAAACAGGAAAGAATTTTTAAAAATTAATTCTGGATCGGCTTGGAATAAAGAGCCACTTTAAGGTAGTTTAATTCTTTAGCTGTGAAATGGGCTTCCGTGAAAAATTGTGCCAGCTGTCAATCCAGTCACAAATGCTCCAGAAGAAATTCTTAGATCAGCACAGAGGCTCCATTAGTTTCCCCTTATGGTACATCCTAACTCAGCATGCTGATATTTGATGAGAAAAAAATCCCAGATTGGACAGCACTAAACCAGATTACAGCCCACACTTGATCCTACTCCAATCTAAAAGAGGGCCATATAAAGAGAGAGAGAAATAACAAAGATGACAAATAGGTAATATAAAAAATATCTTAAAATTGGTATTTATCTTTCTCTTTGCTTAGCAAGCTACTTAGCTTCTACTTCTTAGAATTTTTTTTAAATCAGAGATGTTTTTGTTTTCTTTGTATTTATTTCATCTTAATCTTGAACAAAAGCCTAGGTTTTATGAAAGAGTTATAATATTTTACTAACTGCCTTATTAAGCAACGTCCCAAATGAATCTTATTAAGAGCCCCTAAATCTTCCTAAGCAACAGAACTTTTTCATGCACTGAAATTAGGTTTAAAGGTAAAGGCTTTGGTTCAACTAATTCTCAAGAAATAGCCTAGGAAAATAGCTAATATTACTTCAGTAAATCCAAAATGGGCATATTTTTTCCAGCAATGAGAAACGCTTATGTCTCCAGCTGAGTAAGATTTCTGAGGCATGTCATCAAGCATGTGGTGAGCAGAATCACCTATTTAAATTCATTCTCTCTCATTTTGTTTGGTGTTACTCATTTTCCTGAAACAATTGTAACTGAATATGTGTAACCTGAATGTAGTTCAATTTCCCGTCGCTTTAGCATGTTATAGAAGTACCTGCACATTTATTTTGAAATCAACAAAATTAAGATTGAGTTTTGGCTAAACATGGAAGATTGAACATTGGTGTTTATCTGTGAAGAAAAAAAAAACCCTTCTCAATGACATACTAAGAACAAACAGACAAAAAATTTAGTTGTACAAGGACAAGGACAATGAGATACCAAGTGATAGCAGATGAGAGGAACCAACAAAATCAGAAAGCAGATGTTAAAGTGGGTAACTCAATAGGTAGTTGAAAGCAGAAACTTAACCTTGTGGAGGATGGGGGCTGGTGAGCCAACAAGAAGCCACATGAAAAATACCAAATGAAATCATGTCACCTGGTATCAGGGGTTTGGCAAAAGACTGAAAATAAGATCGTTTAAAAGCTTTTATAAGGAGTAGTGAGACCTTCAGGTCCCCTGTCCTGGCAAACCAGTGACTAAAATTTCCCAGCCCCACCACAGAAGGTGGTGAGTGGTGAGTGTACTTTCCTTAGCACTTTGTCATGAGAAGTAGGCACACGTGTAAACACACCACTGACAAGTCCACCCATATACACAACTTCCAGTGGGCTTTTGAGTTGCCTCAGTCCCCCATGTGAGTCCATAGTCAATAATCACCAGACCTTTAAGAAATCTCCTACCATGAAAGACAGAAATTAAAACAAACAACATAGCAAGGAGCTCATAGAAAACAAACATAAAGCTGAAATAAGAAGAAAAGCTATAATTAGTAAGTATAATACATTTATATTATCACAGATCCTATCATTAATAGCTTCAGTGGAATGATAGGAAATAATTAAATAAAAACACATTATTTTAAAGAGGAAATCACAGTAGAAAAGTGAGAAACGTTAATGAAAACATTGAAAGGTAAAGAAGAAATCACAAAAAGTAGAAATCAGAATTGAGAGATAGAAAAATAATAAAACCAGAACATCTATCCAGGATCCAACATCAAAGTGATGTTTACAGAAAGTAAGAACAGAGAAAACGTTGAGAAAAAATTATTTTTAAAGTTAAAGTTTTCCACAGTTAATAGTTAGGTGTCTCCAAAGTCAAAGACCCACTGAATGTCTGGCAAAATTATATTTTTAAAGATTTTATTTATTTATTTATTTATTTATTTATTTATTTAATTTATTTTAGAGAGATTGAGAACAGGGGGAGGTGGAGAGGGGGAGGGAGAGGGACAAGCAGACTCCTTGCTGAGCACTGAGCCTGAGGCGGGGCTCCCTCTCACAACCCTGAGATCATGACCTGAGCCAAAATCAAGCATCCGACCCAACCAGCTGAGCCAACCAGGAGCCCCCAGGAAAAAAAAAAATTTTTCTAAAGGTTTTATTTATTTATTTGTCAGAGAGAGAGAAAGAGAGCACAAGCAGGGGAAGCTGCAGGCAGAGGGAGAAGCAGACTCCCCCCTGAGCAAGGAGCCCAATGTGGGACTCAATCCCAGGACCCTCGGATCATGACCTGAGCTGAAGACAGACGCTTAACTGACATCCAGGCATCCCAGGAAAATTATTTTTTTAAGTGCTCATCACTGTGCAATCTGAGAGCTCCTGGGATAAACAATAGATCCTAAAAGGAATATGAGTCTTTTATCATAAGACTCCTCAAGAGTAGTAAAAAGTACCAGACATCTCAAAAGTAATTTGAGATTCTTGAGAATAATGGAACAATGCCTTCAAAATTATAGGTAAATATTTCACTCAACCTAAAATTCTATGTAAAGTCAAATTATCATTCATTTGTAGTGATACAATGAAGTCCTTTTCAGATAAGCAAATTCCCAAAAACCCACTTCCTACACATCCATTCTCAGAAATCTCCTAGAGCATGTGTTTCAACAAATGAGAAGAATAAACAAGGAATGGGATTCAGGAGTTTAGCCAATGCAATGGAAGGCACAAGGTATGTAAAAATGACAGCAATGGATATCCTAGGAGGAGCAGGGCTTAAGGAGAAATAAACCTGAATCGGAGCAAAGGTTAGGTAGTACAAAACAGCTGTCTTCAAGGGAAAAAAATGGAATCTATTAATACTATATGACAGGCTGACAATATAGAAAATCACATACATAAAATATATATATATACATATATACACTGATACATATATACTTACACATATATACCAATATATAAGTATACACACATATACATATATTTATTTATTATATATTTTCACACAGCCTTTGTTTAGTTGATTCAAAGTAAACTAAATAAGTTATAAAATAATATCACTATTAAGTGATCAAAAAAACCCTAAGCTTTCACTGATAGATAAATGGATAAGGAAGATGTGGTGTGTACACACACACACACACACACACGAGGAATATTTCACAGCCATAAAAAAGGATGAAGTTGTGCCATTTGCAACAACATGGATGAACCTACAGAGTAATGAGGGTATTACGCTAAGTAAAATAAATCTGCTGAGAAACACAAATACCATATGATTTCACTCATAAGTGGAATCTAAAGAAAAAAAGAAAAAAACAGCAACAACCAATGAATAAACAAACAAAAAGCAGAATCAGACTTACAAATACAAAGAACAAACTGATAGCTGCCAAGGGGAGGGGTGTAAGGGTATGGAAAAGATGGGTTCAAGGGAGTGGAAGTTAGAGACTTCCAGTTACAGAATGAGTAAGTCACGGGAATAAAAGGCACAGCAGAGGGAATATAGTCAAAGGTATGGTAACAGCATTGTATGGTGACAGATGGGAGCTACGCTTGTGGTGAGCACAGCATAATGTATAGAGAAGTTGAATCACTATGTTGCACACCTGAAACTAATGTAACACTGTGTCTACTATACTCAAAGAAAATTTAAAAAAAAAACAAATTATATAAAAAGCGTATAATAATATGCTACATAATAATACTTGGTTCAGCCATAAGTAATATTTACCAATTAATAACAAGTTACACATTGAATATGGATTTAACCAAAAAACTGTGGGGTAATGAAATTGGGAGGTAGGGAGTAAGGTAAGAGAAAAAACTTTATCTTCCAAAGTAAGAAGTATAGGTAATGTTTAAAATAGAAAAATTAAGAAAAAGGAATATAAACATAAAAATAGAAATATGGACTTAAATACAAGGAGAAAGAGCGGAAAAGTTGAAAGTGCTTATGTCTGAGGTGATGAACTCAAGGGGTGAGGAGGCTAGGCAGGTGACTGATATTTGTGTCTGACATGTCCTTTTTGTTTTTATAATAGGTTTATGTGTTATCGTAACAAGAAATAAAAATTAGAAGGTAAGGATGATGTGACTTTTTAGGTGTAACCTTAAATTGTTCCCTTTGCCCCAGTACAGTGCCCATGTAAGTGGGGAATTAGCCCTGAGACACTCAGGATTGAGCTCCCACAGAAGGGAGCTCAGTTAAATGAACTGACCCCAATCCCTTAATTAAATCTGATCCTGAGGCACCAAAGGCAAACCCATGGAGTCAACTGACAAATCCCAAACGAACAGGGGCAAGAGTCAACCATGCTTTCCCTTATTCTCTTCTGCCTCTACTTTCCCGTATGTGGTTCATCTTCTGTGTCACCATGACCCCGCCTGCCCCCTTCATGCCATTCTTACACTTTTCTCTTAAATGCACCATACCCTTTCGTCTGTCTGCATTTTGAGACAATCCTTATTCTGGATTCAAGTTCACTGCTATTCTTATTGGTATCACATTCTTTGATCTCCCTGTCCTGCACCAGTTGATTCAAAATATTATCATTTCCTCCTGTTTTCTATAATCAAAAGGACTTTTCTATTGTCAATTTTTTTGTCTTTCCATATTCCTTTCTTTAGCTGCCTACATCTATCTACTGGTCATAATCACTTTCTTGAGTTGCAAGATATTCCGTCTCCTAAGAAAGATCAATGTCGTGATCTGGTTAGAATTCACTATTTAGGGTGAATGGCATCATCCTCAGAAATATGTATATAATCTCTGCAGAAACAAAGGAAACATAACTTAAAGAGGGGGTAAACTTGAGCCACTTACTGAATCACCATGAGATAAGCATGAGCAAGCAAGACAGAAAACATGATGAAATTATTCTTGGCATGTAATTTAGACTCTCATGTAAGTTGGTATTAACAAAGCACTTTGCTTATTTTTATTTTGCAAATAAATGTCTTAAGGTTTTTAACATTCTAAGAAACTACAAGATGGCATATAGTTTATAACCAAGGCTGATATTCTGCTCGTACTGACATCTTGTTTTGATTTTCTTATCTGAACAACCAACATCCATTCTCATTAGTCACTCTCCCTGCTATACTGATTGTTAAATAATTTGAATTTCACCCCTGCATGTTTCTAGAAATGTCTCAATGCTGAGCAGCATTGAGTTAGCAGAACTAAAGACTTTAATAACCAAGATCAACCTACTGAACTCTTCTATAACTGTTCTTAATAACCAAGATCAACCTACTAAATTCTTCTCTCACTGTTCTGGGCCAACTTTCTGTCTTTCAAAGAGAGTTCATTCTACAGCAGGGTTTCTCAACCTTGGCTTTCCAGTATATTTAAAGGGTATTCAAGCAGCATTCTGTCCTGTATCCACTAGATACCAGCAGTACCTCCCAGCTGTGACAACCAACAATGTCTCCAAACATTGCCAGATGTCTCCTGAAGGGCAAAATCACTCCTGGTTAGGAACCACCAATCTACAGGTTGGTCTCAAATTTTTCTATTACATAATATCACTCTGGTTGTCTTTTCCTTTGGAAGCAGATCTTCTGAAGTCTTGCATTCAATTACTTCACATGTATTTACTGAGTATCTACTAAGTTACAGGCATTCCTGGGACCCCGAGATACAACAATAGACACATTTTCTCATCTCATAAAGCTTACAGCCTCATGGTAGAGACAGAGAGTGGTCAAACAGCAACACAAATATGTAAATCCAAACTGCCGTAGGTGCTACAGGAAAAATGGCAGGGTGTTTTGAAAGAACACAAGGGAAGCATTTGATATAATCTGAGGATCAAGGAAACTCTTAAATGACATTAGGGATGATAGCTAGAGGATGTAAGGAACAGACTATGAGACAAACAGGGAAGAAAGGAATAGTATATCGGGAAAAGGAAACTGTATGTGAAAATATCCTGACACAGAAGTAAATGGCAGATTTGGGAAATCAAAATTTCTGTGTGACTGAAATGCAGAAAGGACGGATGGACAAAGAACAAGATGAGGCCGCAGAGGTGCCCCGGCATCAGATCACATGCAGTTTCAAAGGCAGTATTCAGATTGTTTCTTTAAAGAGTAATGAAATTTCATTGAAGGTTTTAGTTAAGCAGATGGCTGACACAATCAGATTTATATTTTTAAAATATCACCCTAGCTTCAGTATTGAAAACAGATTTGAGAGGGCAAAAGTACATTCAGGATGAGTTACAAGACCTACCTTAGCGGTGCAAGTAAGAGGAGGCGGTAACCTAAATGCACGTTACAGGGAGGATGGAGAGAGATATCCAAAAAATGTTTAGGCAATAAAACTGACAAAATTGTTAATAATGATACCTAATGCTTTGTGTTGCTGAGCTATGCACATTCAGTTCCAATGTGATATGCTCAATGAAGCAAGGCCAGTATTCTATTATCCCAGGCACAACTATATCCAAGGGGAGATCCTACATTGGCTCAAGTTTCTGTTGAGAGTGCCAGTGAGACTTTTTTATGATTTAACAGGAACTTACAACAGTGAAAACCAAGATAATTTAAATTCATGTCAATTGGTTGTTAAGGCTTGTCATTTTCAGAATGACTAGTGATCTACCAGTTGATGTTCATAAAATTCATGCTCTAGAAAATGAAACCCTTCAGAGTGCCTACAAAAATGTTGCCAGGAGCATTACTGGTGAATGAGAAAACTGGTATACACTTCCTGGAGGGCAATTTGACCATGTATCAAAACATTAAAATTTTCATTTCTTTGACCCAATAGACTGTCATGTAGATATTTAAAGAAGGCGACACACATGCCAAGGAATGTCAGCAAGCATGTTCTTGAGGAGATTATGAATAATAGCAAAGTTATGGAAGCAATCATTTTAAAAGGAAGGTTCTTAAGCTGTAGTAATCCTATTCAGATTCTGGAAAACTGAGGTCTTTCTCCCTTGAACCTGGAGTGAGTTGGAGCTGCAGTTTGTGGAATACAGTCTATCCTTCAGATCTTCATTTTTAATCTAAATGGTTAATATGCTCCTGGGGAGTGATTTTACCAAAACTTATTGAAACTTTTAATTCACAAGCAAGTAAATGGCAAAGTGAGACATGGAAGGCCTTCCTAAAGTCACAAATACTACTTCAATTTTTTTTTTTTACTGTTCTGAAGGAAACCCCAACTGGCTTTTCCAATTTCTCACTCCATTGGCAATCTTTCCAATCTTGGGCAAAATTTCACAGCCTTTCAAATTTGTACACAGTAGCTGCCAGAAGCTTATAACCATTGTGTTAAAAAATAAGAGAGTAGATAGGATTTATCTTTGATTTCCAGCACCCTCACTATTTAACTCCTTCCTTCTCAGTGGGGACCAATGCTTCATTTTCTTTCTTTCTACTGTATCAACTGAAATAAGTAAAACATCTCAAACTTCTTTTTCACACCATAGTACATTAATCCTCCCAAGGAACAAAAGATCAAAGTCATAAGTTTAAGTGCTTAAAATAAAATTTTGAACATCACTGGACTCACAGTTGGGAAAACCGCTCCCTATTAGAAAGAGCAACACATTTTTTTCCAATGAATATTTCAGAGAGCCTTATGTATCAATTCCTTTTTTTCAATGGTCTTTTACTGTTCTTCTGAGATGAAATTTAAAGTTAATTTTGGGTGAAATTAACATTTTATAGGGTTTCTTGAAATATTCAAAATTGAAGTTGTACCAAGTCAGGATGAATCAGCCTATAGAAACAATGTCTTATTTGTTTCCTCAAACAACTTTTTCTTGTGCCCACTTATATCCAAAGTGTATCTAAATTTATTCATTTATTTACCTTGTTTTCACATAAATTAGCTTCACGAAATCTGAAATTTAAGGGATAATTTTAGACATATCATGATTTTAGATGAATAGATATTCCTATTTTAGTCCTTCCTTGGGAATTATTATTAACATAGGCAGTAATTAAAGACAATTAGAAAATGTTATTTCTTAGATAATTACCTAGGTAACAGTATTGATGATTATAAGATGATCCAATGCTTGACTCTGGTGGATATTGATATGGATAGCTGACACCTGAAATTCCAGAAAAGTTCTGGGTCTACAGAATTAAATAAAGGAAGAAATATCACATGTATCATGGCAACACAGCCCTTATAAAACATTCAGTTTTTTCTTATGATCAAGAAAAAGTGAACTTTTCAAATAGCTAAAACAGATGACATAAATTCCATATCCTATAATAATGTTAGAAATCTTTTGATGTAAAGTGGGAGAAAACCTAATTCAAATCAGTCATTAATAATCAAGGAAATGAGTAAACTATGCAAGTAGGACAGGTTTTAGCTCAGGTTCTATTTCCTTGAAGTTCCCCAGGATCTGCCATACTCAGCCATACTTCATGAAGTTTCCATGTTTACCAGCTACCAAATGACATTTGAAAAAAAAAAGACTCCCTTCTCCTTGAACTTCTCTTGAGAGGAAATTTCTTTCCCAAAAGCTCTCAACAAGCCTTGCTATGCGTATCACTGACCTCAAATGAATCAGAAATAAGAGTAACAATAGAAGAAAAATGAATGTGGGGGGCAGGAAAAGAGATAAAGAGTACTGCCTTCTGAAATAACCATGAGGGCCTTACATCATCAAAATATTTTATTATAACAAAGAATTACAGCCATGAGGAAAGTATTAAATTTAATAAAATGTACTCTGTTGAAGAGGACAGGTAAGGATACATTAAACTTTAGAAATATTTTACGAAAAATAACAAAAAGTAACTTGAAACTGAAAGAAAAGGTTTTGAGTATTTGGAAATATGTGTTTATGGTTATATGGAATATTTCAATTTCTGGTTATGACAGATAAATAATGTAATAAAAAATTAAATATAAAATTTAGATACATCCTTCAAAAGCAATTGCTATAGACAATGTCAAATTACTGTTAGTTTTAATCACATTAACAAAATGGATAATTAAGAAAATTTACAAATGAGATCAAGATGGAGGCTTTTTTAATTAAGAAATTGCAGACAGAGAGCTAAGAAAAAAACAAGTGAAAAAGTGTCTTTTTGTGGAAAAAAAAATGAAAATCAAATGAAAATCAGGGAAACAGTAGCACAGCAAGTCTGCTCCAGGCTGAGAGAAAACATTGATGTGTTCCTGTTGTTTCTGCTTTGCTTTTATACAGGGAAAACCCAGTCCTTCCTCCCATGTATCCCCTTCACTCTCACACAACTACCACACTTACAACCTTCTGACACCAAATGAGCGGGGGTTTCCCCACCAAGCAATTTGCTGCGACACCAGCTGTGTGTTCTACAATTTAACTCAATTCTGACACTATCCACCTAGAGAGAGCATCAGATTCCACAGGTTAAGGGCTCAGTCCCACAAGACTGCCAATCGCAAGTAGTAGGTCCCCAGGTTACCCACAACTTCTGTGCAACTTGGATACAAATCAGAAGTTCCCATGATCCCCACCTTGGATTCAATTATTTGCTAGAACAGCTCACTGAACTCTAAGAAACACTTAGGTCTGTCAGTTTATTAATGGACATGATAAAGGATACAGACGAGCAGTCAGCGGAAGTGATACATGGGGCAAGGTATACGAGAGAGTCCCAGACACATGAGCTTCCTTCCAGGAGGAGTTGTGGTATGTCACTCTCCTGGGATGTGGATGTACAACCCATCTGGAAGCTCTCTGAACCTTTGGATTTTTATGGAGGCTTCCTCATGTAAGCATGATCAATCATTAATTCCATTTCCAGCCCCTTTTCTCTCTCTGGAGAATGAGGGGTAAGGTTACAAATTTGAAGCTTCTAACAATGACTTGTTCTGGTGATCCATCCCATCCCAGGAGCCATCCAGGAGCCCACCCAGAGGTGCTCCTCATGCTCTTATCTCTCAGGAATTCAAAAGGTTTTAAGAGTCTTGTGTCAGGAACTGGCGTCAAAAACCAAAAATTAAAATAAAAGATGTTCCTAGGGCTCTTATCACTTAGAAATTTACAAGGGTTTTAGGAGCCCTCTGTCAGGAACTGGGGGCAGAGACCAATATGTATTTCTTATTATTGTACAGGTTGCTGTAGTTTTGTATTCCCCTAAATCTGGAAAAAATGAGGTTTGTCTAAAAGAGCAAGAGCGAGAACGTGAGTGAGAGAGAACTAACTAAATGTGGCCAAATTATGTATTTGCAGGAAAGAGACTGTTTATGAATCCATGGTGAGAAAAAAGAGAGGTTGTACCTGAGACGGACATATTTGGAGGAAGGGGATAGTGAAACACATATCAACTGCTTCTTTTAGATAAGATAATATGGCTGCCATTTACTGAGCCCTAAATATGTACCTGGAACTGCGCTAAATTATTTAAAGTGCATTATCTCTTTTAGCCCTCATGCTAACTAACAGTTATTCCCATTTTAGAGATGATAAATCTAAAGCCCAGAAAAGTTAAACTACTTCAACAATTTTGCAAAACTGGCAAGCAATGAAGCCTGGCTTCAAAGCCAAAGTTTACCTCATTCAACCTGATCCATCAATCTTGTTACGCTGCAAAAGCATCGGCAAGAAGAAGTCTTATGACAAACACTTATTTTCTTAGTATTTTCTACGGAGGCTGAAGTGAGTCACCTGCAACATGGAAGAATTTCAAATATTATCATCAGAAGCACCCTTAAAGCTGCAATCTTATAAAAAAAAATGAGATATGTTGACAGAGAAGTGCCATAGGTAGAAAATTCTAAACAATGTCTAGTCTTTGGGAACAATTTTTCCCTGGGAAAAAAATGTGTCATCCAAAAGACAAACCTGAAGAATCTATCATGCTGAGGCCTCTTGGATCTCCAGAAAGAAATGTCTTGAAATAATCTTTTTTCTTGCCTACACACAGGCCAGTCATACTCCTACCCTGCAGAGACTGCCCCCAGAACACAGTCCTCTAAATCCCACGTTTTCCTGTCTTAGTCAGCTCAGGCCACCACAACAAATGCCATAGACTAGCTGGCTTAAACAACAGAAATTTATTTCGCACAGGTCTGGAGGCTGGAAAGTCTAAGATCAAGGCACCAGCAAAGTAGGTTTTATTCTGGGGCCTCTTCTCTTGGTTTGTAGGCAGTCACCTTCTCCCTGTGTGCTCACGTGACATCTTCTTTATACACATGGAGAGATTTATTCTTGTTTTTATATGGCCACCAATCCCATCAGATTAGAGCCCCACTCTTTTAATCTCACTTAACCTTAATTACCTCCTAATGGCCCTATCTACAAATACAGTAACATTGAGGGTTAGTGTTTCAACATATAAACTTGGGGGTGTGGGACAAAATTCCATCCATAGAAGTCCCGGAATTTACTTACACACTAATTTCTATTAATATGATCCTATGAGAAGCAGAACTGCAGACTTTATAAAGGAATCTTCTACATAAAACTGATACCATTAATTAAAATAAAAGTTTATTTCTATCATAAAAGGGGCTTCTAAGTAAGATGGTTACTTGAGCAGTCTAAAGCCCCCATTCAATTTTTACAATTGACTTGATCAAAAAATGGAGGAGAGAAGAAATAACAAGGGCCATTCCTTCCTGGAAACATAGAGGAATTCTAGGGTAGTGCAAGCTGGGACAAAATGAAGAAAAACAACAAGTCAAATTCTCAATTCCATGTTAAAAAAAAAAAAAAATGTGTCAAAGAAAATTCAGAGAGAGGAAATTGGCAAAAGTCATTACCACCTTAGTAAAGGCTGAAGAATGAGTCTGGCCCACAGGACAGATGAGATCACAACAGCACAACATGTAGATTTCCTTTCTTTGCTGTGTAATAACACTGTTGTGAAGCAGCTGTGCTGGAGGATCAGGTCCTTCTTGTGATCATGTCAAATCAAATGGCAAGATGACTTTCTACCTTGCTAGGGAAGGACTCCTCTCCCACATGGAAGAAGTCTGGACACAGCCACAAAGTATATCCGGAGTAAAGGCCAGGCCAAAGTATTGTTGGTATAACCAACTGCCTTATATTCAGTGATTTAAAACAGCAGAAATGTTATTATCTCATCGTCCTATAGTTTAAAAGTCTGACACAGATTTCCTTAGGCTAAAACCGTAGTGTTGGCAAAGTTACATTCCTCGCAAGGGCACAAGAGGACAATCTGTTTCCTTGACTTTCCCAGCTTCTAGAAGTCACCTGAATTTTTGAGTTGATGGCCCTCTTCCTCTATCTTTAAAAGCCTGCACTGGGCCTACCTGAGATAATCATGGATAATCTCCCTATTTTAAGGCAGGCTGATTAGCAATCATAATTCCATCTGCAATCTTAATTCTCCCTTGCCAGGTAGTCTAACATAGTCATAGGTTCCAGGGATTAGGATGTGAACACCTTTGAGGGACCATTATTTTACCTACCCTAGGGAGTAAATCCAAACAGAGAATTTACAAATATTTACACATTCGTATTGTGACTTCCCTGAGCCATAGGCCCATTCACACTCCTCTGAATGGACAGTGCCAAATTAAATGTATTATAACCCTACTAACAACCGAAGAGAAGAAATCTAGCTGCACCCAGTTGAAAAATGAAGGGATTCCAGAAAATTATCCATATTATATGGAACAAATATCAGACCCAGAAGCAGATAAAAATCAACATGAAGTCTCTGGAAATAACTGGGAAAAAATAAGGCATTATTAACGTAGTACTCAAAGTGATGAAGAAGAGTTAGAAGGAGTGAGCTTTACTATAGAAAACAAAAGTACATTTTAAACAGGATCTACTTTTCCCTTTGTTCTCAATAAAATTTAAAATATAAAATAAGAGATGACAGATGAGATAAGAAAGCCAACAGAGATGAAAGGGAGCTTGAAGTAATGTAGGCAGGAATAAAAAAAGCAGGATGGTTGAGATAGAAAATGTTTTAAATAAGTTTAAAATGCCACTACAATATCATAAAAAGTCCTAGCAACAGTGCTGGAAAATGTTTCTGCTATTCAGAAGAAGAGTCAAAATTTTCCCATGATGCAATGAATAGGACAAAGTACCCATTTTAGAATCTAATGAAAAGTATAAATCTCTTCCCTGGGAAGTCCACAGCACTTACAATTTTGCATAGTTTCAAAGTACATGGATTTAAAAAAACAAATCAAAAAAATTTAACTTATAGACCTCAGGTGACAAATCTTTGTTCCATTGGAATAAAATGAGCTACAATTCAGGCCCAGAATTAAGTTCTTCTTACACTAAAAATAACTTACAGAAATAACAATAGAAACACCTAGATATAGCTACATAAACCTTCTGAACTTTGTTGTTGAAGAAGGAATCTCCTGAGCATCTGGGGGAGCTTGAGCTCATCAAAAAGTCAGCATCATTTTTTTTAAAAAGGTGAAAAAATCTAAAGAGATGTAAAAACCAAATGGAATCTTAAATTTTAATAAATGCTGGTTTCCAAAAAATGCTATAAAAATATTCTAGCAACAAATATAGGTATTTGAATGTGAACAAGATATTAAATGACATTAGGAGAAATTAGTACAAATCAAAAATTTATCCTAAGTGTAGAGAGGAAGAGATCACTTGCAGATAGAACATCAATAAAGCCTGACTGTGAGAGGTAAAATTTGGCCTTAATCTCAAATATTGAGCAGGATTTTTGATAAATATTTTTTAAAGAGAATTATTTCATAGTGAAGAAGAAACTGAACAAAGATTGAGAGGAAGAAAGATCAATGTGAATTTTGAGGTCTAGTCTACTTAATGTCAAGTGGGGTAAAAAGAAGTTTTCAAACCTAAAATAGGTTTATAGAACCATTATTGGAGATGGAAGTGATGACAGAGAACATTTAGTCCGTAACACTCATTTTGTTGCAATTAGAACTGAGGTGCGCAGCAATACTCACCACAGCCAAAAGGTGGAAACAACCCAAATGTCCATCAACTGATGAATGGATAAACAAAATATGGTATATTCATACCATTACATAGTATTCAGCCGTATTCAGTATAAAGCACAGACACATACCACAACATGGATTGAACCTTGCAAACACTGTGCCAAATGAAAGAAGCCAGACACAAAGAATCACATCTTGTGCAATTCCACTTATATGAAATACTCAGAATAAGTAAACCCGTGGAAACAGAGAACAAGTTGGTGATGCTCAGGGGCAGAGGACAGGAAGGAATGGGAAGCAACTGCTTGATGGGTCTGGAATATTATTTTGGGGTGACCAAAATTTTGGGAACTAGATAGAGGTGGTGGTTATACAGCATTGTGAATATAGTAAATGCCACTAAATGGTTCACTTTTAAAATGGTTAATTTTAGGAGCCCCTGGCTGGCACAGTCATTAAGCGTCTGCCTTCGGCTCAGGGCGTGATCCCAGTGTTCTGGGATCGAGTCCCACATCAGGCTCCTCCGCTGGGAGCCTGCTTCTTCCTCTCCCACTCCCCCTGCCTGTGTTCCCTCTCTCACTGGCTGTCTCTCTCTGTCAAATAAATAAATAAAATCTTTTAATAAATAAATAAATAAATAAATAAATAAATAAATAAATAAAATAGTTAATTTTAGGTTATGTTAATGTTAGGTTGTGCCACAATGCACAACAACAACAACAAAACAACTAAGGTGCAGCAACTTGTCCAAGGACAGGGCGAGATACTAACAGCTCCAAGAACAGAACCTTGGCCACCTGGAAGTATCGAAGCATAACATTCAGCAGCAGAGCTTTGATTCCCTGGTTAAGCAGTTTAGACTTGATCTGGTAGGAAATGTGATATTCTAAAAAATGATATTTTTTAAGCAAGTGAGAGACATTTACGATTGACTGTTTATATGGTCTTGCTTTATTACTTACTATTTGTTAACCTCCTGGACACTCAATGGTCCTCATCCATAAACAAGAAACGGCCTGTACTTTTCAGTTATTGAGAGAAGCAAACAAATAATTCACACACATTCCAAGGGCAACGTTGAGACTTGGCAGGCCTTTCTTCTTTCTGGATTGCTACAACACACAGAATCGCCACCATAACATTCCATGCTATTTTCTAGTTATTTCACGTAAATGAGCCTTCTCTTCCTAACAAAGTGATAACACCTTAAGAACAAGGACCAGGGCTTACATTTCTTAAATCTTTTGCAACCTTAAAATCAGTAGTAAACATTAAATAAGTAATTAATGATGATCTATTTCTTAACTTTGAGCCTTCGTGTTTCTCAATAGTGAATTTCAGTCTGATTGCAATTTTTCCTATTTTATAAGACAACTTACCCTGATTTTTCTAGCTTATTTGTGGGTCTCCTCCACATTCATCAATTCACAAAAAAGCAGGAAAAAAAAAAAGGTGAGGCGAGTGAAAACATGAGTCACAAAGTAAAAAATTTGTGTTCATCTAACTACGTCTCAACAACTTTTCTTCCTATTTATTTTCTTTTCTCGTAGCCTTGTTAATCATAAGTCACTCAACAGTGTTTCCCAATTCTTTGCATTCTCTCAGCTTCTGACTGGATAATTTTAGGTGAGCTTATGGCATATACACTTCTTGATTCCCTTCCAGTTCCCCCTTCCTTCCAACCCTCCCTCTCCTCAGATCTAAGCAGAGAGTGGGTGTATCCTGAGAGCCAAGTCCCTGTACTCTGAGTTATTAAAGATTGCAAGCTATGTCCCCAAAAGAAAGTCTTCTTTTACTATTTTGCTGCAGAAAAATATTTCTTACCCACCAACCAGACTTTTAGGAAAATAGTTCAATTCCATTTAACAAAAACACATATTATAAATTGAAATATAATCCTAACTTCCAGAAGTCCAGAGATAAAGACAGAGTCTATTCACTCAAGAATAAGACAGTCTAAGAGAAGATCCCATAACATAAATAATTCTAAAACACTATGATAAGGATGAAAATAGAGGTACTTATGAATTAACCCAAAGAAGAGAATAATTATCCTCGCTCATGATGATGAGGTGATGAAGGTGATGAAGGTAACAAGGCACTGGGACATGCTTTAGAAAATAGGAAGTTTGAAAATAGATTCCAAGGCTGTGTGGACCCTTCAGGCAGATGGTGAGGTTGGAATGCGAAGAGAGGAGGAGCCATTGGCGAAAGTAAAAGGAATGAGTGGGGATGGGGAGGTAAAATGGCTGAAAGGGTGGAAGGTAATAGGATTGTGATTTGAGTAACACCTGCCTTCTTAGGGTGATTGTGAGGATCAACGGGAAAATAGTGTTATTTCAATGTCTAACACTGGTTAAGCAAGCAATAATGTTATCTAGCTCTCAATATACTCTTAGGAATTTATCAGTCCTGATATTCACTTTTAAAACCTAAAGCAGTCAAATATTTTTATTCCATTACGTAGTTAGCTAGTACTGTTAACATGACTTTTCCTTAAGCGATAGTGATATTCCTATAAGCAAGACATATATTTCTTCATGTTTACCTACTTATGTAATAAGTTATAGTAATAAGTTAAGCAATATACAGTACTGTTTCTCATATTTTAAACTATAAATATATATACTATATACTATATAGGGATACATATTATATATTTGGATGAAATGTAGACATGTAATATATATATAATATATAATGTCTATAAACGTATACACTATGTATACACACGTATACATCACATGATATATGATACACTATATATAGTTTATCACATATGCTATATGTTACAGTAGGGTGCTATACGTATATGATAGCCTACTGTAGTACTTCTGCAACTTCATTTTTTTATTTCAACATTATGCTTTTAAAATTCATTCTTGTTGATATCTGTGCTATGATTCATTTATTGTTACTGCTGTTTACTATTCCATTATGTGAATCTACCATAGAAGGAATTCAACTGTATTGGTAATGTTTTACTTTTCAAACTGGGTTGTGTGCACAGGTGTTAACTGTATTATTCATTATACTTCTTTGTAAGTGGTAAATGTTTCCATTCTACACACTTTAAACTTAGTGTTGTATCTCAATCATATCTCAATAAAATTGGGGAAAAAGTTTTAAAAAGCTGAAAGAAAAAAATAAGTTATCTAATGTCTGATATCATCCAATCTTCTATATATACAAAATCATATACTGTGCAGCCTTGTAGAGTCGCCTCAGATTTCTCTGGTTTATCTTGGGAGATATTCCATTAAAACACAAACATATGCTCCTGACGTCCTTGGAACTGAGATGATGTGAAGATTGATCTCAGGTAGTAGATGCAGGAAAGAGAGCCCAAGAGGCCAAGTACTCAAAACTGAAAATAAAGCAAATATTTTCAAAGGCCTACACTGAACCATACATAAAACTGAATATTTTTTAAGCTGGTTAGGTTCTACTTTTCTTTCTTTTTCAATTTAGGTAAGATTAAGTTTCATATACATTTGTCCATTAGAAAAAAATACTTAATTTCTTTAAATTGACATTTATTGGGGATTTCTTTAGAAATATATAAAGAAAAAAAAGAAAATGCAGTAACAAAATACTAAAATTTAAATGATAGTCACCACATATATAAAAAGGTTCTTTATATGACTAAATTTACCAGATCTAACAAATACATTTTCAGTCGTTCAAGCCAAATATCTTTAATAACAAGGGACAGGGATATAAATAGGCCAAGAGTGATAAAGAAGGGTGAGAGGGGGGACACCTGGGTGGCTCCGTTGATTAAGCCTCCGACTCCTGGTTTTGGCTCAGGTCTTGATCTCAGGGTTGTGAGACTGAGCCCCTGCCCTGTTGGGCTCCACTCTGGACATGGAACCTGCTTCAGATTCTCTCTCTCCCTTTGCCCCTCCCCTCTTCTCTGTCTCTCTCCCTCTCTAAAACAAAAAAAACAAAAAAACAAAAACGAAAGAAAAAGAAAGAAAGAAAGAAAGAAAGAAAGAAAGAAAGAAAGAAAGAAAGAAAGAAAGAAAAATGAGTGAGAGAGGATTTATCTGTTTATCTCTTGTTGAGGCTCTAATATGGTGCGTGTGATTTCAGTCATTATTTGTCTGATTATTATTTTACTTTGCTTCCTCAGTTTACTCCAAAATTAAGGATTTGTTAATTTTAATTTAATTACACGGTGATCTGTATTTTTCTTGATGATTCCTGATTCTAACATATGCTTTCACATGTCTTCACTACTACTGGCATACCAAAAGTCTCCACCCACCAAGAGGGACAGTCCTCTCTCTTGCCCTGGAAGCATAGCCAAAATTAATTTCAAAGAACAGAACAGGGATAATTCTTCTCTTTGGATTTCATCTTAATAGAATTTCATATCAGAGTCACATCTTGGCGTGATGTAATTTTCTGTAACGCCTTACACTCCACATTTTCAAAATGCTACCCTGGGAATGTTTTATGGGCACTGAACTGCACCTACAAATTTAATGGCTCTGTATGCATGTCTGTGTATGTGTCTGTCGGGGGGGGGGTGCTGATAAAAGCTAAATGTTTCTGTTTACACTTTAAAACAAATCTCAGTATATCATAGAATAAACTCCTACCATTTACAAGAAATTTATTTTAGTGGTTATAAAAAACAATCTCTTCCTTTCTTACAGTGGTGATTGAGTGTGTTCCATGGAGCACTAACAATTCCCCAGCTTATCTACAGCCTTGTTTATGTTCCAAGCTAATGTACATGGCAACGCAGATGTCTTTTCTTTGTAGGATTTAATAATTTACTCATAATGTTTAATCAAAACTAGACTACCTCAATGGGATTTCATCACAAACTGTGCTGGTCTTCCCATTAACTCTGACAAGAATTTTTTTAATGGCAGGAGGAAATAGATGCAATAGACAAAATTTGAGAAGCACCATCCTAAATCATGGGATTTTGTCCAAAATTACAAGTCAAGAAGTGATAAATGCACAAAGATAGGAAGCCTGATTTTTGGCAATTCCCATCAAAAGGCTTAAAATGATGCATATCCTTTCATCTAGCAATTCCACTCACAGAAATATATTCTAAGAATATAAACCCAGATATACAGAAATACAACTATGGGGATATTCATCACAGCCCTCTTCATAGAAGTGAAGAATCTGAAACAACTAATGTCCAACACAGGGACTTGGTTAAATGATAGTGTCCATATAACTAGATAATATACAGCCAAAAAAAATGTGTAGTTATAGAAAAATATTCGACGGTAAACAGAAATAGCATAGACTAATTGTCAGTTTCCATAACCCATTGCTCCCCTGTAATAAAACCTTGATTTTATCCAGACAAGGAAAAAGGTCAGCTAAAAACTAAAAGGACTGACCAATGATATGTAAGTGAATGTTGTTTGAAGACCTTCCAGGAGAGCTTTTTAAAGACCGATATATCTTCATCTGAAGCTCCTTTGCCTCGTCACTTTTCCTCTAATTCTAGCCTGTAAAACAGACTTTATTACTGAGTTTCAGCAGCTTTCTTGTGACTTAGAGAATAGAGAGGGAAAAGCAAAAAGATAGAGGAACCCTAGATTCCTAAGAGTCTGTGGCACCATCAATCATCCCAGACATGAACTATCCATCTCTGGTATTCTTTACATGAAAGAAAACACCTCCTAATCTGTTTAAGCAACTATTGTTATGCCTCCATTAATATCAATTAAATAAAATTTTGAACTGACACAACAGACTATCCCCAAAAGTAATAACCTAATTTTATTTTAAAAATTATGTATTTGCATATATGCATAAACATATATATTCATACATTAAATCATAAACACATATATATTCATAGATTAACAATATGATTAGATCTGTGTGGAAAGATGGACAGTGATTAAAAAGGTACAGGTAATTTTTTATTTTATTATTTTTGTTTATTGCAAAACATACTAAAATTGAAAGTTTATATATATGTGTGCATATATATATTTAATTTTAAGTTTATCAATAAAGAGTGAAGCCGCAAAGTCCTAGACACCCACCCTTAACCCCAATAAATGCAGAATCCAGGTCCGTGCTACCTCTTTCTCTCTACCTGCAAAATGTGTGGCCCCAGCCATGTCACGTACCCTTCAGGACCCGTGAACAATAAATATTGTTTTTTCAAAGTTCCCAACAGTTGTTGCTGAAGTGCATCCTGCAATCGTAACAAGAACCACAAGGGCCAATCCAGGCATAACACTGACTCCAGTTGGGGAAATGTCTATTGGGACTTGCCACAAGTAGTACAGGCCCATGTAAGAGCTCCAGGCCTTCATAGATATCTCTATCAATAGGCTGAGACCAACACAAAACAGAATTACAGAAGAGCCTGAAATTAATTAAAATAGCAGTAGTAAGTCCATAGCTAACAATAACTGCTTTAAATGTAAATGGACTAAATTCTCCAATCAAAAGACATAGAATGGCTAAATGAATTTTAAAAAGACCCACCTTATAAGAGACTCACTGCAACTTTAAGGATACACACAGACTAAAAGTGAAGGGGTGGAAAAAGATATCCCATGTAAATGGAAGCCAAAGAAAGCAGGTGAAGATAAACTTTAAGCCAAAGACTATAACAAGAGACAAAAAAGGTCATTATTATATAATGATAAAGGGGTCAATCCATCAAATGGATATAACATTTTCAAATATCTATGTACCTAACACTGGAGCACCTAAATGTACAAAGGAAATACGAACAGATCTGAACGTAGAAAAAGAAATATATAGCAATACAATACTAGCGGGGCACTTCAACATCCCACCCTCCACAATATCATCCAGGCAGAAAGTCAGGAAGGAAACATTGAACATAAAGTATGTGTTAGACCAGACTGACCTAAAAGATATATACAGAACATTCCATTCAATGACAGCAGAATACATTCTTTCAAGCATACAGGGAACATTCTCGAGGATACATCATATGTTAGGTCACAAAACAAATCTTACCAAATTCAAGAAGATTAAAATACCATGCATATGTCATTATTTAGGGCATGGTACATATGGTTCATAAAATCTATCAAAAAAATAAATTGATTTATTATTAAATTGTATTTGGGGAAAGCAAAGTTCAATGTCTACCATTTTCCTTACATGTGAATAAATTTCAGATCAATTAAAAGTTTAAATAAAAATGATACTGTCAACAATTTAAAAATAAGGGTAAACATTTTCCTTTGGAATGGAGGAAGTCATTCTATGCATGACACCAGCAGAAATCATAAATGAAAAGATCAACATATTTCTGCATGAATATTGTATAAGCAATGTCCACTTGTATATAAACAAAATTAAAATACAATGAGTGGGAAAAAAGACTGCAGCACATATGAAGCTTTAAAAACTTACACTCAATACATAAAAGAAATTAAAATTGGGAAGTGAAATCAGTAAGATGGCAAATGGGAAGCCTCAGACCCTCCTTCCCCCATGAAAATACCAATTCAAAGACAATACACAAACCAATTCAGAAATCCAGAATCCAGTTAAGAGGCTCCTACACCCGTTGTGAACATGAAGCCAGTCACACTGGAGCCAGTACAATCACTGTTGGTACTCCCACAGCTCAACAACAAAAACAATCAAACCAAAAAATGGGCAAAGTCCTTTAACAGCTGTTTCTCTAAAGAAGAAATATAAATGGCAAGCAGGTATGTGAAAAGGTGCTCAACATCATTAGTCATCAGGGAAATGCAAATAAAAACCACAATAAGATATCACCTCACACTTCCATAATAGGATGGCCATTATTAAATAAATAAATAAATAAGTAAATAAATAAATAAATAAATAACAAATGTTGTCAAGGATGTAGAGAAACTCAAATTCTTGTGCACTATGGTTGGAAAAGTTAAACGTTATAGCCGCTATGAAAAACAACACTGAGGTTCCTCAAAAACTTAAAAATAGAATTACTCTATGATCCAGTAACCTCCTTCCTGGATATTTATTTGAAGGAATAAAAACCAGAATCTCAAAAAGATATTTGCACCCCCATATTCACTGCAGCATTATTCATAATAGCTAAGGGGTAGAAACACTTAAATATCCATTGATGGATGAATGGATAAAGAAAATATGGTATATACACGCAATGGAATATTATTAATTAAGCCTTTAAAAAGGAAATCCAGTCATATGTGACAACCTAGATGCCCCTTGGGACATTATGGTAAATGAAATAAGCCCGTCATAGAAAGACAAGTCCTGCCATGATTCCACTGAGATGAGGTATCTAAAGTAGTCAAATGCATAGAAGCAGAAAGCTGAATGGTGGTTGCCAGGGGCTGGAGGAGGGTGAAATAGAAAGTTGCTATTCAATGGGTATAGAGTTTTGAGTCATGCAAAGTGAAATGTTCCAGAGATCTGTTGTACAACATTGTACATACAATTAATACTATACTATACACTTAAAATTTGTAATTTAACATGATGTACCAAAAACCATGATAGCCTACTAATCTTTTAACACAGAAACCTTCATTTTACTTCTTATACTACCCTAAAGAAATACTTTAGCATCATTTCTGGCATTTTGCTATAAAGTTAAAATGTTTAAGTTAAATTTCAAAGTAATTTGATTATAACAAATTGGAAGCCACCTAAAATACAAGTATTTACTTAACTGTGGTGCATCCACACAAGAGAAGAAAATATTTTAATTTTAAATGGTTATATAAAAATTAAAGAAAATAGAAAAACATTGAGCTATAAAGCAGTGTATAATATTGCAATCCCATTTGGAATTTAATAATAATTTAAAATTTAGCCATGGTTATTCTGAATGATGAGATTACAAAGGATTTTAACTTTCTTTTGGCTTACCTGGTCTTCAAAATTTGATCAATAAAATGCGTTACCTTGACAATAATTTTATATTTTTCTCTTTTTTTTTTTTTTAAAGACTTTAGAGAAAGAGCGCTTGAGAGAGTTCAAGCAGGGAGAGCGGCAGAAGGAGAAGAAGCAGGCTCTCCACTGAGCAGGAACCCTGATGCGGGACTCGATTCCAGGACCCTGGGATCGTGAACTGAGCTGAAGGCAGACGCTTCCCCGACTGAGACATCAGGCGCCCTGACAATAAGTTTAAAATAAAATAATA